>NW_003852401.1:31288789-31451254 GCF_000181295.1 Otolemur garnettii
TCATAATGCCACGCAGTGAAGTTACCATTGTATAAGAAGGTTTTCTTCCCATACCAAAGTGCGAGGAATTAATCAGAGTCCAGAATTACTCTTGAAAATATGTTAAATCATCATAAACTTGTAACACATTGGTCCCAGACACAATTTCTTCCTGGTTCAGAATAGATTGCTAAATACTCAAACTCAAGATAACATAAACATTTGCATTTAGGAGCCATGATATATTTTTCAAATTCCATACCTTTAATTATTAGTGTCATATTAAGTGTAATGAGATAACCCAGGGATGTGCTGGACTGAGACCAAATGGGAACATAGCAATTTCACACTGGCCGTCTCCCTTCGCACTGGGTCATATGCTAATTAAATAAAACAACCAGAAGAGAATCATGCCTTCTATTTAAATAATGTCTCTTTTTTAATCCCTTAGCAAATATGGTTGAGTTTATGTGTATTTAATCTACAATTAGGATGAGACTCCACTACATAATATTCTGGGTTCATTCTGATTATATTACCAAGTAGAATCCCAAAATTATTTGCTAAATAGATGTTAATTAGCAGAAATAGTCAAATATTCCTGTAACAGACTTACTTTCACAGCTACATTATTTATTTGTGGCTGTAAACACCGATGCTTTATGAATCTGGCCTATGTTTTTAGGATGGTCTTAATTAAACATTTTTAGAATATACTATATTATTAAACATTCTATAAACATGAAAAGAATCCTAATTTTTCTAAGCTTTTCTGCAAACTGCTCTTACTAAAACTTAAGGTGTTATTAGTTTACAAATAAATAAAAACAACACCCAGTTGCTAAAATGTTGAGTTGAATCTTCAGAGTGTTGAAAGTTAAAATGGAAAAGAAAACTTTATTTTTGTTTAGGATCAACTAATAAAGCAACCTATTTCTGCCTTTTAAAGTACATTCAACTACCTAAAATAAATGGATAAGAAGAATTTAAAAGCATATATGAAACAATATACCTTCGATAGATTTTGAAAATGTCTTTGCTAGAATAAAGTCATAAGGGGGATGGGTGACTCTGAGTATTAGATTTCCTATGCCTCTTTTTTAGTTGTTTTATTTTGTTTTATCCCACAGATGTTCCCTTAAGAAACTTTGAGATTATTTAATACAATAGACATTTCAGATTTTCTTTGTTATCTAGTTAAAACACGAGGCCTGAAAAAAATAGTCACAGTCACCCAACTGATAATAAATGGAGATATTTATAAAAATCATTTGTAATGAGCTTTAATTTTCTGATTGGATCCACTTTTTCAATAATGTTTATATTGTTATAATAATAACCACTATTTTTTCAGATTCTGCTATTCATTGCTATTATTTCCATGGTAAATAAAGGATCAGAAAGACTAATTTTTGACTTGACTATTAAGAAGTTGAATGTATTGTGCTCATATCTGACAGTACAACTCATGCCCCTGTCTGACAATACCACTCATAACTTTTCTTTATCACTATATTGCCTCTAAGAAAGAAAGTAGAACCTCTGTAAGTTGACCACCACTCAGCCTATGTACCTTTGGTGCATTCTGGTCTATGAAAATTAGGTCAACCTAAGGAGGTGGTGTGTTGACCTAATTTTCATAATGTGAGCATGCAGCACATGTACTCAATGGAGATCCTTATGTTGACCACCTCCATGGGTTGACCAATTTGTTACAGACCCTTGTGTGGCCAGCTTACAGCAGTTCTTCTGTATATAAAAACATGTAATCTTTAGAAAGTATCTCTTTTTTAATGTGAATGTCTTCCTTGCTGTGAATATCTTTCTTGCAGTGGACAATGCCCTTGAATTTGCACACAGGGGAGTGTTCTTCCACCAGGGCCAATGCTGTGTCGCTGCATCCAGGTTGTTTGTGGAAGAATCAATTTATGATGAGTTTGTGAAAAGGAGTGTGGAGCTGGCAAAGAAGTACGTTCTTGGAAATCCTCTGACTCCAGGAGTGAGTCAAGGCCCTCAGGTGAGTACACAGTAGTAGAAGAAATAGCATTTCAGGGGACAAGAATAAAGTCTCCTCTTTAGGCCTAGATTTTATTGAGTGAGGTTATTTCCCATCCACGTGTCTTCCTAGGTAATGATACTGTGCCAGTTTGGTGATTAAAAAAAAAAAATCAATTTCCAATGATAAAGAAATCATTCTGTTTTTTTTTTCTGATTTTTCATGCCTAGAAACAAGTAGGAATCATACTGAAAATTAAAGACACCGGGGAAATTAACAAATGCTATAAAGTTCTTGCTTTTTTTAGTTTTGAAATACTTGTCATACTTGTATTTAGATGTGGCCCATTTAATGAAACAGGACGGTGACAATTAGGAAAGGCCAGAAATTGGAATTTCAAACAAAAAGACCTCAAGTGGGAGGATGTGCAAACCACAGTCAGAATGTAACATCTAAGAGCATAGAGCAGACCAGAGGGGATGGTTCAACAACAGGGGATCTAGACACAGGCACAGGAGTCTTCTAAGAGAAATCTAAGCATCTGCTCTCCTACTGCCCTGTTCAATTAACCCTGGTACCAAAATTCTCTTTTTTTCTGTATTCACTCCCTTTATTTCAATTAGCACTACAATTTCTAGGTTAATGTGTTAGATTATTTATAGACATTTCTTCCAGAGTGAAGAAATGGCAAATGTATAAAGGTTTGCAGTACTGACATGCTTCTCTTCCATAACTATAATACAAATGTCTATCTTCAGGGGTTCTTCCCTGAAAAGTCATGAGAATAAAATTCAGCTAAGGAATGAATCAGAGCCTCTGTTAGCTGTTTTGATTCAATGTTTGATTCAATGGCCATATCTTAGCATTTTGAAACCTCGTTAACAGGCCCACCAGTATGTTATCTTTATAAACCTGTAACTTTTTTTTCCATGTGATATTTTTCAACTAGATTGACAAGGAACAATATGATAAAATTCTTGATCTCATTGAGAGTGGGAAGAAAGAAGGGGCCAAACTGGAATGTGGCGGAGGCCCCTGGGGGAATAAAGGCTACTTTATCCAGCCCACGGTCTTCTCTAATGTTACAGATGAGATGCGCATCGCCAAAGAGGAGGTAAAGGGTTTCGTTCTGTTCCTGATGTTGTCATGCCTTGTCTGAACGTGTGCATACAAAGTGTCCCTTTAAAATTCTCAGCTCTTTCTCAATAAATACTACTCTTTCTGTTACTAATGAAGGCTTATTTGTAAGACTAACAATAGTAAAAATTCCTTTAGGCCAGCTGAAAGTTTTAGCCAAACATAGACCGGAAAGCTTAACAATTTTTAGATACTTCTTTCATGGCTTCAAAGTGATTTAAAAAAAAAAAAAATTCTGTTATCCGCATCAATGAGGATGAAGCTAGAAGACACTGTGACAGGTGATGCCTGCCAAACTCCGAAAGACAAATGTGATCTCACTGATATGTAGAATCTAAAAAAGTGAAATTTGGAGAAGTAGAGAATGGAATGATGGTCATCAGGTCGGGGCATGGGATTTGAGGTTTCAGGAGATGTTGGTCAAGGATAGAAAAGGTCAGTAGGTAGAAGGAAGAATGTCAAGAGATCTATTATAATCATGGCAAAAAATTAATTAATTCATTAATTAATTCAAAAAACATATTAATTCATAGTAGAATAGTTAGCTTAGCTTAAACTTCAAGCTAAACTTAATATGAAAAACATATTAATTCATAGTAGAATAGTTAGCTTAAACTTAGTATGAAAAACCTATTAATTCACAGTAAAATAGTTAGCTTATACATTAAGCCTGGAGCCATATGCTATGTTCAATTAAAATTATGTCAGATATGAATACACTTACTGCAGCAGCTGCTCTATGTCTGTTTCCCTGAGTTACAACCTCATGATTACATTTACAACCTTAGAATTTTTACTCAGCCTCTATTTGCTTAGCAGGTCCTATTTCCCTTACACTTACCACAGGGGTGAACACCAGGAAACTGCTTGTCATTTCTGATTTTTGCCTCTGTGTATTCTTGTTTCCCAGAAAATTTAGATAACACTCAGAAGAACCCTCTCTTTTAATTTAATTTTAGTAAATATCTTACTGCAATATAATTTAGGGGCTTAATTTCTAAAAGATAATCCAGTTGTCTTTCTCCTCCCTGGTGCTGAAATACAGAATGACTTGGGCTTAGGCTATGTTAAGTAGAGTGTTTAGCAAGGGTGAGAATGGTGTAGGCTGGAAAAATGTGATTTTTGGTTTTTGTTCTGAAACCATAGCCATTCCCAATGAACTTATGCCCTGACTAGGACAGGACAGCTCACGGTTTAAGCTCTAGCAATAACAAACCATTCTTTATTAACATATGTAAGTTGTATAAGATTTGGCTATAAAGTAGAATCTAAACAAAAATTCATGTTTTACATACCCTGACTAATTATTAAAATATTAAATGTAATAAAATGGCTAATATTTCAACCAATGGTATCCTGATATTTAAAAGAAATTTACTATAATTAATCATTTCCTAGTCATTTATCCAAAAGGATAGCATTGCTTTCTGGAACTTATTGTTATATGTAGTAAGTTGGAAGATGAGAAAAACTAGGGAGAGAATTTTAAATGCCCTAAAAATGAAAATGAAATTATGAGGTTAATGATTTGATACACAATTACAAGTTCATGGAAGCTTAATTTTAACATCTAAAAAGTGAATATTGCTTAATTATTTGTAACCTATCTTGTTCCAAAAATAACTGAACACCTGATCATTATCTATTCTCACCTACATTGCAGAAGCTACTTAACTGGATTTTTACACATAGGTTTGATGTTAGAGCAGAGTCTTAATCAATGTAGGATAATTCATTTTTCTAAAAAATTGCAATATCTTTTGAAACATCTAGTTCTAACCTATCATTTTGATTTTCTTAATCCATTTCTTGTGGTATAGATATTTGGACCAGTGCAGCAAATCATGAAGTTTAAATCTTTAGATGATGTGATCAAGAGAGCAAACAATACTCACTACGGGCTTGCAGCAGGAGTCTTTACCAAAGACCTTGATAAAGCCATAACAGTCTCCTCTGCTCTACAAGCAGGGATGGTGTGGTAAGTCAAACCTAAATAATGCAGCCTTCACAGTGTTAACCACAGTAACAGTTTACCTTAGCTTTAACCTTTTTAGTCTTGGATTTTTCATTTGGAAATGCATACCTGCTAGAGAAGCATTCGCTGCCTCTAAGAACTAAAACAAAAGCAGAAAACCCTGCTACAATGGAAGAACTCAAATGAAAAGGTGTTTTCTTTAACTCCTACAATTGCTTACCTGAAATATTTAACTGATATTTGATTAACATATGGCTGGGAAATGTTTTCATGTTGGAAAGGCACATTAATTCAGCTGTAATCAAAGTTATATTTAAGATTTTTCATTTTCCTGTGTAGCTGCCTGCCAGTTGCTGTCCTGGCTCCCTGGGCACTCTCTTGTGGTGCACACTGAGTACTGATCCAGCCAGCCAGTGTGTCCTCTTCGCAGCTGCCTGCCAGTTGCTCACCCACACCCTGGGGTTTCCCCACAGTGTGCAGTGTGCACTGATCAAGCACCGTATTCCTGTAGTCCAGGCCCAGTGGCTCAAGATCTGAGAGAGGATGGTCAGTTGAGAGGGAAACATACTGGAGTAGTGATACCCCAAGGCAAAGAGCAGCAGCCACAGGAGCGAGAACAATAAGGCTCATACTCCTGAAGCTTTTCCAGGCAGACACGCCCTGTCTCTCCAGATAACCAGAGGAAGCCGGCATCATCTCCAGTGGCAGCCACTGGTAGAACGGTTCAGGGACAGTCTTCAAATGGTGCAAATTCATCATTGGGCAGAATAAATAGAAAAACTCTGATAACCAAAACAACCAGAGTAGATCAGCTCCTCTAAGGAAGGATGGGGCGGATGCAATTAAAGATCCCATCCATAAACAGATTGTTGAGATGTCAGAAATCGAGTTCAGAATCTGGATAGCAAATAAGATCAACAGAATGGAGGAAAGAAGGTAATCAGAATTTCCAATTATTCAAAAGCTGTCTCAAGAATTTAATGATTTCAAAGATAAAATGACCAAAGATTACGAGACACTGAGGCAAGAGGTTGTAGCCCTCAAAGATCTGAAAAATACAGTAGAATCCCTTGGTAACAGGATGGAGCAGGTAGAAAAAAGGATCTCTGACACTCAAGACAAAGCTTTTTTTTTTTTAATGATAGCTATGTATATTAATGCAATCATGGGGTACAGTGTGGTGACCAAACACTCAAAGATGAAGAGAAATGGAGAGAAAAAACAGATCTTTGTCTGAGAGAGCTCAGGGGTAATTCAAAGAAAACTAATATTTGCCTTATAGGAATCCCTGAAGGTGATGAAGTTGCTTCACAAAACACAGAGGCACTTCTTCATGAAATTATGAAAGAGAACTTTCCAGACATGCCAAGAAATTCTGAAATTCAGATACCAGACAGTTTCAGAACTGCAGCGTGACTCAACCCAAACAAGACATCCCCTAGGCACATCATAATAAACTTGACTAAAATTAATATGAAGGAGAAAATTCTGAAAGCAACTAGACATAAGAAAATCTTAACCTACAAGGGGAAGAATATTAGAATGACTGCAGATCTCTCTGATGAAACTTTTCAGGCTAGAAGAGGGTGGTCATTGAATTTCAATCTCCTAAAACAAAATAATGTTCTTTTTTTTTTTCTTCCTCCTGTAGTGTTCTCTTGTGCCCCCATGTAGCTGGGATCACAAGGTCCGGCTGTCTTGTTGTTATTGTAGAGACGAGATCTCACTCTGGCTCACTCTGGCTCAGGCGAGACTTCAGCTGGTCTTGAACCTCTGAGCACAGGTGATCCACCCGCCTCAGCCTCCCACAGTGCTGGGACAACAGGCGTGAGCTACCATGCCTGGCCTAAAACAAAATAACTTTCAACCCAGAATCCTGTATCCAGCTAAACTGAGTTTCATTTATGATGGAGAAGTTAAATACTTTAATGATGTTCACATGTTGAAGAAATTTGCCGTAACTAAAGCAGCCCTCCAGGATATTCTCAGACCTATCCTGCATAATGATCAGCGCAATCCTCCACCTCATAAATAAACTCACTCAGAAAATTTTGATCAAATTCCAATTTCCATAGTGGCAAAAGGATTAAAGATGTCCACTGGTCTTTCAAAAAACTTGATACTCAAAATTATGCCAGGCTTATTATTATTCTTAATCAATGTGAATGGCTTAAATTGCCCTTTAAAGAGGCACAGGCTGGCTGACTGGACACAAAAACTCAGGCTAGATATCTGTTGCATACAAGAATCTCATCTTACTGTAAAAGACAAATATAGACTCAGGGTGAAGGGATGGTCATCTATATTCCAGGCAAATGGAAAGCAGAAAAAAGCAGGTGTTGCAATTTTATTAGCAGATACAATAGGCTTTAAACCAACAAAAGTGAGCAAAGATAAGGATGACCACTTTATATTTGTTAAGGGTAATACTCAATACGATAAGATTTCAATTATCAATATTTATGCAACTAACCAGAATGCACCTCAATTTATAAGAGACACTCTAACAGGCATGAGCAACTTGATTACTCCCAGATCCATCATAGTCAGAGATTTTAATACTCCTTTGGCAGTGTTGGGCAGATCCTCCAACAAGAAGCTTAGCAAAGAAATTTTGGATTTAAAATTAACCATTCATCATTTGGATTTAATGGACATCTATAGAACATTTCATCCTAATAAAACTGAATATACATTTTTTTCATCAGCCCATGGAACATACTCCAAAATTGATCACATCTTAGGTCAGAAGTCTAACCTCAGGAAATTTAAAAGAATAGAAATTATTCCTTGCATCTTCTCAGACCACCATGGAATAAAAGTTGAACTCAGTAACAAGAGGAATATGCAGACCCATACAAAAACGTGGAAGCTAAATAACCTTATGCTGAATGATAGGTGGGTCAGGGATGAGAACAAGAAAGAAATTACCAAATTTTTGGAACAAAACGATAATGAAGATACAAGTTATCAGAACCTCTGGGATACGGCAAAGACAGTCCTAAGAGGTGAAATTCATAGCACTACAAGCCTTCCTCAAAAGAACTGAAATCCATAGTACTGCAAGCCTTCCTCAAAAGAACTGAAAGAGAGGAAGTTAACAACTTAATGGGACATCTCAAGCAACTGGAAAAGAAAGAACATTCCAATTCAAAACCTAGCAGAAGAAAAGAAATAACCAAAATTAGAGCAGAATTAAATGAAATCAAAAACAAAAGGATTATACAACAGATTAATAAATCAAAAAGTTGGTTTTTTGAAAAGGTCAATAAAATAGATAAATCTTTGGCTAACCTAACCAAGAAAAAAAGAGTAAAATCTCTAATTTCATCAGTCAGAAATGGTAAAGATGAAATAACAACAGACCCCTCAGAAATTCAAAAAATCCTTCATGAATACTACAAGAAACTTTATTCCCAGAAATATGACAATCTGAAGGAAATTGACCAATACTTGGAAGCACGCCACCTTCCAAGACTAAGTCAGAATCAAGTGGAAATGTTGAACAGGGCTATATCAAATTCTGAAATAGCATCAGCTATACAAAATCTCCCTAAAAAGAAAAGCCCAGGACCAAATGGCTTCATGTCAGAATTGTACCAAACTTTCAAAGAGGAACTAGTACCCATACTACTTAAACTTTTCCAAAATATACAAAAAGTAGGAATATTACCCAACACATTCTATGAAACAAACATCACCTTGATACCCAAACCAGGCAAAGCCCCAACAAGAAAAGAAAATTATAGACCAATATCACTAATGAATATTGATGCAAAAATATTCAACAAGATCCTAACAAAGAGAATACAGCAACACATCAAACAAATTATACACCATGACCAAGTGGGTTTTATCCCAGGATCTCAAGGCTGGTTTAACATATATAAATCTATAAACGTAATTCATCACATAAACAAATTAAAAAACAAAGACCATATGATTCTCTCAAATGATACAGAAAAAGCTTTTGATAATATCCAGCATCCCTTCATGATCAGAACACTTAAGAAAATTGGTATAGAAGGGACATTTTTCAAATTGATAGAGGCCATCTACAGCAAATCCACAACCAATATTGTATTGAATGGAGTTAAGTTTAAATCATTTCCACTTAGATCAGGAACCAGGCAAGGTTGCCCATTGTCTCCATGGCTCTTTAACATTGTAATGGAAGTTTTAGCCATTGCAATTAGGGAAGAAAAGGCAATCACGGGTATTCACAGAGGATCAGAAGAGATCAAACTTTCACTCTTCACAGATTACATGATTGTATACCTGGAAAACACCAGGGATTCTACTAAAAAACTTGCAGAAGTGATCAAGGAATACAACAGTGTCTCAGGTTACAAAATCAACACCCAAAAGTTGGTAGCCTTTATATATGCCAACAATAGTTAATCTGAAAAAATAGTCAAGAACTCTATTCCATTCACAGTAGTGCCAAAGAAGATGAAATATTTGGGAGTTTACCTAACAAAGGACATGAAAGACCTTTATAAAGAGAACTATGAAACTCTAAGAAAAGAAATAGCTGAAAATGTTAACAAATGGAAAAACCTACCATGCTCATGGCTAGGAAAAATTAACATTGTTAAAATGTTAATACTACCTAAAGAAATATATAATTTTAATGCAATCCCTATTAAAGTTCCCTTGTCATACTCTAAAGATCTTGAAAAAATAATACTTCGTTTTATATAGAATCAGAAAAAACCTCAAATAGCCAAGATATTACCCAGAAATAAAAACAAAGCAGGAGGAATCATGCTACCAGAACTCAGACTTTACTATAAATCTATAGTGATCAAAACAGCATGGTATTGGCAGAAAAACAGAGAGGTAGATGTATGGAACAGAATAGAGAATCAAGAGATAAACCCAGCTACTTACTGCTATCTGATCTTTGACAAGCCAATTAAAAACATTGAATGGGGAAAAGATTCCCTATTTAACAAATGGTGCTGGACAAACTGGCTGGTGACCTGTAGAAGAATGAAACTGGACCCATACCTTTCACCACT
The DNA here is from genome assembly GCF_000181295.1 of Otolemur garnettii. Taxonomy (NCBI): domain Eukaryota; kingdom Metazoa; phylum Chordata; class Mammalia; order Primates; family Galagidae; genus Otolemur; species Otolemur garnettii. The sequence continues at coordinate 31,298,901 of NW_003852401.1, forward strand.
AACTAAGATAGACTCTCACTGGATTAAAGATTTAATTTTAAGACATGAAACTATAAAAATACTAGAAGAAAGTGTAGGGAAAACTCTTGATAAAATTGGCCTGGGTGAATATTTTATGAGGAGGACCCCTCAGGGAATTACAGCAACATCAAAAATACACTACTGGGACCTCATCAACTTAAAATGCTTCTGCACAATGAAGAACACAGTAAGTAAAGCAAGCAGACAGCCCTCAGAATGGGAGAAGATATTTGCAGGTTATGTCTTTCACAAAGGTTTAATAACCAGAATCCATAGAGAACTCAAATGTATTAGCAAGAAGAGAAGGAGTGATCCCATCTCAGGGTGGGCAAGGGACTTGAAGAGAAATTTCTCTGAAGAAGACAGGCACATGGGAACACTTCTACACTGCTGGTGGGAATGCAAATTAATTCATTTCTTTTGGAAAGACATCTGGAGAACACTTAGAGAACTAAAAATAGACCTGCCATTTGATCCTATAGTTCCTAAAGACATCTGGAGAACACTTAGAGAACTAAAAATAGACCTGCCATTTGATCCTATAGTTCCTCTGCTACGTATACATCCAGAAGAACAAAAATTTACACTACAATAAATATATTTGTACCAGAATGTTCTTTGCAGCCCAATTCAGAATTTCTGGGTCATGGAAGAAGCCCAAGTGCCCATAGACCCATGAATGGATCAATAAATTGTGATATATATACACCATGGAATACTACGCAGCCCTAAAGAAAGATGGAGACTTTACCTCCTTCATGTTTACATGGATGGAGCTGGAAAATATTCTTCTTAGCAAAGTGTCTCAAGAATAGAAGAAAAAGTATCCAATGTACTCAACCCTACTATGACACTAATTTATAGCTACCATAGGAAACTATAACCCAATTTTAGCCCAAGAATATGGAGAAAGGGGACGGGGAGGGCAGGGAAGGGGGGAGGATGGGTGGAGCGAGGGTGATTCATGGAATCACGCCTATGATTTATCCTATAAGGGTACATGTGAATTTTTCTAAATGTAGAATATAAATGTCTTAACACAACAACTAAGAAAATGACATGAAGGCTACGCTAACCATTGGATGAAAGCATTTCAAATTGTATATAGAAACAACACACTGTTCCCCATGAGAATATTAATGTACACAGCTATGATTCAATAAAAAATAAAAACTCAATACAGAAAATCAACAACAAAAATAATTTTCCATTAAATATACTTCATAATGTACATTATTATGTTGAAATTTAACTACTATGTCCTTAATGATTTAAAAAAATGAAAATTATTTGTAAATTTTAAAGTTAATTAAAGTTTTAATGACTTTGTGTCTGCTTCTTGTGGGAAAGCATTTGAATATTTGATTGTGGCAGGGAAGTCTGCATCTTCTAAATGGGTATCAGTCATTTCTGACATTAAGGGAATCCTTTTTTAAATTTCTGATGGAGTCTCACTCTGTCATAGTACATAGCTCAAAGAAACCTTAAACACTGGGGCTCAAGTAATACTCTTGCCTCAGCTTCCCTGATAGCTAGAACTATAAGTGCCTGTCACAATACCCAGCTAGTTTTCCTAATGTTTTTGAAACGATGGGGTCTCACTCTTGCGTAGTCTTTTCTTGAACTCCACAACTCAAGCAATCTACTCAACTCAGCCTCCCAGAGTGCTATGATTATTGGTGTTAGCCACCACTCCTGGTTATTAAAGGTATCTTGATTTGGGTTAGGAGAATCTATACTCATAGCATTGAGTGGTTAAAAAGCAAGAAAACATTTTGGGGGCATATTGTTGAAGGTATGAGTATTCTACTACATTTCCCCATTTCAGTTGGCTCTTTCTTAGCAACAGTGACTTTAACAATCATCTACTGAGGAGTCAATCAATTATATCTATAGTTCTGTAGATGTCTTAGTGATATCAATGAGATGAGGCCAAAATGCTATTTTCAATGTGATGTTATGATTCTCAAAGTCAGTGAACTTTTCACTGAATTCTCAAATAGGTCTGTTAACAGCTGTGTATTCTTCAAATGATTCATATATATTCATCCTGCTCATTAATGATCTTTCCCCTAATGAACAGGGGAAAATGTTCATCTGAAATTTCTTTTTGAAGTAGTGTTTTGAAAAAAAGACAGCTTTCTTTGAAATTCTTGGATTTTTCCACTATATCTTATATATAGACTTCATTTTACCTTCCACAGAAATATTTAAGTCATTGTGATTTGATATGATTGCACACAGAAATGCTTCATTCCTATAGTAATCTTCTTTCAATAATTCATGTTGCTGATACTGTTTCTCATAAGATTTAACTCTCTGTTCTTACAGAGACAAAATTTTGGTTAAAACCTGTCCTTACCAACATACTTTAGAATGATATGGCAAATTCACAGTGAATAATACCTCATCCTTCAACTTTGGGATGTTACAAAACCGGCAATGCTGTGTTGCATTAGCAGGAATATGATTCACAATACTTATAACTTGTCACAGAATGTCATTTGCCATAGTAGCTTTAGCACAGATTTTGTTGTTACAAGATACAGTGAAAAGAAATGAGAGCATCTGGATCTGTTAATACTTTAAAATATCTATTCAATAAACCCTTCATGTTTTCCTGTCATGGAAGGTGGACCATCTATAGATACACATTCATTAAATTTACTGAATTCAGTCCAACTTCACATCATTTATCTTGAAAGTTATTGAAGATATCTATTGTCTATGTTCTGTTAACAAGAGTGCCCAAAGTGAGCAATTCTTCATAGTAAAGAAAATCTTCTGTTATGACCATTCAGTAGTACCATTGCATCATCAGAGGTGATTAAATATTAGATATTTTCCACTTTAAATGGTGCATGAAGTTGTTCTGTTAAGTTGGAGACTAATTCATATTGCTAAGATATGGTTCTCCTTGAAAGAAGCAGATGTTTGTACCTTGAAATGTTATTAGGATCTAAGCATCCTACAACTTCAACAATGCATTCCTTCACAATTTCTGCATCATGAATGGCTTCCCTTTTGTCCTAAGTACATAAGCTACTTGCCAGTTGCTTCAGTGGCATTATTTCCAGATCTTATTGCAGCTTGAAAGAATTGTCTTTGCTTTTGATTTTTATTTTTTAATTTCTGCTATCTAACTTTTTACACCTCTCCCTCTAATTTAAAGTATTTGTGGTCCTTATGAATGTTGTAGTGTTGATGTGCACTGGATTCCTTTCATGCTGGCTGATACTGCAGTATCACAAAGCAAATCATCTCATCTTTAGCAGAAACAAGATAATATGGCAATTCCCAATCCTTATTAAAAATCTTTCTTCCTTCAGCATTCTCTTGGTCTTTAACATGACAGGCTGTTAAGCAGACAGAATTAAAAAATACTATCAACTGTATAACTATTCACAAATTCCACTTCAAACAGAAATACAGTACATCATTATCAAAAGCTGATAACAGACTGGCATATTCTACCCCATACATAAGCCCTTGCCAACCAGTCTCATGCAGTAGTGGCATCAGCCAGGCCGGGGGAAGTTAGAATTACATCTTGAGTGTAGTAGCCCTTAATTTAGCCCTTTATGGCTTACTAATTATTCTAATTGTGCTGGTCAATCCGAGAGGATTATTTCATTGAAATTTATTTTATTCTTTGGTTTTTACTTATATTCATTGTGAAAGTAAAATAAAATTATAAAAAACAAAAATAAAAGGATTTATTCTGTGAAAATTAGATTCAGTCAAAAGGATCTACAAAGCCACATGTGGCCATTAGGCTGCAGTTTCCGGACCGCTGTTCCATGGCACATTAGCTATTCAAGCTTTTATAATTCTAACTGTAGCTTCTCAGGAACATGATATACCACAAAAATGGATGTCCACATATACATCCATAGATGTACCATTTTCTTTGTTTCCAGGTAGTATGTATCCATATACTTCTGCATTCTAACTTATGCTTCTTTTTTTGTCATGATGAGTATGTTATGTTGAAAGCAATGGAGTTCTTAAGGAGATTTTTAAATTTGTAAAATTGCCAAATTAGAGTTATTTCATATGTTAAGCATTGCCTATGATGTACTTTTCTTTTCTTTCTTTTCAGGGTGAATTGCTATATGATGATGTCTTCCCAGTGCCCCTTTGGTGGATACAAGATGTCTGGAAATGGACGAGAAATGTAAGAATAACTTTCTATTAATATACTTAACCTTCATGAAAATAGTTTTTCTTCCTAGAGATTTGACTTACAGTTGCCTCCTTAAATGAAACCCTTTTTTGTTGTTTCCTGGAGAATTTATACCTCCAAATAGCTTATTAGAGATTGGCTATTTCCCATACGTGCATAAAGGTGATGGCAGAAGGGAAAAATAATTTATTAAGATCTTACTATATATAAGGGTCTATACTAAGCACTTTCCATTGAAAGTGATTGAAATGTTACTACTCATAGAGTTGTTTGCTGTGCATAGGAATGTAATCTATGCAATAAACATTTCCAGAAGGGATATGAAAAGCATAAATTGGTGATTGTAGGAAGTATGCACATATAAGAAGACTTCAGTTATTTGAATATATCTCCTAAATAAGTATTAGGTCATTAAGTCTGAAATATCCGATTTTGAATCAGAAGTTTAGTTTATTATATCACAAACAAAAAGCAGTACAATTAACCAAAGTATGCACTTAAACTATCCATATAGTTTTGCTACATTAACAGTAGCTTGTGCATGTTACCAAAGAAGAAGCCAAGAAATTGCCAGAGGCATCTTGCACAGCTTGTTGAGAATTAAATATTTTTCCGTGCAAGTGGTCCAAAACCTAGACAAAGTGGTAGTCAGTTGGGTGCAAGGTCTGGTAAATAGGTGGATGACAGAGAGTTTCAGTCCAGCTTCTGTACTTTGAGCAGCACTGTTTGTGACAGTTTTGACTTGCAAGAGGATTAGCCTGCCCGGATTGACTGATCTCAGCTACCTAATCTCAAGCATCCTCATCATATCATCCACTGTCATCCGTTGACCAGGTTTCATGAAGCTGTAGTAGGTAATACCAGTGCTGGACTAACAAACAGATACCATTAGCTTTTTTTGAAGAGCATGGCATGAGACTGTGTTTCAGCACTTCAGGAATCTATTTTCATCACATGTAACAATACAGGGTAGAAATGGTTCATCATTATGTCATGACAGCAAAGAAAGGCAAGCTTTGAGACAATTTCCCTTCTGAGTGTCAAAGTAAGATGTCAGACCAACCATCAAGCTTGCAGGAAATCAGACATTTCATACTTAGAAACAAAATACAGTAGGTGCCTTATCTCAGAAACCATCAGTATAAGAGGAATGATTCTCATTTGTTGAAATATTATTGATATAAACTCCAAAATTTTTAATTACCTGAATAAGTTGTTTTGGGAAGTGAAATATAAATCTAAAGGGAATTTGACCAAAGAAAACATGTTTTATAGTAGTGAATAGATTGAGAAAATTTATGGATAAATGGACTTAAGAGTGTTCAGTTGCTTTTAAAACTAGGATATATATACATTTTATAAAAATATTCACATACACATATAAACACAAAGTGCTGGCAAGATTTTTGGTTGAGTTCATTCAAGCAATTTTACCTATTTTATTTTTTTTAAATGTTTTACGTTTACCAATAAATTTAAAAATACAAAAGAAAAAAGGTAAATCATATACAAATCTATGAAATCAAACATAGTATTGCTGTCCATTTTGTAAACAGCAAGTAAAAATAAGTTTTTCTCAGTTTCTAAGGGTCTCAAAGGCATGAAATAGCAGGTCATTTATCTCTTAATGAATGAGCTGAATTACAAGGAAACATTTCTGGGAAGCCATAAAAATGGAGGAGTGATAGAATGACCCATCAGCTTTTTCCACATGCATTCGTTAGCAGATATACTTTCTATGTATAAGGTCCTAGCACGTGACACTGTGTTCCATACCCTATATAACTGTGGTGGCAAGAAGAATATGTGAAATGATGTGCAAGACAGCCCATACACACTAGATGGAGACTCAGACCTCACGGAAGCAATACAGCATTTAAAGTACAGAGAAAAGTATTGAAGGACAGAACATCTGGAAATGATGAGAACGTAGCATTTAGGACAGCATCTCTCGAACTGTCACTATTTTCATGTATCACACAAGATCAAGAATAGTGGGTGAAGACAGGAGTGGGTAGAGGAAGTAGAAGGTCTTTTAAGTTCCTTTCCATGCTTAAGAGTCTATGGTTATAACTTCAGTGGAAATTCAGTGGATAAAATTTAATGGCAGTTAAGAAAGTAAGAAAAGACCTCACAGAAGAGATGGAATTTCAGCTCAGGTAGGGGGAGGGCATTTTTGAATAGAACATTGCATGTGGCATTGTGAAGGGCTAGTGAATTGGATTGGTTGCTGTGGAATCATAGGGTGAGAAGTGTGATTTCAGAGTTAAGTATGATACAGACTAAGAAGTCCTAAAGTCAAGAAAATTGGCTTAGATCTTACTTGTAGAATAGTGAAGGGCCGTGGATATGTCTAAAATCCTATGTTTTGAAAATGACAAAAAACCAACCCATAGAAAGTGCAAGTCTTATCTGAGAAGACATCATTAGAGTCTGACCAGCCTGCACTTACGTCCTGACTCCCCACTCACTAGCCATCTTGCCTGCTTCAAGTTGCCCATCTGCTGAGCCTCTGTTCCTCATATTTCAAACAGAGATGTCAACTTTCCTCTTAATATGGTTATGACATAACGAATGTCCAATCCCCAGCCTTATAACTGTCACAAAGTGGAAACTCAATAAGTGGTTTCTTCCTTCCCTAGTTTCTTCTCAATATCTGTTACTGGAGAATCCCTTGGCAGAACTAATTACTTTGTACCAAAAACTGGAACAAACGTTAGATTACTCTGAAAGTGGGTTAGTTCATTGCTAGCCTAGCTATGTAACCCATTTTCCTGGGAATCATGAAGATAAAATAATCAAAAGGGATGATCAAATGATAAAATGATCAAAAGGGACCAAGCATCAGTTTTGTCAAATACAGACTTTAAGGGCGAGACATTAGGACATCAAGTAAGAGAAGGACTGAAAATGGGAATCAATCATCAATAACTTTAAAACCTGATATAGGTATATAACATATAGGGGGAAAAGTTAATGCTGTATTTTTTTACTTCAAAAATTCTAGCTGAGGGTGCTACTATTTAAGTCAAAATTTAATGAACTTAGTAAATGGGTCGTTCAATGCAAGATGTTTTAAGAGAATTACTCAAGTGATCAGCAAGAGTTAAATTACAATTTGTGCTCCAAGGTAGAAAGAATTGATCAGAGGGGAATAGAGTCCTCAAAAACCCAAAATTGGTAGTCTGCAGACCCCTACGTATTGGATGGTGATACAGAGTGTGCACACCTTGATTTTGCATCTCTGATCATGGGTTGGCACTGGAATGAGTTAAATGGCAGAAATTACCCATTTGTGTGATTGAATTTATTTTCATTTAGGTTAACATAGGTCCCTGGAGACATTGCTGGCATGCCTGTTTAAACTTAACTGGCTCTCAGCACCTCACAAGATATTTCTTTCTTCCTATCCCATAGAAAACGAACAAGGAAGTGTTGCAAACTACTGGGCTTACAGCAGGAACTCAAATGAATGTGGTTTTTTGTTTGTTTGTTTGTTTTTTGCTTGATACTATTAGCCAAGTCAGTTCAGCAAATATTTCCTCTGCACCTGCTTAATTAGTGCCAGTCTCAGTCCTGGTACAGAGGAAAAAACAGACATAACTTCTTAACGGGACCTTTTTCTTACAGAGTAGACCCTGGATGAAAAGCATGGTTATCACTGGAAATTTACTAGAAAGGTAGTGTCAGGCCTTACCCCAAATCTACTGAATCAGAATCAGACTATGATAAGGTCCCAGGTGATTTGTACAGTGAAGATTTTAGAAACCCAGAACTAGTAGCTTACAAAACTATTATGACAAAAAGAAATGTGAACAAATCTTTCTATGTTATATCACAGATACAGTAGACATGTAAGAGTCCTAAAGGGCAGGATCTGTTCAGCCAGAGTAGGACAATAATCACAGTTATTACTCTCTTAAGAGTTTCAAGTGCCATGACCAAAAATACAATGGAAATCCTATGGGTTAAAATCACAGGTTGATTTATCTAACTCTGGGAGATAAAAACTTATTAAAACACTGTCTTATAATGGGTTTCAGATAACTGAGGCTAAACCCTTTAATTACTTTGAAGAACATGCTCACTGAAGCTTTTAAAAGGCATTTTCAGAAGCTTAACTGCCCAAGAAGATAATCAGTGTGAGATTATTAGGTTACCTAGGAGAAAATGATGTCTTCTGAATACCCATTTATATTATAAGAAAAAAAGGATAGAAAATGATCAAATTTTATTCTTTGTAAGCCTACATATGCATGAGTGTTGAGATTTTGAGAATATTCTTTTCTACATGTAATATGGTCCTCTTTTCCAAACAACATAGACTATAATTAAGCCCAATCTTTTTAGTTATCCCTTCAACAAAGGGGACTCCAGTCAGTTTTTAGGAGGTCCCTGTAAACTTGATAACAAGATAGTAGACTTGAGTTAATTCCTGATCACTTGGGTTCGACTTAAGAGTTATATAAGCAAAGGGTATGGGATCGAGTAGGTTATATAAAGGGAGAAAACCAACAACTGTGAAAACCCCAAATCTGTCCTTTTGCTCCTCCTAAAAAGAAAAAAATAAAAAAGAAAAAAAGAAAACTTCAACAATATAGATCAAGTTTTTGTTTTGCCAAGAATCAGAAGACATTGATAAAACTACAGCTATAAGATGTTTTGTTTCAAGCCATATTAGGACTCCTTAAAATGAAAATCTCAGCCCCTCATCACTTTTGTGCCAGTTTTGTGCAGTTGATCAAGGCAGCTCTGCTCTAGTTGATAGTTTTATTGTGTTGCTTCTCAGTGGTTGTACATTACTACCTGTCCTGTCTTACTGTATTCTGTGAATCTCAACTAGAAATGCCAAAATTATTTTTGGGTTGAATTACCTTTTGAGTAGTTAGAGCTTTTAAAATCCTGTGGGCTAACGAAAAAATGGACAATTTCTGTGAAAATCAATGAGAATACATAATTATTTAAAATTAAAGAAATTTATAAAATGTTTTTTTCCACAAGAGATTTATGTAAAATCTGATAGTTTGTGGTTGGCTAGCTACTACACAAAATAGTCTGTACACAGAAAAATACTTTCCATTTTGCTAGCCAGATAAGCAAGAACAAATGTGTATCCATCATGCACTTCAGAACATTTGTACTACTGGGCTAAATGATGTTTGTGGGTATTTTTTTTTCTCTTTCTCCAGGGGAGAATATGGTCTCTATGAATATACAGAGGTCAAGACAGTTACAATGAAAATCTCTCAGAAGAACTCATAAGGAAGCTACAAGACTAGAGAGAAATTCTTCAAAAGTATCTCTTATAGTCCCTCAATTCAATACAAGTATTCTTTTCTTAATTTCTTTAAAAGCAAGCTAATCATATTAGTGTTAATCCTATCCACAGAGAACATGACATGAAGCTTATTCTGAATCTTTTGCTTTCTGATATGAACCCCACCCAAGTTCTATCCTAAATAAAAAAGAGAAATTGAGATACAAGATCTCAAGCTGTGCAACAGTCATGCGCTTTTCTTTGTAGCTATTTATCCAGGTTAACCACTTCACAGAAGTGACCAGTTATCATTTAGCTTCTTTCCCTTAATGACTACTTGAAGTCCTTCATATACATGTTAACTGCAGAATAAGCTGCTCTGTTCCCAGTAGTTAGGAAGTCCCTGCAGTGTCGTGAAATGTTTCCTAGAATACCCTGTCTGCTTGTCACATGAAGTAATGCCTGAAATACTTAGCTATAAGCTGAATATGAAGCTTAATAAAAACAACCATGTATGCTGCTTGTCATATTTGAAGTATCTTAGTACAAATTTTGGTTATGATGATTTCTTCTCCTTGCCACTCAAAATAGGTATTAAATTGAGCACAAAGATATATTTAAAAATAAAAGTCTCATCTACTCATTGTCCAATGGGTAATGAAACATTTTACTTTTCAGAGGAATTCTTGAAATCACGGGCACAGATTTGAGATAGATGGCATTAGTCCTTCCGGAATCATTTACTGAGTCCCTTCAAAGTTCTGGGCTGGGCACTCGGTTAGGTATTGTGCATCGGGCTCATCATGAATGGTCCCTCATCCCATGATGCTGTAATTTAATGGAGACAAAGGTAATCTCTACTCTGGAATAAAGAAGAATGCCCCAAACAAGGGAGGATTCTCAAAACCATGATGAAAGCGCAGTAATGTGCCAAGTAGGGCAGGATGAAGTCTGAGAAGTAGGGTTGGCCACAGGAGGAGTATTTGGATGTGAACCACAATGATGAGCAGATCTGCAGTGAATAAAAGGGAAAGCAAGTCTACATCATCTCAGGGCATGTTCCATTGAAAAGCAAGTTGAAGAAATTCTATAGAATATGTTCTTCTCTCGTGAAGTTTTAAATTACACATTGCCTACATATTACATATTCTAGGTTCTGAGAAGTCCTGCAACCCATGTATTTTTAATACATTTTTTTCCTGAATATCTTTTAGCAGAGATTTTGCCTACCCCCTATCGTCATTTAATATAGATTAGCATTAAGTGATCCATGTTGGGAGAAGCCATCCTGTGCAATGAGGGAGCATTTAGTCTTCTAAGAAGAGACCTGAGATCAAAAGAGCTGCTAGCAAAATGCCTCTGTGCAAAACTGACCACACAACGCTTACTCACTGCTGCTCTTAGAACAGAGTGGCTGTGTTCTTTCTTCTGCTGTGCTCCCATGGGTAACTGCCCTAGGCCCAAGTAAAATCAAGAGAATATTTGCATATGACTGTACATAGTCTAAATTGTTCTTAGCTCATCAACATAGGAAAAGAATTTTTTTGCAGGTTCAGATTTCATCTAAATATTTGTTTAGCATTTCACATTTACAGATACCTCAGTGACACTTGTTTGGACATGCTACTAGCTGCTATGATCAAGTTTAACAGTATAAGAATAAGTGGAATTCATTAAATTCTTAGATTTATCATAATTTCAACTCAAATTTCAAAAATTTCTCTAATCTGCATGGAAACATAAAATTTTCGATTTGAGCTCCCTTATACAATTTGGGGCATAATTACCATTTGAAAACTGGGGGAACCGAAATCTAGGGGGAAAGCTTTGAGACATTGAAATGGGAACATATCCAAATACAGAGCAGAGTTGTGTTTTCCTAAGGACGGCGTCTACATTTTCAAAGATGTGCTTAAAACCACGTGTAAATAAAGTAGTAGGTAGACAAGTGAATATTATAACAGTATCGCACAAGAATGTTTTATAAATGTATAGCAATGAGGGCTGAACGCAAACAAGACAAAGGCCAGAAGCAAGTTTAAATATTTGAAAATTAAATCTTCATTGTATAAATAAGACATTACAGGATTAAACAAAAATTATCTGTTTTATATTGGCTCATCCTGAGCCTCTAGAAGATATTATTTGTATTCCATTCTTTGTATTGAGGCCATGCTGGAAAGTATTCTTAAAACCTTGAAAAGTTAAAGGATATCTTATTATTTAGCTCATGTGCTGCAGGAAATGCAGGTCAAGAGTTTTATCATGAAGAATTCAATTTTGCAGTTATAAATATCTTACTGTCCCCATGTCCACAGAAGTATTTTAGCAACAAGAAAATCAAACTACATGACAGAAGTTGAAATTCACTGTTTAAGCACAGATAATGTCACATTTTTAGATATGCATTTTCTAAACATCTACTAGGGTTTTTCTCCTATTGTTCCTTTTTCTCCTTTTTTTTTTTTGTTGTTGTTTTCTTTTTTAGTTCCATTATTAGGATACATACTTCTGGTTTTCTTTTGAAGCAGCCAGAGGGAATGGTAGGAGAGAAGAGTGTTTTTCTTAAATTCTTGTAAACAACTCAAAACGGAGCCAACTCAAGGTGAAGAATTTTAGCCATTTCTTCACATAATTTGGGAGGGAGTGATGGACTTGAAAGACATTTTCCCTTAGTGATTACCCATAATTTTTTGAATATATAATTTCACTTGGACCTGAGAAGTGCGACTGTACATGTGCCTCATCAACTAAACACTTATGTTTGAGTGGCTCTCTTAGAGTATGCTAAATAACCAGGTTACATTTGCACATAAAACACCAGTTCCCATTATAGTTTCATTTGCTGACTTACCCTGGTATTTTTTGTGTGTGTGTTCCCTGGAGACGTGTTTGAGTCTTCCTATTCTGATGGTAAAAGGATATATAGGAAAAATAATTAGACATGATAGGTAAATTTTCTGGATACCAATATTCAGTGACTGCCAGGGGGGTGTGAACCTTCCTATTACAGCAGAGGAGGATGGTGGCATCCTGGGGAGTAATATCCTGAGTCAAAGCACAAATGAGGGAGAATAGCTCAGTTATCACTCTGACATCTTGCAGAAGAGGAGAAATGGCATCTCTCAGAGGCTAGACCACAGAATTCCCTGTAGGAACTTAGGACAAATGTAGATCATGTCTTTAAACTGGCCTTTGATTCTGGGTGGTGGGTTGATCCCAGAGAAAAATAGTCACATCCATAAATATGTAGGATGGCTCCCAATTCCCTAGAAGGTCAGCTTTATCACCCCATGAAATATCTATGCCAAAGGCATAACAATGCTTTTTGAACATTTGCTTTAATGCCATGTTCTGACTTATTTCACAAGAATTTAGGTTTTTTAAAAAGAACAACCTGAGTTTTATAAAAATGTGCTTAGGTTGTCATCTTGTTGCCTTGAAGTGATTTCACCAGAGTGCTACAATGTTTGGTTGATTTTTGTCAAGTTATTCACTTAAAGATTCATCAGGCCTAGAAAAAATACTAAATATGAAAACACAAAACTTATTTAGTCTGGCAACTGATTTTCCTTATTAAAATAAGGAAAATTTAATTTTATTAAAATTAAAATTTTACATATTAAAATAATTTCATACTTTTAGAAGAGCAGCTAATCAGTGTAAAGAACTGCCACATATCCTTGGTTAGCTATTTTTCAAATATTTTCCTTTATTAACTTTATCACTCCCATTCTATAAATAGATACTTTCTTAAAGGCAGAACTTGAAAATAATTTTAGGACATAATGTCATTTTACCCCAAAATACTTCAATATGGCTTTCTAGGAATAAGGTCATTTCTTTCACAAAGCCACAGAACTCAGGAAATTTAATATTGGTAAAGTATTAGTGTCCATACATGATCTATATATAATTTGTTCTAACTGTCCCACCAATGTCCTTTAATGACAGTTTCTCTTATAATCCCAAACTAATCAAGGATCATATATGATATTTAGTTACCAGGGTTTCCTTTGGTCTACTATTCCTTAATAATGGGGATATAACTTGTATGCATACCTAATATTCGGTCAACCTGGTTAGTACTGTCTTGGCTTAGAAGGAAAACCTAGGGACATACCAAACTCAGAGTGTTACTGAGTTAATAAGAACCAGCCAAAAAGGGGTTAATGGTTGTAAAGAATAAATACTTTATTTCAATATATGACTATTAATTATCATCATCTATGATAACCCAAAGTAGACTCTGTAGGTTGCAAAAATGGGCCTTCTCGCTTGGGTTTTGTGAGAAAAAGTTATATATTCCCTTGAGGATATTAGTGTTTGCTCTTTGAGTGCATAATTACAATATTTCCCTCTGTCATTTCATTTCTTATCCTTCTTATTTGAATATTTTCCCTTAATAACTGTTTACCTACATTTTGATATATTTGGAGAGGAATCTTCATATCAATTACTTATAAATCAGCCACATAGAAACATTTTAAATGACTTACCTTTCAAAGTACGATCATCCTAGAAAAAACTTGCATTTCAAGTCAAATAAAGGCTAAATTCTTATTCCACCATGAACTATCAGTATGGTCACAGGTCAATTATTAAATCTTTCTCATATAGCCCTATGAAATAATGGCTCAGCAGATAATCGTGGCTATTGCTATCTGGGAAGAAATATAATGTGTCACATAATTACAAGTTTCTCAGGAGCCCAGAAATCTGGTATCAAATCCATGTTCTCGTTGACCTTGAAATTTGGGAGGAAGTAACTAATCTTCCCAAATTTCAATTTGTTAATCTGTAGAAAGGAACTAGTAATAATACCTATCTAACAGAGTTATTCTATTAAATGAAACAAAGTTTGTAAAATGCTTAACAGTGTTCCTAAGACCTAACAAGTGTCCAATAAATATTACTGATTGACTTAAGGTATGTCTTGCCACTAGTAGTTATTTCAACAAAAATAATAAAGTGTCTCACAGACACCAAAGTCTTCCTGTTGACCTTGACTTTGTATCCTTTTCCTACATGCTGTTTCCCTCAGTATTCCTTTGTCCGAGCTATAAGGCTAGTCTCTGTTAGGACTCCATGGACCACATAATTGTGATGATTTGCCCACTCCTTTTATCTCTTTCTTTCTTTTTAAATCATTTCCCTTCAGATAAAAGTTAAAATTCAACATCAAAGAAAGAACTAAGTGGAGAAAAATGTGAGCCAAAAACCTGGCTTAGAGTTGAGGTTAGAAATCTGTAGTAAATGCCAAAGCAGGCTTAGTTCTAAGTAAATGCCTTTGACCCTAGAGTTACCAATCATCACAATTAATCTTTATGCTAATAGTCAGGGAGGTGGGATTAAAGGAACACAAACAGAAGTTGATGTCAAGTGCAGCATAGGAACCCACAATGCTGTAGGTCTGCTGATGATTGATTCAGAGATTTGGCCCATATGAATTCATGGGGAGGATCAGTGGACAGAAAAACATATGGCAGCATCTATGCCCAATGCTCAAGCACCCCACATTCATGTAACCACGAAGTGTCAGAACTAGAAAAGAACTGAGTGTTCTTCTAGCCCAATAATTTCATTTCACAGAGGCATAAGGAAATCAAGTGACACTTGAAAGGGCTACTAAATTATCAGTGACAAACATTAGTTAATACCCTTCATATTCTAACTCCTAGATCTGCACTCCTGCCTTGTCCCATGTGACAATACAAACATTTATCTGACATTTGATTAAATATATAATATCCACTGTAACATTTTATTTGTATGCAGTTTATTATATTTCATTTCTTTTGACTAAAAAAAAACTAGTAAAATCTATTGTTACATTTAATTTATATGTATTTTATCTATTGGAATTGGGTCCTTTGTCCCAAAGAAGAAAAACTCTCAATGATAGCTTTCATAAAGACTCTCTGTAAATTAGTTAGCAAAACAGATTCTTGATAATTTAGTTACAGAAATAAAAATTTTACAAAAGTAAAATTGATAATTTAGTTACAGAAATAAAACTCTCCATGTATTTATTTAGCAGCTATTCAAGAGTCAAAATACTATGGACAAAATACTGATCCCTGCAAAAGGAACAATGGGCAGTGAGTCCTTGTTTTGTGCAAACACAGATCCAGGTGCCACACCCCATCCCTCCCACTCGTATCTCTTCCTTAACCCCAGATAATCTGTTCTCTATTTCTAGAATTTTGTCATTTCAAGAATCACATAATATGAAACTGTTCAAGATTAGCATTCTCTTTTTCTTGTGGCATACTTCCCTGGAGATGCATCCAAATTACTGCATGTATTAAATCATAATAAACACTCACACATGATTAATTGATGTTGTCACTTTCAATGAGAGTTTTTTTGACAGGTGCTAGGACAGATACCTTAGAGAGAGCTTTGTTTTTTCCTTTAATAACTGAATAGAGTTGAAATGTCTTACTGTGTCCCAGCCAAGTGTGAGCATAGAACGCCCATGCAAAGGAAGGCTAGTAGAGACTCTGCTGACAGAAACATGGAATGCTCCATTTCCCTGAGTCTCCTCTGAAGTTCTGAATTATACAGCAGTAACAGTTCTTGCAGCATTCTTGTGAGCAATGAAACAAAGCCTTTGAAGGGCCCCCTGTGTGAGAGAGAGGCACCTTGTTCTTAGACAAGCACAAATGGGCCTGGAGGTTCTCAACCCCACGTGTCTCCGCTCATGAGCTGTCCTCAGAAAGCCCGAGGCAGAAAGCATGTACATTCTCCCTGGGACCTTAAGACATAATGGTCTTCACCCTGCCAAACAGACTGGTTCTTCCAACATCTCTCTTGTCTAGAAGAAGTTAGGCTATCCCCACATGAACCTGGCTCTGTTTTCACCCCTGACTGCTGAACTGGGCTAAGATTAGCCTGGCACTCATCAGCACTCCAGGAATGCCCTGAAGAATGAAAGGTGCAGCCGCCACAGAACAATCCAGAACAGCAGCAGCCCTCACTGCACACTAGTTTAGGCTATGCATGCTTCTAAGAGCACTCAACATGTTCTCACATTTCCTTCTTTCAATGGCTGTATGAGATCTCTATTATCTTCTCCATTATGTAGGTGAAGAAATTGAAGCCCATAAAATTTAACTTGGCAAAGTTACGCAGCTGGTAATGAGCAGCTCAGGGATTCAAATCCAGGCAGTCTAACTACATACCCCACCCCCACCCCCATTCTTAGACATTAAACTATAATCACTGGGTATCAGGTCTAGTTAAGCAGCTGCAGACTACAGAATGTCACCAGAAAAACTTGATTTTCTTCTATTGCATTATTGTTTCTTGAAAGTCTTTATTTTCAGGTTTCAAATACAGGTTTTATTCTGTTTAATATTTAAGTCTAGATCTCTCAGATAACCTCTGTTAACAAAAGGTCCATAGCTTGTGACCTTCCTGGATGATAAACTCCACGAACATAAATATAGAGCACGTGTTATCGTGTCTCTTTGTTGCTCTTTTTTACAAAGGAGTGCATGAAGGAAGCCATCGTCTCTCTTGCACCTTGGCAGTGCCACTCAGAATTGGACCCAAGTATTTCCCCAGCAATGAAAACAAAGATTTATTAGCCCAAGCTAAGTGATTGAGGAGTCTCTGTAGTATTTTGAGATGTATAAACTACTTGTAGCTGATTTTCAGAGATTGCATTGAGGGGCCCCAAGAACTGGAACTAACCAGCCCTTTACTAATGAGCTGGGACTTGTGATTGTGGCTTTTCTTTTACAGCCTTGTAAAGGTCCCTTTCAGAGCTGCTGCCAGAGGCTCTGAGGACCTGCTTGGTGAGATAGCACAAGCTGACTCAGTTTGAAGTCAGCCAGCCTCTACCCAATCCCCATGAGTCGAGTTATTAGGCTGGAATCTAAGCTGGGGAAAGATACAGACACTTGTGCCACTTCATACCCCACCAGAGACAGTTGGAGGAAGAGAATCTATACCTCTCCACTAGAAAACAACTGCCACTCAACCTCAGAGGGTCCCTGTGTGGAAAGTCTGGGTCAAAATTTCTAATCAGATGGTCCCAGGCAGCACAATCACTGCTCACAAGGATGAATTCAAAGGGTCTCAAGCAGCTAGATTGTCGGAATTCATGGGCAGTTCCATCCAGCAAACCCATGAGGCTAGAGCCTGGTCCCCTTTGGTGAGTAAGGGAATCAGGAAAGTTCCCCCACCAAAGTTAAAATGGGGTTGACAATGCCTGTGACAGCACACTGTCACCATAAGTCCCTTTCTCCCTGCTTTCCCTGCACACCCCTGATTCCACAAGCATCACCATTTCCACACTGCTGTCCAGTGGCCCACACAAGGCTTGGGTCTCTCAGGGAATTGCCAAACACTCCAGGCTGTGCAGGGGGCAGACCTTCAGACTGCCAGGCGAGGGGGGAATGGTGGACTGTGTTCAGAATTGTGGGGTAAATATTTGTTCACTTTTATGCCAGGCAAGATGATGCCTAGGCTCATAGGTAGTACTTTGCTGGAAGAGGAGGACCAGGGTTTAGTGGCTCTCTCCTGTGGGATAAAGTGAGAGGTCCTTTGTTTCCTGCTCACTTTCAGAGAGCCCACATTAGGTCTCTGGCTTGGGGCAGGGGTCTCCTGTCCTATTGGTGGTGAACTTTATACCTGGAATTTGTTTTCTTGGATTCTCATTCTTGGAGTTGCAGCTTCCCTCAGCAGAGAGGATAAAAGCACTTGTCTATCTTCTATGTATGCTCAGCTCCCCCCCTTCAACTTACTGAGTCCATTGTCCAGGATCTCTCCCCCTGGACAGGAGCTGCTGGTGAAAGCTGCTTCTAGTCAGCCATTCCTTCCTCCCCTGACTTCCCAAGGTTTTTATTCCTAGTTACACTTCCCAAAAAATACTTTCCATGTAAAGTATGCTGTGACTCTAAGGTCTGCCATTTGCTCTTCCCAACCCTCTGAATCTGGAGACAGTGAAAAAGTGAGGATACCAATGAGCAGGGAGTGGAGGCTAAAGGACAGCTGGACCCACTGGACATCCTGGTGTCATTTTCCCATCACTGTACAGAGGTTAGGTGGGTGAGAATAATCTAAGCAGATCAGCAATTCATCCTTCTTCACAGCAGTATGCACACTGACCATTAAAAACTACACCATGTGCTTAGAGACCATACACAGAAGAGCTAACTTTAGTGTCACACACATTTGCCTCAAAGAGCCACTGGTATGAACAACTGCGCTGCTTCAGGTGGAATAACGTTCTAGGTTTCACTTACTTTCGTGAGCAAGAACTAGGGATATGATAGTGAAAACATTCAGAAGGTTTTGATAATTAATTTATGTACATATTTAATCCATGTAGCTAACTAGGTTAGCATATAACGTGGCCCCTAGTTCGTGACTGATAAATGCTAGCTGCTCAGTCATTAGCTGCCCAATCAGTCCTCATCTCTCACCTCTTTGCTGAGTTTTATGAGCAGGTTCACACATTACCGTATCTCATGCTCGCAGCATCTCATGAGTTGAGCTGGAAAGGTTTTGTTACTCTAGTGGACATATAAGAAATCTTAACTTCTGAGAGATTTACTAACTGTCCTAGTTCACAGGGGAAATACATCATGGTGAAAAGACTACACTGAACTCTTCTGACTTTAATCCCCCAGGCTACCAACCAGTGCCCTGGCCTCTCTCACTGTGCCCGTAAAGGCAGGTGCCCCAGAGAAGCCGCTCTGGCAAAGACACTATTTCAGGGTTGTGGAAGGGAAGAAAGGGAGGCTGCAGAAAAGGAAAAAGGTAGGGGATGCTCAAGGCAGAGGAAGGATGATATTTCTCTTTAATATTGTGCCTGGATTTCAAAGGAAGACTACATGTGGAACCCAAGTGCAGGTAAGGCTGCCTCACCACTGCTATTGGCACTATTGGCACAAAGATCATGAATCATCACTCCCAAGGTGGGCACTGATTCTTATGTTCTGTTTCCCACTCAAAAGTCCATGTTTGACCTGCTAATGCTTATTTGTTATCTTGTGAGTTCTAACACTAAGCAGAGCATAGAATGGGGATAGGTAGAGACAACGTAAGAATGGCAGGAGTAGGTTGGAGAATACGGCTTGCATGTCACTCACAGCGCTCCCTGCTTGGGGCCTGAGAATCTGATTTCAAATTCCTTTATATCCAACAGGTGGACCAACGTTTCACAAGATGGTCGGAATGGTGATGGAGGAGAGACTCTACAGAAATTTCTGAACCTCTCATCCACATAAATATTGAAAGTAAAATGAGTATTATGAAAGGACCAAAATCTCCCCAGAACAAGATTTGCAACACTGAGTATTCTGAAAAGTGCAAGCTCAAAATTTGCAAATCTGGCGACCTCTGCGCATAACTGAAATTGAGAGGTCTGTCAGATATTCCCTCCAGGCAGAAAGCAGTGGGGTGGATAAAAACGTTTAGGTACAACCTGTCCTTGAGATAATTGCATGTTCCAAACAACATCAAACAAAAAGGCAGCCCTAACTTTACAGGCATGAAGTGCTATTAGGTTGTCAAGAGTCCTGTGATCTCCAGCTGCAAGAACAGGCAGAAAATGACTACTCCAGGGATATTAAAAGGTTGAGGATAGTCTCTCCATAGTTGCATTATAACTTACCCCCAATCAATTTGAATCACATTCGGGAGCAAAATAAACTAAGTATGATTTTCCCACAAGGAAAAGACCGATTTTGCAGGGGTTGTGAAAGTCTCGTTTGGTCTTCCCCTGATCTCTGTGGCTTTTAAGAAAGAAAAAAAAATGTAGGCAGTTGTGACATGATTGTTATACCCAGAAGGTAAAAAGGAAGCTATGAGATCACATTTCTATAAGTCACTTACATTTCTGTTACTATTCCAAGATTTTTAGTTGTGACCCGTTGTGTGCCATAGATTTAAGGAAGGAGTCAAAATAAAATGAGTGTGAAGTCAAACTCTTATCTATGAACACAAAGCCCCTCTATGGCCACGATAGGTTGTAAACAGGAAGAAATCTAGTACACACTGTAGCCCAGACCCATCACTACATGGATATGAAGGTTCAGAGCTACTTGGTGGCAGTGTCATGACTAGAATCCGGGACAGCTGATTTGCAGACTGAGACATTTTCCTGGCATCACACTATCTGTCCCTTTTCTAAACATCCAGTATTTGCAGTTTAGGTGGGAAGTGACCTGAGAGTCTCTAGGATACCTGCTGCTGGCAGTTGTTTTGTTTTATCAGCTTGGCATGTGTTCAGAGAACCCTCTCTTCTCTATTCTCGCTCCATACGGTTTGGGAAAGTGAGAGCCCCCCTCTAACTTAAGGGAAGGGTGTGTATTCCAGGTCTGGCCAATCTGAAGGCTTCTCTCCCTGGGCTGGAGTCTCAGAGTAGGGTCAGGCCCACTACCCCAGCTAAGCCACTTAGAACACTGCCCAAGTCTATTGCTAGGATTTTAAAGAACAATCACTAACACATCTGGCATATGGAACAAATGAGAGTTAAGGCATCTAATTAGCACACAGCTTTACTTTTATTTCCTGCTGTCCTTGAATTTTATGTGTAGCAGGAGAAGTTCTTCTACCAACCCCTGCATGAAAACTCCCTCAGACCTGCACGTTTCTTTTCACTCTCGGGGAATAAAATGTTCTTTATTCCTTTAAGATGTAATTCAGTATTTAGAACATCAAGTTCCACTTATTATGGAAAGTAGACCTTTCCTCAAAGCTGCAGTGATTTGTCCTCCCCTAACTGAAGCTTGTGGCAGACAAAAACTTACACACTGGCAAAGAGTGAAAACTGGCCTTTTCTCCGTATTTCTCTCTTTTCCACCTTACCCCTCCACTTCCTTCTTCCCCAACTAGCTAAGCAGATTCTGCCCATTTGGTATCATATCTGGGGTAGGGGTGGTGCTGAGTGGAAGGGAGGTAGGGAGATGGTAAGACGGTTACTTGACTGGGACTCGTGGCCTGGCCTTGCACACTCTGTCTGCCTTTCTTGTGAGCATTGTCATAGGTTCTTTGGAGACCACTATGTTGGGTTTTCATACCATTTGTGCCCTAAGCTCAACCTGATGAATATGTTGTCATTAAGCCCAGAAGCTCATTTGGAGCACAGCCATAAAACAACTCAAGTTCAGTCTTCTTATTGGACAGACTCAGACAGCGACCCTGACACTTCTCTTCTATAATTTCCCACACACAGGCTCCTCTGGGCCAACTTGTGCCCCCTCCCAGATTTGCATGGTGGAGCACCAACACCCAGTTCCTCAGCATGTGATTGTATTTATTAAAGACAAGGTCTTTAAAGAGGTCTTTATAAGATGAGAAGATGAAGTTACATAGGTGGGCCTGATCCACTACAAATGGTGTCCTCACAGGACGAGATTAGGACACAGGACCTTCTGAGGACACAACAAAAGGGTGGCCATCTCTAAGCCAAGGAGAGAGGCTTCCAAAGAAACCAGACCTCCCAATACCTTCATCATGGACTTCCAGCCTGCAGAGCTCTTAGAAAAATACATAGTTTAAGCTATCCAATCTGTGATATTTTGTCATGACATCGCTAGCCAAGTAACACATGTTCCAAGGGATACACACATTTATCACTGTTAAACTTTGCTGGTACAAGCCTAACAGCAATAATTCCCATTCATTCTACTTCTAGGACAGCTATTCAACCTTTCCCTCATCCTCTTGGATTCTCAGGAAGAAGTTAGATACCAGTTAACTGCAGAGGAATGGATTCCAGAGGACATGTATCAAGTTCCCGGAGTGCAGTGGTTCTCAACCTTCCTATTGCTTCCTAATGCTGTGACCCTTTAATACAGTTCCTCATGTTGTGGTGACCCCCAACCATAAAATTATTTTTGTTGACTTCATAACTGTAATATTTCTACTGTTATGAATCGTAATGTAAATATCTGATATGCAGGATGTATTTTCATTGTTACAAAGGGGTCGCTCCCCACAGGTTGAGAACCACTTGTAGCTGGTTCTTTTAGTTCTTTTAAACCTCCCCACCCATCTTCTCAAGAATAGCTCTCTCCAAGAAATGCTTCTTCTAAATTCTTGTTAATATTACCCAAGATAACCTTTCTGAAAAGGTGAGAGATTTCTGGCATTGCACAATTGGTTTTGGTTAACTGTGAATTCCAGGTATGGTTTAGTACCGCCTTTGTGATGCAGTTGGTATAAACCTCAGTGACTCAGCTGAGACTTATTTTTCGGCCATATCTGAACTGGTTCTCCCTTTGCACATTTTAATTAAATGAATTTACATCACGCTCAGCATTCTCATTGTTTGTCTTCTCATTTCTAAAGTTTCAATTAAAATAAAACAAATCCTTTGGCAACAGCCTTCTTTTCAAGTGACTTATTTTTTTTTTTTTATTGAATGGTAACTATGTATTTTAATGCACTTCTGGGGTACAGTGTGGGGTTTTCACATGCAATCTGAAATACTTCCATCAAACTGGTCAACACAGCCTTCATGTCATTTTCTGTTATTGTTTTAAAACGTTCACATTCTACTCTTAGAAAGATTCACTTGTACCCCTGTAAGAAAGACCTCAGAAGTGATCCCTCCAATCTCAAGTGACTTATTATTAATTGGTATTATTATTTTCTGGTCAGAAACTGACAGTAGCTGTTACATTAGATGGGGATTGGAGTGTGGAGTCAGAGTTCTCACAGTTGCCTAGAGTTCTCTTATTTACAGAGTCAAGCAGAAATATGCCTTAGAGCTCAGGAGTACCTCTGGGTATGGAAGTTTGAATGAAAACAGTGGTACTAATTGGATCCTGCAATTCTTCTACTAGGAGTATACCCCAAAGACCAAAAATCACTTTGCAAAAAAGATATTTTCACCAGATTATTCATTGCAGCTCAGTTCCTAATAGCCAAGTCATGAAATAAGCCCAAGTGCCCATTGACCCATGAATGGATTAATAAATTGTGGTATATGTTTACCATGGAATACTATGCAGCCTTAAAAAATGAAGCCTTTACCCTTTTATGTTTACATGGAAGGATCTGGAACATATTCTCCTGAGTAAGATGTCTCAAGAATGGAGGAAAAAGTATCCAATGTACTCAGTACTTCTATGAAACCTACTTATGTTTACTCATACTTTCTTATGAAAGATAGAACACAACTATAGCCCAGGATGAAGGACAGTAATGGAGTGGGAAGGGAGGCAAGGGGGGAGATTTGACAGAGGGAGGGTAAAGGCAGGACCACACCTATGAAGCATATGATAAGGGTACAAGTCAAATCTGTGAAGTGTAGAACATAGATGCTTTGGTACAATAATCAAGTAAATGAGGTGAAAGCTATGTTGATTGGTTTAATGTAACCACATCAGATTGTATAGAAAAAAAAAAATCAGCACATTGTACCCCACGTATGCATGAATGTATTCATGATCTGTGTATATTTGACTTAATAAAAAAAAGACAAAAAAAAAAAAGAAAGAAAGAAAGAAAGAGTATGGCAAGTGACCTCACCTACAAGGTTTTGAGTTTTGAAATTGTGCATATCTCATCTGAGTTATTCAAATATTTAATGCCTCATGGTAATCTGATCAGTTACATTTCCTTACTCTTTCACTGCAACTGTTACTGAAAGATAAGGAAGTCTATTAATCAGAGACAAGTCAGTGGAGGCCCACTCAGACTGCTGCGGTCTGTTGGGTAAATTGAGGTCCTGCAGATGTGGTTGGACTTTGTCTTGCACAGCCTTAGGCCTGTTCATCATTACAAAAGATTTCTCCAAGAAGAGAAGGGGGCATAATGAGCCATGTCTGACATCCCTTTTCCTGGCCAGCAACTCAGCTTTTAGGGTATTTCTGGGTCCTCTTGGACAAGAGGGGGTCCATTCCATTTAACTGGGGGTGGGGGGAGTGTATAAGATTTTCTTTTAATTCACCATTCCCCCTTTTGATCAAGACCTGCCAGAGGCACCATCAATAGCCAAACTTTTATTTTGTCCCATCATTGCTGGGATGGTGTGGCTACTTGCCTGAGTCCATTAGCAGCCTCAGTGAGACCCTTGTTATCAACAAGACTTAGGAGCCAAAACGGACCTACAGCCAATTAAATGTTCCAGGCCAGATGGGAATGGAGCTGGACAGGCACTCATGAACCCTTTAAAACCGTCTATGAAACATAAGAGTATGGCCAGGTGCAATGGCTCACACCTGTAATCCTAGCACTTTCAGAGACCAAGGCAGGTGGATTGCTTGAGCTCAGTGGTTCAAGACCAGCCTGAGCAAGAGTAAGATCCTGTCTCTACTAAAAACAGAAAAAATTAACCAGGCATGGTGGCCTATATGTGTAGTCTCAGCTACTTGGAAGGCTGAGACTAGAGGATGGCTTGAGCCCGGGAATTTGAGGTTTGAGGTTGCTGCGAGATATCACATCCCAGTACCCTAGCCTGGGCAACATAGGGATACTCTGTCTCAAAAAAAAAAAAAAAAAAGAAAGAAAAGAAAAGAAAGAAAGAAAGAAAAGAAAAAAAGGAGAAGAAAGAAAATTGTATGGAACACACCCAGAGTGAAATAAAATATTACTGCTTGCCTTCCTCTGAATAAGGGTAGCTTTTTAGAAGTAGGCTTAAATTCAGACCCTTAAATAGCTTATAGCACCCTGAGAAAAATACTACATTGCCCCTCCCCATAAGTATGGAGGGGTAAAATTGACAATAAGGAATAAGTTGCAGAGGGAATGGCCTGAACAAAAAAAGGAAAAAATATTTTCTGTCTTCCCAAGTTTTGGGGAATTGAAACCAGCATTCTGCCTTAGGCCAGTGGTCAGGAGGGCAGGGACTGTCTCTTGTTCTTTGTGTCACAGGAGACAGCTCAAGGGAATCATTTGGGAGGAGCTCACAAGATCCTTTGAGCTGAAGATGTGATTAACCCTTGGAGGTCATAGAACCATTTCACCAAAGATGGGATGAATCCAAGAAGATTCCAAAAGATTGTCTTGGCTCAAGATAGGATTATGGGATCAGAACCTTTAAAAGTCCTGTGCTTCTACTCAGAATCAGGAATTTGGATTTTGAGATTATTGTCTACCATCTTCCTCCTTTGCTGTCAAAGTAATAAATTTCCCTTTCCTTCTCCTCAAACTACCGGTCCTTCTTTTCCAGATATGGCTTCAGGGGACCAGGGGATGAGTGCCAAACTTTTGGTAATAGTTTTGGTTGACTTTAGCTCCAAGGATCATGATTTCATGACTCCTGTTCAGATAATTTTGTGGAGACATCTCCTGTGATTTAAGATAAGAGAAAAAAAAGTGAGCAAAGATATTTTTCTGCCCCTTTGATTACTTGCCTTGGAAAGGAATGCAGGCTTTAATTCCAAAAGAGGTGGGAGGTTTTAAAAAGACAAGTTGTGAAACAATTTATTGCCCTTTCTTTAGACTATTACCTCTGTTACACAATATCTCTTATTTCTAAATTTGATTCTCCATTCCTTAAGGGTGCATTACCCCAAGTAAGTTTCAATAACTGTCACCAGAAATTCAAGTGCATGTTTGTTTATACACATAACATGTATATGCACATGTTTATACACATAATTTCATATATATTCTGTAGAGTTACTCATCTCTGAATTTCATCTGGGGGTCTTACAAATTAAGTATTTCTCTTTTGTAGGATGGCCTCAACTGGCTTTGACTGTCATCCTGAGCAGGGCAAGATAAGTGTTAGTGGTATTTTATATTTTTAAACCTAAGTTATTATCAAACATTGTATTAAGGGCTGATTATATTCCAGGAACTGTGAAAAACACTTTGACTTTGTATGAATGATCTCATTTGTTTTTACCGCAGCCTTCTGAAGTGCACACTATTATTATTCCTACTTTACAGATAGATGAGAAAACAGATTTAGTGGTGGAATGTAAAGTCACGGTCTGTGGCAGACCCTGGACTCAAATTTGAGTCAATCGTTTATTAAAGATGACATTACATCGCCTTTCACTTTGCATCCTCTTTTCTCCTCCTGTGGTCTTTGTCTCATGGACATGTTCCTGAGTCTGTCCTGTATTGTGATACAATAACAGATAAACTTTCAATTTCACTGGCTTTGCCTAGTAAATATGTCTTACGCTCTCACCTAAAGTCTCACATGGAGACGGCTGCCTTCCTTTATCTTACAGCTAAGCCATTTGAAATGTGTAGCCTTCCAGGCAGGCATTTCAAGGGGAGAGAGATGGAAGAGGCACACTAGCTTTTAACTGCCTCAGCTCAGAAGAAATATATCATGCCCTCTATCTGCCTTATAGAACATTAAGAAATTTTATCAACATCATAACCCTTGCCACCATCATAGGAAAATGCTTTGTATTTCATAGCCAGCCCAAAGAAATGCATTTTCCTAAATGCTATATAAGCTCAGCCATTTTCTTTGCTTGATATTTTTCAATCTTCTCATCATTATACCAACTCAAATCCCACAACTTACAGATAAAATTGCTATCAAGAATGTTAGAAAAGGAAAGTTTGGGGGGAGTCTAACTTCGGGTTCATTGTGTGTTCATTTCTTCTTACTGTGAACCCTTAGCTTTGTGGGGTGTATATACTCTACAATTAACCAAAGAGATCTCTGTGTATTTCTGCCATCTCCCTGCCAAATATGACACCTAAACTCTGAATGACCATCCCCACAACCAATATCTGCATATCAAAATGACAAAATTCTATAAGTTCCCCAAGGCAATTTTGGAAAAAGTTAAAAATCTATAACAATATCACTAGACGGTGATCACAAAAAGACAGTATACAAAGCCCAAAAGTAAAAGATACATAGATGCTATCAAATGTCCCTTCCTTCAGTGAGAAAATATTAGATGTTGGAAAAGAGTCCTATCAGCAAGTAAATGAAAGAGGAAGACAAGCTGCCACTTTGAAAATTGTCTGCTACGTTAAGCATGGAAATTCTATTGTCATATGCATCCTCCTGCCTTTTTTTTTCACCTCTTTTCAACCATGGTAAATAACAGCTATGTATATTAAGGAATAGGCATGGTAGTAGGGTGTGTGTGTGTGTGCATGTGTGTGCATTCTATATAATTTCTTATCTGGTAACATAACAAGGGAAGAATCTACATTACATAGTGAAGAAAACTTAAGTTCAAGAAGGTAAGTTATTTCTTCAAAAGCCTTGTAAGTTGTGAAGTTGATGTAAAAACCCTGGTTGGGATGACCTCAGAGGAATCCCTATCAGGAAATTTAAAAGGGGGCACACACTACCTTCTGCAATACCTCCTAAAACATTCCAAATGGATATAACTGATTTTGCTCCAACTAGAACAGCCAACATGTGGTAGGAATACCAAAGACTCTGGGAGGACAGGCTCCTGGAGGCTTGTGTGTCTTTGTCAGAGCCCTGGATGAGAACCCTGCCAGGTTACTGAGGATGGCACAGTGCCCTCCCCGTGCCCGTGCATGCTTCCACTCCACCAACTAGTTCGTTTGCTTATTCATTCATGAGATGGTTTATCTGTTCACTTATTAACTCAACTTTTTCTTTCTGTTAGTGTTTGCCCTCCTTCTGAATGTTTTTCTGTTTGCACCATCCTTAGTCAAACCTCCACACCCAGAGGGACTACACTGAAAAGAATATTCCTGCCCAGCCCTCTGAGTACTGAGGACTCCAGACCCTTGCTGCCATACCCAGCTCTCCAGGGTCGGTGACCACTGCTAGTTTTGTGAAAGGACAGTCAGACAAAACCAACTGGCAATACACACTTGAAAAAAAAACTCACTCTTAAGAGATTGGCTTTATTCCAATTGAAACTTTGCAGATGGGGAAGTAGGCTTGAATTCTAAAGGCTCTAAAGCTGGCCCCAAGTTTAAATCCTGGTTCCACCACTTCTCACTGTGGGACCTTAATTGAGTTGTCACTTGTGATGTGCAGATGAGGATGGTCCCAACCCACAGGATGAGAGGGTCTCATAGGATCATATAAAGCACTTAGAACACTTGGCAAGGCACATGACAGTCGTGGTGCTAAGTGTTGAGGATACAGCTAAGGAGAAAACTGAGAAATTTCATGCTCTTCATAATCATACACGCTAATGAGAGATGGAGCATGGAGATAAGAAACAGACAAAATAATGGTAAAATATTCTGTTGGTGTTAATGCTCAGAAGAGATATAAAGCAGAGTGTTGAAGAGTGTCTGGGGAGCAACTGGGTTCTTCTTCAGGGATGTAGAGGAGAAAACACCAACCAGAATGTTCCTTCCTCATCTGTTTACATACTGTGCTTCCACAGCAGGTTTTTAGTTGAAAAGGGTTTCAAAAAATTGAATACTTCTGGGCTGTATGGACCCCTCATTAAATAGCCATGAAAGCAAGCAGTGTTGCGCTCACAGCTCTGCAGCATCCTTTCACATCAACCCTGTTTCCCAAATTGGAGCCCATGAATTCGGCTTCTTCTTTTATCTAACAGAGGACTATTTAAGAAATACTCTGTGGAGGTGAATCAAAGCATGAAACCTCTCCAAAGAAGACAAAATAATATAAGTCTGCCCTCTTTTAAGTGAATGTCTTTAATCCTGGTTTCCAGAGGCTATAATTAGGTCTCTAAGATCTTCTAAAGGCATCTTGCAGGAGGCTTGATAGGGCTGTGTCTGCATGGGCATCCCAGAGACCCCAGGAGGATACTGTGCAATTTGACTCTGGAAAACTCTCAGGGTTACTAAAAGCAACTGGGCAATGCCATTTAATAACTGTAATGCTTAGAGGACGTATCTCACACCCACCAATAGATGATGATGTTTTAAAATTTTGCAATTGTCTTAAACAATGATTAGGCCCCCTGGAAAAGGTAATGAGGTCTGTCTCATAGTCCATCAAAATGAGAGAGAGAGACTGTGCTCACAAGTGAGCTCACAGAGCAGCAGGTTAAGAGAGCTAATAAGACACTTTAAGTCTGTGCCCACTCCCTGGTTTCTGCCCATTCTCGCAACACAGGTAAGTGCCACTGACATGAAGGAACCTTCAACTCACCACCGGGAGTCTCCTCTCCTCTCAGATTACCATATTAAAGCAATGTTCTCAATTGTCCTGTCCAGGGACAACTGGCAATGTGTACAGGCATTTTTGGTTGCAACAAGTGGTTATTGACTGTTATTAGGGTCCAGTGAGTCAAGGCCAAGTATGTTGCAAAACATCCTTTAATTCACAGGCCAGTTCCCAGCAATAAGAAATTATCTGGCCCCAAATTTAAATAGTACCAAAGTTGAAAAACATTACTTTAAAGAGGGAAGAAGTTGCAAAAGATGGCTTTGATAAATATATACTATCCATTTTTACCTTAATTATCAAGTTTTTCACCCTGTACTTAAGTTTGGCCTTCCTCATGAAACCTTTCATAATGCATCTCAGACAGAAGAGTCCCTTGTTCCTTTCATCAGACTTCATGGGAGCTGTAATATTAATAATGTTATTATTATTATCATTATTATCTCCACTGAATGCTAAATTTTTTGCATACTCATTTATTCTGAAATGCATTAGTAAGTATTTACATGTGTAGGGAAAAGTACCTGGGATGAGAAGGTGAATTTCCTGTCCTCAGGAGAGAGCCCACAGCCCAGGGTAGACGGAGTATTAGTTTCCTAGGCCTAGCAAACTAGGCCTTGTGACAAAGTGACACAAACTGGGTGGCTCAAGCAACAGAAATTACAGTCTTACAGTTCTGGATGCTGGGAGTCCAAGATTAAGGTGTGGCAGGGGTGATTCCTTCATATGGCTGTGAGGAAAAACATGCCCCAGGCCCACTCCTAGCTCCTGGTGGTTTCTCGGTCATCTTTTGCAGTCCTTGGCTTATAGAAGCATCACCCTAATCTTTGCCTTTACTTTGAATTAGGGCCCACTCTAATACCTTCTCTAATTATATTTCTGTCTATGTAGGGGAAACTGAGCCCTGATCTTTGGCATAAAACTCACTTCCTGGTTGAGAGACCTGGAGAGTCACCAGAATGGCCTGTGAGTCGTGTGAGTGCAGGAGATCAAAAAACTGACCTCCAGGAGAAAATATACATATGAGGTGTGGCAATAATAGTTATGGTAAAGATTCTCTAGATTCTAAAGGTCTCTTGATGCTGGAGGCAGAGGTTGCGCTCAGGTCTGTGGTTTTGCAAAAACAAAGGTGGACAGATTCTATCTGGCAATCTCCATATCCTCCCAAATCAGTGCTAATGTCAGACAGGCAGCTTTTGTCTATTTCTTCTCATTTTATGATAAATATGGACCCAAGGTTTACTCTGGAGGGTTCCTCCCAGAGTTCCTCAGTCCCCTGACACAGACTTTGTGTCAAACCTCTTTATTCCTTATGCCAAGACCCCCTCATCTAGTGACCCCAAATCCCTTCATTTCTGCAATGGGCCTAATTCCAAATAAAATCACACCTGAGGTACTGCGTGAAGCAGTAAGTCTGGTGAAGGAGAGCAGGGCAGGCCCAGGGAGGAGTCTCCCTGATGCAGGCTTACCCCTGGGGAAGAAGCAGAGGGAAGGTGACACCAGAGCTGAGCCTGAGAGGTTAGTCTGTCAGTCAAGCAGACCTCTTAAATCAGTCTCCCTGTGCCAAGGCCCTCCTCCAGACTGCTTCCTACAAATCTCTGCAGGTTTCATCCCTGCCTCCAACAGACACTGAAACTGAATCCTCCCAAACTGAGCTCCTCATTTCCACCCTCGCCACCAAACATACTCCATCTGTAGTATTACTGTCCTCCCTTTCTCTTACTGTGATATTTCTGAAGAGACAACATAAACTCCATTTTGTAAGTAGGCCTTACACTGAGCCCCAGGCCCAATACAGAGAAAAACCACAAGCAGAACCACCCAGGGAGGGAACAGCCAACCTGGATGGAGCCCCTTTATCAGAAACAGACACGAGACCCTTCCAAACCATAGCCCTTCTGTGAAAAGGAGCCTCAGACCCAACCAATCCTGTCTGGGATTAAGTTCCAATCAATCCCTGACAGGATTGACTTAATAACCAATCACCAACCAGATCCAAAATGAAGCAATCATCCCATCACCATCACCCCTAGATTGTATAAAAACTGCCTTTGCTTCTGTAACAGGGTCACCTCTGCACAGTCATGCTGTTCATGCTGTCCAGAGGTGTGACCCGAGCATATGCTGAAAATAAAGATGCTCCTTTGCTTTTACATGTGTCCCTGGTGGTCTCTCAGTGGTGTCCTTCCGGTAGAGACCTGAAGGCCTGCTAGGTAAACTCTAAAAGAGCTGTAAGTCCTAAAAGAGCTATAAATTCTAAATGAGCTATAAATTCTAAAAGAGCTTTAACATTGGAGGTTCCACCAAGATCTGTGCCCCTGAGACCCTACCACACACGGAGTGCCCGGCACCAGTGAGTTGTGTTGTATTGTGTGTGAATGTTTGCATGGTTGAGTTTGGGGCTCCAGGAATTCTTGGATTGGACAGGCCCCTAGGTGGATGCACTGTTCCGGGGGGCTGTACTGTGGACTGAGGGAGACGTCTCCAGTCTACTTCGTTTTCACCATGGGGATTAGAACCCCCCACAGGTGCCTGGTCTTGTCTTGGGGTGACTACACTCACTTGATTTAGATAGTGTGGCTTATTTTACACCATGGGGAGTAGAACTCCCCACAGGTGCTTGGCCTTGGGGTGATTACACCCACCCGATTTCCATAGTGCAAATGCGAAATGCGTGTTGTGTCTTTGTGAATGCTATTTTCAGCAATTTGTGGAGTGCCTTGTGTGGGATTGGTCACGCCCCAACACTGACTCCTCAGACAGTGTTTGTGAGTGGGTTGCAGACCTCTACCTCTAAGGGACCCTGGGGGATTTCTCCCCTTTGGAAGTTGCTCTGTTAATGTTTTTTCTGTTATGTGTTCTGTGCCCTTGTTTGCTTGGTGCATCTTTAGCTTGGCATTCATTGTGCTCCTTGTACTTGTTCTCGGTATTCGGCTCAGTAGCTCTGTCCCTCTGGATTGGTCTGTCAGGGAACGCATGGCTATAGCCTGTCTCTATTACCTCTTGGAGGCTCTGTTTGCCTACTTGACCCTATTCAGAGAACCTTCACAGCTAGATCTAATTCCTCTGCTCTCCCTTGATATCTTTCCCTTCTCTTCTCCTTCTTCCCCCTTTGACCTTTTCTCTAACCAGCCATGGGGCAAGCACAAACTACCCCTTTAACCCTCTTCCTCGTCCATTTCTGAGATGCCCAGGCCCAGGCCAGTGACTTGGGTCTAGTGATAAAAAGGGGTAAGCTGATCACCTTCTGCTGTAGTGACTGGCTGACTTTTGGTGTTGGGTGGCCCAAGGAGGGGACTTTTGACCTCCCTACCATTTATCAGGTGAAAAATATAGTTTATGGGAAACCAGGTCATCCCAATCAAGTAGCTTATATCACTACTTGGCAGGTGTTTGTACAGAAACCCCCACCATGGTTAAAGCCTTTCCTGCCACCAGGTCCTGCAGTTTTGGCCCTCAAAGAGAGGCCAACAACCCACAAGCCCACGGCACTACCCTATTGGGTGCTGCCGCCTGCTTTTGACCCCCAAAAAGAATCAGTGCTCCTAAGCCCACCTCCATACCAAGTAGTGGAGGGAAATTAAGCTTAACCCATAGGGGCAGCAGGGGGCGAGGGGGTCCAAGTAGTAGGAGGTGAACCCAAAGGGAGCGGGCTCAATGAGCTAGAGACAAACTGGACTCAACAGCCTTTCCTTTAAAAGCCATAGGACCCCCGATGCACAGGGATGCCAGAATGTTATTTATTGGCCGTTCTCAATGAGTGACCTGTACAATTGGAAGATGCAAACCCCACCCCCCATTCTCAGAAAAACCCAGTGGGTTGATTAATTTGTTAAACTCCATTCTATTTACCCACCAGCCCACCTGGGACAATGGCAGCCAGCTCCTCCAGATTCTGTTCACCACAGAAGAAAGAGAAAGGATCATGGCAAAGGCTAGAAAGCTCATCCCAGGGGATGATGGAAACCCCATTGCAAACCCTGAAAGGATTGCTATGGGATTCCCTCTCACTCAACCAGACTGGAATTATAACACCCCTGAAGGTAAGGAGAGAATCAAAGTTTACCACCAGGTTCTTATGGGGGGCCTCCGGGCAGCAGCCTGGAAGCCTACCAATTTGGCCAAGGTCAGCCAGATTCAGCAAGTTAAGGAGGAGGCCCTTGGGGCTTTTCTGGAGTGCGTCCTGGAGGCATACTGCACCTTTCCCCCATGGACCCCGAGGACCCTATAAATTGGTCCATGGTTGTCATGGCCTTTGTGAACCAGGTTGCACCCTACATCCGTCAGAAATTACAATGCCTGGAAAGGTTGGGAGACAAAACCATCTCAGAGCTGTTGGTGGTGGCTGAGAAAGTATACAATAACCAAGAAACACTGGAAGAGAGGCAGACCAAATCTCTGATCACAGCCAACAAGAAACACACCCAAGGCCTGGCCAAGGTACTTCTAGCCACCACGGCAGGAGCAGACCACAGACTGTCCAGATGTCCTCGCCAGACCGGAGGTAGGGCCAAGGACAGTGGGAAGAAAAATTCATGCTTGAAAGAGACCAATATGCTTATTGCAAACAAAAAGGACATTGGAAAAAAGACTGTCTAGACTTACTGTCACAAGCCTGCATCCTAGAACTAGGGGAACTGAGTGATTAGAGGGATTGGGGTTCGGAGCCCCTCCCTGAACCCAGGGTAACTATAAATGTGGAGGGGAAACCCATTGACTTCCTGGTGGACACAGATGCCCAGCATTCCATCCTCAAGCAGCTGCTGGGAGCACTGTCCAACTGTAAGTTATGGGTTCAGGAGGCGACAGGAACCAGTCAATATTGATGCACCACCCAAAGGACAGTAGACCTTGGGACAGGCCAAGTGTCCCACACCTTCATGGTCATACGTGAGTGCCCCTACCCCTTGTTGGGGGCAATACCTGCAGATGCTTAATAATATTGGTTAATGTGTACAAGTACAAAGGATGGAGGAAAGGAGACAAGGAAGGTCAGAAGGAAAGGAGGGAGCGAGGAAGAAAGGAAGGAAGGAGGGAAAGAAGGAAGGAAGGAAAGGAGGGAGGGAGGACGAAAGGAAGGAAGGAAGATTTGGGGGACCAAAATAGATGCTCCTTCATCAAGTAACCCAAAGGTTAAGGAAACAACAGTTACCTAGGAGTGGAGGGTTCAGGACTTAGCTGGATTAGCAGATTTCTAAAGTCCTATGGCTACAAGAAAAACTACACTTTTGTTAAAGTCCCTAACATAGGAGCTATCGGGCAAATCCTTCTAACTCTCATTTACAACCCAGGCCACTATCACTCTGAACAGACAGAGGACTGGTCTCTCAAACATTCTTTTCTAATAAGCAATTGCAGAATTTCAGCCAGATTCAGCCAGCTTACAGAGGATGTGTACAAATTGTCTTTGTGTCCTGTAGTTTTTTTGTCTTAAAGAACAAAATTCTACCTCTTATTTGATTAGGGATGGAAGAGAGGCACTCCAGGGAGGTGGGAGAGAATTATGGCCTTCTGGTTTAAAGGCTGGAAAGGTCCCTGAATCAAAAAAAAAAAAAAAAAGAAAAAAGAAATTTTGAGTGCATGTGACCTAGTTAACCAAGTATGTGCTGTAAAATATAACTTATAGCCTGTGACCATGAAATTTAGCCCATGGTTAACCCCCCATAAAACAAAGATAAGAATCCCTGGCATAGAACAATATATACCATAATTGACACAAACATCATGAGAGTAACAGATAGTGCCATCACCAGTGAAATAATAATTCATAATTATTGATACAGAATAAAGAACATTGCATTTATGTGACAACTGAGGTAACTGATGAAACCAGGACAGCCTCCCTGAAGGCCTAAGGGGACCCAGTGGGAATTCTTATAGATAAATGGAGAAGGCGATGGGATAACATTACTTATGTGGAAGGATTGTCCTGTGTGGCATCTCCTCTCACTCAGGAGCTGGACCCTTTTTCATTTTTCTGGCAATGTCTAAGCTTATCTTGCTTATCTTTGCTTTCTTTTCAATAAGAATTACATTACTTTTTCTGCTATATTGGTGTCCCAGTGAGAAGGGACATAAACAAGCAGTCTTCCGGAAGGGTGGGAGGGAAATCTGGCTGCAGACCCAGGAAGTCTGGAGATCCCATAGAAAGAGGGTTTGAAGTAGGAAACCAGTGACCCAGAGAAAGAGACGGTCAGTGACCAATAGAAAAGGGCAGCACTGCCAGGAGGCTCTGAGGGGCCAATGAAAGACTTGCAGCCAATTTCAAAAGGAGTATTTAATACCCAGCAGGCCTTTGCATCTTTCTCTCTCTCATTTTCTCTCTTTCATGAGAGGGACCCACTTCCAACTTTGTTTGGAAGTGCTCTAAACTTTCTCTTTGTTCTTCCTAAATAAGATCTCTCTGTTACCCTGAAACTTGTGTAGGTCACTTTTGCTTTCTACCCACACTTCCTGTGCCACTCCAGTTTTATTTTCAGTTTCCACCCAGTTCTGCTTTTAGTTGCTGCTTTGAACTCTCTAGCTCAGCGAATAATTGAGCCAGGGCAACTGGGTTCGGAGAATAGAGACCCCCGACCCCAACACCCAGTGGCCTCGTTTTCCACTATCCCATTTTCTTGTTCTCCCTCTGACTCAGCCATACTTGCTTGTACTGCTGAGTGAACCAAACCAGGTCCCCTGAACAGCTCAGAGGTGAATTCTCACCTCTGACATTAATGCTAAAATCTTGCCCCAAAGTGAGCATAGGCGGTAAGTTGAATATATATTTACTCATTGTGTGTGTACTGGCTCCCTTCATAAATATGGACAGCTTTTCCACAAACCTGATGAATATGTATGATCCTATTGTGTCATGGGAACCTAACCTAGCCCTTTTCTCCTTAAAGAGAGAGCACTTTCTATCGCACCAGAGACTATCTCTTTTCCATGTTTAGAAGCCACTGTCCCCAGTAAAGCTCTTCTTTCTGCTATTTATCCATCATGATGGTGTTTTGGATGACAGAAGGAGAGAGAAAGAGAGGGAGAGAGAGATACAAGGAAAACAGAGGAAAATTAAGAAGGAAATGATTTGGAAGTCCTTCTTCAGTGGGGCCTGTAATCATGCTTATCTAACCCTCTGGACACAAACTCCAGTGTCCTGCTGGGAGAAAAAACAATCTTCCATCTTTTTTCTTGAGAGCTTTTCACAGATATGGACACAGAACTTAATCCAGCTGAGAGTCCTTCCTAAGGCAAGGATCAGTGAGCCAATGAAATTTCCTTTTAAGTAGTATCTCTGACTCCTACAATGAAAAACCAACAGGCTAACAAAGAAAAAATGAATATCCCCCTCACATAGATGTGCACTCACACACTCACACCCACACCCACACACTGTCAGGTAGGAAATATTCCCGTATAATATATGGAAGTCACCTCCACGGCACTGCTTTTTACAGTCACCACTTTTTAATGTTTGGGCAGCTTATCTATGAATGAGAGAAAGGGATGGGGCAGGAGGCAACTGTAATCATCACAATTTATTTTTTCTTGCCACATGGAAAGGAACAAATCCTTTTGGGATAATTCAGTACTTTGAAGCATGGCCCAGACATACAAGTAAAAGCTATCAATGCCTGTTCCAGCCAAAGAGGACACGAGAACTGGGTGTCCAACTCTTCTTTTGAAGAAAGCTTTAAATTCACCTCACTGTTTGGGAATATGAGAACAATATTTCAAAAAGCCTCTCTGTGCCTCCCTTGTTTTGTTTTTTGTTTTGTTTCCCTCCTGCTGCTCTCTGGGAGTAGGAATGCAGAAGGAAGAAATGAACAGACAAAGACAGAGAACTATTTTCTTTTTTTGAGATCTTTACCAATAAAATGAAATGGTTTTCAATAGTCACTACTTATAGAATTCTTCTAGGCACATTATCGTTTCATTTAAATCCTTTAGCATCATACAAGTTATTTTCTCCATGTCCCAGAGAAGCCTATGGCTGGGGAGGTAGGGCTGGGAACTCACCCTGGGCTGCTAAGAAGCATTTTCCAAACCAGGCAGTAAACACAGTGCATCTCATGAAGCCTTCACAGTGTCCCTAGAATAGATTCAGTATTATCAACTTGTGAGTAGCTAAGAGGTAAATTCAGGGCAGAATTCAAACTGAGGTCTTTCCAAATCAGGTGCACAAATTTCTTCAACTTTTGCCCAAGAAAGCTTCTGCATATTAGTTCAGAATATACAGTTACCATGCACGGGCCCTGATGAGGGACTTAGCCTTTTATTCTGGAGTTCCTAAAAAGCTATTTCAAAACATCTTTCAAGAAGCATTGACTAAGGCCTCCTCTGGGCTTGGCTCCACAATACCAGAACTTGCCCCCAGGGAGCTCATAGTCGAGGCAAGATGGGGGAGGGGCAGATGACACTAGAGAGCATAATACAAGTCACAGTTACACAACACAGGCTCAGTAGTGAAGGGGCCCCTAACTCTGGAGCAGGGTTGTGACACAGTTTTCTGTATTTATGGTCTATTAGCACACTATCCCAAATCAAGTGCATGAACATCAACACAGGAACCAGAGTTGTCACTGAAGCTTTACTAAATCTGTGTATTTAATTGTGGATTATTGTCTGTGAAATCAGGAATGGAGGAGAAAAAAGCCAGCAACATTCAGCCTCAAATAGCTCAGTGCATATGAAGAGTCAGAGAGAATATGCCTGTCTGTCCAATCTCTGACAGTCAGGCATAAATCACCGTAGAGAGATGGGCCAAATGCTTGTCTGGTGGTGTGTTCTGGTCTCAATGACTTGATTTAAAGGAAGAATAACTTGTAGGTAGGACATCATTTATATGCCTAATTCAAGTTTGCCCTTATGCCATTCAAGTGGAGATGAAGAGATCCAGGTCTGCTACTTAATATAATAAACCTCCCACTAGAAGCAGGAAGATTGGCTAACTTAAAATGCAAAGCTAATTGTTTTCATGCACTTATAAATTACCTTCGAAGTAAGAGTTGGAAAATACTGGGATGTTAACAAATTTAAATTGCTACCTTCAATTACTACAAGAAGCAAACATAAAACAAAAAACCACTCTCAATATAATCAAACTATATATAATATTTTACAGATTCCCACAGCCAAGAGTTTATACTAATTTGGATAAGATATCCCCAATATATTTACTCCACAGTAAAATGATAAGCTGTCTACATAATAAATCTTGGGCTCATGTATATGTGGGAAACAGTTACATTTCTTCTGGTTCCAACCCTTTATAACTGATCAAAAGTACTGCCCCACTGTTTATCTAAGCAACTCCTAATCGTCTGTTTAGGTGTATTCTTAAATGTCACTTTAAAAAGTTTATTTATTAATCTCATAATTGTAATTAAGTTTCCACATATACTCTCTCTTAAAAACT
The DNA here is from genome assembly GCF_000181295.1 of Otolemur garnettii. Lineage (NCBI taxonomy): Eukaryota > Metazoa > Chordata > Mammalia > Primates > Galagidae > Otolemur > Otolemur garnettii. The sequence goes on from NW_003852401.1 coordinate 31,337,788, forward strand.
ATAAATTTTGAGTGATCCCATCTCAGGGTGGGCAAGGGATTTGAAGAGAAATTTCTCTAAAGAAGATCGGCGCACGGCCTACAGATATATGAAAAAATACTCACCATCCCTAATCATCAGAGAAATGCAAATCAAAACAACTTTGAGATATCATTTAACTCCAGTGAGATTAGCTTATATCACAAAATCCCAAAACTAGAGATGCTGGCATGGATGTGGAGAAAAGGGAACACTCCTACACTGCTGGTGGGAATGTAAACTAATACATTCCTTTTGGAAAGACATCTGGAGAACACTTAGAAAACTAAAAATAGACCTGCCGTTTGACCCTGCAATTCCTTTATTAGGTATATTCCCAGATGACCAAAAATCGCATTACAACAAAGATATTTGTATCAGAATGTTTATTGCAGCCCAATTCATAATTGCCAGGTCATGGAAGAAGCCCAAGTGCCCATCAATCCACGAATGGATCAACAAACTGTGGTATATGTACACCATGGAATACTATGCAGCCATAAAGAAAGATGGAGACTTTACATCCTTCATGTTCACATGGATGGAGCTGGAAAATGTTCTTTCTTAGCAAAGTATCACAAGAATGGAAGAAAAAGTATCCAATGTACACACCCCTATTATGAAACTAATTTATACCTTGCATATGAAAGCTATAACCTAATAACAGCCTAAGAATACGGGAAGGGGGGAGACAGAAGGAAGGGGGGTATTGGGTGGAGGGAGGGGGATTGGAGGGATCACTTCTGAGGTTTATCTTACCAGGGTACAAGTGAATCTTTCTAAGAGCAGAATGTGAACGTTTTAAAATAATAACTAAGAAAATGACATGAAGGCTATGTTAACCAGTTTGATGGAAGTGTTTCAGATTATGTGTGAAAACTCCACACTGTACCCCAGAAGAGCAGTAATGTACATAGTTACCATTCAATTAAAAAAAAACCTATAAATTTTATTCCTAGTTTTTATAGAAGTTTATGATTTTCTGTGTGTGTGCTGACTTGTTCCCTGCCTGTCTTCCTATTGAATGCTTTATCTGCTTGTGTAAATCCCAGCCCCAGTACCACAGTGGAGACTCTACTGAATCTATTTAGTGAATAAATGGGAAACAAAAATAAAGGGGACCATGTGTTCCTTAAGAGAAGCACAGCACAGTGCAGCACCTGTTCCAGGTAAGCCCTGGCTCTGTTTGTTTCTCACCTAGAAATGTCTGTGATTTTACTTGTATATTTGTGATAAAATTCTTTATTCTTGAGCCAGCTGGAATCAGTCTCTGTTCTTTGCACCAGAAGTGTCCTCAGTCATAGTCAGAGAATGGGGACACACTGACATACCAGCCAGAGTGAATATGGTAATAACAAGGGAACATTCCAGCAAGACCATCTGAGGAAAGCAGTCCCCTCAGTGTTATCTTTCTGTCATCTCTTCAGAAACAAAACCCTTCACCAATTCACTTCCAAAGTTTAACCCATTAATAACCTGGCCTCTGACTCCACCTGGTGGAAATAGGTAAACTTGTAGAAATAAATCAACCCAAATGAAGATTTAGAAGGCACTAGATCTCTCCTGTCTCAAAAAGAAAAGACATGGCCCCAAATTCAAATAGATGACCTTCCGGGATGTGCCTCACTCACCCAGAGGTGCTGAAGAAGGAATAGTCTGTGATGATTGCCTGACTGTTGCTCTCAGTCCCCATTGTTGCCCTTCCATGCTCTGGTCTGCATTTTAAGAGTCCAGGGGCCCAGTAGGGTCCATTTTCCTTGTTACCTGCTGCTATGGTTTGAATATTTATTCCCTCATATAAAAACTCATGTTAAAATGTGGGGATGTTGGCTCAGTGCCCACTTATACTAAGGTTGAGAGGGGGAACCCAGCTTGACCCTGCTAAATGAAAATGACAACTGCAACCAAAAAATAGCCAAGCATTGTGGCGGGCGCCTGTAGTCCCAGCTACTTGGGAGGCTGAGGCAAGAGAATCACTTAAGCCCAGGAGTTGGAGGTTGCTGTGAGCTGTAACGTCACAGCACTCTACTCAAAGCGACATAGTGGGACTCTGTCTGAAAAAAAAAAAAAAGTGGGGATGTTGACATGTGGGCTTTTCAAAAGAGACTGGGTCATGAGTGCTCTGCCCTCAGGAATTGAGTTATCCATTCATGGATTTGTGGATTAACTGGTTAATGGATTAATGGCTTCTCATAATGAGACTGGTGGAAGCAGGACTTGAGCTAGCATGCTTACCCCCTTGTCATGTGATGTCCTGTGCTGTCTCCGGACACTGCCAAGAGTCCAGCAGCAAGAAGGCCCTCATTGGATATGACTCTTCTAAAAACAAATAAAATAATGTCATTTGCAGCAACTTAGGTGGAACTAGAGACCATTATCCTAAGTGAAGTTTCCTAGGAGGGGAAAAACATGCGCCAGGTGTTCTCACTAACAAGTGGGAGTGAATGATGGGTACACACAGCACAAAGAGATCTAAAGGACAGTGGAAATCAAGAAAGAGAGAGGCTGGGAGGAGTGAGGAATCAAACTGACCTACCAGGTACGGTGAACACTACTCTGGGGATGGGCACACAAGTGCCCAGACTTAAGCATTATACAAATATTCATGTAACAAAAAATTTGTATTATTTTATTATTTTGAAATAAATAAATAAACTTTTATAATGACAAAGTTGGTTTTATCAATGTTTTTCAATTTTGTTTCTTCCTCAAAAAATATTTCCTTGCTTGTCATGAGGATATTCTCCTTTATTCATTTATTTTTAACAGCTTTTCTTTTTTTTTTCTTTCACTTTCTTGGCCTTGATAGAAGGTCATGGGGTCATAGCTCACAGCAACCTCAAACTCTTAGGCTCATGATCCTCTTGCCTCAGCCTCCAGAGTAGCTGGGACCATAGGAGTCCACCACAACGTACAATGCCCAGCTAGTTTTAGAGACTGGGTCTCACTCTGGTTCTGGCTGGTCTTGAACTCTGAGTTCAGACAATCCACCTGCCTCGGCCTCCCAGAGCACTAGGATTACAGGCGTGAGCCACATTGCCTGACTGTTTTTCTCATGGGAGGTTTTACTCATCCGAAATATGAGGTAAAGAACCTAAGTGGAGGTATTTTCCTTATTGCTTTGTGAAGCATTTATTGCCATACACTAATGTCTTTTACATGTTGTTTTTAGGTTTTTGGTGTTTTTTTTCACTGGAATATTTTGATCATATGATAGAAAGTCCATATGGTCAATTAAATGCCATAGTGTAAGAAAAGTGGGGTACAGGAACATATTTAGTGAATTTGGAAACATTAATACCAATGTATGACCTTAAAGATATATACCTCTTTTAAACCTTTAGCAAAAATTGATCCCTGTCCACTATAACCACTGATATTTATCCAGCTGGTAATTTTTGGTCTTAAAACTATTATGGACTAAAAAGGGTTAGGGTCCTTTAGAAGGTACTTCTTTCCAAGCCATTTGGAAGCAGGGAAAGTTTTCATGGACCTGTATTATCCTGCTTTTGTCAGAAATCTTACAATGAATTTTAAATCTTTTTCTTTTTTTTTCTTTTTTTTGCAGTTTTTGGCTGGGGCCAGGTTTGAACCTGCCACCTCCGGTATGTGGGGCTGGTGCCTTTCTCCTTTGAGCCACAGGTACTGTCCTAATTCTTATTTTTTATTTTATTGATTTTATTTATTTTTTTGAAACAGAATCTCACTCTGTCACCCTGCATAGAGTGCTGTGGTATCACAGCTCACAGCAACCTCAAACTCTTGGGCTCAAATGATCCTTTTGCTGCAGCCACCCAAGTAGCTGAGACTACAGGTATCTACCACAACGTCCAGCTATTTTTTTTTATTATAGACAGGCTTCTCCCTTTTGCTCAGTCAGATCTTGAACTCCTGAGCTCAGGCAACGCACCTGCCTTGGCCTCCCAGAATGCTAGGATTATAGCCATGAGGCACTGAACCCAGCCGGAATTTGAATTTTTAAAAAGTAGTGCTTCTCACAATTTCTAAGTCCAAAACAAATGTTTGTTCCGTGTACATTGCTCCATTTGTTTTGTTCTAGAAGACAGTATCTCTGATGACCCTACTAGTAATATTAAAAACACTTATAATAAAAGGAAATTCTACATATTTACAGCCTTGGGCCATTTGGTTGTTTCTTTTCTTGAAATATAGACAATCCTATACTTATGTACATAACACAGGCTTGTGAAATGGGTTACACTGTTGAGTGTATAAGGAAAGTTCTACTCTCAGAAAGCTAAAATACTATAAAAATCTTCAATAGATAAATTTAATATTTCAGCCTATTACACATTTGTGCTATATTGATACAAAGACATCTACAGTTCCCCCATACTCCTTTGCATAACCTTCGCCACTCCTTAAGAAGTGGCCACTACCCTCCCCTTCCCTTGGAATTTGGTTTGGCTTTGTGACATGCTGTGATGAGTTTAGGCCTGAGTTTTAACAGGGCATTTAGTTTCTACTTTCATTCTCTTGAAACCCTGAGATCACTATGCTGTGAAAAAGTCCAGTCTCTGTTGGGAGGATGAGGGATCGCATAGAGAAGAAGCCAGGTCCCAGCCAACCAATAGGTCCAGCTGCCCAAGAGAGACTGATTCTATCTTGGACAGTCCAGCCCAGGACCAGTTGAATGCAGCAGGTTGATGAAATGTAGGCAGCAGCAGCAGAACAATCCACACAATTCTCTCAATTAATAAGTCAGTATACTTTTAAGTCACTACATTTCAGGGTGAGGTTTTACACAGCAATAGGTGACTCAAATAACAACACATATGAAGTACAAACAATAACAATTTAAAAAACCTACCCTCTCACATCAGTTCAAATTTCTCAGCTTACTAGAGGACAACGTAAATTTTGTAAGAAAATGAGCAGATTTTTACCTCAATTTTGATGGAGGCCTCAGAGATTTCTCACAAAATGAGCAAGAAGAATGTGGAACACCAGATTTTTCCTTACTTTGGTAAATGAATGTATTGTGAAATGTTTCCCTCCCAGCATATGTGTGGCGTTTTCTCTGCGTTTGGGTCACTAATGTGCCTTTGCTGCTGTTTAGTTTTACGTTGCTTAATAGCCCTCAATACTGAACCTCAATACATGCAAATATTTCTCCTTTTGTTTCTACTTCTAAACTTTGGCTTTTACACATAATCAGTCCGAGTTCTCAAGCATAGGCAAAAACAAACTCTGACTTTTTTTTTTTTTTCCAGTTTTTGACCAGGGCTGGATTTGAACCTGCCACCTCTGGCACTGTGGGCGCCCTACTCCTTTGGGCCACAGGCGCTGCCCAAACTCTGATACTTTTGAGAAAAACAGAAAATTATTGCAAGAAAATTGGTGAAAAGATAGAAGATCAGACCTAAGGAATTGAGAACTAAACACCTCCGAAGAGTTCTGCGGGAGAAGCCAGGGCGAACCCGGGAGCTCAGGCAATCCACCGGCTTTGGCCTCCCAGAGTGCTAGGATTACAGGCATGAGCCACCGTGCCCGGTCTGGGTACCTCTTCCTCAGAGGAGTCCAGGTCGTAAGGAAGACAGGTGTGAGCAGTTCATAGATTTGAAGTAAGTTTGCTCATCATAGGAAAGTTGTCTCTAGTCACAGCCTGTCATTTTGAAAGCACAGTATAAATGAAACATGGCATTGAATCAGAAAGATATTAAAAGAATTAGTGCCACAGGAATGGTTCATTGTTATACAAATTTTAAAAATTAAAAATCAAACCATAGTTTGATCAAATTGCTTACCTCCTGGTTGGTGACTAAAGCAACAGTTCAATATAACACCATGCATAGCTACAGCAGGTGAGAATCTTACCTCTCCTTCATCCCCAAACTGTATTTCCACAGGGCCTCCACTTATCTTTTTGCTACAGTAATGAAGTTCCAAAATGGAAAAGTTAAACTTTCTTTTCATTTTTTTTTTCTAGACAAGAGTCTCAAGCTGTCACCTTGGTAGAGTGCCCTGGCGTCATAACTCACAGCAACCTTCAATTTGGGCTAAAGTGATCCTCTTGCCTCAGACTTCCTATTTTTAGTAGAGAGGAGGGCTCTACTTGAGGGCTCAGGCTTCTATTGAACTCGTGAGCTTAAGCAATCCACCTGCCTCGGCCTCCCAGAGTGCTAGGATTAAAGGTGTGAGCCAACACGCCCAGCCGGAAAAGCTAAACTTTCATTCAAGATAGTAGAAAGGACCAATCTTTCTGAAAAATAAAGAGGAGAATTGAGATAAGAAATTGTAAGAAATCCTGGGAACACAAAGGGCCAGCAGACTGGATTTGTGAGGAAGCTCTCAGCACAAGTTCAGTGTGAGAAAGTTCCAGTACAGAAGGTAGGAGAAGCTCTAGAGTATTCTGCACTAGTGTCAAATGTAGACATTTGTTCCCAATATTTTTTGGAAAATTTATGTTTTCCAGAATCTTAAAAAAATTAATTGAGAAATCGAGGAAAAATTAAAGACTAACAATCAACATGGAGGCATTACTAGTTAGAAAGAATTACTGATGTCTAGTTGAAAGCAAGATATTTGGCAGCTGAAGTTTAAGGCCAACATTTCCAGGAATCTACACCAGGGCAGTGTTGCGGTGACTGTTGTCAGTTATGAATGGGTGCCCATGGCCTTGTCTGCTGTTAATGGTGAGTTATTCTTGCAAATAAAATAAATATCAATAAGTTTATCTGTATGATATACTTTAAATGAGTACTATGAATGGTGTGACAAAAAAATAACAAGTTTGAAAAGCAAAGTCTGCCGGGAAATTAGCAACTTCAACTCATCTTTCTGTGCAGTACTGTTACTTTGCTAGCAGATTCTAATGTTATGTCATTCAATGCTGCCCCAACTATATTTTTTATCATTTTTCAGTTCTGAATATTTGCTGTAGACTACAATTCTTTGTAAATATGTGAAGAGAGGAAATGGAAGAAGATGATTTTGGATGCATTCTTTTTTTTTTTTTTTTTTGCAGTTTGGCCAGGGCTGGGTTTGAGCCCACCACCTCTGACCTCTGGCATATTTGAGCCACAAGTGCCACCCTCTGGATGCATTCTTAATAAGTGAACAAACATCGATGCAAAATAAAACTCTATTGGGTTGGGTGTGTTGAAATTCAAGAATAGTAACTTTTAAACATTAAATATACAGAATTTAATGCTTACATTTCTAACTGATTTCTGTTCAGCACTTGTTTTATTTTAACATTCCCTTCTTTCAATTATGTGTTCTATCATAAAATGTCACTGTCAGTTAAAGACAATTTTAATAAGTCATTGAAACATATAATTTTATCTCAATATATCAGTTTATTATAATAATGAAGAAAATTTATGAACTTTTAGTAAAATCCTATTGGAGAAAAATGATTCATAGCTGATTATTATGGTCACTATTACTACTTAAAATATGGTTTTAAAAGTATCTTTAAAATACAGAATCATATCATTTTAGGAATTCTCAAGAATTATTGGGAATGTTGAAATACGTCAGTTTGAATCTCAGAATTCTCAATTCAGTATGATTCATCCATATCTAGTGTCTGCTATAACAATTCATAGCACATAGGGAGTTCCATAGGCTAGACCCACGTCCAGCACTTCACTGACTTAACTCAGCCACCTCCCATAAAACTCTGTTGTGGAAGTGCTATTTTACTACTTTTTGCCATGCTTTGCAGGGGGGACACTAAGGCTAAGAGATGGTGCATCTTTCCCAGACCCCATGGCTAACATGTGGGAGAGCTGGGATTCCACTTGGACTTTAGCCTCCATAATCTGTTCTCTTCACCATTGAACTATAGCACCCCTCCCCCCATGCACACATCCTGTGCCAACAACCCCAGAGCAGGCAGTCCTGAGCTCACACAGTGAAGAGACTTAGCATCTGGGTTTCAAGAATTCAGTCTCTAACAGAGTCAACAAATACATAAGCAGCTGTGATGATAATGATGACGATGAGGATGAGGATGAAGAAGATGATACCTGGCAGATAAGACTCTGCATGGAGACGGCCCCAGCGCCAGCCAAGCTTCAGAGGCTCATCCTTATCTGTAAAGCAAGGATGTCCCTCAACAGAACTCAGAGGAGGGACATGGGGTTGAATGAGTGAATCTATACCAGGTGCTCAGAGCGGGCCAGAAAACCCAAGTTAGTACCATTATGATCATGGAGGAGGAGATGATTGAAGGTGATTGAAATCTGAAAGACTTCTTGAAGGGCTTTAGATTTCAACTGAACCTTGAAACAAGACTTGTCATTTGAAAACAAAACCAAAACCAAAACCCTATAATCAGCTGTAGAAAGTGCTAAATTGTAACCAATAAAGCACTTTCTAGACAGCAAAAGCAACCAAGAAACAAAACAACAAACCAACCGCCTGTCAGTCCGGGAACCGTGAGTGCACTGCTGTATTTGGAGAGTGAGGTTTAAGGAATCCCATGGGAGTGGGAGGAAGATGGAAGCCTGAAGAAGGACTGGATTCTACGCTGGAAAGGCTTCCTCAGGGCCTCAGCCCGCAGGGGCTCATCTTTGGTCTTTACCTCTATAAAATATATTTCTTCTCTCAGAAAATCATATCTTGGTTTTGGTTTATTTTCTATTTTAAATTTAAAATTCAACTTGCAAGCCTGTAGGATCACAATGGCTCCAAACTCTATATTATTATTGTTCCTTTATCCTGGCCTGTAGCGTGTGTTATGGCAAAGTAACTCAAATATATAAAGTAAAAACAATAAGAATTAAAATAAAAATTGGACCCATAAGCTAATATACTGGGTTTTCAGGCTATTTGTTGTATGTTTGCTGTTTGTTTTCACAGTTAGTAATTCCAGGGGAAATAAACAAATAAACAAAAACAAAAAACAAGGCCACATAAGCAATCTCAGCAGGAGAAAACTAACCTACCATAGGATAATAGTTTTAATTGTTGTACAGGTATTAATTATGATTAACTTCATGGACAACTGGAAAAAAAGAAAACGTTGAGCTCCACCTTGTGGCAGCTCATTCTGAGAGTCAAACTCAAGTCCCAGATTCTTGGAGCAGGAAAAGCACATCTTATGTCTTAGTGAGGCAGCAAAAACTCACATTTTTATTAAAGAAGAAAAAGACTAGGAAAGCCTTGAAAAACAGTTTCAGAATGTACAAAAAGGCGCTGTTTATTTGAAGGGCTTCTTATCAGAAATATAAGGTGCATACTGATGGCCTTTGGGCAGTGTCCAACAGATGGCGAATATGTGTCTATTAATTTGTGCTAATTGATAACATTTTAATATTTTGGTATGTGATGTAAAAATCCAGGTTCCAGCTTCCATTTTAAAAGCAGAAGAACTGGGAGCCCTTCCTCTGCAGTAATGAGCTGGGACTGAGTAGTCAACGCCCCTTTGGGACAGCACATGTGTTCATTATAGTCCCCACTAGGCTGCTCATCTGTTACTCCCTGGGACATTGTTGGTATCTTGGATTGTGACTCCTGTTAAAGCAGGAGGCACACAGTAAAAAGGGTCCAACATCTTTGAAAGAGCACAAAATGTGGAATAAAAATTGTTCTGGATCCTACTTCACCACTTCCTGGCTGGGTCTCCATACTCACTCAATTCTGCTGGACTTAGTTTACCAAACAGGGTGGTCATTATGCAGAGTAGGTATGGATTTTACTCTATGGTTTTCTTTCTTTCCTTTTTTCTTATGTATTTTTTGAAATAGAGTCTCGCTTTATCACCCTTGGTAGAGCAATGTGGCCTCCTAGCTCACAGCAACCTCAAATTCTTGAGCTCAAGCCAACCTCTTGCCTCAGGCTCCCGAGGAGGTAGGACTACAAGTGCCAACTACAATGCATGCCTATTTTTAGAGATGGGGGTCTCCCTTTTGCTCAGGCTGGTCTCAAACTCCTGAGCTCAAGTAATCTACCACCCAGAGTGCTAGGATTACAGGCGTGAGCCACTGCTCCCAGCCAGTCTATGGCACTACTTATAAAACAATGTTTATTTCTCTAAAATAAGTGAATGAGGATGGAGCTTCCAACTACAATTATGTGTCACGTAACAGCGTTTTGGCCAATGATAGACTGCATATATGATGGAAGTAACCCTTATTATCCTTTATAATGGCACCAAAGCACAAAAGTAGTGAAGCTGGCAGTTCAGATATGCCAAAGAGAAGCTGTTAAATGTTTCCTTAACATGAGAAGATGAAAGTTCTCAACTTAATAAAAAAGAAAAAATTGTAGGCTGAAATTGTTACGATCTATGATAGTAACAAAATTTCTATACATGACGTTGTGAATAGGATGGCCTTTTTTTTTTTTTTTTTTTTTTTTTTTTGCGACAGAGTCTCACTCTGTTGCCCCAAGCTAGAGTGCCAGGGCATCAGCCTAACTCAGAGCAAACTCACATTCTTAGGTTCAAGTTGTCCTCCTGCCCCACACTCCTGAGTAGCTGAGACTACAGGAGCACACCACAATGCCTGGCTAATTTTTTGCTATTCTTAGTAGAGATGGAGGTCTCACTCTTGCTTAGGCTGGTCTTGAACTCCTGAGCTCAAAGGATCCTCTTGCCTGAGCTTCCCAGAATGCTAGGATAACAGGCATGAATTACATGATAGAGCAAGTAATTAGAGAATAAAAAAGAATATATATACATACATATATATATATATATTCTTTTGAGACAGAGTGTCATTATGTCACCCTTGGTAGAGTGCTGTGGTGTCACAGCTCTTAGCAACCTCAAACTCTTGGGCTTATGTGATTCTCTTGCCTCAGCCTCCCAAAGACTGGGCCTACAGGCACCTGCCACAATGCCTGGCTACTTTTGTTGTTGTTTCAGTTGTCATGGTTGTTTAGCTGGCCTGGGCTGGGTTTGAACCTACTAACCTCAGTGTATGTGGCCAGCGCCCTACTCACTGAGCCTTGGGTGCTGCCAAGAATATATATTTTTTCAGAAAGAAGCATCTGACTTCACCATGCATGTACATGTAATGTTTTTACGCTAATTAAGCTTCCTTTTAAATTGGAAGTTAAATTAGAGCATCAATATTTGTAGTGTACCTTCTTGTGAAAATCATAATAGGCTTTGACTGATTTTCATTTCACTGATGTTCTCAATTACTTCACAGAGTTTATAAGTGTGGTCAAGCAGAAAAATCAATTACGCCACAGCTAAAAATATTCATAACTCCATAACAATGAGGGTGACAACCCTGACTATTATTGAGCTCTAAGTAGATGCCAGGCTTGGTGCTATTTACTTTGCATGCATTTAACTCATTTAATCCCCAATAAAAACTTCATGAGGTAAGACTACTCTTGCCACCATTTCTAGAGAGAAGGAACATGAGGTTTGAGAGGTTAAATAACTTTCTTAAAGTTGCATGATATATGCTAATTTTTTCCATCTTTAGGTATGAACATGCTCTTCTTTAGAAATGTTTTATTGATTAACTGATATAAAAACAAAAAATTCAAGCAATCTGGGTTTTTTTGAATCATGACAGTAGTAACCTGAGAGATGTGGCTTTCATGAACAGAGGCATCTGTTGTTAAGCCATACTAAAATCTCACTGATTTACCTGTTCTCTTTGATTTAGATAAATCAGTTTTTGCTTTTGTTTTTGTTTTTGGAGATGGGGTCTCACTCTGTTAGCCAGGCTTATTTCAAACTCCTGCCTGAAGCCATCCTCCTACCTGGGCCTCCCAGAGTGCTGGGACAAAGTCAAAACGTAAATATAACAATACCAAAATATTTATAAATTAAGTGAAATAGGAGAGAAGTGAATTTCCCAGGTGGCACTTTGGATTGGTTTTCAAATATGGATGGTACTTAATTTGATGCAGTATGTGAGATTTGTTTTCTAAGAAATCAATTTTAAATATTTTCCTTAAAGTTAAAACTTCTTAAAAAATGAGATAGTTCCTGAAAAGATATTTTTTTTTTGTAACCACAAATAAAACAGCATCAAAAGGAAAACTCAGTGACTTCCAGGGCTTATTGCTATGAAAAAACAAACATATTCTTAAGTAATAGAAAGTAATATGATTATGTCAATAAGTTGAACAAAACTGCCTTGAAATGTGCATCCACTGATTTAAAAGTCTATATTGACAATTATTGTGTTTACATAACAATGTTTGCCAAAAGGTCTCAAGTTTTAAAGTTAATATTTAATATTCAAATGAGCAATTCAAATGTACAACAATAGAATAAACTAATTATATTAATATTAAAGAATATTTTAAGGTTATAAATAAATATCCTAAAAATTTTTATGATATAGAGAAATGTTTAATAATAACGTAGAATAAAACTAGATATATTTTAGATCAAAACTATTTTATTGAGTCAGTGTATAATTGTGATTTTGAAAAAAAAATTTAGAAGTGATTCTGAATGGTGAAATTGTGGTGAATAGAATTTTTATTCTATTAAAAATTTTAAAATGTGTTATAATGAACATATATCACTAGTACAAATTTTTATAACCAAAAAGATTTATATAAAAACTTTTTGTTGGAATATATGGATAAGATGTGTGTCATATAATATCTAAGTTTTCAGGAGTCCAAATATTCATGTACACATTTTTGCATTATTGATAGCTGGAAAAAGTAGTCCTGGAAAAGGCACATGGACAAGGGCAATACCTGTGACTCAAAGAGTAGGGCACCAGCCCCATATTCTGGAGGTGGTGGGTTCAAATCCGACCCTGGCCAAAAACTGCAAAAACAAGTTAAAAAAAAGAAAAAGGCATATGGACCATCTAAGGCCAAGTAGCCAAGGTGACCCATTACCAAAGAACTTTAAGAGAAAGAAATTCCATATAGTGGCTTGAGAACTCCTGACACCTTCAAATAATGGCATTTACTTCTTATAAAAAGTGGGTAGGAATGAAGTCTAGATAATAGTTTATTTTTTTTTAATTAAATCATAGCTGTGTACATTAACACAATCATGGGGTACAGTATAGTACAATTTAAAATATTTTCATCAAACCGGTTAACATAGCTTTTATGTCATTTTATCAATTATTGTGTTAAGATGTTTATATTCTACTTTTAGAAAGATTCACTTGTACCCTTGTAAGATAAACCATAGAGGTGATCCCTCCAATCATCCTCCTTCCACCCATCCACTTCCCTCCCCCCCTCATATTCTTAGGCTATAATTAGGTTATAGCTTTCATATTAGTTCAAATTAGTTTCATAATAGGACTGAGTACATTGGATGCTTTTTCTTCCACTCTTGAGATACTTTGCTAAGAAGAACATTTTCCAGCTCTATTCATGTGAACATGAAGGAGCTTAAGTCTCCATCTTTCTTTAGGGCTACATAATATTCCATGGTGTAATATACCACAATTTATTGATCCATTCGTGGGTCAATGGGCACTTGGGCTTTCAAAAGAAAAAGTTATAGTCTCAATGTCTCTTTCAAACAATTCAAGTGCATGGGGACATTGAAAGCTAAGAACAGCTGGGCATGGTGGCTCACGCCTGTTATCCCAGCACTGTGGGAGGCTGAAGCGGGTGGATCGCCTGAGCTCAGCCGAGTTAGAAACTAGTGGAAGACCAACATGAGGCAGAATGAGCCAGAGTGAGACCCTGTCTCTACAAAAAAAAAAAAAGAAAGAAAGAAAAGAAAAGAAGCCAGATGTTGTGGTGAGCACCTGTAATCCCAGCTACATGGGGGGCAAGAGGGCAAGAAAATCGCTAAAGGAGGAAGAAAGAAAAAAAAAAATAAAAAAAGCTAAGAACATTTTTGAATTCTGTTCTTAAGTCTCTTGTTTTTGAAGCCTTGATGATTTATTCTTATGGTACTTTTGGGGATCCACTGGCTAAGAAAACATAACTAAGGTCAAATTTTTATAATTGTAAAAATGGCTGGATATGGCAAAAAATCTGTGGTTTTTTTCAGATGTCAAAAAAAATTCTAAGAATACGATAAAATGTAGTTTTGGAGTTTTTCAAATGGATGGCAAAACTCTTTAGATAAGCAAATACAGTGTTTGTCTATATTTGTCAGCTTTACTATGCCTGAAAGAGTAGGTATAGTCTAGATTTTTGTTTCTTAGCCTAAATTTTCCCTACAGCTTTGGTTATCAGATATGGAAATAAAAATATAGAAAAAGTGATAGCAATCAGATCCTCCTAGGACACGGCTATTTTTTGAATAGCTGTAAGACAGCTTGAGAAGTGACGTCTACTGTTTCAGAGTCCCTGTCCATTTAGCAATATGAAAATATTTTCAACACCTCTCTGGAGACTGAAGGGTTAAAATTTCAAAAAAAAAAAAACCCTTAAGTCAGGTGACTATTTAGATGCTATAAAATCCAACTAATTTTTTTAATTTATAGAAAAATTTTAAACTTGGCATATTCTGTCTGAATGATTGTTCTAAAAGTACATTGCCTTTCAGAGATGAACGTCCTGGGGAAGCTCTTTGTCATCTCTCATCCTCCTTAGGAAGTACAGAAAGAGTATGGGAATGTCATCCACATTGTAAGTTTGAGAGCCCAATATATCGATTCTCTAATTTTGTTACTAAATAGTGCACTAGCTTTATTTACTCATCTGCATTGTAATCTAAGAAGATAATAGCCTATCAAGAGATAATGTATTACACATATTAATATTTTTCATTCAGACAACAGAAGGGTTTGTTTCATAACACAGCTGCTGTAGATTAAATTGATTCAATTTAATTAACAAGCATTTATTCAGTACCCACCTGTGCACAGCACTATACTAGGCATACAAAAGAGTCAGAATATATGATTCCTGCTCATAGGAAGCTTATAGTCTGGATAGTAAAGATCATCCATGCATTCGAGGAACAATAAAGGACCATGACAAATCATATGAAAATCAACATAAGTAAAAGACTCTGAATTAAAGACTTAAGAGCCCAAGGAAGCCTATTAAGGGAATAATATGGTTGGGAATGGAAGATAATCTGGAAAAGGTGATCAGAGGAATTAAGCTTTGACTTGGCCAGTAGGAGATTGAAAAGGAGAAACTCAAAGGCAGAGTAACAAAAGTCAGCAAGTCAATTGCAGGGAATGGCAGCTAAAGTGGCTTAGCTCTGGAAAGGGACCCTGTGAGTTAGGAGATGCAGCCACAGTCACACAGAACAGCTAGTGGGGGCAGTGAGTGTTCCCATTCAAAGTTGATTCAAACTTTAAATGAATAATAATGCTTAAACACATCTATAAACTAATGCTCCCAAATAACAGTGTATTTTCCTAACCTGAACAAAAAGTAAAGAAAAATTATAGACTATTAATATCTAAACACAGAAGACATAATGACTGGAATTTATTTATTTATTTGTTTGTTTGCTTGTTTTTGCAGTTTTTGGCCGGGGCTGGGTTTAAACCCGTCACGTCTGGCATATGGGGTCAGTGCCCTAACCCTTTGAGCCACAGGCACCACCCATGATTGGAATTTAAATGAGCAGACTGTGATGGAACAGCTGTCCCTTGTAGTATCATTTTTTCATTTTTAAAGAGCGCATAAGAAGTTGAGTTATCTCAGACCCATGTATCTCTTCAAGCTGAGAAACCTTCACTCCACTGCTGATCAGGTCCTATTTCACCTGGGATTTTTCTTCTAAAAAACCTATTCATTTTCATACTGAATCCAGCAGAAACTACAAAGATATTGAATTTATATATTGGGGGGCTGTGGATGGGGAAACAGGTAGAAAATAAGAGAAAATAAGGTGTTGATTTCAAAATGTGAGTTAACAAATGATCACAATGAGTACATTATAATGATGTTTCCGACTTTACAGGAAAAAAGAAGATAAGTCCTACATCTAGTTTTAAAAAAGGAAGGTAAGAGAAATGATAAAATGACCTGTCCACATGAGTAAATGTTTTTCAAATTAACCCACCAACTACAACATTACCCTTTAATGCTGCAGCTACTCACTTTTAACTCAAATTGTTAGGAAAAATGTCAAAGAAATAGGGCAGGGGGGAAAGTGCTGGTGCAGAAACAAATCCTTGATTTGGAATAAAATGGAGACTCTTCTGGCCCAAGTAGGATTACTGATGTCTCACATCACTGCCTGACTGTGATGGTCTATCAGTTGTTTACAACCCTTGTTCTCTGGGACGTAACTTAACACTACTTCTTAACAACAAGGCAATGAAAACTTCTGGGCCCCAGAAAGCCTAGGAAGATTACTGGCCACCAGCAGCTGTAAGTTTTCCAAAAATAAATAAATAAGTAAAAGGTGGAGAGTAGAGGGAAGCAAACGAAAATGGAGCTTCTGGTGTGCTTAACGAACCTGAATGAGATGATCTGAAATCAGTATCATTCAAATGTGCTCCAATTTGCCAATTACTCAGCATTTGTATATTGAAAATACTTGCTATATTTCTTATTTTACAAAGTCCTCACAAATTCTAAAAAAAAGAATGAAAGAAAGTTCTGCTTCCTCTTTCTGAGTTTCATTTATTCTTTTGCAAATTTTCCACTGAAAGAGGTCCTCATTGTCCAGGAGATATTCAGTACAGATTTAAACTGAGTGGCTATATACATCATGGGAAAACAGCAGATAAATAGTACACCATACCATTTCATCATTATTTAAAGCAATAAAGAGAAAAACCTTAACTAGAATTCAGATCTTAGAAGTCACAACTTTTTACTCACCATTTTATGCACTAATTTATGGTATTAAATTATATGGACCTGTGTATGATGGTTATGCTTCTACTACTCCATCTCTGCATAGACTAGACAATACTAACCAACCACCCCTAAGGTCAACTCCTTCTCAGGCTCCACCTAATCACAGTACCCCAGCTAAGTGCTATGCAATGAACAGAGTTAAGGTGGAGATAGAATGGAGATAGAACCACTGTTTCCCTTAGTAAAGGCGATACAAAGATTTGCTTAGGCTGTGGAGACAAATAGATTGGATTAAAAGTTTTCCCCCTCCCAAACATGAAAGTGAAGATAATTTGGGAGTGTGGGGAGAAAATGTCATAAACCTACAAGCAAGGACAAAAAAGAAAAGACAATCATGATTTCAAATTCTAGAACTAGAAAGCGGACAGATTAATAATAAGTGACTTATCAATTCTAATAAACTGAGATCCTAAACCAGCCGATGAAAAAGATGAGAAGCAACACAATTTCAGACCAAAGGACAGGTGCAGTGGCTCATGCCTATAATCTCAGCACTTTGGGAAGCTAAGGTGGAAGGATTGCTAGAGGCCAAGAGTTCGAGACCAGACTGAACAAGAGTGAGAACCCGTGTCTCTGTGAAAAATAGAAAAATTTCCTGGGTGTGGTAATGCGTGACTGCAATCTTAGCTACTGCAGCATACGATGCAGGAGGATCATTTGAGCCCAGGAGTTTTAAGTTGCTATGGACTGCTATGATCATGCCTCTGTAGTCTCTAGCCCAAGAAACAGAGGGAGTCTCTGTCTCAAAAACTACACAAATAAATAAAAAGCTTTTAAAACATAAAAATAAATCCACAGAAAAATCTCCAAAAGGCTTTGAAATTAGCAGCAACAGGGTCCTCTGCAAGAGAGGAACCAGTACAAAGAGGATGCTGTGGTTAACCTTTAAAAAGCAGTTAAAGCCCCAGATCTGCTCCTTTACTTGGCACAAAATTTCTGGAAAATTATTTTCCCAGAAAGAGTAAAACAGAAATGTTTGTGAGGTAGAAGACTACAAGGAAAGCCATAGTAAAAATGGGGGCTGAAGTGGGCGTTTGCAAGCTGAAAGCTGAGACCTGGGCCTTCTCTCCTTCTGAGGTGCTACCATTTTGCTGGGCAGATGGGTAGAAGTTTGGAAGTGACTTTTCTGAGGAATCTGATAAGCTTCAGAGGAAAAACCTAAAGATACTGACAAGTTCATTAAACAGCTCTGGCAGAGCCTTCCCATGAAGGCCCATCTGCAAGCCCCACGTACATGCTCAGTGATTCCAAACCTACCTTTGTCTCCTGAGACAGGAGCTGAGCGCCAAGGACCACAAAGCACCAGAGAAAAGGCTCTAACAGAGAACCATAGGGGAAAGGGCCAGAACTGACAAAACTGCTCAGGGGAACAGAGCCTGTGAAAGGCACAGTAACGCCAAAAGGAGTTAATCTTGTGAGACTAAACAAGCCACAGCTGCCATTAAGAACAGGACGCTGTTGTGAAAACAATAATTAGAGAACACAATAGACTGTCAGAATCAAAATTATGAGAGAAGTGAAAGGGAAAATAAGAATATTAGACATTAAAGTTAAGGAAATATTTATGGTTAAAGTAAATAAATAGAGTATAAGAAATAAAAGAAAATTAAAGAACTAGTCCCAAAGGACCAACATCCAAATAATAGGATTTTGACAAAGAGAAAATGGATGGGACTAAATTATTAACAAACAATTCAAAAAAATTCCCTGCAACCAAAGACCATAATTTTCTAGTGTGCCTCGGCCTATTGTTGAGCACATAAGGAAAAAAACAAATCCATGCTAGATACATCATCATGAAATTCTTAACACTGAGATAAGAAGTAGGTCCTAGACTTCCCAGGTAGGTAAATCAAGCAGACAGTCAGAAGTGAAAATAAACTCCAGAAAGACTGGGTTTAAACTTCTCACTAACAATTCTGGAATCTAGAAATTTTCTGAAGGAATGTTATCCTGAAGGAATATTATTTTTAATTATTTAATCTAATCAAATGGGTGTTTTATGCACCCAAACTACTCATCAAAGGCAGGATAAAAGGACACTTCTAGATATGCAAGGTCTCAGAAAATTTACCTCCCGGGTATCTTTCATTCTCCAAAGCATGTAAACAAACCAAGAATATAGAAATTGAAGGAAACAGAAAACAGGACAGAGTGACAGAGACACTAATGGACAGAAATGAAGAGAAATCAGAGGAGGAGGCTGCGCACCAGACATAAAAGGGGAAACGTGAGATTCTGGGAGAGACTTGGTCAAGGAAATGAAATGGATAGAAAACGCAGTATGTCTGGATATTCAGGGTGTTATTCAACTAATAGCAGAGATTTGAAGATTGACTCACTGAAAAATACACAGAAAAATAAGAAAATGTTTAAAAAGAGACAATTATGAATCCTGAAAAACTTAAAAACATGCACAAGTAGTCAGCTTACAACATATGTGTAATTAAGCTATGAAAAGATTATATTTCTGTGATAAAGTGTATCATCCTAGCCAAAATCATAATATAACTATATAGGTAGAATGTGTGGAGAGATTGGGAAAGAGTCTTAAAAAAAGGTAATTGTTTATCTTCAACATAGTTAATAATTTTAATAAATAATACCTAATATTATCAAGGGCTTTTTCTGCATCAATTGAGAGAATCATATGGTCTTTGTGTTTTATTTTATTGATGTGATGTATTACATTTGTAGATTTGTGTATGTAAATAACCCTATTTCTATGTGGGCAAGCGACTTGAACAGAAACTTCTCTGATGAAGACAGCTGTATGGCCCATAAACACATGAAAAAATGCTCATCATCCTTAATCATCAGACAAATGCAAATCAAAACTACTTTGAGATATTATCTAACTCCAGTAAGATTAGCCCACATCACAAAATCCCCAAACTACAGATGTTGGTGAGGATGCTGAGAGAAGAGAACACTTCTACACTGCTGGTGGGAATGCAAGCTAATATGACCTTTTTGGAAAGAAGTTTGGAGAACACTCAAGGAACCAGCACATTGTACCCCATGACTGCATTAATGTACACAGCTATGATTTAACACAAAAAATTAAAAAAAAATAAAATAAAGTAGACCTACTGTTCAATTCTGTAATCCCTCTACTGGGTATATACCCAGATGATCAAAAATTACTTTACAACAAAGACATTTGCACCAGAACGTGTATTGCAGCCCAATTCATAATAGCCAAGAAATGGAAATAGCCCATGTGCCCATTGACCCATGAATGTATTAACAAATTGTGGTATATGTACACCATGGATACTATGCAACCATAAAAAAGATGGAGACTTCACATCTTTTATGTTTACCTGGATGGAGCTGGAACATATTCTTCTTAGTAACATATCTCAAGATTGGGAAAAAAGTATCCAATGTACTCAATACTACTATGAAATCAGTTTATAACCAATGTAAGCATTTCACATTATATATTGAAGCAATACCCTGAACCCCATAAATGCATCAATGTACAAAGTTATGATTTAATAAAAAACAATAAAAAAAATAAAAATACTTAAACTACAATGTCAAGAAATTACAACAAAAATTTGGAGATAAATCCCAAAAGAATAAACTTGGTTGAAAATACAGTAGAATTTCTGTATGTTGACCACTCATGGGACTTTAACAGATTGGTCAACATATAGAGGTGGTCAACATAAGGAATTAGGCCTATTGTACTGATGCATATATGTGGTGCATGTCTAGTCTATGAAAACTAGGTCAACTTAAGGGAGATGGTCCACTATGGAGGTGCTACTGTACTTAACTTTGGGTAGTTGCATGTGGGAGAGTGGAATATAGTGAAATGGTCCAGAAGGGGAAAGGAGAAGCTGTTTTGCATAATAAGCTTTGTAGAATTATATAACTCTAAAATATCTTCATCTGTAGTGTTGATTTTTTAAAAAGTTTTATATAAAGACTAGTCTGATAATTGTCAATCATTGAAGTATTGAATTAAGCAACCAGCAGTTGCCCTTACACTTCTGTATGCCAGATAGAAAAGAGAAAAAAAAGCTGGGCATGGTGGCTCATGCCTGTAATCTTAGCACACTGGGAGGCCAAGGCAGGTGGATTGCCTAAACCAGGCATCCTCAAACTACAGCCTGGGCCACATGTGGCCCACATAGGACATTTATCAGGCCCGCTGAGTGTTTTTGGCGCCACTGCCTGTCCTGCTTAGCAGTCGACTCATCCCAGGGCCTGAAGTCCGGCCCTCCAACGGTCCGAGGGACAGTGAACTGGCCCCTTGTTTAAAAGTTTGAGGACCCCTGGCCTAAACTCTCAAGTTCAAGACCAGCCTGAGCGAAAGTGAGACCCTGTCTCTAAAAATAGCCAGGCATTGTGGTGGGCACCTGTAGTCCCAGCTACTCAGGAGGCTGAGGCAAGAGAATCACTGGAACTCACAAGTTTGAGGTTGCTGTGAGCTATGATGCCATACCACTCTATCGAGGGTGACAAAGTGAGACTCTGTCTCAAAAAAAAAAAAAAAAAAAGAGGGGGAAAAATGAGAGAAAAAAAAAGGCTAAGCGTGAAGAAGGCAACAAAACAATGTCTTGAACGTTTGTTGTTTGGCATCACCCAGCATCCCCTTTCCCTTCTCTTAGATAGACAGGCCCTTCCCAAAGCATTTCCCATCCCTCTAAGGGTGGGTCTGCAACTCATGCCATTCTATTGCTCAGACAAGGGCTGTTCCATTCATGGATGCGTGACCCACTTGGGATGAATCTAAAAGCAAGAGACACTGAGGAATTTCTAAAAAAAGCAGTTCCTATGCTCCTCCAAGGGAGCTTCTCGAAGTCACATTCTATCTTCCTCTGGGAATTACAATGTAAGGATACAGCATTGAAAGTTGTTGCATCCATTCCTGCTGCTGTGAAGGTCAGCCAACACCAAAGGAGGTTAGTCCTTTGGAGGGAGTCACAGAGAAATCAGCTCAGTCCTAACCTAACTACGTTCTAAACTTAGGATAGAAAGTTGCCTGAAGCCACATGTACACACCACTCCCCTGCATTTGTGTGGACTAATAAATTTCTTTCTTTTTTCAAATTAAATTAATGGGAGGGGGGAGGGGAGGGAGGATGGGTGGAGGGAGGGTGATTGGAGGGATCATTTCTATAGTTTATCTTACAAGGGTACAAGTGAATCTTTCTAAGAGTAAAATATAATCATCTTAACACAATAACTAAGAAAATGACATAAAGGCTATGTTAACCAGTTTGATGAAAATATTTCAAATTGTATAAAAAATACCACACTGTACCTCATGATTGCATTAATGTACACTGCTATCATTTAATTAAAAAAATTAAATTGAGTTTAGTTTTTTATTACTTGCAGGGTAGAAAATGTCTCACCAACATAAAATGTTTTGAAGGTAGGAATGAGGGAAAAGTTGGCAAAGACTTTTATTGAAGTCTTTATGCATCACTTTTCCATGGGGAACGCAAAGCATATTTTTAATTTTGGCAAATAAGGGTCTACTTTATTCTAGTATTTTAAAAATTAAGGAGGCTATAAAAGAAAAAAGAAAGGTTAGCAGATTAGAAAAGGCTTCTGGCAATGAATGATAGCAAGTTCAGAGGATCCTCTGGGGATCTTCACAGTGTATAATTCTGAGTATAAAAATAGTCAAACTGGGCAAGAGAGATGCTGCATTTCCAGATGACTGCATGAGTGTTTTCTTCACCTGCTGCCAACTTCCAAGGCCACTTTTTAGTGATTCAAAGATTATTAAGTCATATATAAAAAAAATACTGTTAATTGCATTATCACAAAAACAATGTAAAAACGATGTAAAATTTTGCAAGTGTGAATTAAAAAATTTTAATCACTACTGCTAAGTTTATATTTCTAAATTTTTCTTTCTCTTTTTATTCTCCCCCTGGAAAACAGCCAAACTCCCTGGATAGGATTGGTGCCTGAGAAAGGTTGAAAATGTGGATTGTAGGGATTGACAGGCAGCAAAGCCACTCACCAAAAGGAAGAGCATAGTACTTACACAAACATAAAAACTGCAAACAAAAACTCCAACCTGCTCGGGCAGCTGCCGTTTTCTTGTTTCACATTTTACTCTCCAAAGCTTGCTGCATGGTATAAAAAGGAGAAGAAAAAGATTAAATGAATTAGGTGTCCTGGTATTTTTTATTACATGATATTAATAAAACACAATTTCTATGAAACAGATTATAGCCTACCAGTTTCATCTTCTTTTTTTTAGATCCAGATTTGCTGGCTTCTGGCCTTTGGCAGTGGAGATAAATAATGGTTGGTCAAATTGAATTTAAAAAATAATAAATTTGTGATTGTTTTAGTTCTTCAAGTGTCTTCTTAAATTTACATTAAGCAAATCATGGAATGTTCATCTGGGAATGGATACTAAGATATTTTCTTTTTTAAATATCTTATTTTGTAGTTAAAAACTGAGGTTCAGAGAAGAAATGAAGCACACTCAGAATAACACAGGGAAGAAACTGGAAAGCTGGGTCCCAGGGCTCCTAATCCCCAGCCTGGTGCTCTGTCCACCATTCACATTACCTAATGCTAGCTGCTGCTTCTTGGAAATATACTGACATCAATTTAAATTATAACTGAAGTAATGTTTTTTATTGATGGCATCTAAGAGAATGGAAAAATCTACTGAAGTTTATGGAATATGTCAAATAAAAAGGAAAATGACTTTCTGCCTTAAATTCCATCCTTTGGCCTTTACCAATAATAATATAATCCTCACAGGCATAATTAATGAACAGGGATCTTTTTCCATTGGGTGTATTGTTTTATTGTTTGAATTTCACCTTCCTCAAAAAGAAACCATTTTATAAAGGAATAGTCTTAGATTTTAAACAACATTTATGTTCTAGAAAGAGCAAATTATAGTTAGTTAATTCTGCAAAATATAAGTATGCATATATCTTCACTTAAGGCAACATGGACAAATAAAAAATGCTGTAAAAATTAAAAGATAATGAATATCACACTTTGTTGCAAATAACTGGCTATTGAACACATTTCCTCTACTCTACAACATGACAGAGAATATCCTATAATATCCTTTATGAGCCATCTGGTGCTGGCAACACAATTATTGATGTGGTTTTGCAGGGTTTGTTTATTTCTTAGGAGTGACAAGAGTTTGACTGAAATGCTACACATGAAAGCATCCAGGGCACTATCTAGCATATAGTAAGTGCTCACTAAGTGTGTATGCAGGAATGTGCCTGTAGGTTCGTGTATTTTAAAGATTTGTTTTTACAGAAATTCCTGGATTTGGAAGATGAATTTAAAAATCTCATAAGTCACTCTTAGTTCTGGAATTCACTAACCATACACATTTTTCTATTAATACACCTTATTTTGTCTATTAATACATCTCACAAATCATTTGTTAGTCTCCAAAGAATGAAACTATCTGCCAAGAGTTAACCCGAACTTGACTCAGACATAAAAAAAAAAAAAAAACAAAAAAAAAACCCCAAACACTTGAGCTGATTTGATATGAGCCACTGGGGAAATTATAAATGTTTGTAATATTCTCTAATTAAAGGTAATAAAATGCAAGCCAACTGCATGGGACCATAAAGTAAAAGATGAGATCTCAGGATTTTAAAAAATCACATCAATAATAAATTGAAATTTTTATTCAAAACCTCAGCGCTAACATCCACTTTTCAGGACACCTATGTGACCCATACATGCTGCCATTTTTGTACCAGCTTGTCCAGATCAAGGGCCAGCAAATGAGGGCGTCCAGGCCAAATCTGGCTCCCAAACTGTTTTGTAAAGCTGCTAAACTAAGAATGGTTTTACATCTCTAAATGGTGATGTCAGTCCTTAGACCAGGTTCTTAATTCTTCCTCTTGGCATAAAATGTCTGCTCTCTCGCCCTGTAAGCAAAGTATGCAGACCCTTGGTCTGTACCATTCTTGACACATGCCTTCTAGCCCTTCTGACATTCCAGCTGACCCCAGACTCATCCTGTCTTGTGTGATGGGGATAGAAGACATGAGTTTGAATTCCACTTACTAGTCACTTTATTATTCCAGGCAGATCTTCAATGTGCTATTGGAACTAGGACTAAAGGAACCCAGTGTTTGAGGTCATAGGAATTAAAGCACTCAGTGGGTAGATGATGCCTGGAACAAAGGCAGTGCTAGTTCCTTTTCTACACTCTTGAGACAGTTGATTAAATCTATGTAGTGGCATTGGAACTATGTTGCTCCTTCGCTTACAAACTGGTTTCTTTCTCAATAAACTAAGAATATATTAACTAAATCTGACATTACATATTTTTGTGTGTGCTTTTAGGACAAAATCCCAGTTATGCTACTAAAGGATCCTGACTCTCAAAGGGCACAGGATACTCATCAACCTTTCCTCAGAAGCCACAGTCCCATTAAAGCGCAGATAAAGAGAATCACTTCAAAGGTCAGCTGGTGAAAACACTGCATCCAGCAGGTCATTTTTACTGCATCTGTGCCAGAGATTTACTATCAGATTCTTAACATCAAGATTGAAGTTCTGTAATATTATTAGCAATACAGTTTACTGTCTAACTATTCCTACAGGTTACTAGCTCATGCTGAGAGAAGACATCATGGTGTGAAAGAGTGAACCCTGGATTTACTGTCACAGGATCTATGTTAAGTCTGATATCACCATTCTACCATCTTTCTCATTAGGAAAATCACTTTCCTCCTGTAAGTCAGTTTCTCAACCTATGAAATGAGGAAGATGATCCTGGCCCTCATTACAGCTCCTTTACTTGAAAACACGGGGATTTTCCTCCCTGACGTTTCCTCCTTTGACTTTTATTTAGACAAACCCAACCCTTTGCATCAACTCCGTCCCTAAAGCATCCCTGAGGGTGGTTTGATAGCTGCCCTCCTTGACTGAGAGCAGGGCCAGCTCTACACTTTCTGTTAGGAGGTGCTCAGGGGCTGAAAGCAAGGGCAGGGCACTGTTCTGGACTCTTTCACAGCAAGGATATATTTTTACTTAGAATATAAGTTTGTCCATGGTGGCCAAGAGTCACAGGGCAATGAAAGTTATGTGGGAACAAAAGTCTTCCTCCAAGTCCCCCTTTGGAAATCACTTCTGACTTTGAGGGAGAGACTCAGGGACTTCCCAAGACTCTCCCATCCTCTGATTCTATTGCCATGGATACACACCCCTCTAGGAACAAGGACAGGGCAATTTTTAGACCCCTTAAGCTGCTAGCCCTAAAATACAGCCTTTAGAGCCCCCAAGGGGAATATTAACTTAGAAGCTCATTATTTCTGTATGTTCACAGCCATCTGTTTTGTGGAACAAGAGGTAAGGCCGGGTTTGGGGGAAGCTCCATGTGCTGATTAGATTTAGTATTTAGCATTTATGTGTCCCTTGTTTTAGTTGTTTACAGTTAATCATTTTGGTTACTTGGGAACAAATCTTATAATCCCGGCAAGCAGAGGCAGATGCAGATGGCTGTGAATTGCATCCAACAGGATCAGAACGCAGTTCATGGATTTCAGCCTCTCACCACCATGGAATCCGTGTTGAGTGTGGTGAGGTTACAGCGCAGCCCTCCAGTGAGAGAGCTGGAAAAGACAAAACTTAAAGAAGCCAGAAGAACATCACAGAGGCTCTTTCTAGAGTAGAGAAAGCACGTACACCATCACCAAGATGACAGCAATGACCAGGCCGGGGTTAGAAAGCTGACTCAGGATCTTGGCCATCCAGCTTGGGAAATCATGCTCCAGGGTCTCTCCAATGACTTCAAACAGTCTATTTTTGCCACTGGAAAGAAAAAGGGGGGGGGGAGATTTTATTATGAACATATGAAAAAAACATGAGGACAGCAAGAAAACCAGAAATCTTTTCCCAACACTGCCCAGGCCCTCCTTCAGGTTAGGAATCTGACGGTTAGCTCCAACTCCTGTTATTTTGACTCCTTGTCACCATAATAGATTATATATGAGAAATGCGACCACATAAATATATAGTCAAAGCAGATAGAAAATTAACCACAGCTTCAGATTTTTAAAACTGTATTTCTAAGATTTTGATTGAAATGCATTCGTTTGGCTTGGCACCTGTGGCTCAAGTGGCTAAGGTGCCAGCCACATATACCTAAGGTGGCAGGTTCAAATCCAACCCAGGCCCGCCAAAACAACAATGATGGCTGCAACCAAAAAACAGCCAGGTGTTGTGGCGGGCATCTGTGGTCCCAGCTACTTGGGAGGTGGAGGCAGGAGACTCGCTTGAGCCCAGGAGTTGGAGGTTGCTGTGAGCTGTGATGCCGCTGCACTCTACCCAGGGGGACAGCTTGAGGCTCTGTCTCGGAAAAAAAAAAAAAAGAAAGAAATACATTTGTACATAGTTCCAACATCTGCCTCTGCTCCTCAGGAGAGGACTCTCTTTGGGCTGAGTGAACAGGGCACTCAGTTTGTAGTTAACCTTGGAAATGAACCCAAGGACTGAACGGCCTATCAGAACAAAATCTACAAATAATCTAATATCTCTCTCCACACAATGGCTTCCATCATTTTCCACAAGGCCCCCTGATCAGAGACTTCAATAGGCAACCACACAAGTGATGAGCTCGTTTCTCTCTGTGTTGCTCCCTACACAGGCCTTAATGAGCACCAGCTCAGCTCCGCTGCTAAGACCCGTTAATATAAGAAGTAGTTCCTATAAACTGGAGAAATGAGAGCACTATGTCTTAACTAGGTATGGAATATCCAGAATTGTCTGGCAATACCCTCTATGCCAAGTTATTTTTTTCTGTATGCACTTGTTTATTTTACTATAAAAAGATAAATTCTCAGAGAAGATTTTGGATTGGATTTCACACAATTGTATGCATCATCAGAACAAAGGTGGTTGTAACATTTAATATAATGTTTGGTTTTGCTTTTGTTTTTCAATCCTTAAATATTTTCAGTTGCTAAATAAAGTTTACGTACAAGTACCAAATCAGATGTCTTTTTTTTCCTGATCTAATGCTATTTTTCAATAAGCAAAGAGTGATTGCAATATTGCAACACGGGTACAAATTTTGCTTCACAAATTAAAGAGCTATACACTAATTTGCAAAATCTAAGATATGTAAGGAGGGATGAAGCTTAGAGACAATATACAATTATATCAACTAACTCTAATAAGGTTCCTTCTTCACCACTCCACTGTCATTGTCCATCCCCCCACCCTCAGCCACAAGGGAAGGAGGTGGGTAAAAGGGACCAGAAAAAATATCTCATCCTTTATTCTCCTGCATCTCAGGATATGATTGATGAATGTGGTCAGAGTGGGGAGAGTAGAGACTGGAATTTGACAAAATTATCCCTTCCGCCCCACAGAGGTCTTCTCAGCATCCAGTGTGAAGTGATGCAGAGCCACTGGAGACCCTGGGGATTCTTGGGTACATTTTCCAGGTCAGGCTCTTACTGAAGAAAGGAGTCCAGCCCTCCAAATTATACACATGTTATAGAAGCAACTCCCAGTTCCTGGCAATCCATTCTCCTGCCATGTTAGCCAAAGTGTGTTTTTCACAATATTTTCAGAAGTCCTTTCCAGCTGTCTATGACTGTACATTCCAGGGATGTGCCACTACCATCAATTGATAGGTTGGCTGCAGACAAAGCTCTGTCCCCTCTGGATGAGAAGAGTGAATGAGAAGACCTGCCTGTCTTCCCACTGGCCTGTGAGCACCACAGGACTAGAGTTAATGCTCGAGATGTGGGTTTCCCCGCATGTCCTCTGGTGCTTGGTGCACAGTAAGAGACATCATTCACCATACATCAGAATTCTAGACTACTGTGTCCTGGACTCAGATGAAAATACTCTGTCACCAAGTTCTACAAGTCAGCTAAATTAGTAAGAAAAACACCTGATACCAAATGGGTACAACGAATGCTATGTGGGTGATGGGTGAGCTAACAGTCCTAACTCAAGCATTATAAAAGCTATCTATGTATCAAAAACGTTTGTACCCCCTTAATATTTTGAAATAAATTAAAAATATAAAAATAGACAATAAAAGCAACTGCCATCACTGTGATGTCTCCACTAACCTACTTCAAATTTGTATTTGCCTATTTTCTGCTTGCTTGAAACCAAATAGGGTCAGGTACCCTTCACCAGGCAGGTTCGGCAAACCACCTCAAACTCAGCGTTCCTAAGGATGGCAAGCCAGGACGCTCATGCTTGTTTTCTTACCCTGTTTGTAGAGCAGAACAACACTTTCAAATTTTTAATTCCAGATGTATAAACAAAGCAAACATTCTTTTGCTCCAAAACAAGGAAACTGGCGGGAAAATAAACTATGTGAATATCATAGAGAGACTACTTTCTCGGTACTCCTTAATTTCTAAATAATGATACACAAGCAGTAATTTTGCCTGTTTGCCAATCAGGAAACTCTTGGTCAAAGAGTTAGGTGCCTTAGGTGCAAACTAAGTTCTCAGTAGAAAATCAGAGTAACTCAGAGTGTAACATAAGGAAAACCAGTGGAGTTAGGGTTTAAAAAGCCATAATTGGGCAGCCATTGTGTCTGACACAGTATTATTTGAATGTGCCTGCAGTAAGTATTCCCAGCTCTGTGTTTGTGCTGTATTGTTTCTGTTGTGGGCAGCTAAAGTACTTTTCCACATTTTACTGAGAAGGATCAGCTTCTAATTAAATTAAATGCACATCTAAAATTCATCCTGGATACTAAGTTGTGCAGGTAATTTGCAATTAACTAAACTCTCCTGAACTTTGTATTCTGATATTTATTAAGGGTTTATTAAGGCAAATGTTTTCTTCAGAACTGTAATTTTATATTTAGTTTCCACATGCCATTGTCTGTAATCTGTATTAATTACCTCAGTCTACTTGGAAACACACACACAGAGAGAGAAATGGACAGAGCTTGTTAACATCATTCCTGAGTATGACAGAACTCCCGCTCATTTGCTTTATCGGCTGGCTAAACATTTTCTTTGTTTTCTCATAAAGCAATAACAGTCTATTGGAGTGAAAATGCCTTTTTTATACT
Organism: Otolemur garnettii; assembly: GCF_000181295.1. Classification (NCBI taxonomy): domain Eukaryota; kingdom Metazoa; phylum Chordata; class Mammalia; order Primates; family Galagidae; genus Otolemur; species Otolemur garnettii. The sequence goes on from NW_003852401.1 coordinate 31,367,552, forward strand.
TAGTCCTTGGGCAATGAACCTTTTGACTTTAATTAAATAAGTTGGGCGCAACAGCGTGGTGGGGAAATTATATTTGGTTCTTACAGCATCATCCTTGTCACTCACACGACTTTTCACATTCTCATTCCCTCCACTGAAAAGTTGCGATAGCTCAAGTATATGCTGGTTGGTGACTTATCCTGCAGAGATTTTTGGAGGGGTTTGTGGTAGACTCATTTCTAAAGCCCTTAAGGGAATGAAATTTCACCCTCCCGAATCCTAGGGACTTTGCCTTCTGATACGTGCCATAAAGAGAATTCTGTCATAGAGAACTGTAGACATACACATCTCCAACTTGGATCAAAGAGGCTTCCGGACTCTTGATTGCTCACTTGAATGATACTTGGGGAGAATATAGGAGGAACACCAAACAGCTTAATTTTTCTCCCAGCATGTAGCCTTTGAATCAAAACTTGAATGAAAATTTGTGTGATCCACTTTATAGTAATTCATTATTATACTTAATAGTGATTCAATTTTCTAGGTAATGTGTGAGGAATTCTCCCTGTCTTTTTATTGTGGTGGTTCACTTGAGAAGTAGCAATAGCTGACTATGTCTGCAAGTGATGGCCTAGCATCAGGAAAACTCTCACACCCAGGCTAGAGCCATCAAACCTTGCTTTTAGCTATCCCTAAATACACACACAGCTCAGGTTCATCGTCCTTATTTCACCCAGGCAGAGCCTGGAGCAGTATACATTTTTGTGATTCTCAAATGAGAAAATAGATGAAACTTGCTTAAGAATCTTGTCATATTATGAGCCTGAATTCCCTCCAAAGGATCTTATTTCTATTGATCAAAAATGTTTGAAAAAAAACCCATTAACTTCTAATTCAGCAAGCAGCCATTCCCAACTCCACTCCTGATAAAACACTATGCCTAAGTCAAATTCAAAGATAAGAGACCTGAAGGGGCCACAATCAAAGAATGGCGGGAGGGACACGATCATGTATAAGACTGGCATGGTGGACAGGAAGAGGATGAGCAGGAGCATGCCCAGGTAGAAGTTGTTGGATCTGGAAGCTTTGAAGACTCGGGCCTTGGGAACGTTGCAGCACATCACGGCCCAGCACCGGAAGTACATGGATGTGTGGAATCGGAGGATATTGATGCCAGGGAGGCTGGGAGCAAAGAATGAGCCCATCCTAGAAAGAAAACAGAGCTCTGCTCAATGTTGAGTCTCTACTCCATGACAGTCACACTGCACCTGTTTATTTTACATCATGCTTCATTTCCAAAGGCAGAAATATAGTAGGTCTGAAAATTCAGTTCAAGAACTCATCCTAGAAAAAGTGTCACATACCTCATTGCTGAATATAACTATGGTAGCTTTTGAAGTACTCCCCTTGGGAAGCTATGTACTGATGCCCGTGCGTGGCCTACCCTTCAAAACAATTTTGGAACTCTTTTTCTGGAATGGTCATTAAAGCTGTCATCATATGAAATCTGATAATTGTGCTTGATACCTTGCCATCGTGCGCTTACATTAACAACACTGTACAAACAACCCAGTGAGGTTTCAGACCCTGGTATATCAGTATCTCACAGCTGTGTTCATGTTGATGTATGGCAGTACCTTGCCAAATGGCATTCATTATCGTTGCCTGTTTTTGTGTGCTGTATGATATCAGCTTTGATGATCATTCCAGCAGACAAGTCTGAAAATTGCTTTGAAGCTGGACTAGGCACAGGCATCAGCAAATAGCTGCCCAAGAGGAGTATTTCAAAGGCGACCATAATGATTTTCAGCAATGAAGTATGTAGCACCTTTCCTAGGACGAGTTTGTGAATTTTATTGTCAGCCCTCCATATTGCCAATTTCCTTCACACAAACCCTTTTTTATAAATAAACCTGCCTAGTTCATTTCCATCTCCTACATACATTTTACCTTTTCCTGCATTACTGTAGGCACTGCAAACATAATTCCTTCCTAGAAAGAATGCTGTTAGCTATAATCTACTGTCATTGGTACATTTAAACTACCAACGGGGTAAATAATAAGTTCCAGTTGTTTAGTTTCTTTCTTCTGATTCTGTAATTAAATTAAATGATCCTAACTTTCAGATCATTATTAACATAGGTAGAAGTATAATTCTTTAAAAATATGGGAGAACTAGAGAAAAACTTTAGATTTTTAATAATTTCAATATGAAAGATACTAGACTAAAATAGTTATGAAATCACCAGTGAAACTAATCAGGACGGTAATTATGACATGTTTTCTGACAATAAAAATGAAATTCTCGGCCAATCTGTTGTCTCGGCTCAGAAAGAACACAGCAGACACACAGCATGTGTCTAGATGAATGGCACCCTCCAGGCTTGAGGGATTTATGACATTTTGTATAACAGCCACTGATATAAGGCAGTGCTTTCTCATTATTCCAATGGTTACACCAACCATTTTCTGCCATGACAGCAGAGTTCCCTCCAGGAAATGATAGATCAGGACCCACGGAAAGTGTTTCTTTTCTCTCTCTGCAGGAGTCACTCCTTGGGCTACCTCCACTTTCCTCCCTGCTTGGAGAACAAGGGGTGCATTTTATTTTTTAAAGACCCATGAACATGTGATCCACACTTGTAAAACTTAGAAAAGAAGGGAATGGGAATTACATTTTAAGCATGATTGAGAATAGAAAAAATAATCTTGTTTGTAGTAGTTCCTTCATATCGGTTCACCTAGCAAGGCACAGAAATTTGACAGGCAACATAGCAGGATGATGGAGCCCTTGAAGGTGTTCTTTATGGCACTGAAGCAAGACGGCTTTAACACTTGCAGAGGGGTCAGCACCCAAAGGTTTAGTAAGGATTTGAGTAAGATTTGAGGCTTGTTCAAAACCTGAGGCTATCTTAGCTTTGTAATTAGGCCAATGGTGTGGTCGATAACACAATATTGTATCAGGCACATGCCATCAGGATAAAGTGGCTCAGTTATAACTGCTTGTGGGCTGGGGTGCTCTTAGTTCAGAGTGGCAGATTTCCAAATACATGGCCCCCAGATGGATTGCATGCTGTGATTCAGTTTTTAAACTCAAAAATGGTTTATACTGCATCAACTCATCTTAAAGTTCTGGGTTTACAGGCAGAATACTTTTAGTTAATAAAAGATCTGACAATTGTTTGTAGAATTATTATTTGATGTACAAATGGTCCTATGAATCACATTATAAAATGAAACTCGTCTTTTTAACTTGATCTTTCTAAAACAGTGTTTTTCCACCCCTTTTATCTCTTGGCATATTTGAATCTACAGTTAAACTTCGGTACCACACTTATGTTGGTTAAAAAAAAAGAGCAAAGAAAAGAATATACAAAGCATATACATATTGTGCTTTGAACTTTTTTCAAAAATAATTATGATCTTTAAAAATTTCTGTGATACATGTAAAATCCTCTCAAGGCACATCAGTGTGTTACAGCACACTGGTTGAAAATCACTATTCAAAAATACAAATTTAATCTCTGTAAACTATTCAATTTGGTAAGATATTATTTTTAAAGTACTTATGAATTATATTGTTTGATTTTTTATTTTATTTACTATTTCAGAATATTATATGAATTACATTTCAAATATATTTAGTTATGATGATAAAATAAAGTCATTTTCTCAGAAAGGCCTTATGTTAATTCATTTCATACTTAACACATGGTAATGCCATCGTAAGTATTTCACTATGAGATCCTATTGTCACAGAATATAAAAACATAGTTTTCAAATACATCTACCAACCCAAACAGAAACTTCAATCATTTAATGAAAGAGCACTCTGCAACATAGGAAGGCATGTTTTAAGACAAAGATGTGAGATACATCTTAAAAAATGTAAACCATGCACAGCCATTCACCTGGCAAAGATAAAGATCGAGTTAGACACAATACTGGGGTCTCCTCTGACACCAGGCACCAGTGTTTTATGCAACAGTGACTTTGGAGGCTTTTTTAATAAATGTGATAAATGATCCAACCCAACAGCTGGTCTACCAGATCCTGCGTTGGTTGAAGATCAGAGTGAGGACATTGCCACTGATGCCAAATTCAGTGTACAAAGGCTCATTGGTTTAGTATCTCGCAGAGAGGAAATGGAAAGACTAGTGGTTCCGACTAGGCATGATGACTTTCATTCAGCGTCAAGAACAGAATAATCAATACGATAAATAATCAGAGATAAGTAAAATGATTAGAAAGCATTTTTCTTAACATATTAAAACATTTTAAAATGCTGTCATTCAATGCTCTGGAGGTGTGGCAAGACAGGCTCTCTTACACACCGTGGGTGGAGTAAACATCGGAGCAACCTTTCAGAGAAACAGTTTGATGACACGTGTCAAAAGCTTTCTCAAATTTCATTCTGTTTGACTCTGTAAGTCTATGTCTAGGAATTTTTCTCCCCCAAATAATCTAAATGCTGATAAATTTTAACAAAGATGAAACCATCTACATGTTTAACATTAGGTAAGTAATGCGATATATCTGTGCCATGAGAGATGTTGCAGCTAATTATAATTAATTATGAAGGACCATTTATATAAATGAGTAAAAATTATGCTTTAATGTTAAACAAAAACATATAAAATTATAATTCACTATCTGTGTCAGCTTTATATGAAACTGTACAGAAAGACTAGAAAGTAATCAGCAAAATATTAATAACTTAGATGTGAGTGATAACTTATGACGTTTTTTTCTTAAGTTTTAGACATTTGAAAGTTTTTAAACAAAAATGTGAATTTACTTTAAAACAAAACAAATATAGAAAAAGCTTATGACAAAAGTTTAAGAAGTCATTCAACTCAATGTCCCATGTCCATGTCCTGGATAGAATTATGCTCAGCAGTTCCAGGCTGCTCTTTCTTCAGAGAGGACATCAATGCAACAGAAGAGGGTGTCTGTGCGAGGGTGGCTCATCCAGAGACCTCCTGGTAATATTAAGCATCCTAGCCAGAAAGTGTCTATCAGTAGAATTAATGATAATAAACAAAGGCAACAAAACTCTCTCCTATCTAATCTGGGATAAAGAATTCAGAAGACACAGACTCACTGGAAATAAGAGAACAAGAGAGCAGCACATATGGAATGGGCTGCAGAGGCACAAGGAGACCATGGAAAAGAGAACAAGAGACGGGCAGGTCTCCAGCACTGCCCAGACCTTAACATCTCCAGCTGTGCCTCAGACCACACGCATCCCCATAAAACTCCCTCCCCTGATGCACACACATAAAAAAGATGACCTGAGGGAGTCTCTGTTCTTTTTAAACCACAGAACTCAAACATATATTTGTAAGAACATAGAATCCATCCCTGATCTGGAACTCCAAAAAATATTCCCAATTTTTAAGTGCTTTGTCTCAAGAGTCTCATGAGTACAGACTTCAAAATCACCATGTTCCCAAAAGGCCATAGAACTTTCCTATTCAAGTGAAAGACAGAAGCAATTTGCCTTGTAACAATAGCCTCAGACAGTGAACAGCAAGGGACATAACCGGAGTGGTTTATCTGGTCATAACCTCCAGATAAAGCAATAAGATGATACATAATGAAATTATAAACTGGACAATGATAACCTGGATAATTGCGACATAATTTCATTCAATATATGTGGGAGTTAGGTTTGTAGTGTAGTTTGGGCCAGGCATATCTGGAAAGGTTCGTTGACCAGAGTTCAAGTTCTTCAAACTCCTCAAGGCTAGCCTGATGGTTTACACAGGATGTCTGGCACCCTGCAGGCTCAGAGCTAGCATTCAGGAGGTCCTGTTTGACCAGAGTCCAGGTTCCTGTGCCCCTCTCCCCCTAGGTGCTGCAGAAGGCACTATTATTACTTGGTGGCTAAAAACAGAATGCTTGGCCCTAATCACCTGAGTCATGCTTGGCACTAATCACCTGAGTCATGCCCAGGTATAGCTAGAAATCACTGAAGCGATTTAGGCAAGCCTACTCCAATTTGTAAAAGTGTATGTTGTAATCACATGAAATGCTTACATGATTTTACTTTCTTTTGTTTCCCTTCTTTTGACTATAAATGATTACTTGAGGCACTTTGAATACCTAGCATTAATTTCACACCTTACGTTTTCAATATGATTTACGGTTTTTGACTGAATAAGAGACCTTTGAGAGAATGGGCTGGTGCTGAACATGCTAGCTGCGCTTGAGACACTGCTAGCCATAGTGTCTGCCTCTCAGAGGCTCCTATTGGTCATTTCACCTGAGATAACTGAGTCTGAGTTTTTTCTCAGGTCAACTACCCTCAGAGCAGATCCCAGCAAAAGTTCTGGGGGCCCAGGCCCCTACAAAGATACTGTTAAAATTATGAAAGAGTGTTCAATAGTTGGCAGATTTTTTAGAAAGATAAAGCTCACAAAATGCAAAAAAGGTTTCGTTGACAGTTTTTTTCTAAAATCAACAATAAAAACAATGTGTCCATCATGAAATACTTCTTATCTTGCGAACATGAAATCTGAGTCTTTCTGTTTCTATGGACTTACTTTGCTCTGAGCTATCCACACTTTTCCCCTGAAGTCCTGAACGATCACAGATATTGTGTGGCTTATGCTATCTGTGGCCTTGGAACAGTCTTGCTCTGTGTCATTTCAAGAATCAAACCTTCAACCTTGGCCTCTGGAGACTGACTCCATCAAACTAATGAATATGAAGGAGAACTCAACCCTTTGGAAGTCTACTTCCCTTACTGTCTCACACGCACACAAACCTCTTGAGGGTGATTTGAGATAAAGTGTTTTAAAACTAGTTGACTAGAAAACCACAAAAGATGCCCTGGGAATCCCTGGTTCCATACTATGTTTGCAGCAGAGACAGCTGGAAGAATAATATCTCTGATGTGTAAACTGGCCCAATGCACGAAAAGGATACAGGAGGGCCCTATTGTACTAGTAGTTTTGTGGTGGAAACATTTCACTGGGATTCGACCTTGAGTAGTAGACTTGGCCCTACCATTTTCCAGCTGGGTGAGCCAGTGTCATGAGATTTTAGTTTCCTTACAAATAAATTAATGAAATAAACTAGATTGGGGTCAACATACGGTGGCCTGTGCCCCAAATCTGGGCTGCCAGTGGTTTTTCTAAATACATTTTTATTACAATACAGCTACATTCATTCTTTGATGTATTGTCTATGACTATTTTGAACTAAAACAGAGTTCAGTATTTTTAACAGAGATCGCATGGCTCACAAAATGTGAAATATTTACTATCTGGCCCTTTATAGGAAAAGTCTGCTAACATCTGATGTAAATAATTTCTAAGATCCTTTTCTAATCTAGAAATCTGTTATTGGTTGAAATTTAGAGCCTATTACAAAAGAACTGCTTCTCTGTAAATACATTAGAAATGGAAATGTAATACTTTGTCCAATAAACACAAAAGCTCTTCCTAAACATGAAATAAATATGGAAAGAAACCAATTACATATGTACTATAAAATTCAATGATCTGTTTTTTTGAAATTATCTTTTACTTTTATTTACAAATATTAGTTGTCTATTTTTTTTTTGAGACTTTGGGAAAAACAAAATAAGAAGTTAACTGATCAAAGTATTCTATAATAGACATACTTCTATATGACAATGTGAATGTTACTTTCTTCGCATTATTACTATTATTATTGCTTAATATTTTGTTGCAGCAATCATCTGATTTCTTTTCTGAATGTATTTATCTTCATTCGTTCTTTATGAGGTTTTGTTCTCAGTCCTTATACTTGAGATTAAATTTTAAGATTTTTAAAGCAATACTTAAACATATAAATCAATTTGTGATGTATTTGTTTAATTGCCTCTAAAATAGCAAATGCTTGGGGGGAAAAATTGGTTTTCCTGAAACCAGAGATAATAAAATTATTCACCTGAACTAAGTATAATAAACTCACTAATGGCTGCTCACCCTAGTATGAAGCCTGTAAGCTGCCAGCAACAAAAGAGCTCATCTAGATTTGGGCTGAGGTCCGTAAGAGTCAAGGGTTTGGAAATGGTCTTGTTTTATTTTTGGACCTTTGTGGTGTGCTAGAGTCAGCCATCTACCCAGAGGGAAGACATATGGTGCTTACTGGACGAAAAGCCTGGGAACATCCATTCTTTCTCTGCAAGTTTAGTTACTTGGGGCAGATTGCCAACACTGTGCAAGTCAGGAGCACAGAGGGAATCAATTCTGTTATTGCTCTGAACCACCTGACCATCACACAAGTCCCAGTTGGAATCACTCTACAAATGGGCTGGCCTGGGCTGTGGCTCCAAAGCAGTGACTCTTGAGTATGGCCCCAGATGAGAGCTAGCAGCATCACCTAGGAACTTTTAGAAAAGCACCTTGCCCCAGATCTACTGAATCAGAAATGCTGCATTTCCACAGGGGCTTGGGGGATTCTATCTGATGTTTGCTCAAATTTAAGAAACACCAGTTTAAGACAAACCCAGCCTCATCTGCTAGGATGATGCAGCCTTTGGGGCTTTGCTCTTTGACCCAAGTTGGGAGTAGGATCCTGTTAATGCAGATAGACTCTGTCCACATATGCAGTGGACCTTCAAATGCAGCCTGTACTGGCCCTGTTCCCATGTTCTCACCCCCTTGTGGGCTGTCGATGACTCCTTACTGAGGAGTCCATGCTGGACCATGCTGTGTCCCTGAGCCACTGAATAGTATCTTCATGTTCCCAGCTAGAGGACATCAGTTTATCTTCTAATTCTATAACTCAGCCCATCCTGCTAACTCTGTTCTACTGCAAGTAATCTGTCTGAGCCCAGGAGCACCCTCTAGACAGGATCTAGAGGTTTGGCACTTGAATTATTCATGTTTTTACAGAGTTTTTGAAATTTCTGGGTTTAAGCATTACAATGAAATTCCAAAATGATAAAAATTTGGTTGATGGCTTTGAAGTTGATCAGATATTGATCTGAGACCAGCTATGTGCCTCTGAACAAATTATTTAATATCCCCTAAGCCTCAGTTTATCATAAAGAAGGAATAAAAATGCCTACCTCACAGCATTCTGGTATGATTAAATGGAATCATACTTTTTAAATTATTTTGTGGAGTTCCTGACACATAAATACTACCTAAAAATATCAGACAATATGATTCAACTGAGAATTCATTTGGATGGTCTTTCAGTCATTTGCCTCTTACTTATGAATAATTTTTGAGCCTTTTTATCTGACCTCAGGTAATGCACTTATATAAACTGAATGAGGATCACCTTAACAATATAACTATAAATAAGATGGTGGATTTGACTTAACATGCCCTTATCCCAGGCCCTGCATTCAATGCTATTTCTTTCTAGAAATTCTTTATTTGTTTTATTGATAAATGGTGCCACTGAAAAATTTTTTTTTTTTTTTTTTTTGAGACAGAGCCTCAAGCTATCCTCCCTGGGTAGAGTGCTATAGCATCACAGCTCACAGCAACCTCCAACTCCTGGGCTCAAGCGAGTCTCCTGCCTCAGCCTCCCAAGTAGCTGGGACCACAGGTACCCACCACAACACCTGGTTATTTTTGTTTGGTGGCAGCCATCATTGTTGTTTTGGTGAGCCTGGGCTGGATTCAAACCCGTCACCTCAGGTGTATGTGGCTGGCGCCTGAGCCTCTTGAGCCACAGGTGCCGAGCTGGTGCCAGTAAAAATTAAAATGAAAGTAAAGACATCCTTCTCTGAACTGTTGCAGAACACTGAGGAGTTTGTAAGGGTCTTACCTTGTGCTGAATTAGAGCAGTTTAAATCCCTTCTGGGAAAAGCCATTCTGCTCCCCATGAGTCAGGGAACTGTTTAGAAACGCTGAGAGCTCTCATGCTCAGGGAAGCCTTGGGAAATACTAACTTACATTACATGGTCTAGTAATCTGCTCCAAGCCAGTAATTTTCTCACCTTGGTTTATGTTCATAGGTTTTTTGTGATAATACTTTGGCTATAAATTTATTACTTGAAAGATATACAGGATCACTTGTAACCCAACTCTCTCAGATGGAACCATATACAATTCAGCTTAACACAGTATTTTTGTCCAGAAGTGCAATTCATTGTCTTTATTTGTTCTCTGGCTGCAAAAGAACTTCATTTCAATTTACAGACTCAATTTTTCATTTATCAAATATAAACCTTATGGTTGATTATTTCAAAATTCCACCTGACTTTAGCATTGTATGTATCTCGGAATCTGATGCAAGAGCCTGCACAGTTTGGCTTTCACAGATGTTTTTATAATTCAAGTGAATAGGCTTTTTAAGAGGTACCTTCTCTGTGACTGAGCAATTCAACTTACGAGAAACTTATCGTAAGGAAATAATTTCTTCACATCACTATGACTTATCTATGAAGACATTCATTTACATTCAATGCTATCCCAATATTTATCATAATAAATAAGACACAATTGGACTAACAACAAATTTAAAAATATCAATTATAGTATAGTTATATGTAAAATGCCATGTAACCATTAAAAAGCATGGGAGGCTGAACAGAAAGGCTCACATGGAATTCTAGTGCTCTGGGAGGCTGAGATAGAAGGATTGCTTGAGGTTGGGGGTTCAAGATCAGCCTGAGCAAGAGTGAGACTCTGCCTCTACTAAAATATGGAAAAATTAGCTGGGGATGGTTGTGGACACTTATAGTCCCAGCTACTTGGGAGGCTGAAGCAGGAGGATCACCTGAGCTCAGGAATTTGAGACTGCAGTGAACTATGTGTAATGATACCACTTCACTTTACCTGGGTGAGAGAGCAAGGCTCTGTATTAAAAAAAGAAGAAAAAAAGGATAGGAAATGGATGGTTAGGATTTAAAAAAAAAAACAACACTATATAACCAGTTTATATCTATTTATCTATCTACCTACATGTATACATATATCTGTATAAAAATCTATAATATTGCATATAAATGTGTAGTACTTGTTTATCTATATATAAATAATACTAAATACTATTTGATATAAATAATTCACATAATCTCATTAATGGTCAAAATTATCTGTGCTTTTTTACTTCCATATTTAACTTTATTGTTTTTTTAAAAATTTTCTACAATGAATTGTTATTATTTTGAGAATTCAGGTAAAAAAACAAACAAAACCAATGTACTTTTTGTGTGTGTATATGGCAGAAAGTCCACACAGATTTCTCTCTCAGTTCTGATAGAATTCTCAAGTACCTTCTCTGCCCTTCTCAGGTTCTCCTTCCCGTCATGACAGATACTTTCTATGCCCATATTGTCAGTTAGCCAGTCCAAGACAATAGCAGAGAATCAACTTGTCAGCACTCTGTGCTCCCAAACACCTCGTTTTAATGTTCTGCATCTACCCCCACAGGGCCATGTTTTTTAGCTTTGGGACCATGTCTTACAACTGTCCCTCAACCAGGAACTCCTTCCATCTCTTGAAATCCTAATCAACTTTAAATCCCATTCAAATGCTTTCCCCTCCGTAATGTCTACATTTCTACTGGAGCACGTCTCTGCCCCTTCCTTCTCCCTCCCCCATCTCTTCTCTCTCCCTCCCCCTTCTCTTCTCATCTTTCTCTCCCTCAAGTCCCCTAGCAATTGGCTTCTTCTATGGTTTGTGTCTTTTTTGCCCTTATTGATATTACAACCTTGCCAGAAAAAAGAGCAGTGAAGAGTGTAATGAATATTCTAGAGAATGAATATCCTGACTGCAAGGGCCAGTAGTTTCTCAACTCCTGCCAGTTTCTTCCTGGAGAAATGTGGGTCCAGTATTGTCAGGCCTACCAATATGTCAAAGAAAGCAAGAAATTCACCAAAAACAAAAAAAAAACCCCAAAACAAAAAACCCCACAAAACTCCCTTTGTTTAAATATAGCTCATAAAAAAACAAAAACAAGCAGCAACAACACTGGGCAGACTGAACCAAAAAATATCCCTTAGCTGAATCCAGCCTGCAGGCCTCATGTGCAGGCCACAACTCCTCTGTAGGTTACGGCCTAGTCTCTGTGTTCCCTTATCCCCTGGCACAGAGCTTGCTGCTGATAGTTCTCACCTAGTGGGCACTCAGCTGGGTCACCTACCCACGTGGTGGGTCAGTGATAATAGGACCACATCAAAGATCCATCATCCAACATTCTGGTTTTAAAACTTGTTTTGATTCTGAGCTTTTTTCCAAAGAGCCTTCCAAAGGTGACATGGGAGAAAATTCTTTTTCTATGACCTAAAACAGGAACTTGTCTTTTTCCTGTACTTTGTGCTCACCTAATAAATAATAAATTACAGTCACTTAATTACTGCTTTTATGCATCCAGACCATGTTACGCTGACTTCATATTTGCAGGCAAATTTTCTACCACTTAAGAAGAAAGCTGCGAGGCATAAAAGGGAAGCAAAAGCCAAGCAGTGGCCTCAGAAAGAAATGGCCATTTTTATGTCTGCCTCAGAGGAGCTGAATCAGGCAGGGAAAATAGAAATGAAACCAAGCCAGCCCAATACCTCATAGCGGGGACTGGGAAAGAGCCTAGCAGTGTCCCGGATGGGGGCATTACCTCACTGTTGTTCACCGCAGAGCATTACCTGCCTGCTTCCGGCTCAATCGGGAAGGTAGCTGCAATGAGAGTGACCGAGATGACCTCATGAAAGGTACCATCTCCGTGTCGGAGGGCCAGACTGAGGATCTATCCTGGAATCTTGAAAACAGTCCTGAATGTCCAGAGACTAATGGACATGGCGCCAGGGGAGGAGGGGCATAAAGGATGTTCTTTCCCTAATGAGGAGAGAAACATCACTGGCTCAAGAGCACTAAGCCAGAGATGACTCCCGGGCACAGGAGATAGATAGTGCTGCTTTGACAGAGCTAGAATGCAAGGTTCATCTTGTCACACCTGCCACATGCCTACTGCAGTTCAATAACAGAGGTCAAGCTCCATTTTCATAGAGCCCTTGCATTCTAATGGAGGGAGACAGATCATAATCACCTTTTAAAAAGAAAATGACAAAGAATTGCACATCTCATGAGGAAAATAAACAATGTGTTGAAATGGAGGGTGCCTCGTGAGCTACTGTAGATCGGATGGTCAGAGAAGAGCTCAAAGGCAGTGACACATTGTCTCAGTCCTTAATGGCAAGAAGGAATCTGCTATGCCAAGTTCAAGGGCAGTATCCCCTCTTGAGGGAGAAACAGCTAGTGCAGATGCAGAAACCATCTTGTGTTTGAGCATAAAGAGAAGCCTGTGTTTGTGGATTTTACACAGCAAGAGCACAAGTGGTAGCAAAGGAGCTGAGAGAGAAGAAAAAGAAGCAGGTCATATAGGGCATCGAAGGCCAAGGAAAGGATTTGGAATTCATTCTAAGAAGAATGAAAAAAGCCACTAGAAGATTTTAAGCAAATGAGTACTATCAACCACCAAGTCTTATTTCTTGGGATGAGTGGAATCAATTTCATTTGCAAAAGAAGGACAGTGGAAAGCCCCCAATGTGCCACAGAGGGATGTGCACCGCTGCTGTCTTCAGACTCTGCAGCTGGACCTGGGTGCTGCAGAGGGGAAGTTGCTGACAGCCAGCACCAGTGGGGACCCCAGAAACCTGCACCCTTGTTTCGGGAAAAGAAACCACCACTGCCAGAATTCAGCTCCACCACCACCCGTCAGCAAACAGGCCCTTCTATGAAGTTTGTGCAGCTGCCTGCATGCACCCGACCTTTTGTTGACCTCTTATTAGACTGTGAGCTTCATGAAGTAAATATCACATGTATGGAATCATTTTATCCACCCTCCTCTCCAAGTATTCTGCATGCTCGCTGGCACTTGATCATTATCCAGGAGCTTGAAGAATTGCTCAAAAATTGATAGAATATGCACTTGATACTAGCCACCTTGCCCTGCTTCTTTCCAGAAGCACAGGGTCGGGGAGCGACATGCTGACATGCTGACTGACTATGGGCCAAGATTATTTACCGAGTTCAATATTTTAACTAACAGGTTGGACCCATTGCATTAGCTATCCTGTGCTAATTTCACTAGAATATTGTAAAACATGATTCTCAAGTCCACTTTCCTCTACATTATCACCATATTCACTGGTCTTCCCATACTAACATCCAAAAAGGTGATCCCCCCACAGGACTCTGTGGTACCTCCATCTTCTATGTAATTGGGTGTGTAAATGATGATTCACAAAGAAGAGGTCTGAAAAGACAAAAATTAATATCATACTTACATTTCCATATTCCAAATCGCAGAACCAGCAGTAATTGCAAAACCTCACAAAACATGCCAAGATAGTCCCCATGAGGATTGTGATGTAGGTGGTAGGAACACGAGAGACTGTCAGCCACACGAATTCTTATTGAGACAATACCTGTTAAAACTGTTCTATTTTCTAATAGGCTTAGGGTTGGCATCAAAGTTGTCATGCTTCTCAAAAGTTATTGGCTCGAAGACTGAAATTAATGGTAAAAGAAAAAAAGACTAGCCATATTTAGCAAACGAAAAATGTATCATCCCTATTTTACTAGTAAAAGTAATTAATTTTCATTGTATCAAAGTTCTTTTTACGGAGAAACCTATAATTATGACATAAGAATCAAAAACAGATGGAAAGATATTGACCACACAAAAGTTTAAAACTGTTAGATGGCAAATGACCCTATTTACAACGTAAAAGGCAAACTCAGTAAAAGCATTTGTAACATATATAAGAGTTAGTACTCCCAACACATTAAAAACTTTTATAAATCAGTATGAAAATAGATGAGAAATCCAATAAAGAAAAAAATTAGCAAAAGTCACAAAAAATTCACAAAAGACAAGTGTTTACTATAACATTGACAAATAGTTAACATCCCACATTATCAAAATGCAAATTAAAACAATGAGTTGTTACCTCAGAGAATGATAAATTGATTTGAAATTCTTACTTTTCCATGTTGGTGAGGGTGCAGTGACAAGGCACTGGCAGAAAGTGATGGGGAAGTTCAACTGGCACAGTTTTGGGAAAAATTTGTTGAGATCTATCATATTTTAAAGTGTTTGGAATTTGATCAAGACAATTCACCTTTAGAAATTATAGCAATATTCATAAAAGTACACAAATGTATATACAGCTAGAAAGTATTGCTTCTTTCAAACAAAAATTGAAATAAATTCAAATATGCTAAGGAAAAGATGAATTAAATAAAACAAAATGAGTGTACACACAGTGGAATATTGTAAGCCCTTAACACAAAATTCTATAGTTGTGATAGATGCACAGCTGTGTGAATGTACTAGAAACCATTGAATTGTATAATGGTAAATTAGCGAACTTTATGGTATGTGATTTATATCTCAACAAAATTACTTAAAAAGGGCTAAAATGCTATGCTTTTATGTAAAATATTTACTAAATGCTACATGTGGTATGAACTCATTTGTTAGCAAACATTCTATGTTCATATTTATTTTTACATGTATTATGGATGTATTTTCCAAATATTTACATATACACCAAGGAAAGGTCTAGAAAATTAGAAACTGATGTCCATAGTGATATGGCCTTGAATTTATGTGCAAATTCTGGGTGCTATGCTTTAGAGATGAGGTTCACTATTTCTCATGGAACTCACATGACAGCAGGCAATAAATGAGACTAGACATCAATTATAAATTTTTCACATTCTAGTTCCCGTCTGTTCTTCCCTATCTATTCCTTCTCAATAATTTGTGCCCTAAGGATAAAGACATTAAACATCTAACAAGGTTTATTTTGCCAGAAAAACAGAGTGCTCTGCCACATTATGAGAAGTCTTTGTTTTATTTCCAACAGGTATTTGCCCCACTAAAATAACAGGCGAGGAAGAATTTCCTTTCAGGGTAAAGGGCCATTGATTGACTTGGAGTCATTAGTTAGGTTGAGTTCCAGGCTCGTACCTCAGAGCAGTGCCTCCTAAAGCCCAGGCAGCCACCCACCACCTTCATGATTCTTACTGTGTCCAAGTACTAGCTGAAATATCACTTGCTATTTCTTTGAATGTTAATAAGGTTTATTTCAAAAATAATTGTTACTATTATACTTAGGAAGTATATATCATCTACCATAACTATACATTAGCTATAAAATTAATATGATAAAAACAAAGGAAAACACTGAAAGTTAAAAATATAAGACACAGTTTTAGTATTTATTTATTTATTTTTGAGACAGAGTCTCACTGTGTCACTCTCAGTAGAGTGCTATAGCATCACAGCTCACGGCAACCTCAAACTCTTGGGCTTTAGCAATTTCTTTTGTTTCAGCCTCCCAAGTAGCGGGGACTACAGGTGCTTTCAACAATGCCTAGATTTTTTTTTTTGTGGCAGTTGTCATTTAGCTGGCCCAGGCTGGGTTCAAAGCCACCAGCCTCAGTGTATGTGGCTGGTTCCATAACCCTTGTGCTATGGGAGCCCAGCCGACAGTTTTAGTTTTAGCTCCCACCAAAAACAGTGCCTGTGACAAGGGCTGGTAAGCCCTAGCACCTTTGGGGAAGTGATCTTAAAGAACAGGAGTGGGGAGTGGGAAGAATGAAGCAGCAATGGAGAGAAAGCCTTTCCCCCAAGGTAGGGTAGAAGCTGTCACCACTGGGACAGGCAGGTGTCAGTACCTCTGGGAACCCACTTCGTAGACATACAAAATAAGCCTCAGGATTGTCCACTCTGGAGACAGAACAGAGACACATTTATCCACCAGCTCCCATTTCCTGCCAGTCTAAGGTGGCTCTGTAAGTATTAACACTCTACGTGGTGACAGCAGAGGAGGGCGGGGTAAAGGTGGGATATGCTCACAACCAGCCCAGACGCTGTCTGTAGGGGCTGCATGCTGTCCGACTCATCCAGCTCCCTGTCTCCTTCTTGCGTTGCTCTTCCCTTATGTCCTCTCTACTCCACTTCCAATGGCCTTTTTCCAGACCTTCAAACTCCACCCTCCTTCAGTCCATAGTGTTTTTGCACATGGTCTTTGCTCTGCTCCATCATTCTTACTTCATTTCTTTCTTGACTCAGTTTATGCAATTAATATGCGTCCTTATGGCATTGCTAATTTAGCAAAACTTCCTTCACTTCCCTGACAAGGGCAAGCTCCCTATAAAATGTTCTCGGAGTCCATAAATTTCATCCTTGCTATCCTAGGTGCCACTGTGAATTTCCAGTTTTGGCCTTTATTTGTTCCCCTTTATATCTGCCGTGTCTAGCACAATGCCTGCCACGTGGTGTGCCCTCAAGATACATGGAATAAATATGTGGTTACTTCTGAGCATAAGTTTTTCTCTGTTCCACTTGTGTTCTCCTTCCCTTTCCCCAGGTCATGTCGAGTTCAGATTCTAACCACTTAGAGGTAGGCTGGGGGGAGGGAGGAGACATATTTTTACATTTTTACTGCCAGGTATGGAAGACTTTCATAGGTGAGAAAACTCTTCACAGTGGTGGGTAAGTTCCCTTCCTCTTCCTAATCAACCTCATACCAGTGGTTGAAATCTTATTCTTTCCCAAGTATAGAAAGTTATGTGACCTTTCACATAAGATGCCTGAAGAGGATTTAAAAAATTAAAATTTAAAAAATGTTTATTCACAGACCATAGGAGAAATACAATTTAGAGGAAAGGGAATTCAAAAATGTTGACTTAGCCCATGTCAGGGATATTATCCAAGGCCAATTCCTAGTGTGCTTAGCTGGACATCAGGTCCTGGAAAACAGCCTCTTGTTGATCACCACGCCTAAAACTTTTGCACTTGTAACACCTGGTCAAAATGTCTGGGCAGCTGTGATGAGTAAACCTAATGGAATCAGTCATTGGTGGTTAAAGGGAAAATGTCAGGCAAGGAGCATCAAGAAAGTCCACAGACTGCAGTGTTCCCGGGCAGGAGTGGGCAGAGTGTGCACTGACACTGATCATGTTTCTAGGGGACAATTCAGCACTGGGAATAAGGATACAACTATAAGCAGACTATTAGGCTTGGATTGGGCTCCTGTCACTGACTGCTGGGAGGTCTGGAACAAATTGCCTCTCAGTCTCCTTGTTGATGAAATAGTAATATAATATAACATATCTCAGAAGTAACTTAAAAATGGTAACGCCTGGCATATGAGAAATATTAAATATATTTTAGCCAAAGTGGTGACTATTTCCAGCTTTTTATTTCTCTCCTTCCCCCAAATGCAGAGCTCAGTATCTGGCATCAATAGCTACCCCCAGGAAGGGCTCTGCTTGCTGTCTGCCTATCAAGTGCCGGTGGAGGAGAGACTGAATGACCACTTGGGAATCTGTGAGAGGTAAAGAAGTAGTCAAAAATCTTTTCTCTTTTTTTTTTTTTTAAAGTCTTGCTCTGTGCCCCCAGGCTGGAGGGCAGCAGCACCATCATAGTTCTTTGGAACCTTGAGCTCATGGCTCAAGGGATCCTCTGACCTCAGCCTTCTCAATAGCCAGGAACACAGGTGTGCACCACCATAGCTGAGTCAATTTCAAATTATCTTATGTTCGAAAGTGAGAGGTCCTTGAGTCCCACAGGATCCTTGAGGAGAATCAAAGCAGAGGGCATCCATGGAGCAGAGCAGAAACATCTGGAATGTTCTCACAACAATGAATGAGGCTTTAGGGTGCACCTACAGTATTAACTGCATAGAAGCTGCCCTTACTATTTATTCTGGAGTCATATTTTCAGTAATTAAAGGATAGGAATTTTCCAGATACATGGATATAGATACTGATCTCTCAGAAGCCAGACCTGCCAGCACTCAGAGATCCATCCTGTATGCTTTATGTGTTCCCAGGGATTCCACCTGCCTCATCAACATTCCAGTCGGAGCCCAAACCCTTCTCCAGGCAGCTCCTGCAGACCTTCCCACAGGGCTTCATGCTCCTCTGGAGAAGGAAAGGTGAAAGAGAAGGAAATCCCAGTGTGAATGGCAGCAAGGAAAGATGATGAAGCCAGAAGAATCCCTACAGGCAGGAGAAACAACAGTAAAGGACAAGACAGGCTGCAAGTCCAGGGGCTTCATGAGGAAGACCCAGTGAGTGGTATTGCCTTTATTATTTTAAGTCAGTATGTGTGGGAATATTTCAAAATCTTCTGCATCTGAAATGTTAATCTTCTCCTTGATTGCACTGGCATTTTGGCCTTTATGTCCAGTTAATCCACCCCTGTTCCCCAGAAGATACCACGTGTGTCTTATTCTTTATAGCTAATTCTATTAACTCTGTCCGCTAGGGGTTTGCCTGTTAATTGTCTTAGCTCTCATACCTGCCTTCTAGGATTTACAGAAGGGAACGTGTCACGTCTTTGAGTTTGTAATAACTGTCCTTTCTATTTTTGTTTCTTTTCTTGAATATTATGCTCTAGATTCAGGGAGAAGCTTAGATGTGATAAAACAGACCCATGTTGAGTCATGTGACCTTATTCGCTTCAAGGAACTTTGAGACATGAAAACCTGTGAACCATTGTGTGCTCATTTCCTATTGCTATTGTAACAAATTACCACAAATTTAGTGGTTTAAAACAACACAAATTAATTTTCTTATAGTTCTGGAAGTAAGAAGTATGAAGTCAAAGCGCCAACATGGGGGGAGAATCTGTTTCCTGCTTTTTCCATCTTCCAGAGGCTACTTACATCCTTTGGGTCTTGGCCTCCTTCTCCATCTATAAAGCACGTCTATCCAACCTCTGGTTTAGTTTTCTTTTCTCAGATTTCTGACTTTGGTCTTTCTGTCTTTCACTTATAATGACTTGTAATTTCATTACATCCACTCAAATAATCCATGATAATTTTTCTAACCCAGGATCTTTAACTTAATCCCAATTACAGAGTTTGCTTTGTCATATAATGAAACATATTCATAGTTACAGAGATTAGGACATGGGCAATTTCAGAGGTCCATTATTCTGCCTGCTACACTCTAAATCACAAGCCCCTCTCTACTAAGTACAAACAACTTTTATTCCATCTCATTTCATTTATTTTGTCATACATAACATATTGCTATAAACACATATGAAATTTGCATATCTGCAAATCAAAACTAACACAAAGCAAGAGTAGATGATTTAATCTGATCACTGAAAGTTTAACAAATAAAGTACAATAAAATAATTATAGCACTTTTTTGTATAAGTCTTTGATGATATATGTCTAATTATATGAATTTACCTTTTGTCTAATTATATAAATTTACCTTATTTTTTCTTCCACAATTGAAATCATAGTTGATGGCCTTAAGTTTGTTGAAAATCTGATTGAGGCTAAAGATATATAATGATATAAATGTTTGTTTAGGCTTGGAACCTGTAGCTCAAGTAGCTAAGGCACCAGACACATACACCAGAGCTGGTGGGTTGGAATCCAGCCCAGGCCTGCCAAACAACCATGACAACTACAACCAAAAAATAGCCAGATGTTGTGGTGAGTACCTGTAGTCCTAACTACTTGGGAGGCTGAGGCCAGAGCATCGCTTAAGCCCAGGAGTTGGAGGTTGCTATGAGCTGTGATGCTATGGAACTCTACCCAGGGTGACAACTTGAGGCTCTGTCTCAAAAAAAAAAAAAAAAAAAAAAGAAACTTTGTTTAAATTATATGAGTTTTATAGGACTAATCTTAACTTCAATTTTTCTCTCATCTTACACAAAAGAAGTACTCTAAAAATTATTCAAATAATTTCACAAGGACTACATTACTCCTGAAACGAAACTGCTGTCTAACACAGAAGCACTATGATATATTTAAAATTCTCTGTTTTCAGTGATAAACTCAAGTGCCAATCAGCTTATGAAATGCATGTTAGGGATGTCAATTCTAAGGAAATAAAATGATAAGCTCTTCAAAATGAAAATTAAATTCTTACATCAATAAGAGACTTAAAGTAGTTTTTTTGTGCTTTTTGTTTAGCTTGATTTCCCTTATTGGATGGAAACCCACATGAAACATTATTTCTTTACTCTGGTAAAATATCACTTAGTCTTGGACTGTGGTCCTTTACAAAATCATCAAGAATGAAAATATCTTAAAATAGTATTTCCTTTAACCCTTAAGGGAAAATAATTTGACAAAAATTGACATAATTAAAATTAGCATTATGGTGTGCTCCTCACAAAATTTATTTCTGTTTTGTTGTATAGCAAACTAGTAACACTAGAGTATCATTTAAATATTTGCTTGGGCCTGTATTTAAATATGGATGCTTTACTATACAAATAGATAGTAAATAGATAGTAATAGATACAAATAGATAGTAAACCCCATATCATTTGAAACTATCCTTCTTATATATGCAGATGAAAAAGGGATATAAAAATAATAGTATTACCTCAAGGGAGGTATGTAAGCACTGCATGCAGTAATATATATGAAATTTGGAGGCACCATTCAGTAAATATTTAATAAATCTTTCCTATTTCTGTTAATAAGCAATACAAAAAGCCACTCCTTTGGGAGAGATATTGACTGTGCTGTTTTTTGAATTTACTAATTTCTATATAATTTGATGGTAGCATTACCTCTCCCATTGTTGTTTCCTCAAGGCACATCTGCAAGGTGAAAAAGAAAGGGGGCCCAGCTCTATTTCCAGAGAGTGATGTATTGTAGACCTTGATCATGTTGGTTGGCTAGCCACAGGGATACTGGCCTTTACTAGCTTTTCCTCTTTAATCTAAAAAGCAAAGTGTTGTTGAAGGGTCTCATGGAAAAGTGATGTGGCAAAGAATAAGCATACTTATTGAAATTGTGTTTTAAATAAAGGTGACCATCTGCTCACTCAGGCAAAATGGCAAGCCTTCTTTATTTGCTGGTGGTTTATATAGGCAATCTTGTGCATGTGCACTATACAGCAATGACCTCATTAATCCATTTAAACATCTTATGACCACCTGCCTTGTAAGTAGCTCCTCCCTGGTAATCTGATAATCCACCCAACATATATCTTTAAGTATAATCCTTTCAACATAACCTGGTTTAACATAACTTAATGAAGAACATGTTTTCAATTATTACTCTCTTTGTTTTTATCTGATGAAGCCTGAGGCTACAGTGGAAAGAGACCATTTGAATGTCTGTTCTACTAACCATGACATTTGGAGGCAGTTACTTTGAATCTTTAAGCAAAGCATAGAGAAACTTCTTAGGCATACAGAAATTTGTGTGCAAACCTCTGCTCCCATGTAGGCCTTAAGTCAGGGGTTTTTTTGCTGGAGACTTTTATAAGAAATTCTCAGGCTGGACTTCTCAAAAGCCTTTCATGAGCCCAGGTTTCATCTGTGCCATTAGATACCTGTATGCATTGGGTAAATTCCTCTTCTCTTGAGGTCCCCTAGCACATTTCCGTTCCCAGACCCATCAGCAAGTGACCTTGGTCACTTACCACAGATCAGGAAAGGTTACTGATGGGTATCTGGCCAGTTTTCCAAAGGCCTTTATCATAGGCCTTATAAAGTCAACCTTAATTCCTTAGCGCAGTCTGGAAATGCTATTCCAGCCAAAGCCTTGGTCATGTTAGGCCTGCAACTAACCTGGCCACATGGGATTCTGCCTCAGTTTCTTACAAACATGCTTGCACAAAGTCTTTTCACTGCTCTCTCTCAAACAGCTTTTTTGGCCAGAGGCATATAGGCATTTTACCTATAGCAAAGAGATGGAAACAACATAGTTTTCAAAGGCACTTTTGACAATCTTGAAACTGGGAATTTAACTGGCCCCAAGAACAATCCAAACAATGGCTTGCCTTGCTAATCTTATCCATCAAGCCAAGAATGAATACATGCAAGTTGCCTAAGACAAGAGCAAAAATGTATCCCAATAGCCATTTCAAAGCAATGAGGGGATGCTAATCTTCCAGCTCAGCAAATAAGTTAAACAGTGTTGGGCAGAACATCTCCAGGAGGGCCATCAGTATGTTCACCTACAAGGAGACCCAGGAAGGAACTATGTTAAAGGTGTTTAGAAAGTATTATTGTTTTCCTTCAGAACTTTGAGAGATTCTCAGCTAGGTTTCTTTAATTTATTATAATGTTAGAAGTATTATTTCATGCATTTTTAGTGTTAGAGCTGAATAAAACAACAAATACAATATTCACCTCATATTCTCAACATATACACATGTAGGAGCTTGTGTATGTGCCAGTAGTGGTAGTCTGCTTCCCAGGATAGTGAGGAACACAATTTGCACCACTGTCTACCCAGAGAACACATATCATTCTACACAGGAGCTGATTCTAATATGGCAATGCACTTCACAAGACTTCTAAGGGAAATAGAAAATGATTTGCCTGAAGATGAGATCCAAATTGCAAATACTAATTTTATAATCATCAGCATATGGGCTAGTTCAATCAGTGAAAGTTGTTGAACTCCCTGAGATGGACTCAGGACTAAATACTGAATCTTGGGGAATGCAAACTTTTAGGAAAAAAGAAAAGGATAGGTTTTATTAAAGAAAACAGAAGAAATTCAGAAAAATCAAAAACACATAATGTAATGTTATAGAATCCAAAGTAGAGAAGATTTAAAAATGAAAGATTGATCTATAAAGCCAAAGGCAAGAGAGCAATGCAAGAGAATGAGAGAGAGAAAGAAAAGAGAGGGAGAAGGAAGGAAAGAGAAAGAGGACAGAGAGAACAGAAACATGAACAGAAGGCAACATGGTTTTTATTTTATGTCTTGGCTGTTCTGTGCCCTTATGATTATATTGTTAGGCTAAATTAAGTCAAGGAAAAGAATCTAAACATGTACTAATTTTACAATGGGGGGAAGATTTTAAGAAACTCTGGTGACTGTCTTTCCCAATTTAACTCAGCTTGTCACCACTAACATTTCCTATTTTCCTCTAAGGCTCCATATTTTGAATGACTATAACTATCAGGCTATATGTAAAAAATAGTTGTTAATATGTTTGTGTCATTTTTTAAAGAATATTCTATAAGCATAAGCAATGGAATCCAAACTCAGCATGATACAAGATAAAATCAGCATGGTATAGTTTCAGCCCAATGTATTAATGAGAATTTGGCAGATTTTGTGCAATTTTATGTTAGATAAATGTAATTTGTTTTCATCAAATTTATAATGTTCTTCATGAATTCTCATTATTATTTTAATTGTCCCCAAGGACTCAGGGGTTGAAATGAATGTGAAAGAAGTTCATATAAAGAGTGCTTATTGGCTCAGCGCCTATAGCTCAACCAGCTAAGGCGCCAGCCACGTACACCTAAGGTGGCGGGTTCGAATCCCCAGCCCGGACCCGCCAAACAACAATGACGGCTGCAAGCAAAAAATAGCCGGGCGTTGTGGCGGGCGCCTGTGGTCCCAGCTACTTGGGAGGCAGAGGCAGGAGACTCGCTTGAGCCCAGGAGTTGGAGGTTGCTGTGAGCTGTAATGCCACGGCCCTCTACCCAGGGTGACAGCTTGAGGCTCTGTCTCAAAAAAAAAAAAAAAAAAAAAAAAAGAGTGCTTATTTATTTATTTCAGGTTAATATGAGGCTACAAAAATGCTGTCACCCTCTCACAATGGCACCCTGCTAGCAGCTGAACCACTGAGCGTTTCATCCCACCTAATGGTTCAATCCCAGCAGCCAGGCAGCATTCAAGTTCACTTGCTCACTTGAGCCCTCCCAAGGCAGCTCTGACAAGCACCTAAGTCCAAAAAAACTGCAGGTCAGGACTTCCCTGACTTTAGCCCTTCACCAGAGGGCAGGCCAGCCTCAAAAAACACCCAGGCACTGGGCATCAGAACTGATCCAGAGGACAGAATCCAGAGTGGTAACCAATGCAGAGGAAGTTGCTTTCACAGAGGGACTACAGATATGTGTTTTAGTAATGACCCACTGCAGGAGCTGGGCTTGGTAGCTCATTTTAAACATTTTGATGATTATTTTGGTCAAGACGTTGGACTTTTGAGGTCATGTTTTGAGGCAGAAATTTCAGTGTCATGCTTGTGACATAATTCATTAGCAGGTGGCCAGGACAATTGTCTACTGTCAGTAGAATAGACAGTTTCTTCTTTATTTCTCAATCAATACTGCTTGTCCACTACTCCAATAAGGTACCAGTCATTCACATGCATTTGTTTGATCTCTAAGTAAAAGGGAAGTCTTTGGGCTTCAGATTCTTGAATGCATGTGGCTTTGTGGATTTACCAGTCAGTAGGGGCTTTAATTTCTCTCCAATTGAGCTACCACAAAGCAGAACTGTGAAAAGTTCTTTGGAAAGTTTTCTACTCTTACAGTTGTCACATTTCACAACAAGGCTCCTGTCAGGCATCACCTTGAAAATGAGTCCAAGTTTGTTTATATTTTCAGATGTTGCTAACTGTGGTCTTGCTAACACCAAAATGTCTGCCATCTTTCTTTGGATGCTACTTTCCAGAAAATGTAGATCAATCTTTTCCTTCATTGTTAGCTCTCTGAGTTCTTTCCTTCGGGCCATCAAGTCTTGATGAACTGTAAAATTTTTCAAAATTGTAGGATTTACCTACAGTTCAGACCAGTCCTTCACACTGAAGTAATCTTCTGCAACACATGATAAATTATAAGATGTTAGGCCTAATACAACATGTAGTAATAACCAAACATGAAAAAAGAGTCTAAAGAAAAAATAACTAAGGTAAAAAGCCCACATCTCCTATACTTTGGTGTAGAGTGGGCTCAAATGGTCAAGTTATAGAGGGTAAATTAACATTTTGTATCATAGTCCAAGTGGTCAAGATACAACCTACAGAGGTGGTCAATATATAGAGGTCATTCTATCACTGAGTACATGTGGTGTATGACTAGTCTATGAAAGATAGATCAACTTCAGGAGGTGACCAATACAGGGAGGTGGTTGACTATGGAGGTTCTACTGTACTTATAATGTTTTTATTTGGAGTCTTTTTGATATGTAGATTATATTATTTGCTTTTCCAGATATTTTAGGACATTCTATACTTATAGGGACTTATTTTAATGTTTAAGTCCGTAGGGTTCTGCAAAAGCTTCAGTATGGGAAGTCTGTATTTCCTACAGCCTAAATCTGCACATACTTTGAAAATGCTTGAGTTCAAACTGATGCCACATTATATACTAGAACACTTTATGAAAGGGAATAGGTCCTAGCAACAACTCATGATGGATGATACCTTGCTTCTAAATATCTATATCTAGTTCCTTTCTCTGATCCACAAAATGGGTGGATACACTAAAGGCACATATTAACAACAATAATACATTTTAATTCCTGGCAAAGAGCTGTTTTTTCTTATCTGAATGCCATTTCGAGGGAGAGAAAGTAAGTCAGGGGAAGGAGATGGAAATGCACAGTTAGGCTTCTAGTGAAAAACAGAGGGAACCCTAAAATTGTCCAAAGTTAGGGAGGACATGTGAATTATTCCAGTAAGAGCTATGCAGGGACCAAGGGTTGTATCATGTCTGTTTCAACGAATTCAGTCAGCAATTGGATCTTTCAATGACAGATGTGGGATTTAGGAAGGAAGTAACGTAGGGTCATGGGAGGAGTCTTGGACTTGAAATCAAGACTCTTAGGTTTTACCCTGACATGTCTCCTAACTCTGTGAACATTAGTATATCACCCAATCTCTTGAGAGTCATCAGTCCCATCCATAAATTGTGATGGTTGGATTGTGTTTTCTAATAGCTCTTCTGACTCTATCTTTTCATCAAGTTATAAAATGAAAAACAGATAGTATACACTTAGAAATAAGACTGGAATAGAGTGGAAAATGTGCACTCTAAGATCGCTTAACTGTAAGACAAGATGGGGGGAAAGGTAAAGAGTGGCCTTATTTAATATTTTATCATAGAAGCAGAAGCCAAAAAATAACAAATGTCAAGTTCTATGCATATAAAGAAATGAACTTCATTTTTTCCCACCACCCAAAGGTGTCAGAATCTTGCAATGCAAATTCCTGGGATTGCTTCACAGACCAAAAGATGAGGGATCCACTTCTGCCAAGTGTTAGAAACACAAAGAAGTTAGCGAGAAACCCTAGGAATCTGATCAAGTAGACATTTTCTTCTACTTGAGCCACTCTTTTTTCTATTATAGCTTCCTATACCCAGGCAAAACAAAACAAAACAGAACAAAACAAAACAAAGAGGACTATCTTAGCTACAAAAAGTATCATGAACACAGGAATTAGTTTTTGCAAACATCAAAATGTGAAGAATGACAGTTTAAACTAAACCTGGGATTTCATAGACCAGGTGAATATTGCCTACAAGTGATGGCAAATGAGAGAAAGCAGAAAGAAGAATTCTTACAAACTCTCACTGTTCTGATACTAGGATGGTCTTCGTTCAAAAAATTATTTTCTTGTAGTACATTTTTTAACTAAAAAATAATGTTTTAGAGTCAGTCTGAATACTGTCTCAACTCATTCCTGTAATAATTAGTGAGCATTCTTCTATATCTGATTCTGATTACTGATGGCCTCCTGTTTCAAACAAGGAACATTATTTTATTACCATATTTAAATAATAAAAGTCCTTAAGGATTAATAGTACTTTTATAGCTCATTGGATATTTTCCAGTCATAATCAGAACCATGCCCTGATCCCAGTAAGCAGAAATGATGAGTTAATTTTTCTTCTAATTGTCAAAATAACGCACTCACTAGGCCATATAGGAAACCTCCAATTTTGTTCTTAGAAATACAAATAATGTGCTTTTAAAGTTCATGTCATTACCTTTAAAGTTCATGGTGATAAAACTGAATTTGTTGTCTGCTGTTTCAGGATTGCCAATCAGGTAGTCCAGCTGGTGAATACCTTCCAGCTGAAGTTGAATGTGTTTTCATCACCACCTACATCATCACCAGTATTTTTGGCCATCCTGTAAATCCAGGAGGCATAACACATCATCCAGAATTAAAAGAACAAGAAAAGAAAGAAAAAAAAGAAGGGAAGTTAGGGAGCAAGAAAATAGGATAATTATAGGTAAATTGGATAAACTAACTTAAAGACATATTTTTTAAAAACTTATTCTAATAACCAGAAAATAATTTTTTTAAGTTTTATTTTTGTTTAATTTTTAAATTGTTAATTTTCCACAGCTTCAAAATTAAAAAAAAGCTACTAGGCATTGATAATATTAACAACGGGTACATAAAAACACGTATTTTAATTTGTTTTCTTAAGCTGAGACATTAATGTCATCTAAATGGTTCTTAACTTTTTCTGAGATAAGGATACCCTAAAGAGTCTATTGAAAATGAGAACGGTGCCGGTGGCTCAGTGAGTAGGGTGCCAGCCCCATATATGGGGAGGTGGCGGGTTTGAACCCCGCCCCAGACAAACTGCAACAAAAAAAAATAGCTGGGCGTTGTGGCAGGCACCTGTAGTCCCAGCTTCTTAGGAGGCTGAGACAAGAGAATTGCCTAAGTCTCAGAGTTGGAGGTTGCTGTGAGCTGTGATGCTACAGCACTCTACCCAGGGCAACATAGTGAGACTCTGTCTCTGAAAAAAAAGAAAGAAAGACATATGAAATATGAAAGAAGGAGACACTTTTAGACCATTTGAACTCTATGAATGACTAAATCAGGCCAAGAAACTCCAGTATAAAATTTAATTCTCACTAGAATCTCCTCCCAAAGAGCAATTGCCTTGAATGCATCACATTTCTACTCTATAATTCTTTACCAAAAAAAGAAAAAAAAAAAAAGACTTGTACAACATTAAAGTTAAGTGGTTTTATATATATATATATATATATATTCTAATCAGTGATTTTTATTTTTAATTTTTTCACTTGAGGAATGTAAAATGCATTTACTTATAAGCTGGAGATATATATTCCACTTACTCTACTTCCCTTTCTTCCCTGTCATATAAATAGCAAATTTAAAATTTCATATGACACATATGATAAGAGTCCCATAAGGTTTTGGTTTTTTAAATATTATAGTCATAAGGAACCAAAAAAAGAAAGGTAAGCAATAACATAAAGCTGACAGTGTAGGATCACAGGCATTTCTAAGGTCATTCAAATTCCCCATCAGTAGTCCCACTCCTTACGGAGGTTTATATATTTTAATACATTAATATGCTAAATATAGCAATATTTTAAATAGGCTAACATGTTATGTAAAATAGTCATAAGTAATTATTCCTTTCTTCCTTCCACTACTTTACCCTTTGCAAATGATGATTATGTGTATTTACTTGTTCTCCTCAAAAACTTAGCAAGATGTCAGATGAAAAAACTGAAGCTCAAATATATGAAATAAATTTCTGGACATTATCCCAAAGTGAAGCACAGAGATAGGTCAAGGTCTAGGGTCTTCTGATTTTGCTCCAGTACCCAAGCTAGGGCACCATGAGATCTATTGAACCATATAAAATGCCTGTTTTACAGGTCAAAAATGTTTGAAATCAGACATTCCCTATGGTTTAATGTCAGGAGAAAATGATTTGTTTCATTAATGTACCATAGTCCATTTTTTGCATGGTCATTGAGCAAAAGTTTATGGCCTCAAGTAAAAATGGCCACTGGACAGATAAGTTTCGAAAGGAGTTTTATCAATAACAAGATTTTATAGATGAAGATGACCTACCTCCCAGACAGGGTGGGAAAACTGGGAGAAATAATGTAAAAAGGAGTGGAATAATGAAAAGAAAAAGGAAGGATACTGAAGACCAACTCCTGCTCATGGCATGTTTTTGTTGAGATATAGGCCTGATAGCTAGGAAGTATTCCATGTACAGAGCTAATTTTTACCTAGAGAGCAAAAAATGTGCACATGAAAATTTCTTCTTTTTCAAGAGATCTATAGTTTTAAACTACTATGTTTATGAGTAGCAATCTCAATATCCCATTTCCTTTGTCAGGGCAGTTGGGGAAAGAAACTGTAGTATTTATGCTGTTGTCAAAGAATTTTATACTGAATTTCTTGCCTTGGTTCACAAGTTTGCAGCTCCAGTTATGCCCCAGAGCCATTTGGTTATTTCATGGATTCCTGCGGATGTTTTTAAGAGATGAGATAAATACTTTCATAAATCCTAAGCAGCAGGGCACTATAATGTAGCCTCTGCTAAAATGGAAGTCAGGATGAGGAAGGAGAATGAGAGGGAGGTAGGAAACAACTTTCTATAAGTTCACAGGATAATACCAGTACACAAGAAAAAGGAAATTACTGAAAGGATAATATTAATCCAGCCTCCGTTATTTGAAGTCTCAGTTACCAGCAATCAACCTCAGACCAAAAATAGCAAATGGAAAATTCCAGAAATTAATTATTCATAAGTTTTAAATTGCATACCATTCTGAGTAGTACCGTGATGGAATCTCACCCCACTTTATCCTACCAGGAACTTGAGCCCTCTCCTTGTTCAGCAGACATGCTGTCTATACTTCCCACCTATCAATCACTTAGTAGCCATCTCAGTTATCAAATCCACCGCTGTAGTGTCATAGTGCTTATGTTCAAGTCACCCTTACTTTTACCTCATAATGGCCCCCAAAGAACTAAGGTAGTGAAACTGGCAATTTGGATATGCCAAAGAGAAGCCATTTAATGCTGCCTTTAAGTTAAAAGGCCAAAATTGTCAACTTAATGAAAAAAGAAAAAATCATCTACTGAGGTTGCTAAGATCTATCGTAAGAATGATCCTTTGGAAGACGTAAGGGTCTTGTGAGACAAAAACTTGATTTTGATAGGGTTTGATTTTGTTTTTTGTTTGGATTGTTTGTTTGGATTGTGGCCAAAATTTTTGGCCATAGGAATCACTTCAAGGTCATAAAACTCCAAGGGGGTGTCCAACCTGTACACTATCAGCCACATGCACATTACTTGAGAACTGTTTTGCTTATCTGTGGTGTTGGATATTGCAAAAATTATGCATGGCCCTTTTGTTTTTCCTCATCAACTTTAATTAGTGTCTGTCCAAGACAACTCTTCTTCTTCCAGTGTGCAGTAGAAAAGAAAAAGTTAGACACCCTGTGAGTCGCAATAGACAATGAACATTTAATATAGAATTTAAGAAGCTACCCAGGAAAAACTAGTGACAGGTCCTTGTCATTACCAACATAGATATGAATCCATATCAGGAATCATAAAAAAAAAAAAGTGCTAAAATTAGAGGATGGTGCTGTTCAAAGCTCAGTTTGGTGATTTTTTGGCTATTTTAGCTTAGTATATCACCAAATTCTGCAGAGCCTTAATTTTTCTATCTGTCCAATAGGAATAACTAATACCTACTCATTCCAGTTTACAAGATTGGTGGAAGAACAAATTGACCTGTGCAAGAACAATACAGAGAGAGGTAGAAGATACTTTTGCTTTTTTATAAAGACAGGATCTTCCTATTGCCTAGGTTCGAATTCCTGGCTCCAAGCACTCCTCCTTCCTCGTCCCAAAGTGCTGGGATTTACAGGTGTGAGTCATCATGCCCACCCTGGTAGAAGATATATTTTGAACTAGAAAAATCTAAGTTCAAATAGATACTCTGGTCAAGTGACCTTACGCAGGTCATTTAGTATCTCAGGTGTTTAGTATCTGCAGGTTATTTAGTTTCCAGCAGCTTAACTTCTGGAAAGCATACCTGCATGAAACCCAGCATGAAGATTCAAGGCAGGGTTGAATGAGGTTGAAATTTTCCCCTTTATCTCTGCCTCACTGCTTGGGCTGGGACATCTCATCTCCTCCTGTCCTCAGAATGAGATTCATACCATAGCCTCTCCTAGTTCTCAGGCCTTCAGACTCACAATCACACCAGGGGTTTTCCTGGGTCTTCAGCTTACACATGGCAGATCATGAGACTTCTCAGCCTCCACAGTTGTGTAAGCCAATTCCTCAAAATTAATCTCCATATATATGTAATCAATGTATTATTTGTATTAACTTATAAATTGTCGATGTCAAGATTTATAGATAATAAATATAAATAAATTATATATAATAAATTTATATATGTATATATGAGGACTACATATACACACGCTAACACACACACATTAAAGTCTGACAATTAAGTTTATGAACTCATCCTAGAAAAAGTGGTACACACCTCATTGCTGAATATCACTATGGTCACCAGATGGCCAAGGGGAGGACTTTGAAAATGATTGTAATGACATTCAGCAATAAGACATAAAGCACTTGTTCTAGGATGAGTTTGCCAACTTAACTGTCAGACCTGTATATATTTCCTATTGGTTGTAGTTCTTTGGTGAATATTCAACCCAAGAGAACACTTGGGAGGCTGAGGCAGGAGGATCACTGAATCCAGGAGTTCAAAATCAAAAGAAAATTTAGGGCTAAATGACAAGTGGAAACTCAAACAGAGCAGATAGGCCAGTCTCATGTGCAAGATAAGGAACCAAGTAGATGTGAATTGGCTGGATTGGCCACCTACCTAAGACCCAGACATTATTATTCCAGGAGAATCCGTTGTAGCAAGATTTCCAGCTCCCAGGTCCATGCTGTCTTGTCTTACATTCATCTGGTTAAGGGCTCTGCTTCCTCTCCCCTGTGTTAAATCCCACCTCCTGTACCCTGCCTTGAACCTTCATACTGGTCACTCTGTCCCAGGGTGAAACAACTGTAGAATGTGGTTAGTATAGACACTTAAACTCTTTGGTTTAAAGGTTATACCCTGAACTGCCTCCCTCCATAAAGAGATGCCACATTCTTTAATGTCAGCTTTAACAATAATAAAGGTGACATGTTGACCTCTATCTGTTCTATCCTTTGTTTCATTTCTGGTTAGCTCATAACTTGGTTGAACAATAGAGGAGGTGTTATTTACTGTGATCTCCCCCCTCTGTACACTCCCAAAGATTCAAAAGCTACTGTCCCTACACCTATTTCACAGATGAAAAAAGTGAGTCATAGAGAGGGTACATAACTTGCCCAGGTCTATATAGCCAGTAAGTGACTGAATCAGAACTTAAATGAGGTGTAATTTCAAACTTTTATACTTAACCACTGTGCTATCTGCCTGTACTATGGTTTCTGTATCTCCCAAGACGCTAGGGCCACACTTTTCCAGAGAAAGAAAGAAACAAGGGCCCCCGTGAACCCAAAATGGACTGTGACCTACACCCCTCGACTGGTCCCTGGTGGTGCAGATCCTCTGGAAAGGACCCCAGACACCCTTTTAGAAAAGCTTCCAGAGGGCCTCCTCTCCACATTTATAAATATTACAAGCTGATATCTTTTTCTAAATTCATAATAACTAACTGAAATTAAAAGATAGCTTAAAAATAATATGGAAGGAGAAAGTAGATACATAACAAGCATCTGGTGAGCCTGTTAGGTTGGCATAAGAGCGACTGGGGCAGCGGGCTCCTCCGGCACTGGACATTCAGCATAAACTCTGTGGCTTGTACTTCATAAATATGTCACAACCAAAGGGGGAGGGCTCTGCTTTGGAGCTGGGGGCAGAGAATCCCCATTACTTCACAAATGTTTCTTCAATTTGCCTATTTGCTATAAATGCAGATAATGTAAATGAAAGAAGTATTGTTAAAGAGAATAATTTAAAAACCTTTATCTAATCCATCTCAGTAGCATAGTGAGGGGTAGCTCTAACATGACTTGAAAAGCTTGGAAGGGGAACACCCCTCCCCTTTCACCCAGTGGGCACGCCGCACTCCACTCATCTTTCTCCTTCCCTTGAAGCTACAGCAGGAGACATCTGGAAGTGACTAAAATAGCAATGACTCCCACCCTAGCCAAGGTTCTATTCAGTTTCCATGTCAGCGCATGCTGCTCTCTCACCCCAAAATCTGTGACAGAGGAACCACAGCCAGAGTGGAGCTTCCCATCAGCACAGAAAATTCCTTTCCAATTCTGGGGGTTCCATGCTTGCATATCTCCCATTAAGACTCTAACTTCTGTTCAAAGGTTGCATCTGGTCTGTTGAGTCCACAGTCACATATTTCCATAAGAAAGAGAAGGCTTTGATTATGTGGTTGCTAGGAATCAATTCATGCATTTATTTACTTAATTAACATTTATTAAGAATTTATTATATGACAGATATTATATACCTAGATGCATTAGGACACTGGATTACAGAGGGCCCCCAAAGAGTTCGGCAGGCAAAATATCTCCTTCATTAGTATTTTCATCTCACATTGTCAGAACTGCATCCTTTTGATGTTTCTCATAATGAGAAATAAATATCCCCTGTGAAAGAAAACATGGAGTCCCCTGATGGTGACTAAGCTCCATCATCTTTAGTAATTTTTCTTAATTTTTCATAACTATCATATCATTTAAAAAAATTGTGAAGTCAAAAGTGGTGGAAAAGGAAGATACAATTTATGAAGCATGTCTTCTGAGGTAGCACAGGAATCAAGTCAGAGTACGGTTCTTTTTTCTGAGTGGTTACTGGTCAATTACACCTTAGTCTTAAGGAAAGCTTCAAGTGTGGATGACAGATAGAGATTATCATTTAATATATAATAGAGTAGGACACAGGAACAAAACAAGAAGTGGAAAGGCTAAGGACAGACTAAATAAACTTTAAGTACCTTCACAAGAATATCAGCCAACCAGCCCTTAGAGACAAGTGGAGACCAGCCGGTGCCATTCCTCCTTCTCTCCATCCAGACCCACTGGGCTTTTGCCTAATGGTTTCCTCACCTCTCAGTCTCCTTTCCTTGCACTCCAATCCAGACCCAGGAATGTGAAGCAGAAGCTGAGTGGCTCTTAACAGGAGTGTGTACATTACAAAGAGGAAGCTGGGCTGAGCCTTAGCAGATCCTCCTATGCTCAGTAGAGGCGGTAAAGCTGTCTCAAGGACAATAGATCTTTGTCAAGTAGATAGTTTCTTTTGGTGTCTATCCACATATTCGTGCCCATGTCCCCTAGCTCCTGCTTAGACAGGGAACGTTGCTGCTGCCCCCCTTCCCCTTTCTAGCTGTGGATACAGCCTGTTTCCTTGTCCCTCAACCAACAGGAATTTTCAGGAGTTAAGTACCTTGAATAGTAATTTACAGAAAGGAACATTTATTAAAAATCTATCATGTTCCAGGGATTGTGCTAATACTTTACATACATATCTGATTTTTTTATACCAGACTATGAGGTAGGTAGGTATTAATACTACTGTGTTACACACAGGACAACTAAAGTTTTAGGGTGGTTTTCTAATAGCTGCTTGGTAGTGTGTGTCAGGATTCACACCCAGGTCTGTCTGAATCCTGTGAGTGAGTTTGTTTTCCTTATGCTGCACTGCACTTTTAACTCTGCTGTTTCTTTAAAAAGTTATTTTATTTGTGTTTTGTGTCATGGCCCACACCTGGGACTAATGGTGGGACCTCTAAACCCTATGCCCAATGTCATTAGATATCTCACTCCACCTGAACGTCCCACAGGAAGCATGCACATAGCATATTCAAAGAAGTTTCCCAAACCTGCTTGTTCCTCCTATCTCAGGGAATGGCACCACCAGCCTCCCCCAGGCTCCCAGACCAGAAACCTGGATATTTTTATTGTCTTCCCTTTTTCACCTGTATCTCCTATCTAGTCACTTGCTAATTGCTATAGCTTCTGCCTCATTGGCACAAGTGACACTGAGCTCCTGCAATGCTCTCAGCTTAGAATACTGTTCCTGGATTGCTCTGCCCATTCCAAAGCTTAATCCAGCCTACTCTTTAATTTGAACTAGATCCCTGTCTCTCACTATATATAAAAGTTAACTTAAGATGAATTAAAGACTTAAAAGTAAAACCTAGAACAGAAAAAGTCCTAGAAGAAAACCTAAGAAAAACTCTCCTACATATTGGTCTAGGGAAACAATTTATGACTAAGGCTCTAAAAGCAAATGCAATAAAAACAAAGATAGACAGCACTTAATTTAGCTAAAAAGTTTCTGTACCAAGAAAGAAATAATAAAAAGAGTAAATAGGCAACATGCAGAAAAGGGGAAAATATTCACATTTTATGTGTCTGACAAAGGACTAATATTCAATATTTACAAGGAGCTCAAACAACTGAGCAAGGAAAAAACCCATTCAAAGGTGAGCAAAAGACATGAAAAGACATTTTCAAAAGAAAATGGCCAAGAAACATGAAAAAATGCTTGACATCACTAAACATTAGGGAAATGCAAATTAAAACAACAATGAGATGCTATCATACTCCAATTAGAATGGCATTAGTAAAAAGTAAAAAATAATAGATTTGGGTGTGGTACAGCATAAGGGCACATACACACAGTTGGTGGGAAGGTAAATTAGTCCAACTCCTATGCAGACTTTTCAAAGAAGTAAAAGTAGACCTGCCATTCAATCCAGCAATCTCACTGCTGTATATCTCCTGCTCAGAGGAAAATAAATCATTATATCACAAAGATACCTATATTCATATGTCTATCACAAGACAATTGCAAACATATGGCATCAATCTAAGTGCCCATCAACTGAGGAGTGGAGAGAGCAAATGGAGCTCACATATAACATAGAGCCATAAGAAATAATGAAATAATGTCTTTTGCAGCTACCTGGATGGAAATGGAGGTCATTATCCTAAGTAACTCAGGAAAAGAAAAATAAATGCTACCTGTTCTCACTTGTAAGTGGAAGCTGAACTGTGACTATAGGATGGTGCACAGAGTAGTATAATGACATCATAGACTCAAAAGGGGAGAATGTAAGGGGGGGAGGGATGAAAAATTACCTATGGGGTACAATCAATGCTCACTACTAGGGTGATGGGTGCACCAAAGGCCCACACTCAGCACCTACGTTATATATATATAGAATTCAACGTGTACCCCTAAATCTATTTAACTAAAATTAAAAAAAGAAAAACTGGGAATGAATTAACTGGGCTGGACAAGCCCAAACATAATTTTCTTCCTCCAGGAAATAAGCTATTCCCAGGGTAAATTGGCCTTGAATTTGTGCTGCCAAATTGGGAGAGAAGCACATTGAAGAGAATGGCAACAAGGAGGCTGTTGGAAGGAGCCGTGGTGAGAGCTGTGAAGCCACCTCCCTAGCCCTGCAGCTTTACAAGCAGATGCTGCAGCTTCTGTGAGATGGAAACTTGCCTCCCTTGGGGCAGGTTGCAGAGGATGAACTCCACACAAGCTTGACTGGGGGAGGGCAGGGTATCAGGCCCTGATCGCTTCCTCTCACAAGCTGCACCATTCCCCACTATCTCACCCCAAAGTTGGGGTGCACAAAGGGCAAAGGAGATTAAGTCCGAGGCTGGCCCAGAGAAAGCTGCAGCTCAGGACAAAAGGGCACAAGCCTCAGGGTGATGCTGAGTTGGGTGCTAGGGACAGGCCATGAAAAATATAGCCTTGTGGCCTGGAGGTGAGCAGCCCTGGCTGCTGGTGGCTCTGTAAGGTGTGTCCATCCTTTTCAGTTCCTTTGCTGAAGTTGGCATTGATAGTCCATAAAACAGGGTGCCCTTAACATCCAGCACAAACTATAAAAAGCACCCACCATCAGTCTGCTGCCCAGCTCTCAATCAATTCCTCTCCAGCCTGTAATTTCATATAGTTCACACAAATCAGTGCTAGCCTTTCATTCTCTCCACACGGAGGCAGCATGCTATGAGGAAAAGAATGAATGCCACTGGGAAAACTTCACTGTTGTAACTCGCACAGCTGAGAAAGAAACTCGGGCCCTACTTGTTACAATTAATAGAAATTTATTGCACCTATGCAGGGGGCTGCTGCTTATGAAAAACAGCACCCAAGTAGGGAGCAGGCTGTCCTTTTATATTTTTGTGTGACTGAGTAAGCATGCTAATACAGAAGTGAGACATGGCTGGTTATCCCAGGGTGGGGTTACAGCTGGGAATTACAATTTGGGTAAGTTTCTACCATTGTTTGTCCACCGGGAACTTGAACTTGGGACTTTTCATGCTTCCTTGTTTTAAAGCCTGTTCTCAGAATTAATTTTGGGGGACAGAGGGGGCCTAGGAACAAGCTAGGAAACCTATTTCATTCATGTCCACTCACATCTGACACCTAGCAGTGTCACAGTAGCTGGTGACCAATGGAGGAGTTTCAGGTCTCCTTAGAGTGGTGGTTCTCAGCCTGTGAGTCGTAACCCTTTGGGGGTTGAATGACCCTTTCACAGGAGTTGCCTAAAACCATCCTGCATATCAGATATTTACATTATGATTCATAACAGTAGCAAAATTACAGTTATGAAGTAGCAACAAAAATAATTTTATGAAAGAATTGCTTTAGGTGGGTTTGCTGAGGGAGGAGTATCAGAGAAGATGATGTCTGAGCAGAGATCTGAGGTTTGATGAAGAGGTAACAGCACCTGGAGCTGGGGAAGAGCCGCTCAAGCAGAGGAAAACACCAGAGTAAGTCTTGTGAGAGGCAAGAGCTTGGGGGGATTGAGGAAGACAATTTGGGCTTGTGTAGATGGAGTATGATGCAGAGGAAAGTGGTCACCGACGAGGACAGAGAGGACAAACCACAGTTTGTCCCCCCTCTTCTACAGCAAGGTAAAGGGGGGAATTTTATTTGGGGTGACATGGGAAGGCACTGACAGGCTGATAAGCAATGGGGTTGGAGGGTGGGGTATGGGTGTAACTTTTAAAAAACCACTTCAGAGTTGGGGAAAGAATTGAGAGGAGACAGGTGAGAATGTTCAGTCAATTCCTACCCGCCCAAACACTGAAAAGCAAAGTGATTGGTCTCATCTTTATTGACTGAGAAAAAAATAAATACATCCTCTTAAAGCAGAGAATGGAAGAAGAAGAAAAAATAGAACTTGAAGTCTTAGGTTTAGATTTCATAGATTTACAAAAGACAAAGTGTTTTTGGCAACCAGTTAAGATTCAGCATTAAGTTGCTAACTTTCCCAGTCTCCCCAGTTATCATTTTCAGTTTGTCAAGAAAAAGCAATGAACAGCCTCAGCCACTACCTGCATCAGCCACCTCGTTCTGTCTCATTCAGTGAGACAGAA
This sequence comes from Otolemur garnettii, assembly GCF_000181295.1. NCBI lineage: Eukaryota > Metazoa > Chordata > Mammalia > Primates > Galagidae > Otolemur > Otolemur garnettii. Next base: position 31,406,407 of record NW_003852401.1, read on the forward strand.
CCTGTCATGACCAGTGGTTTTCTTGAGCCCACTGGCTCTGAAACATGATCAGTGGGAAACTATTACAGGAAAGAGAAAGTTTATTTTGTGAAGCAAATTCTAGCCTCTACCTACTAAGATGATTCTAGCCTCATGTGAGAGTTAAGACCTTGATTTCTGGACTTTGTTCTATTCTTTAGGTACTGTCTTACTTAGTCTCATGATACAGAGGCAGGTTTTGGGGTTTTTTTTTTTTGAAACTTAAAGAAGTTAATATTTATTTTAGAAGAAATCAGTGATTTTTGAAGTCTGAGGACTTGTTTTCTTTAAGCTTAAAAGAGAAACTTGGATTTGTTTCACATTGTAGAGGGGTGCAGAGTTCTATAAGATTTCTAAGACTATGTGGTTTTGATACAAACGTCCCCTAGACGTGTAACCAGGCAGACTCATCCATCTGCAGAAATTCTAAAACAGACACTTCTAGGATATCTGAGGCTCAGAGCTTAAATGACTAGCTCAAAGTCAAACAGCTAATCAGTAGCAGAGCAAGGACCAAATCTTTTTTTACATATACTTAGTGTATCAGGGTCCTATGCTCTGAATGGCCTTCTGTTCTTCAAAGCCTTTCAAAATATCATAGTTCACCTGTACAGTTGAAACCTAAAGATTTCATGTTCTTTTGTGGTATATCTAAATTTTTTTCTCTATTTCCCAGTGGGAGCTATTTGGAAAATTTGTCTATAATTTTATTCAACACATATTTTCAAGTGTTAAGTGGGATCTAAAGGTGAGCAAAATAAAATCTCTGCTTTGTTGTGCATTGAGAAAAATTTACATAAAACAAAATGAAATGAGATTGTATTTACAAATTTAAATTAAAAATACAGTATTTTAGATAATCATGTGTTGAGAAGTAAAATAAAGCAAGTAAAGGGTGGCATAAGGAATGTGTGGTGGGAAATACAATTAACAAGCTGATGTATTTTAATTTGTGCCGGTTAATTTATCGCCATCTGATAATGAGAGGCAGAGAACTAACGACTAACCACTCCTAAAACGTGCCCAGTCATGTCTGGGGAGTATCTATCAGCCATGCTATCTCCCTGCGGAACCTCCACTTTAATTAGGCAACACCACATTGAAACAGCAGGAAAACCTGCCTTTGATCTGGAGAGCCATGAATGAAAATCAGACCCTAGTTAAGACCCTTAGAAAGCAGAAAACATCAAGATTGTACTCAAATTGTTTGAAATGTCATCCTTTTTCCTTTACACTCTTTACTACTTTTAAAACTAATTTACTATTTTTACTCATATTATTTTAAAATTTTATTTGCCTTATTCTAAGCCTAGAGGACTAAATTCATTGGTGTTTTGATTGGAGACATTCTCCTGCTTTTATTGTACACTATGAATATTCGCAAAATGAAGGCCTGATACACATATTCAGATGGCCAGTTCTGAATGATTATTTCTTCTTCTACTTTACAGACTTGAAAGTGAGGTTTTAAGGCTTCTTCACTTTTTTTTGACATTGTTCATTTTGATTACTGTCTAACATTCTTTGCAGTATATGTTTTCAATGTCATGTTCACTGCCTTCCAAACAAAATGATCAACTTTGTTGTGCACAATAGTGACTTCCCTGTGTAGGAGAGAAAACAGTTCAGAATGGGAATGTTCTGGTCTAAGACAGGACAAGAGAGGACCATCTCCACTACTCTCCTTGGTAAGTATGTTTGGTTGTTTTTGTTTTTAATCTTCCCCCAAATCCAGAAAGTGAGAAAGGCATCTGGCTTATGGGACATTTACCCAGGACAAGCTTCTCTATCTGAGTTCTGATGAACACTTACTTTCAATTGTCTTGATTTTATTTGCCCATGGGACACAAACAGCTTTGAAATTCCCAAAATCTTGGAGGAATTTCATCCATTTCTGAAGCCAACTACAACAGCAAAGCCCCACTTCTTGGTTTGTCAAGATGTTTATCCCACACTCCACGATGGCACAAGGCAATGGGCTTGGAGAGAGCTCTCTAGCACCAAATACAGCTTTCTCGTTTCAAAAAGGGGAAACAGTAGGTTTTATTTGCTGCCCTGTTCCTTATCGCCCTTAGACAAGTTTAATTAAAAAGAATGTTTATTGGCCTCATGTTTTATGGAAAATATGCTGACCACTCAGCAAGATCTGTATATCCTACTAGATGATATGAGAACAGGGACTGTTAGCACATAATAAGGTGATTGGCAAATAGTATGTGTTTAATTAATCTTCATTGCATAAAATATTAATGAAATATGAATGAGACATAGTTCCTGTCCTGAAAGCCTTCCGATGTCCTAGAGTAGATTGTATATGAACAGATAACTTCAGGATGGAATGGGAAGTTGTATGACATGGGACACTTCATTCTGCTGGAGGCAGAACAGTCAGCTAAGTGCAAAGGCATGAATAGTGTCACAGGAGAAGGAAGAGGAAAAAGTATCATAAGTTAGTTTTATAGAAGGTCTTCCTTCTATTTTAATCTACTTTGGTGAGTCATCCATAGTCAAGGGGACCACTAGGAAGAACAGAAATGTGGCAGATAACACCTCATGTGTGTACATTAGACTGGGATAAGGTGGGAGTTGGACAGGCACTAAGTAATAGTATGAGACAAGTCTGAAATTCAAAAAAAATCATGCCCGAGTGTCCATCTATAATAAAATAGATAAATAAATTATGACATCTTCACACAAGGAAACACCACATGTCAATAAGAATGAACTATTAAATAATATAATTCCCACTGCAAAATGGATGAAAATTATAAATATTACATGGTTTCATTTAAAGCTGTAAAAACAGACAAAATTAATCTATCATGTATATATACTAAAGTTAAGCTATATTCACTTTATACACAAAATTCTGTCCCAGAATACATTTAGCTTATTGTTGATATAACATTTGTAAAAGGGATAATGATACCTATGTTCCTACTTTACTGTGAGAATTAAACATAACTTTACAGAAGGATTCAATTCTGTGCTTGGTTCATAGTAAGTGCTACATGTTAGTATCTTTCCCCAAAATCTATATTTGTATAAGCATATCATTTATTTTTTCCTATTTTCTTTTCTTTTCTTTTCTTTTTTTACAGTTTTTGGCCAGGGCTAGGCTTAAACCCACCACCTCTATAATATGGGGTGCCCTACTCCTTGAGCCACAGGCACTGCCCTTTTTTTCCTATTTTCTGTCCAATGTATAGTTGATGTTCCTTATAGAGAAAAGCTGCTCTATTTGACCCTTCAACTTGTAGATATTTTGAGAAAAAAAAACCTGATCAGAACTCCTTTACTTCCAGAGGATGAAAATGAAAGAAGTACAACTTTTAACATTTGGAAGTGTTAAAATACACAAACAACTCTTTTGTCATAAATTAGTATTCCTTGATTTATTTTTCATTTTAACTCCACTAAGGATAATTATTTATAATCATCCCTACACATTTTAACACCACAGGTATATTGTATATATACTATATGTGTATCTGTGCATTATACATACAAAGTGTAAGATATTCTTCAATCCTTCAGAATGGAGCCAATATTCTCCCTCTTGGGGGCAATATGGCATAAGCCAGCCTGTGTTATGAAAATATTAATACCCACCTTGGCTATCATCATCTTAAATGCAAACCATCATTTTTCCTTTCCTTTCTCAAGAGCCCCTTCATTTTCACTCACAATTTTTTGTGTTTTGGCTTCCCCGAAGAAAACCAGAGGCAAGTGGAGGTGGCTGGAAATGAATAGGATGTAGAGACAGTGGACATTTAATCTAAGTTTGCAGCCTTATTGCTTCTAGATTTTCTAGACCCTTAACAAGGAAACCAAAGCTATATTTCATAACCTAGAGAATTTTAACACATGCTTACATTTTTTAAATTCTGGCTAGAAAGAGCAAGATATTTTAGTCTTATTAATCAGCTGGACTCATTGAAAAGTAAGGGAGTGATGCTAAGTGTCAAAATAGAGAATCCTAGTTCTTCTCATTTGTACTGCATATAAAATTGAATCTGAAGTTTATGCCAGTTTTTGGCAGAATGTTTATTGTAAAATATGTTTGCTTTTAAAAAAGAGAGCATAGACTTTAGGACAAACTGACAGAACACACTTACTGACCTGGTATTTAATCCCTCAGAAGCGATTATGACTCAAAACAGGAAAATCATAGTATAGAGCACACAAAGTGGAGGGAAGAGAGGAAAAGGAAAGGAACAATTTTGGCCTCACATTCTGTTCAGATAGGGCTTTAAATTCAAACTTCGATGGGATTTCTAAATGTTTGTATATTTGTAGTCGTCACACTTGTGTCTTTGAATATATAATAAAACACATTAATTCAGCAAAATGAATAATGTGAACGTGTTAAGTTCACTACAGTTTTTGGTCATTGTTATGGACTGAATGTGCCTCCATCACCTCCAAATTCACGTGTTGAAATCTATTCCCCAGTGTAATGGCATTTGAAGGTGGGGCCTTTAGGAGGTGATTAGGCCAAGCAGGTAGACACCTCACTGATAGTATTAGTGCTTGTGTAAGAAGGAGTCAGAGGGCCAGCTAGTTCTTTTTCTATCATGTGAAGATACAAGAGGCTGGCTGTCTGCAACTTGGAAGGTCTTCACATGAGTTCAGCCATGCTAACACCCTGATCTTGAGCTTCTAGCCTCTAGAACTATGAAAAATAAATGTTTGTAGTTTAAAAGAATTTTTAAAATACAGGTGGCCTAGGCTTCTCTTTGCCACCCAGAGACTGAAGAGTGTATTATCTACATGTCAGAAAGTAGCTTCTGTCGTGATGAAAATGGATAAGCCAGACTTGGATTATGGTTCCCCAGGTGAAATGTAGTTGTCAGTGAATGGCCCCTGGAATGTGTGGTTTTACAGAAAAGATCCTTCAACACATGACTGTAAATAAACTTTGTATTAACTCACAAAGTAAACTTTGAAAAAGGAGGAGTAGGTTGAGAATTTTTTTGGTAAGATGTTCCTTAGTGTAGGGTCAATGCTAGAATTGGGACTTCAGAATACACAGTTCTCAAAAACAACACAAACCAACTGAGTTAACAGATGCCAGGGAGTGGGGCCTCATTACTCCCCATGCACTCCCCATACATGTGCACTCACTCATATTTGGGTATAAAATCACGACCATGTGGTGAAAATTATCTTTAGTCATCAAACAGGGCCCCTGTTCTTTTTGTCTTTCAGAACATTAACCACTGTTTTGACCATTGAGGGCATTCAATATTTATTAAATATAAACCTTCTGGAAACAGATAAAGCTAACTGGCATGATTTGGGGTATATGTAGGCAAAAGATTATCTAATAATCGTATTTTCCACATTAATGATTTTTCAGATCTCTGCTTTGCACCCTTTATCATTAATCTTCTCTGAAACTCAGCTGGCTCTCTCCTAGAAAGGGAGAAGGGCCACTCACTGGCCTATTGTCAAATGCTCAGATACCTGACACCATCTCTGGGCTGGAAAGAGAAGATGAAAAAAGCAGTTTTTAAAACAGTCTACACATTCTCAAATGTGTGATAGAGAAATGTCAAAAATCATAAACTGAGTTCTCCTGGCTGTGTTTTAAGATCCATGCAATGAAGAAATCACCTCCCATGTAAGCATCAACTATGTTGCAGAGGGGATAAGATATGAGGGAGGGGGGCATTTAGCAGACACTAACTAAATGTGCAATTGACAATGGGGTAACTTAGCTTTACTCCAGCTTCTGTGACCTCTCTATGACTCTGCCCATGTGGGTGATGCTCTCTCTACCCACTCTCATGAGGCTCTTGTGCATCAGGCTTACATAGATGGGGCAGGGACCTGCACAGGTTCCTTCAATTACCACATGACTTTCAACAGGTCAGGATTTCCCAGCAAACACAAATGGTACAGCAATTGCTTCCCTGCCTGCTGGAGTGGAGGCAAGAATAACATGGGCTCATAGGTGGGAATGTGCTAAAGAGATTACTTCATAGTCAATTCTACTAGGATATTTGTTTTGAAACCTAGAATTAGTTATAACACGATTGATATATTGTAGAACAATTTAAGCATAACACAGATTGAGGGGTTGCCTCTACATAATTCTACCTGCATGAAATGCTAGGTGAATACAGAAAACTTCACCCAGCTAAACCAAGCAGTGTAGGGATACACACAAAGTACACACCTCATTTACACATGTTCACGGCAGGTGTTACAGAGACTCACCTTCCATAATTCACAGAGCACAACAGTTCTGAGGCCTATTTCCACAGATTTCAGGTCTTTTTCAACGTAAACTGCCACATATATGACATGATAATATGTATTTATGTATTGTGTAACCAATAATGTGTAAAACATGGCTGCCATTTTTATTAAATTTCTGTCTTTTTTGTAATGTGTCACTCATGATGTTTCTATGTACTGTGTGTTCTGCCCCCATTTTTCTCTATAAATTCTGTGGTTTTCATTGCCGAATTTTGCATAGTATAGTGATTTTTAGGAACACATACTTCATGTTACAATAGAACTAACTATGTTACCATAGAATTAACCATAATAATTCAATTATTTGGATCAAGAATTTTGAAATTCCTCTAAGTATACATAGAAATTTTCATATCAGTCCTTATTATAATGAACACATATAAATAGAGAATCAAACATTCTCCTTAGCAGTAGAATCAACATTTTCCCCCAATATAATAAAGTACCCATTTTCAGGTATATGGATATTTAGCAGATATGTTGAAAGATGTTCAATTTGGCTTAGAGTTATACCACTTCCTACATGAACAGCAAACTAGAAGACATGACCATTCTCAATAGTGAGTAGTGTAGGAAACAGCCATCCTACTCTGTACTTCTGTCAAGATGTTTAATTTTGTCCCCTGATAATTAAGTTAATTTTGTGAGCTAATGAACATTAAATTAGCAAGATTTAAGATATAAAGAGAGAGACAGTAGTAGGTCAATGTTACAATCAAATTTAAATCACCACAAAATTAATTATAAATTCCTTTTTATAATTTAAACCTTATATACCTGGCATTAATAAGATTTTTGCCAATTACAAATAATGGACAAATAATATTTCTTTGCATAATATAAACAAGTTTTTCTTCTGCCTATTCAATGCTAATAGTTTTCCCTTATGCTGGGTATAGTTTCATATTTCTCTTTCGGTAACTACCTCATCTCACCCTCACCATATATATCTAAACTCTGGTTTTTAGACAAAAGTCCAGACTCCACTCAATAGTACAAAATCTCCTGTATGAATTTCTTCTCATTCATAATTCCCTATCCCCTCATTTATTCTCTGAGAGATATTTGCCCCAAGTTTAATATTAAAGGGGTCTCTGAACAGCTATCGTAGAGGCCTCCTACTCTCCACTGCCCACTCCCTGACCAGAATGTCTATCAGACTCTACTCATCAGAAATGCTGGGATAGGTTTAAAACAAAGCCAGGGGCCATGGAGTTTGCTGAGAAAAATTGTTTGGCAAGAAGTGATTCTTGATCCCCCAAATCTGATGCTCATGGGATGTGAGGAAATACACTTGCTGCTAACAGGCCGGGAAGAAGGGACATTGGGCTAGAAGACATTGGTGACTCAGTGGGAGGATGTGCCTTAACACTCTTTTCAGGGCTGACCTTTGCAAAGATTTTTGGAGGGAAGAAAACTAATATCACCCAATTCTATCCTCCCTGGTAACATATTTCTTAACCAATTACAAACATGGTACAAAAAGAAAATATCCAATAAACATTAACCAATATATAATACACTAAAGAGACCAGGCCAGATATCAGAATATAAGAAAATTAAAGTTCTTTACATTTTTTCCTATAGTTAATCCATTTTCCTACCTATTTGTATTTATCAGGATAATATAAAGGGATTTTTCTACATGGTGAAAATAAAATAGGCTTTGTGGATAAACTTTAAATATCTTTTGGCCTCAAACCATCCAAATATCTGACTGAAAATTATGTATCAGCTCCTCGAATTGCATTCAACAAAAGCCACCTGCCCAGGCTGTCATCCAGTCTCCAGGACTCAGAGCTCAAGCAAACCTTGACATAATATGCACAGTTCTCTGAGCTATAACCCCAGAACTGGTTATAAATAATTGAGCAGGGTCTAATTAATAACAAAATAACTGACCTCATCATTCATTTATAAATCTATTGTGTTGGTCATTAGAATCATAAGGTTTCCTGGGCTTTTAAGAATGCTTTCAGTTAGGTGAAGGAGCACATTTTGACCTAACTTACAAAATAGATAATTACCCATAACACATGTTATGATTCCTGATATTTATCCAGGTAGTTCTAGATCTTGGATATAATGTCCATGGTTCTGCAGTGTGCAAAATCAGAGTTTTGCATGCACTATTTTTCATGCAGAGCTGGTCCTTTATGCTTTTGTTAGAGAATACAGTTGAAATATTCTGCATAGAAGTCCAAATTTTCACACCATTCTCTATTCTACTGTAGACACTATGGTCAGTGACTCCATCAGGGCAGCTTACTTATAATTTCTTGAGGTATGAAGTCATATTAGAAATGTGAGTTGAACTACAGAAGCCATACTGGCTCCCCATGCAAGATTTGCCATGTTCAAATGACATGAAAACTGGGCTTGAGAAGAGAAATTTGGAAAGGAGTTAACTCTGTTGTACCTGGGTGTCTTTCTTGTACAAATTGTGATACAAGTTATTTAGAGAACAAATAAATAGTTCAGTTTCAATGCTGTAGAACTGCAGGCTTGAGTTCAGGTACTACTTTTGTCCCTTGTATGACCCTGGTAAAATATTGTACCATTTTGAGGGATGCAAGTTTCCCATCTTTCAAGTGAGACAAATGGCATTCCCATCTCAATTGACTATGCAATTAAGAGATAAATATACTCTTCCTTGTCCATGTCATCATCATCATCATGAAAATGAGAAAATTAAATATGTTGATGAAGAAACTCATTTTTCCTACTATTTTTTGGTAATATTTAGTGGAAAACAGAAGTAGAATTAGACTGGCATTAGGTCACCATGGAGGAGAACTTACAAATAAAATTATCTAGAAGACTTTCTTAATGAAATGTTTGTGAGTTTCAGATTTTCTCTGATGCATGAATTTTAAAGCAGTCCTTGAGAAAAAGATGATGTTTGGCTGCAGAATTGCTTGCTTTTATTTTCAACAATGAAATGCACTCAGCTAATGTATAATCTCAAAAATGAAGATGTCCTATTCCAAGAGTGAATTTTAAGCCATAAAATATATACCAAAACTCACAATTATCCAACATGTGCTGATAAACTCATGGTCTGATGTTTCAATTTAAATATTGGCTCTGCTTCTTATAGGTTAATTCATTTCAAGCAAGGCCTGTGATGCTCTTGAGGCTCCATAAATTGAGCATAACAATTTCCACATTGTATATCCATATTATGATTTATAAAATATGTATGCGTGTGTGTGTATATGTGTATATACATATGTATATGTGTATTTGAGAGAGAGAGAGAGGGAGAGACAGAGAAAGGGAGGAAAAGAAGGAGAATTCCTGGAACAGACCAAGTTCTCAATAGCTTCTTATAATTATTATTATAAATTATAGCTCTTGTTATCATATAATAGTGTCCATTAAAAAGTGCAATGTTCACAATGTTTCCACTTGTCTTAAAAATCACACTTATATTTTTTAAATTTTACTTTTAATTGTGTTTATAAATATGTAATATTAAATTTAAGATCTTAGATATATTTAAGTATACAGTTCAGTACTATTGATTCTATTTAAATTGTTTCAAAATGGATCTCTAGATCATTTTTATCTTGCAAAACTGAATTTCTATGTCCACAAAACACTATTTTCCTCTACCCCTCTCAGCCCTTGGTCACCTCCTTTCCATTTTCTGTTTCTCTGATTCTGACTACTTTAGAAACCTCACACGAGTGGAATTACATAGTATTTGTCCTTTAAAGTGACTGCTTTATTTCACTTAGGCTAATATCCTTGAGACTTAGCCGTTTTGTAGCAAGTGTCAAGATCTCCTTTTAAAGAGTAAATAACATCCCATTGTATGTACTACAATTTCATTATCCATTCATCTATCAGTGGATGTTTGGGGTGCTTTCACCTCTTGGCTAGTATAAAGTTGCAATGACCATGGCTTGCAAATACCTCTTCAAGACCCTGTTTTGAATTCTTTTGGGCGCATACTCAGAAATAGGATTGTTGTATAATACAGAAATAGCACTTTTAAGTTTTGAGGAACATTCCGTACTGTTTTCTATAATAGCTATTCCATTTTATATTCCTACAATCAGCTCCAATTTCGCCTCATTCTCACTAACACTTCTTGTTTTCTGGCTTTTTTGAATAGTGGTTACCCTAAATTACAACTATATTTTGAAACAAACCTTAAAATATAGTATTTACTTCATTGTGATTCTACTGATTTTTACTTATGCTATATATTCAGATTCCTTTTTCCTAATTCTTAGCACTCAGATATGAAGTAAATTGAGCATACAAATTTTGCTAATACCCCTTTGCCATGGAACTTGGTTTCTTATTTCTTTTCAGGGCTTGAAACAATATCAACAAGTCTGTTTTGGGCCTTTCTTTATTGGATACATTATCCAAATAATCAAGCTAAAATTTAAAAAGAAATTGGGAAAATGCTTTCACATGAAAAGTATAATTTTATCACTATTCTTATTAAATTAAAAAATAATTTTTCTTAAGGTAGAAGCATTGGGCTAAAATTCCCTAGATTTTGAAGACAGGAAAATTTTACCACACACATTTCCTAAGTGAAATATTCAGACATGCCTCCTTTCTTCCTTATTCCTATTCTACTTGGTTAGCATATGATTCTCCTTTGAAATAGCAACCAATATTGAGCTGGGAACAATGAAGAATCTTAGACATTAGAATACCGAACCTGCTTTAAAATCTTCTATGCATTATTATTATAGCATTACTTTTTATTTTGAAACCCTCTAATACATTTTAGTGTACAATAAAAACATATTTTGTGAGCACGTTACTAAGGTGCCATTAACTTTCACCTTATGAATACTAATCAAGGAGGGAGAAGGCTATGGGAATCCCAAACAAATAGATAACACAACCCAAAATGTTAAACTTAGTGTTATCTGATGAGCAGCTAGCTTCCTGCTGATGGGGTTCATCATCAGTAGACTAGAATTTTGCTGGACAATAAACTAAGGATGACAGGGTTGTTATAAATAGATTAAACAGAATACTCACTTACTAAAATTTGAAAGTTTACTGATCCCCCAGCACACAAGCACGTGCCAGAATTGCTTATGAAGATGTGAAAGATAGGCGTCATTAAATATGCATGTGGAGAACCAAATTTCTAGTACTTCCATCTGTTTTTAGTTCCCACAATTAAAATGTTTAAAAGCCAGGTCACTGTCTGAGCAGAGTCAAGGCTGGAAACGCAGCGACACAGTTCCCTGTATTTTGACCCTGTAGCTTTTCTCTTTTTCACACATGATATCTCCCTTTTCACAAGGATTTCCCTTTCTCTCCCTGCTGTGTCAGATTCTCCTTCAGTGAAAGAACATTTCATCTTTAACTTAGGTTTTTCAGAAAACTGTCCCACCTTCAAAGAAGCAACTCTTCTTTCTTCTTTCCAAGGGCTTTTATAAGTAGACCTATGTGTTTCATAAAAGAGTATCATCTACACTCCTGCTCAGTACACAGGGAAGCGCTGCCAAGTTTGGGGGCATCATTTCTAATAAAAGTGATGTCCACCTTAGTTACCCAATTACAGGATTAAGACATTTGTGTTGTACACCTGATAGATCCAACTTGTACTTGCAATAAGCTCCTGAAGGCTATGTTGATTAGTAGGATGCCAGCACTCCAATTTGTACAAATAATCAACACATTGAATCCCATAATGGCATAAATGTATTTATGATCTATGTACAAATTACTTAATAAAAAAAAGTGATGTGCAAATTAGGATTCTGAACACTGATATAACTGATAGGGAGGAGTATTTATTAGGGCGAAAGTTTCATTGTGTTATTAAAAGTAAAGAAATACATTAACATATAAAATTGAACTAGCAAAGCCCTTGACCAATGATAGCAGTGTGATATAAGCCAATAATTTTTGTGCACACAAGAAAGCCTTTTGACCTTGTTTCGGACTGATCTATTCTATTATACCTGCAAGTATATTGTTTCTAATTTAAAAGGAAAATATATAAAAACCCACAAAATACAGATAGGCTCTTACATGTTCTGCACTAAGCATTTAATTTCAAGGCAATGGGTCTTTTTACAATGTTGCCAATTTATTTTGATATTTACTAAATATTTATGTGTTTTAGTTTGTTAGGACTATCATAATGACAAAGTGCCAGAGGCTAGGTGGCTTAAACAACAGAAATCTATTTTCTCACAGTTCTGGAGGTAGAATTCCAAGGTGAAGGTACTAGAAGTTTTGTTTTCTCCTATGGCCTCTGTCTTTGGCTTGCACATAGCCTTTTCTCTATGTGCAAAATCTCTGCTGTCTCTTCTTCTTCTTACAAGAACACCAATCATATTGTATTAGGGTCCCACTCTAAGGACCTCATTTTAACTTAACCATGTCTTTAAAACCCTATCTCCAAATGCAGTCACATTCTGAAGTACTGGGGGATGGATGTTGGATGTATGAATTTGGTGAGGGGAGGGTACACAAGAATATGTCATGAAAAAGAAAAATAGGGGCTGATTTTTCAAAAATACTTTAAATGTAGCACTCAGCACTAAGCATGTGCTTCTTTAATTGGATTTGTGAATGAGATAAAGCACAAAAATGAACTTAAAATGGCCAATGAAAAAACTAATATTTTAGATTGAAGTTTTAAGATGGAACTGCATATAAAGAATATTATGATGACAAGACCATGATGTCTATCCTGGGAAATAAGCCTACATCTGGGTCCTAATTCAACTGGATTGAGCGGGCAAGAGAAATGTGGCTCCTTACGCTCCTAGCCAGTCTGTGACAATGGAAGAAAAGTTAAACAATTCAGAGACACTGAGAACTAAAGTCTGTACTTGGTCTTTTGTCCAAATATAAATAAATTCAGCCTTGTCCTGGGTATAAACAAATTCAATTGGTTGTACTTCTCTGTGAGAGCTTTTGAAATTATTTATACTATCCCCATTACAGTGTGTCAAAAATGAACTATTCTTAAGTTGTTTTACTATAACAAGCTTGTCAAATTTTCTGTATATTTCACAATAATGGGGATGAGTACAACGCTACAGAAATCTCAGGTCTGTTTATGTAAAGTTTTCTTTAAAGAATAGTATTTTTCTAATCACTTTTTAAAAATAAGCAAAGCTTATACTTTTAACACTTTGTGTAGTAAAATGCTAATTTGTACTCTTGCTATGTTCCTAAGGTATAACTAAATAGTATACTATTAGGCTTTTTGTATAACTTGCATTTTATGTATTTTTTTTAGAAACATGGATAAGAATAAAACTGGAAAAAAGAAGTCTACAAAATAACTCTTCTTTGCCATTTCATGTGTAAAGATAATTTTAATTGTGTATATTTACTTATCTTGAAGTGATGTTATTATATGAAATGTAATCAGAAGCAACACAGTGTACCAAAATATTATATCACAAACTTATTAATGTAAATACCTTAAATAATCATCTGGGAACTACACACAGAGTTCCTTATGTCTATAGAGTAGTTGATAATATGTGGATATATGCATGATTTCATAATCCAAGATGAGCAAAGTCTTCAAAGATTACATATAAAGTGTATAATGGAAGAGTTGTAAGATTAAATATTCTACTGTGTAAGAGTATACACAGATACTTTTATCTCCTCACTATTCTTGTAGCTACAACCCCTGGGAACTCTTGATAATATAATGAGGACAAGACCGGTCCAGAAATATTATCCACTCTATGATGCAAGTAGGATGTGTGCCTTCTCTCAAGTGTTTTTCAAAGAAAATTTACACACCAATTTCAAAAAGACCAAGATCCTTTCCTACATCACAATACTCTGATTTACTCAGGTAAAGCTATAATTCATAAGTATTTTCAGTCCACATAACATAACAAGAAATCAAAATCATTTTTATGACAGAGGGGTCATGGGGGATTTTACTATCTATATAGTTTAAAGACATGGGGGTTTAAAAGATATGGTTAAGTTAAAATGAGGTCCTTAGGGTGGGACCCTAATACAGTATGATTGGTGTTCTTGTAAGAAGAAGAAGAGACAGCAGGGATTTTGCACATAGAGAAAAGGCTACATGCAAGCCGAAGACAGAGGCCACAGGAGAAAACAAAACTTCCAGCAACTTGACCTTGGAATTCTACCTCCAGAACTGTGAGAAAATAGATTTCTGTTGTTTAAGTCACCTAGCCTCTACCAAGGAGGTAGTTCTCAACCTTGCTAATGCCATGACCCTTTAATTCAGTTCCTCATGTTGTGGTGACCCCCAACCAGAACTGTGAGAAAATAGATTTCTGTTGTTTAAGCCACCTAGCCTCTACCAAGGTTGAAGTTCTCAACCTTCCTAATGCCACGACCCTTTAATTCAGTTCCTCATGTTGTGGTGACCCCCAACCATAATATTATTTTTGTTGCTACTTCATAACATAATTTTGCTACTGTTATTAATCATAATATAAATCTCTGGTATGCAGGATGGTCTTAGGCAACCCCTGTGAAAGGGTTGTTTGACCCCCAAAGGGGTTGCAACTCATAGGTTGAGAACCACTGATCTATATAATTATTAATTAAGCTATGAAATCTTTCTTGGTTTACAAATAGTTTCAGGATTCCAGATGTATAAATACACAGTTTGATATTTTATATTAATATAGGACATCACCACAAAATTCAAGAGTCATAATTTAAACAAACAAATAAGCACCATTCTACATGAACCTTGAATTGCTTTCATAGCTTAACAGGATATGAAAACAAATTCCCTATGATGAATACATCCATTAGACTTCTCTTTAGACAAACAAAAAATTCAATGCAGACAACTGATTCTCTCTCTTATACGTTTATAACACTAGAAGAACCAAAGTAATAAAGATCATAAAAGTTTATAAATCTTTTATCCTCCAAGTTGTTAATGGAGAAGAGTTTACCTCAATCCAATATAACTATCAGACCCCTCTAAGAGTGAGCCCTCCACATGTACACACAATACTGCTGCTTCTATCTGCTACTCTTATGCACTGATGCTTGGTGGATGAGCGCATTTTCCAGCAAAGTAGGGTGACCAAGTTCCAAAGTGTTCATGTTCATGGCTCTTACTAAAAGACTTCTTGGGTTTATGGTCCTATAAAATTTATTATTAAACATTATTAAACTCAATTTTCTCTTTTCTAGACATTTTAGTAATGTTTATTTCTACAAGCTACTGCACCCAGCTGTAATCATTTGATGATCTCCTAATCACATCGTCCATCCTGCCCCAAGACTTGATTCCATTCATTATTTTAATGCCAGGCTCCTTCATTATCCTGCAAGCTCCACAAAGGCTGGGGACAAGTCTGCTTTGCTTCCCATTGTATCTCCAGTGCCTCACACCACTTCAGGCATGTAGTAGACATTTAGTGACATTGGATAGAATGTTCAGTGAATGTTGAGTAAATTTATGTTAAATGAATAAGTCTATTGGGGGAGCAGGTAAAGCTTTCAGCAAAGAGGAAGTATTTGAGATTGCCTGGTACAGATAATATTTCCAGCATTTCGGCTCTTATTTTAATTTCTGTCCTGTTGCTTACATATCTTAAACCTAAAAATCTATCCAGTCTTTTCAAACTCATTTAATCTATGGATCCAGGCCTCATCAATGAGGCTCTTTAGTTCTTTTCTTTTTACTCTCATTTTTATGGCACAATTTTTTTATAGAAATTAATTTCCAATGTCTCTTTCTAGAATCACAAAGTGTGCCCTGGATATTTAGAAAACTTTCCTAAGATGACATCTCAAGTGTATTCCAAAATGTCACTGAGTTCCCCCCAATTTCTGCATCTTGCCAACACCAATGCATGGGCAGGCGACTGTGCCATTGGCTCCCCCAGAGCATTTGTCACCTCTGCTGCCCTCTCTAATGGAGAGGTTGCCATGCTCTCCCTGTACAATTTATATATAAGGATAAATGTTGAGATTTACCTATTTTTCAATGGCCTGAGACTTAGCTATAATTTTGAGGAAAGCTTACTTGAAGGTTTGGAGCTATTGGAGGAAGTGACACTAGAAAAAGAAAGAAGGAAATTATATCATTTTCTGCCAAGCCTAAATCCTGTCCTGGACATGTTCCTTGATCACTTTTCTCACTGTAGATGGATGCCCCACTCCTTACCCTGATAAATCCCTATTAGAGCATTCATACCAGTTTGTGAATACTCTGAGGCTAGTAAAACAAAAAAGCAAAAAGCCCCGTTGGTGTATCCTCTGATGTTTGCCCCCTGTAGAATTCTTAACCTTCACTTCCAAACCTAGGATTATCTCAGGACCCACAGAGGAAAACTCGAGATCTATCATCTTGACAGATATTAGTATTGTTAGTTTTCAAAACTCAATTTATTCTTATTTGTTGTCATCTTGTTATCCTAAAATTAGATAAATAAGCATTCATTTGATTTGTTCTAGGACTCTCAAGATATTGTTATTTTCTTTCACTGCCAAAGATAAAGTCCTTAACAGTTTTTGGACACACACTTTATGTTAGGGAGCATAAAAGACATTTCTAAATTATTATTTTGACACAAACCATGGAATAGGTGTTCGTAATAACTTTTTGTTGAAAATAGACTCAGAAAGATTAAGTAATGTTCAATATAAATCTGCTGGTAAAAATTTAATGCAGAATAAAATTTGTATCAAATTCAATTCCAAGCTTACATAGTTTTCATAATGACAATGTTTTAGGAATACATCCCTTAATGCAAAAGAAATTTTGGCAGCATCTTTTGATATATAATTGTTTTTATAGTAGAAATAAGAATAAAGATCCTGGAAATGAAATATGTTCCAAAGCTATATCATTTGAACAGTCAATTTGGGGTAGATAACAAAGTTTAAGAAGAAAAACCAAGTTTTAGAAGAATATGTGCTTAGAAAAGCAAAAAAAAAAAAATTCTTAAACAAGATACACAAAATGCAATTCATAAGAGAATGATGAATTCATTTACTACATTGAAATCTTAAATTTCTGCCCAACAAAAGGCATAACAAATAAAAGCAAAAACAAGCAGGAGGCACCTGTGGCTCAAAGGAGTAGGGTGCCAGCCCCATATGCCAGAGGTGGCAGGTTCAAACCCAACCCTGGCCAAAAACTGAAAAAATAAATAAATAAATAAATAAATAAAGCAAAAACAAGCCACAGATGGGACAAGATATTTGTATCACATATAACAGAGGATTCATTTCCAGAATTAAAAATAATTTACTCAAATTAATAAGACAAAGTAAATTACCAACCTCTCTGCTTGCAAAAAATGGGAAAAGTTTATGAATAGGTAAAAATATGAATGGTCAATAAACATGAAAATATACCCACCTCAATAATAAGGAGTGACATACATGTTAGTGCAAGCTAAAATATTTTGTACATGGTAGACTGGTAACAATTTGCAAGTAGGACAAATACAAAAAGTGGTGAGAATTTAGAGAAATAAGAACTTGCATTCACTCTTGTTGGGCTTGTAAATGGCATAACCAACATGAGGAGCCATTTGGAAATTTTTAATAAACTCAAAGATGTCCTTGCTTGTGATTCAGCAATTTCTTTAGAGAAATTCTCACACATAAGCAAAAGAATTCATGTATTAGCCATTGCAACGTGGGACAACTTGATGCTCATAAATAAGGTACTAGATACACATAATTATGTTGTAGTCATATAATAGAATGCAGGAGTAGAAACAAGTTTGCTAATGTGGCATAATTCAACTTGAATTAATTTCTAAAACTTTCATTTACTTAGTAAATGAAGCAAATGAATTACTTTAGTTAAAAAAAGTAAATTATAGAACTACACATGGGGAGTGACTACATAAATATTTTTAATATTTAAAAAAATTGAAAAATATATATAGTAAAGTGTGTTTGGATATATGCAAGTGTTTGTATAATACTTATAAGGATTTGAAATGGGAAAGATACCATGGGATCTTAATGGTGTAATATTTTACTTATGGATATTCATTTATTTATCATATTATTCATTCTAGGTTTCTGTAGGCTTAAAATATGCCAAACTAAAATTTAAAACTAAAGTGTGATGCATGTATGCAAATACTTAATACCTTTAGCTATTTGTTTCTGTAGAATTATATTTAATGGCAAGAAGGGATGGTATACTCAAAATTGAAAGTGTTCACATATTGATTTTGTTAAAAATATATGTTAACTTACAGAGAAATAGTAAGATGTGATAATTTGTTGTAAATAGGATACTGACAAAACAATAAATTTCTCTATTCCAGTTTAGACTTATACTTTAAATGTAGTATTGCATTTAAGATTATAAATTCTCTCTATATCTATGAATGCATATAAAGGGTAAAGAAAGGTTCAAGGATGGCAAGTAACTGTCATAATGTGTGTACAATTGGTCCAGAGAAAAAGTGAATCCTCAGGCTCTGGGAGTAAGCAACTGAACTGTGAGTTAAAAGTCCAGGACTCAATGAATCCCCAACAACAACCACAAACAAATAAATAAATAAGTCCAGGTTGTTAGGTCAGGCAGAGAGTAAATAGATGACAAAGAAGTGGCTAAGTGTGAAGAGCATGAGCTTAATTGTAGCTAGAAACCAAATCATAGCTAGGAACCAAATTGTGGCCAGAGACTATTCCCTAGAGGAAATACAGTAAGGAGGTCCTAGGGATCTTTAATTGACTGGGGCTCACCTAACTAGCATAGCATGAGTAGAGTTTTCATGAAGGATTCTAGGAAGATGAATGCTCAGTAAGGAAATGTCTGTTATGTAACCTTGTTATATATCCCCAACCCGTCAGTCACCTCAAGGTGGGAAACAGCAACCAATTCTACCAGGAGAAAGGCAGGACAACCTAGGGAGCATATAAAAACCAGCATGTGCTCAGACTTTGGGGTCTTTCTCTGCTTGGGGAGAATGACCTGTCTCTCCCTCTGAGACATGCTTTCACTTTGCAGTAAACATGTGTGATTTCTTGGTGTCTGTGATCACTTTGTCATCAGCTCAACTTGGTACCAGTGCTCATTCTTGATTCTGGGAACCAGGGGACTAGAAAAAATATCCAGATAGACCTAACAAGGTTACAGAAGTTTTGCACTAATTAAAAATAAAATCTAGCAACTGAGAGTAAAGGAAGACAAAGTACTGCGAGTATAAAATTGTAGATGTGGCCGCATGTGGTG
This sequence comes from Otolemur garnettii, assembly GCF_000181295.1. Taxonomy (NCBI): domain Eukaryota; kingdom Metazoa; phylum Chordata; class Mammalia; order Primates; family Galagidae; genus Otolemur; species Otolemur garnettii. Next base: position 31,425,869 of record NW_003852401.1, read on the forward strand.
GCTCATGCCTATAATCCTAGCACTCTTGGAGACCAATGAGGGTGGATTACTTGAGCTTAGGAGTGGGAAACCGGCCCCAGCAAGAGCAAGAGCAAGACCTCTTCTCTGCTAAAAATAGAAAAAACTGAGGCAGGATGATCACTTGAGCCCAAGAGCTTGAGGTTGCTGTGAGCTATGATGCTATGATGCTAGGACGCTCTACTCAGGCTGCCAGAGTTAGACTGTCTCAAATAAATAAATAAATAACCCCCTAAAGCATAAAACTGTAGCTGTCACAATTATTCACTAATCAGTCAAGAAACTCTGCATCACAAGAAGACCCTTTACTGGGTGTGAATGAGTGTTTTCAGGGTTCTGCTCTAAGCCAGGCAGGTGCCAGCATAAAAACAGATGACTGAAGTTGATCTCTAACTTCAGAAGCTCTTGGGGTAGAAGCAAATAATGATAATGCAATTATATGCATATACACAAATTTACATGTGTATACATATGTATATACATTCACACATATACAACGGGTGTGTGTGTGTGTATTGTCATATAGTTACTTACACATATTTTAATGGTTCTTTCTAAGACCAGTCATAAAAATTCAAATTTCCTTCTACCCTTTCCACACAAGTAAGTGTGCACCGAAAATTTTTTAGCAATGTTTACTTTTTGTAAAAAAGACCTTGACAAGATGAATGTTCCAGGTGACTGATGGCCCAGCATATTTATATAATTTTATTAATTTACCTCTTTGAATGGCTGGTCACTCTGAAGAGTCTTCATCCTTTGACTCTTCTGTACCAGCTTAGCCTGTTTTAGACTATTTCCTAGCATTCTGTATCAGTCATCCTCATTGGGCTTCAGTGTGCTTCTTATGGTCTGCATGGCATACCTTTTGACCTTTATCTCTCTGTTTAGCATTGCCAAGGGTCTTTGCTATCTCAGAGTAGGTGAGAATAGGGTAGTTTGAAAATCCAGATTTTCAGATTAGGAAGGGAGTTTAACACTTTTGGAAGGGAGAATGTCACCTGTTGTTTTAGCAGTGCTTAGCTATGTGTAAGCTAAATGTAAAGTTGTTCAACATGAACTCAGATAATGATTCCCATTTAAAGTATTTATTGGCGATCTATTTCATTGGGCCCTTGTGGGATATAGAATCATATTATCTGAAAAGCCTTTCTAAAGTTAAAATTGCTGTGAGCAGTGATTTGCAAAATGGCATCTCTTGATTTCACAATATTACTTACTCTACATATTTCAAAATCTTGGGAAATGGAGTCAGATTATGAAAACTATTCTTTGGAGTAGGAGCAATATAAGCCACTAGTTTTGAGATGCGAATCATAGATTTTTTTCCCCCAGGCCATGAGCAAGATAGATATTCAGCCCATTATTCCATAAATGGAAAATTGCTGTTTGCTTTTCAGGGGGAAATTTTTAATAAACAATTCCCTTCATTTAAAGAAGTTAACTTGCTCATTTCTCCTCTCCCACTGCTTCTTAGTCTATATTACAAACACATCTTTGTTGGAGACTTTTTTTATTAAAATATCACATACATACAGAAAAGTGCACAAAATGGGAATTTAAAGCTTGATGAATTTTTAAAATCCAAGCACCACCAATATCCCAGAGTCCTCTACCATGTCACGCCCCTTCTGCAGGGAGAATGGGGACCAAAGACCCCATTCTTGGCAAGGGAAAATACCCCCAGAAAAGGGGAAAAACAGGAAAATAAGTTGAGCATGTTGGAATGAAAACAGTTTAGCTAGCTTACTTTAAACTAATAGTTAAATTACTTGTCTGAGCAGTTTTTTTTGCTGCTACTGGAAGCCTGGCCTATAAGGGGTACAGCTTACAAATACCCCTGCTGGGTCTGTAAGCACTCTGAAGAACAATGGCTACAGCAGAAGCTGCATGCAAGAGTTGGGAAGGAACATTAACCAGGTTGACCCCTGCCCAGTCAAGTCAAAGCAAGTACCAATTGTGGGGATTTGTATAATGCTCAGGGCAGAGATCAAGGGAATAACTCAAGCCCTGAGATATAGGCAGGAGAGCTTGTACCCTAACCATGGAGAAAAATGTCTCCAGGTGGAGGTAAGGTGAAAATTCTTCTTTTCCACCAATTATTCAGAGGAGAACTGCCAATGCGTATACTCCACAGAGAAACTAGAGGGGTCTAACCTCCCCCAAGGAATCTGTGTGTGTGACCACAAATAGGAATCTGTGTGCTGCGCCCACTCAAGGCTCAGGTTTCAGATATCTCAAGTCTTCCCAGACTCTTAAAGTTAATGATTATAGATAGAATAAATACTAACATGCTTACTCAGAGAAACTACTGATGTTTTTACTACCTTCCTCAGCTTACCATTTCAGCTAAATGAGAAAATTGCCTTCAACAAAAGCCAAGTGGAACAGCACTCAGGGCCACTAAAGCCCCACAAACAAGTGGTGGTTCCCTGGGTCCCACCTTTGAAAACTCTATTCTGTGGGTTCTCTTTATTTCTTGCCACTTTCAACTTTATTTTTCCCCAGTCAATGGCTGTGGGTTCCACAGGTCTTTAAGGACTCTGCCCCTAGGGCGGGGCCCCAGCACCTTCCATTCCCTGCTCTCTGTGCTCTAAAGATAATTACTGTCCTGATCTCCAATGCCAAATTTCAGTTTGTCTGTTTTTGAATCGTGTATAAAGGGAATCAAACAGTATATGTTTTTTGAGGCTGACCTCTTTCTGTACTACACTGTGTTTGCAAGATTTATCCATGTTTTTGAGTTTCTGAGATTTTTGTCCACGTTGTATGTAGTGGAGTGTGTCATTAGGGGAATACAACACATTTATGCCACCTGGGAAGCTTCTAGTTTGTATCTTTTATGAATAGTGCTTTTATAAGCATTCTTGTGCGTTGTAAGTATCCTTTGGTGAACATATGTATACATTTATCTTGACCATATAAACCTTGTTTGATGGAATTTCTTTTTGTAATAGGTCCTTGGTCTTGGAGATTTGAAGAATGAACCCACACATCACACAGATCAGTGATAAGATAGGATTTATTAGATAGAAAGGAATACAGAAGGAATAAAAGGCACCGGAGCCTCTGGCAGAGGGGTGAGATACAGGTAGAAAGTCCCACATGAGTTTTTTGTCTGGGGAGTTATATACAGTTTATAAACATAGAGGTCTTGAGAATTATACTTGGCCAGGATTTGGCGGATGGGAGACACCTTCTCAATGTTGATTAGCAAATGAGTATATTAACAAATGAATGCAGTCCTTCTAGCTCTTGGCAAAGCAGCAGGAAGTCCACTTCAGAAGAGGCTTGGCTTATAAGAAATACTGAAAAACTGCTTTTTTTTCAGTCTTGCTTGTATTCAGAGAGTCTGTTTAGGCCTAGAAAACAAGGATGCAGCCTTTGATGGGGGAACCCTGTATCAGTAGGATTGGGATGCTGAGTCACAAACATTCATTTGTTTAATTTCTGAACTGGTAGCTAGATTTTCAGCATGGGTGGACTCATTTATACTTTCACCAGTGCCAGCAATATAAAAAAATTCTCTGGTGGTGCCACATCTGCTTTAACATTTGCCTTTTCCTTTTAATTTCATTTTAGATACTTTGGTGGCAATCATATCCTTATTAAAGAGATAAATTGTAATAGACACTCCTGATCTGTTACATTAAGTAAACTTGATTTGGGTTATGTTAGCTGGTTATTTTTTCTTAATGAAATGCATCTGGGACAGATTGAGTGCATTTATTCACTGAACTCTTTCAAATGTGAATGATCTATTCTCTTCCACCTCCCACCAAATACAAATGATCTTGGCTCACAATTATCATTGCCTCTTGAAAAAGCAATTTTGGTAAGATTTCCTTTTTCTCTTTTACTGTGGTAGTGATGCTACAAGATTTTCCTATTAATTGGAACAAACTCTACTTTTAAAATACATTTCAATTATTACCATATTGATATTTTATTTATAATTCAGGGGTAGTCTAAAAGTGGTTATATATCCATTTATCTTGTAGCATGTGTATAATATGTTTTTCAGAATTTTATTTTTCATTGCTATGGCAGAGACTGAAAAATCAACATTTTGTTTCAGTAATTTTCTGAAAGATTCTTTTGTTTTCAATTTAATTTATTTATGATTTAATTTTGCTTATTTCTTTTCTTCTGCTGGGTTTGGGATTAGATAGCTCTTCCTTTTCAATTTCCTCAAGATGATTCATTTGATTGTTGATGTGTTCTCTTTCTATTTTGCAGATATAAGCATCTAATGTAATAAATTTCTTTCTTAGGACTGCTTTTGCAGTATCCCATAGGTTTTTGGTGACTTGTAGCTTTGCTGTTATTATGTTCAAGGAATTTAACAATTTCTCCTTTATCTTTTCCTTGACCCAACTGTCATTCAGCATAAGGTTGTTTAAGTTGCATGTACTGCTGAAAATTTTTGTTAGAGTTGAGTTCCACCTTTATTGCTTTATGATCTACAAAGATACCAGGTATAATATCAATACTTTTAATTTTGTCTAGGTTTGATTCGTATCCTAGGATATGATCTATTTTAAAGTATATTCCATGAGCTGACAAGAATATATATTCTTTACCTGTGGTATGGAGTATTCTGTATGTCTATTAAGCCCATTTATTTTAGGGTCGCATTTAATCCCTTTGATATTTGTTTAGTTTCTGTTTAGAGCATTTGTCCAGTTCTGCCAAAAGGATGTTAATGTCCCCAGCTATTATGGCATTATGAGCTATCATATTCCTCAGGACAATCAAGATCTGTTTCATAAATATGGCAGCATTTAAGTTGGATGCATAATAATTTAGCATTGAAATGTCCTCTTATTGTATTGTGCTCTTGACCAGAATGAAGTACCATCTTTGACTTTCTTAATTTTAGTTTCTTTAAATCCAATTACATCTAAAAATAAGATTGTACCACTCCTATCTTCTATTTCCATTTGCCTGAAATATTGCTTTTCATTCCTTAACTGTGAGTCTTATTTTGTCCTTCAAGGTTAAGAGTGTTTCCTGGATATACCATATGGATGGTTTATGCTTTTTTATCTAATTGGCCAGCCTGTGTCACTTCATTGGGCAATTCAAGCCATTAACATTTATTGAGAAAATTTCTCCATTGATTTTCAAGCTTAGTTTAGTGGGATACAGAATTCTGGGATAAAATTTTTTTTTTTTTTTAAGACAAAGGTAAATGACCATTCTCTTCTGGCTTAGACAGTTTTAGCTGGAAAGCCTGCTGTCACCCTGGTGGATTTGCCCCATAGGTCAATTGGTGCTTACTCCTGGCTGCTTCCAGTATTTTCTCTTTTGTCTTGACTTTGGACGTGATCATTACAATGTGTCTTGGAGATTCTCTATCTGTGTCAAGATGAGCCATGGCTCAATATAATTCTAAAAGGTGTGTTTTGGAATTTTTAGTGAAACTTGGGAAATTTTCATTTATGATGTCCACCAGTAGGGCTTTCATTCCTTTGAGACATTCTTCTTCTCTTTCAGGGATTCCTGTATGTTTGAATGCTTCATAGACTTTCATCATTCTCTGACTGAATGTTCTGCTTTCTCTCTCTTCTGCCTCTTTAACTATGGGTTAGCTCAAGACCTTTATCCTCTAGCTCTGAGATTCTTTCTTTTCCATAGACTAATATGTTATTGATACTTTGTGTTGTATCTGTAAGTTCCCTGATTGACTCCTTCAATTCCTTAAGCTCGGCCATATCCTTTTTATATTCTTCACCTCTTTCCCCTATTTTTTGGTTCTGTTTTTCCACTTTCTCATCAATTCCCTTCATTGTCTTTGTTATTCATATTTTAATTTCCTTTATGGGTGGAATCCTCTGTGGTAGCTACTTTATGGTCCCTTGGGAGAATTGTTCTGTTTTGGTTTTTCATGTTACCCATGTGTGTTCTTATTCACATCTTTCTTCTATTTTTTCTTTCTCACTACCTCCTTCACTTTAAATTGCCTTATCTAGGAGTTTAGGTGTTGAAGTGCACTTTTGGTATAAGGCCAAGAGGAAGAGATAGGTAAAGAGGGAGAACAGTGAAAGAAGAAAAAAAGAAAGAAAATAAAAGAAAAGAAGAAGGGGAGAGAAAGCCAGAAATAGAAAATCAGAGAGACAGGAGAAATGGTTGTGTTTGGCAGGATACAATGGCCACATCCACAACTCTAGGACTTTGGTGGGGTGAACTGGGTGGGTTCCTCGAAGTCAGGAGCTCCTCAACAGCCTGTGTGAAAATAAGACCCCACCTCCATCAAATATAGAAAAAAATCAGCAGTATGTCAGGTAGAGACCTATCAATACCATCTTTCCAAGTCCAAAGCTAGAAGGATACCCTCGACCATGACCTGGTGACCTCCTTGAGACAGTCCAATGCCATGACCCCACAGTCAGATCGATGCTGTTACCCCCCTAGCACTCAGAAAAATGAACAAAAAAGTAAAAATAGTTAAAGAAAATGAAAATACAATTATATAAAATAAAGAAAAAAAAGAATATCTTAGCTGTTATATAAGACATTTATGTGGGAAACACAAGAAAAGTAGAAAAATCTCTACCAAAAATTAGAAAAAAGTATATAATTTAAACATAAACAGAGAATAAAAGGAGTGTAGACCATTAAAAAAAATGGCTTAGCCCTTGCTATTGAAGAAAGTAAAAATGAAAGAATAAAAATTCAACCACACAAACAAATAAAAAAACCTCTAAAACAACAATAGCCACAACAACAAAAAAGAAAAGAAAAAATAACTAAGGAAAGAATTGGGAGAAGGAGCAACAAATTAAAGCTATACACACACACACATATATATGCATAATTAAATATATTGCAATACATTGTCTGGACACCAGGTGATGCTATAGTGTTAGAAGACAGAGAACACATGCTGTTTTTGCTATATAAGAGGGGGGCCAAAAGCCACTTGCTAGTTGCCAAGGCGGTCAGGTTCTGTCTTCCTGACTTTGTTTTCCTCAATCAAGGCCTGGTTGCTTCATCAGCATTCACTCCCTGTGGGACCGAGGTCCTAAAGCCATTGCCAGATTCCTTAAGAGGCAAATCAAACCATACCCCCTGACAACAAAATGGCCTTCCTGGGGGTGCAGGGGTCATTCAGCTCACCCCAAGGATGGATGCTCAAGCTCAGCAGGCTGCCAGACTGGCTATGTTCTAGGACTCTGTGGAAAGTTTCTCCCACCTGGCCTTCCCACAGTGGTGGCACCCAGGCAGCAGCCAAGCAGATGAGAGTTCTACTCCGACTGGTATTCAATCCTAGCTGCTGGACCCTATTCTAGTCCATTCACTCATTCAAGGTGTCCAAGGTAGCTCAGGGAGCACTTTAGCCCCAAATCAAAAACCTGCAGGACAGCCCTTTCCCATCCCCAGTATTCTGTGGGTGGGCTGGCCAAATGGCCTTTGCCCTTTCCCAAGCACTTTCTTTCATTTCACTCCACACATGTTTAATTGGATGGGACTATGATGCAGGCATGTTTATATACACAGCAGAAATATTACTGTAGATAAGAGACAAAGCTGTTGTTCACATAGAACTTAGATTCCAAGAAGGAAAGATAGCAAATAAACCTATAAACAAATACGAATGCACTACAGATATATAAATCATGTCAAGACTTGACTAAGTACTATGAAGTAATATGATGTAGAGTAAGAAGGAGAGGGAGTGATAATGGAGAGGGTAAAGAATGCTATTTCATGTGATAGGAAAATCTCCTCCAGTAGGTAACATTTATTCAAGGAGTCATAGTGAAGGAGGGATGGAAATGGATATCCAAGGGAAACACATTCCAGGCAAGTGAAAATACCCTGAGGTAAGAATACGCAAAACATCTTCAGGAAGTAGTAAGAAGGCTGGAAGAACTGAGGATTTAGGGAGATAGAGGCTAGAGTATGATAGACTTAATATTTCCTTTAAAAGATTGCTCTGTTAGCCAGGAGTGGTGGCTCTGGCCTGTAGTCCCATCTACTTAGGAGGGAGGCTGATGGGGAGGATCCTATCAGCCCAGGAGTTGGAGGCTGTGGTGAGTGATGATGAGTCCACTGCTTTCTAGATAGGGCAACAGAGCGGAAGGAAGGAAGGAAGGAAGGAAGGAAGGAAGGAAGGAAGGAAGGAGAAAAAGATTGCTCTGAGTATGAAAATAGACTGTAGGAAAGCAAGTATAAAAGGCTATCACACACTTGTAAGATAATTACTGAGAAACAACATACAGTTTAGTTTGGTGTCATGGATTAGGGATTAAAAGGGCAGAGAATAAGCTTAGAGTGACAAATAGAAGATATCTAAGATAACTCTGTAGACTTAGCTTGAGCAACCAGAACTGCATGAAGACCAGGTGTGTTTGTATGTGCTCTTAAGTGTGTTGGGAAGGGGTAAATTGAAGGAATTCAAACTTTAATTTTAGATGACAGAAATTTGAGATGGCAACCTGCTATTAGATGTGAACAAAAGAGATGTGTGAGTCAGGAGTAGCCAAGAGAAGTTGAGACTAAACATATAATCTCAGGAATTTTAAGCATATAATTGGTATTTCAGCCCTTGGAACTGGATGAAGTCACCTATGCAATGAGTACAGATGAAGAAGAAATTGTTGAAACTAAAAAGAAATCAGCACAGGGACAACAAAGAATTTTTTTCCAAAAAGGTGAGAGTCATTTGTTATGTTGAAAACTGTTAATAATTGGAGCAAGTTGATTACTGAGAAATGACATTGAATTTTTTAGTGTAAAGGACTTTAATGATTGATTAATGACCTTGACAAGATTAGTATGTGAAAAACCTGTGTTTCAGTGAATTACTCTATATAGCCTGACTACCCGTCTGGGTCATCAAATTCTTGCTCTGTTCATTGTCTTTGAGCTACTTTGCAACTCTTTCTCAAAGGCAGGTACTATTCTGACTTGTCTGGTAGTGGTGTTAATTGACTTTCTGTGTCCAGTTGGTAGTGATTAAATTGACAATGGAAAAACCTGTTTTGTCTCCATTTGCAATTCATTTCCTTATTTCTTTACTTATATCATATGAGGGAAATTCTTTAAAACATGTTCATTTTTATATCTCTATGAGAGTCATAGTTGTATTTTTTTGGAAAATGACTTTTAACATCGGTTTTGGGGTAATGATATGAGCCAAAAGATCAGTTCAAATGTGTTTCATAGAAAATGGGAAGTGGGGTCGAAATAATTGATTGGTGTAAACTAAAAATAAAATCCTAATTTCTTGCTAACTGAATGGCCCATTCTCAGGCAAGGAGACAACAGAGAAAGCTTTAAACTGAGTTCCCAGCCATGACCGGATGGGAGGCATAAAATACACCTGCACATGTGCATGTTTTCTCTTTTCGTAAATATTCATGAGTCCTCCTACAGGTTGTTAAATATGTACATTTGGCCATCCCACTCAGTGTGAATTCCTGTTCCCATTGTGCCTGGCTGGAAGCAGGTGTTCCTGGCGTGTGCAGGGAGCCCCATTTCCCAGCTTGCACGAATGGCCACGACAGCCTGAAAACTTTACAAGAAATAAAGTTGTCCTTTGCCAAATAATAAACCTTGTTATATTTTTTCAGTTAATATTGGATATTTAGAAACAGCTTATATTTGGTAAAGTATGTTGAAAAATCTCAGCACAATTTATTTTTATTTTTTGAATCATGGTAGGAAAGTAGCAGCTTGATATAAGAAGGCAATGCAGAGGGGTGAGTGAGCACCAGATCTGCTGAGTTGGAGGCAAACAAAGCATGGGACCAGAGCTGGGATGGCCTGCTCTGGCATTCTGCTGGGATTGGCAAAATCTCAACAGAAAACCTGTCTTTCCTTTAAAATGGGGATCTATGCTTGTCTGTCCTGGATTTAGCTCTAGGCAAGCCAGAATAAAAGCTAAAATTTATCTGCTGAGAATTCCTAACCACAAGCTGGTACACACCTTGATTGTTTGAAGAACCGAAATAAGGCAGGTGTGTGGAGAAAACGGAGCACAGAAAGAATCCTGGTATGACCTAAGATAAGTGTCATTGGTCACCACCTGGTTAGTGTAATGTAGAGGGTTTTAAATAATACTTTTCTATTTCACTGGATAATTCAGCTGAGGGTGTCTCTTGATTCATATTATGTAAGCCCAAACATGATTCTTCTGTTGCAGTGGATTCATGCAGGAACCAGTAGCTTACATATTACACGAGTCCTCTCCTGCCCCTGACAATTCTTATCCCACAAGAAATGAATTTCTTCCTAATAATGATATTTCCTCGAGTTTTCATTTTGTCATTTGACACTCAAATAATACGCTTACCCACATTACACATGCAAATAAAAATACCACATTATATTTGCCTATGTAATGCAAAGGAAGAACATTCCAAAAAAGGTTCTAATATCATTTTCCTCCCTTGTCCTTATGTGTTTTATCTTCTTTGGAACAAACATATTATTTGTCTTTGCTGGCATGGACATTTAGTTAAATTAATTATTCCTGGGGAAAGATCTCAGAATGAGAAACTAAACTTGAACTAAAAATAACTATAAATCTTAGTAATGATCCTAAAATTTATTTTTAAAATATGCTTAGATCGTTCTCTGAGCTCTAATCCCATGATAATCCACTTAGAATCTATTCTGAGGCTCTTTCAGCATCTCAGGAAAAACAAAGTGTTTGAGGGTCTTTTGCCCATTGGGTTACCACTGAAATGTCTTGATGAAGTGATAATACGGAAATCAGAGAGTCTTGGTTCTTGGTTCCATCTGGAAGCTGAGTAAACTTTGCAAAGGTGATGAACTGAGCCTCGAGTCCCACCCCGAGGCACACTGTGCAGCACCCTGCCCCTCCCCACAACCAACCCCAAGCTCCTTTCACTTCCTGCAGTGCACTGTGCAGCACCCCGCCTCCCTTGAGGCACACTGTGCAGCACCCCGCCTCCCCTGAGGCACACTGTGCAGCACCCCGCCTCCCCTGAGGCACACTGTGCAGCACCCCGCCTCCCCGAGGCACCCTGTGCAGCACCCCACCCCCACCCCCCCGGGGCACACTGTGCAGCACCCTGCTTCCCCCACAACCAACCCCAAACTCCTCTTACTTCCTGCAGTGCTGTAAAAGAGGAAGCTGTAGGTTCCAAATGGGAGTCTACAGCTCTCTCTTCCCATCCTGGACTTCTGGCAGATTCTGGAATAATCCCTTCAAGGAGTGCCAGGAAGACATATCGTCTGCTGGCCAATTCACTTTTCTACTCTATGGCATAACCCTCCTCTGAGGTAAAAAACTTGAAAGGGATGCTTCCTTGAAGTGGATGTGGGAAAAATGCATCAAGGACAAAATACAAGTAATATCTCCATCAGTTATGAAGATTCACAACGTTTACTGTATACTTAGTAATACCCTTCACTCAGAACCTGAAATAGCTGATAAAGGAAGACAGGCTCCATCAACATATCATCCACTTCGTGGGTGTGTGAAGGAATCCCCTAAGCCTCTGTCAGACGTCTAGCCTTTATAACCTTTCAGTGTTTTATTTCTGAAATCTGAAACTTGAAGGAGATGGGAAACTTAAATTACACATGTCATCACTCATTTACTTAACAACACCTCCTTCTATACATGCAGAAGCTTCATATTCTCTCACAACCTTTTTAAACCTTTTACAGTTGCGGTATACTTTAAGACATTAAAGAAATATAAACTATATCTTCACATTCAGGGGCATGTAAGACTGAGATACAAAGATATTGCTGGGAGTAATAGGCAGATGAATGTTGCTTTTGATAAAAAAATCAGTATAGATACACTTACTCTTCATATACGTCTTGTGAATGATTAATTCTAATTCAATTAACGATATTATTGGACTAAAAATAATGAGTGATCATTCCTCAACATATCCAGAGGCCACAGAGAGACCACACTTTCATAAACATGTTTTGGGAGGACTAGCCCAGGCTAGGAACAAGAAAAACTCTCCTCTCTCCTAGTTCTGCCAGGACTTTACTTTGCTGAGAATGTATAACTCTGTTCAATTTGGTTGAGAAAGTGAAATTTTTGCCCCTGTCAATATTTTCTTAACTAAAACTATATTACTCTGAATTTTTATTGTTCTCTTTCTTTCAATCTGAGATAAAGATTGGGAAGTGTGCTAATACAAACCTATTTTCCATTACATTTATTATGTGGAACTTGGAATCTCCAAAACACTTTTTCTTATTAAGTGACCATGGAAAACATTTTTTGTGAATTTGGGGGAAAATTACTGAATAAAGGATATCACTGCTTGCTGGCATTCCAGCATTACACTTGCTGTATACTTGCTGTTCTCATAAAGACACTGCATTTCAAATAGTCTCTGTTTTCATAATATAGCTGAGAGTATAATTTATTGTAAAGTAGGCATCACTGAAACAATAGTCAATGTTCAACTCTTAGTATTTGATGGGTCGTGGAGGTTTTGTTTTGTCTTGTCTTCGTTTTGCATGTGGAGAGGAAAGGGACTAAGCTGACTTTTTGGATGTTGAAATGTATGTACTCTAGCACCACCTACTGGGGAATAGTTCATAGTGTTCCACATTATCAGAAACCAAAATACTGTCTTCTGATTCTTTCCCCCAAATCTTTCATTTATTTTCTCACTTTTTCTACTTCCTCATCCTTTTATTTTCTGTTGCTTGTCTGTTCATTTTTATTTGTTTACCTTTCCCTATTAAAAATTCTCTGGATTTCTCAATATAATTCTTATACATAGCTACCTAAAAGAACTACTTTTAAACAGGTTGAGACAAGAAAAAACAGGTCCACGTAAGTTCCTATCTCTTCACTGTAAAATAATGACTAATGGCTAATTAAATTTATAATGGTATTATTTGATAGATTAAACATTAATATTTAATATTACTTTTTCTTACTCCCAGGCCCGAATCCATTGAATCCTAACTCTTCCACTTGTGTGACTGTACAACTTCCCTAAGTCTCTACTCACCTATAAAAAAGTAATGGCAATAATACATAACTCACAGGAATACTGTGAACAATGAGTGATATGTAATATATGCAAACATTACAGAGCACCTCTCATGCAGTAAATGTGCAGTATTTTCCATTATTATTACCTTTCCAAGGACAAAGTTCATGCTTTTATTCATCTCTATAACCTCAGAGTACATAACAGAAGATTTATAAATTTTCTACTCTGTCTCAATACTTAGACAGAAAATGGATTGTATATAATATAATAGAAAAATATTATAACTGTAACTTTAAGCCAGACACTTTGGTTAAATGTTATTTCATTCACTAAATAGAGAATCCAGAATCTTGGCTTTTATTACTAACATATTAGTTAAATTTTGAACACTTCTCCCCAGTGCTTAGTTTTCCTAAGAGGGTAGTGGTCCATACCATCTCTAACATTTCTTTCAGGTCTATTATCTTTTTTTTGTTTTTTTCAGACAGAGTCTCACACTGTAGCCTGGGTGAGACTGCAGTGTCATCATCATAGCTCACTACAAACTCCTGGGCTCAAGTGATCCTCCTGCCTCAGCCTCCCAGGCATCTTGGACTACAGGCACCCACCAAAATGTCTGGCTAACTTTTCTAATTTTTGTAGAGATGGAGTCTTGATCTTGCTCAGGAATTCGAGATCAACTCTATGATCTTTACTATAATTCTGCCAGCCTTGAGGTTATATACTTCAGCATTTATACGGGCTGTTACTCTGTTTCTCTTCATTCTAAAATTAAGGAAATAAGTGATAGAATTATATATAATTAGAACAAGACATATCACAGGTCGTCTAGCTAACCCCCATTCAGAGTTAGACAAACAAACAGTATACACAGAAAGGTGAATTATTCTGCCCCAGATCATAACATTAGTTGTAGCTATATTAAGATTTTAGTCCAGATGATTTGGACGGGATTTCTGAGTTTTATCCTTCAGAAGTTGTTAGTGAGGTTTTTCTGTGTAAGGGCTTTCAATTTTCATTTTCTCAATGTGTGTGTGTGTCTTTTTTTAGTGTTCTCACTTATGACAATTAAATCATTGTTCTTTTTGATACCAGATTTTTAACACTGGATTTCTAGGCTCTTGGTCTCGATGATTCAATGAATGAATCGATGGACCATAGAATGAACAGTGAGGTTTTATTTACAGCTCAAAGAACCAAACCTCCTTGCAGGACAGGATACAAGTGTTACAACTCTTATGAAAACAACTCTTACAAAGAGCCAAGCCTCTTTGTAGAGCAGGATAGATGTGCTACAGCTCTTACAGAGGACCAAGCCTCTTTGCAGGGCAGAGATCAGCAAAGGGCCAAGCCTCTTTGTAAGGCAGGATCAGCAGTGGAAGTGTTCAGCAGTAGAAGTGTTACAACTCCTACAAAGAGCCAAGCCTCTTTATAGAGCAGGATCAGCACTAGAAGTGCCACAGCTCTCGCTTCTTCTTCTGGATGGTCTGCGATGGACTGCTGAAGTCTTGCTCTTCTGTTCTATCTTCCTCGAAGGTCTGTGACCATCTGCCCCCAGGGTCTCTGCTCAGGGTCTTATATAGGTGTGCTAGCTTAGCTGTGATTGGTCTATAAAATGGACCAATCAGGAGCAGGATTGAAAATGGACCAATCAGGGATGGGCACCAATTTTCCCTTGATTGACAGGTCCTCTAGCGCTACTCTACTGGAGCCTCTGGGGGAAGAAAGCTCCCTTGCTTGCTCCAGCCTGCCGGTTACTTTGCTGGCTGCTGTCACCAAGACAAGGTGGCAGGTCCCCTCCCCAGGCCCTGCTCGGCTGAGCTGGCTGGGGTGCCACTTTTCCAGTATCATTTTGTTGGAATTTTCTTCTCCCTTTAGAGAAATTTTATCTTTGAAGTTCTGATTCTTATCTTTCTCATGCAATATGCCATCTGTGATATGCAGTGGATCATATGTAATATAGTGGTACACACAGATGGACCTATATGTGTGTGATATAGATACTACCTAGTGGCTGTCTAACTCACCTTTCAATGCAGGTATTTAAGTCTTGCCTTGGATTTTTCTGATATTTGAATCTGAAGATTCATGTTTTATACAACTTCTGTTGATTTCCAACCCAATATATTGCCTGATAAAATCTTTTACCTACATTGTCTTTTCCCCTAGATATTTCTTAGGTTATTTTATTTTACTTTATTGTGTTCTATTATCCATGTCTGTTAACTTCTCTTTTGTGGTTTGTATCCTTTTATCTCTCTGTACTCTGAATAGTTCCTTCAGCTCTACCTCCAAGTGTTCTGACTATATTTAGTGATGTCTAACCTGCTGTTTAAGCCATCAATTAATTTTTATTATTAGAGATAATATTTTTTCCACTTTTTGATGTTCTTCCTATCTTCCTGCACTTAACCTAATAGTACTCTCAATAACAATTGACATCTCTAAGAAAAAGGGATCCTGTGCCAGGAAAACTAGCTCCTGTCATACCCTGAAAGAGAATATGGCTTTATTACCACTCATTTAATTTGATGATTAGATTATCATATGTTTCTTCCATTTCCCAAATTTTATGACATACATGTACTTTTACAAAAATGTAAGTTTAAACTAATGCATGTCACTTTGATTAGAAGCATAAGGCTTATTGATTAAGAAAATAAGAGGGTACCACAGCTCAAGTTACAACTGCCAGGATGTGGAATCAATCCCAGTGCCTACCAACAGATGATTGGATTAATAAATTGTGGTATATGTATGCCATGGAATACTATTCAGCCATAAAAAGATAGAGAGTTTACATCTTTTGTATTAACCTAATAGGATTGGAGAACATTCTCTTTAGTAAAGTATCACAAGAATGGAAAAGCAAGTATCCAAGGTACTCAATACTAATATTAAGCCAGTAGATGAAGTAATGCACACCCACACAAGAGAAAAACACAAATTAATTCAAGTGGAAGGGGGAGGAGGGATGGTGTGCTCCCATCTAATGGGCACAGTGTAAGGGTATATGGCTTACCTTCGGGCATATACCCGAAGAGGGGCACAACACAACAGTAACTTTATAGAGCAAATACAAACATTTTAACCTAATTGTTTGTAACTTCACATCAATCTGAAATTTAAAGAAGGCTTGAACACATCTACTTTTCAGTTCTGAAAGCAAATGTTAAAATCCAACATTTAAAATGCTTAGTTCCAAGTTTATGTTTAGAAAACAATATAGCTAAAATGTATTGGGCATGCACCAGGTGCAGTTAAGATCCTTCCATATATTATTTTATAATGATGCATGACTTCTGTATACCTTTTCCATTATTTTGAAATGAGAATGTTGTGACAAAAAAGGAGTTAATTGACTCACCTGCAGCACATAATTAGGAAGTGATGGAACTAGTTTCAGAATGCATATTTTGGATTTAGTTTGCATGTGTTTTTATTTCTGTAACATTATAACTTTTAAGTATTTTACAATTAGGAAAATTGAAATCAAATTTCAGTGAACAATAGACATTCTTTAGACAGTTCTCAAAGATCTTTCGAGTGTTGTTTGAATAATCCTCCTTTGATTTGTGAGTTTTTGTTTTTGTGTTTGCTTTGTTTATTACTATTATTCGCAGTTTGCCCACTGGCTGTTTTTCAGGCAATAGACAGAAAAAAAGGATAAAAATAAATATAAGAAACTTTGCTTTTTCTTTTTTCCCTCAACTTTGGCCAAACATACAAATGTCAGAAAATCTCTTTGTGATGATTAGGAGAACAGAGGGAGGAGAGGTGCATGGAGTCCTCTGACACAGATCTGTAGTATCTAGAAGCCAACATGCTTATCACTTCACCATAATGGAGTGTTTTAGTTTGGGATAAGCAATTCTGATTGATTTTTCAAAGGGTCTGACATATTCATGGTCCCATGTTGTTGATTTAATTGAATTGTTTTTAAGCAGAGAGATTAGATCTTGGTAATGAAATTTTAAACTATTTTGCATTTCATTTTTTTGTTAGTATTATAAATGCAAAACAAATTTTAAAAACAATCATAAGTATTTATTTGTGAAATACTTTGTTCAATAATTTATATATCCATTTAGTCTTATTAATGTAAATAGTACAGAATTTCCTAGAAATGCATTAATTTGGATTTCTGACTTTTTATTTTTCTCCTTGGGATACGGCTTTCTATGGTAAAATATTTTTAGAATGAAAAAGGAAAGAGACATCGTTCCCTTTCGTGCATGTAGTGGAAAATTATAAAATAACATTTATTTCAGTTTTGAAGACTTCAAAAAATTAAATTTAAAAAAGAAGATTCCTGGATCTTCATTAGAAAATTGGGTCTTAAATTCCATACAGTGTTTTTAATTTCTAACATTTTGTGTTGCAGTGATAAAACCTTCTTCACTTCTACACTTATCACTTGCCAAGAGAATTCAGTTTTTAGTAATATAGATAAGTTCTAAGAGTTATGTCAGTTATTAACTGAGTTGAAAATATTCTACTATTTTTTTCTGAAACTTTATGTTGGTGCCAGATAATTTTGGAGGCTCTTAATCTCTTTTTCTTTCTACACAAAGAATTTGAATTTTATCCCCAAACTAGGAGCAGAACCAGATAGGGATGGACCAAGCAGGTGCTTGGTAAAATCCAAAAATCTAAAATTAAGGCCTAACAAAACATTTACGATTGGATAGATGAGAAGCCATTCCCAAATCTCTACCAATGTGCAAAATTTTTTTAAGATAAATGATACATGTATCTCTTGGATCTAATAGGGACTGACTAGACATGCTTTAGGATTTTATGTATGTGCTTAACCAGGTGACAGTAAGGATTTTGTTTTTGGACTAACCCATCCTACGCCATTCCAAATTAAGAGGAATGTGGCTTGGTTCACATTTAATATTGAGAAAGAAAAAGAAAAAGAAACTTCTTTAATGGTTCATCTTTCTAGTCTTCTTTTCACTTCTGTTTTATTTTCTGCAGCCATGGTTCATCTAGTATGAGTGCTGTCTCTTGATATTTGTCTCATTCTGAGGAAGCCAATATTATTAATGTAGGACATGCCTAACAGTAAATTTTAACTAATTTAATAACTTTCAGATGACAATCCAAAGGAAACAAATTCCCAAATCAAATAAATGTAATGTCATAAAACATTACGAGAGCTAGAAAAACTACTCATATTTCTTTAAAAAGCCTTTTTCTTAAGTGGAAACTAATTAAGTGTAAACTAATTTAAGTAAGTTCAATGTATTGCCTTGGTAGGCAGAATTGTAATAGCATGTCCAAAATGCCTAACTCTTAGTATATACATCCTATATAACCTCCTCTTCTTGAGGGCAAAATTGTAAAATATGTGGAGTGTAACTCTCACAATTATTGCATTTTATGGCTTAAGAATTTTTAACACGTCATTAAGGTCCCTAATCACTTGATTTTTATTTTTCCAAAGATGTGGGGACTGGCTCTGTCATCCAGTCTGGACTGCAGTGGCACAATCAGAGCTCAGGGTAAACTCAAACTCCTGAGCTCAAGTGATCCTCTCTCCTCGGCCTTTGAGTAGCTGTGACTACAGGTATGTCCCACTAAACTCAGACAATTTTTAATTTTTTCTTTTTTTTTGTAGAGATTGTGGAGGGCTAATGTCTTGCTATGTTGCCCAGGTTGGTCTTTAACTCCTGGCCTCAAGCAATTAATTCTCTTGCCTCAGCTTCTCAAAAAGCTGAGAATACAGTGACAACCCAGCTGATTGTGAGTTAATTAAAAGGAAAATTATCTTGGGTAGGTCTGGCCCACCAGGTGAGTCCTTTAAAAGAAGAATTGGGGCCCTCCTTGAGGTCAGAGAAATTCTCATCCTGACCTTACTAGGTTGTGCAAGGGTATGAACTAATGAGGTACAAAACTGTGGATAAATCTTCAAAATATGATAGGCTAGAGAAAAACAAGGTATGAAATAATACCAATTGAATAATATATTTATATGAAGTTCAATTTACAAGCCTACTGTATCATATAATGTAGACAAATGACTGCCTAGAGGAGAGGGTGAGCATAAAGAACATTTTGGAGTGATGGATAAAATGTATTATATCTTGATTGTGATGGTGATTACACAAAGTATATACATTTATCAAAATTCACTGAACTATACACTTAATGTTTTATTTTAGCAGATATAAATATATCTTCAAAAAGCTGGTTAACAACAGTAGTACCTGGTGCACAATAAAGTATTCAATAAATACTTATGAATGAGCAAAATTTGCAATCAATTTTATTCTTTAAATAATTTATAATTTTAGTAAAAATATGTTTTCCATAATAGTTCAAAGGATCTATATGTAAACAGAAAGCCAGAAAATACATATTATTTATTTGAAATGCAAAATGAATGTCATGAATTACTTATCTTACATATCTGTGACGTTGGGTTATCTGAAATAATTAATTTTGGAAGTTTTCCATTTCTGATGCAATCCAGTGTTATTTTCTCTAGGTCTTGATGATTCCAGTGAGTCTTGGTCCTTATAGGCTTTCTGAAAATATTAACCATAAAATGATTAAAATAGTTTAGAAAATTACAAAGACAGTAAGTATCATAATGATTACATTTGGATATTGGAGTTAATGCAATGCATTCTCAGTAACAGATAATATACCATATTAATAAAATGACTTGAAAATCTTTTGGTCCCATCTTTCCTTAGGAAATATTACTTTCATGGTTTTAAATATACAAAGTGATTCTTTTAGTACTTATAAGTTTAAAATGCAAGTTTTTAAAAAGTAAAATCACAATATTGAGAAAGTTGATATTACAGAATTAAAATAAGCATATTAGGATATTTTACAGAAAATTTGGCAATGAATATCAAAAGGCAGAGGATTCTCAAACTCTTATCCTCTCCTTGTTTTGGTTTCAGATATTCCATTAGATTCTCTTATGCAAATCTCTAATAAAGTAGGATCAGTTGAAAGCTATGACTCTACATTGCAAACAATAATTTTATTACCTATAGAGTGATAAAAAATATAAATACAAGAATTGCCTTTCCCCCAATTCATTAACTCTTCAAAGTACCTTTTAAGATCCATCCATAAAAAGTGGCTGATAGGACGAAATGTTTGTTTGTGTGCAAGTATCTGCTTTCTTTTCCTCAAACATCTCAGCATCATTCTTTGAGAGCAGCTGATGGATTCTTTGACGTGCAGCTGGAATATCACAGTATATAATATAGACCTGATAAAAAGTTAACATTATATTATT
This sequence comes from Otolemur garnettii, assembly GCF_000181295.1. Taxonomy (NCBI): domain Eukaryota; kingdom Metazoa; phylum Chordata; class Mammalia; order Primates; family Galagidae; genus Otolemur; species Otolemur garnettii. The sequence continues at coordinate 31,446,110 of NW_003852401.1, forward strand.
TGACTGGCAGAAACTATGAACTCTCTCCTGGCTACTATTAAACTATTTTTTTTCCACCATTAGCGATATTGAGACAAAGATTAAATGGCCAGTAGGCTGGGAATTTATGAGAAGAATTCTAGTACTAAGAGTCATTGGATTTGATTTCATTTAAACTTCATTATGGCTTGAGATTCTATAATCTGTGACTTTCAGAATGCATTTTTATTCTCTCCCAACTAAATGTGCATGTACAGCTAATTTCATTTTATATTTACATAACATTTTAATGTTGGCTTGTAAAGTTTTAAATAAATCCAAGAAAGCGAGCTAGGACCATGCTTGGCTTAGTGCTGTAGCCTGGGTTATTTGCCTCTTGGTGTTTTGGAAACACCACTCTCAGAGAAACTCACCCCGTGCAGCTTCAGGGAATGCTGTGTGTTCCTCTGATTTAATTATGCATTGTTATAACCCAGTTTTTATTTATAATTTTTTAGCAAAATATTTATATTTTGTAAGTAGTCAATCTTTTTTAAAATTTCATTTTTTTGTAGGCTATAAAAAGCATTTGTATTATATGCTGAAAGTGCCCTTCATTTTCTGTTATCACACAATAAATAATTTTGAAAAAATATATAAACACATTATGTTTTCACAAAAAATTCAACAATTTTATTTTAAGATGCACCTACATGAGATTTTCTAAATAAATGAAATTATTTCCATGGATGATTTTCTAAGTTCCAACCATTTAAATTATTTAGGCTTCAGATCTCACCACTCTATGCTTAGGCATTTAGAGTTAAAAATGCTAACTATGAGAATAAACTTGACCAGTAACCTGACATTACCATGACCAAATTTAAAAATATTGCCAGAGAGGGAGAAAGAATGAAAGAAGGAAAAAAAAGAAAGAAACAAAAAACAAAAGGGCATAAAAATTGAAATTGAATCATGACATTTAAGTGATTATTAAGTCTTTATTGTTCATAGTAACAATAGGATACTTTATACTTTTTATATAAAGTTGACAATAGCCATCAAAATTATAGTATCTGTTTTTAATAGACTTTCAAGATTGAAGATATAAATCTGTCAACACTCCCATGTCTTTAGCATCTGCAAAATAATTAGCTCCTTTAATTAAAGTCCTATGAGGGAAATACCGTGCAGCCCACACAGAAGTCAAGCCTATGAATGTCTCAGTGTTTTAATCACTTGCTCTCTAAATACAAGCTGCAGTCTTGATGGTGATGAACAGAAGGAAAAATTTGCATTAAAATTAGTTTGCCTTTTGCTGCTAATCATCTTTTCTAATAAATACATTATTACATTAATAATGTTTTCCTTCTATGAAAGATAAAGAAAACGTATATCCTTGATTCTTTTTCTTGCTATAAATTGAATTTGCATTTGTGAAGGCAAATACAGACTGTCTACACACCAGTTAAATATTTTATTATGATCCCTGTTTATTCCAAAGAGGTAGAATGAAGTAACATGTCCTAGAAATGCATCTGATGGGAAGTTCAGGAACCCTGGTTCACTGTTTACTGGTTGCATGACTGCAGCGAAGTCACATAAGTTCACTGTTTTCCTTGAGTTGAAGAAGAGGATTGGACCACATGAGCATTTCGGAACAGTGCCCTTTAGAGCTTGCTTTCCAGAATGGATTTTAAGCACTTGTCTCCTCTAGAGCCCCTTTTGCTCTGTCTCAGCATTAAGGTGCCTCTGTTTTATATTATTATTTTTGTTTCAATATATCTTATATTTTGATTTTAATTAACAAGATTTTGTTTAAAGAAAGAAAGCTCTAAATAGCCGGGCGTTGTGGCGGGCGCCTGTGGTCCCAGCTACTTGGGAGGCGGAGGCAGGAGACTCGCTTGAGCCCAGGAGTTGGAGGTTGCTGTGAGCTGTAATGCCACGGCACTCTGCCCAGGGGGACAGCTTGAGGCTCTGTCTCAAAAAAAAAAAAAAAAAGAAAGAAAGCTCTGATTTATAAAAAGGTTTGAAAACCACTGGTCTGAATTAGTAGTAGCACTCTTTGCACCTGACCAGTTCTCTGTTTGGGTTCATTCCAATGTGGTGAGCCATTTACCCCAGCACACTGGACTGGGCAAATAAACAAACAAACAAAAAAATGGATAAAAATCTTTGCCTTTCATGCTCTCAGTTACCAAAGTTTCATTTGGAAAACGTCGCTGATATTTACCGTGCTTAATAAAATTTTCAACAATTGATCGATTGTTTCATGAGAGCCATCCAATCTCCCTGGTTCACTTTCATTTTGCAAAATTTCTTTAATAGCTCTTTCTCGTTTGGATAAGGCCTGTTTCATTTTTTCCAGCTTGAATAAGATCCCTGCTATGTGTTGAACTAATGGGATATTCTTTCCTTCTGCTGCCATGAGCATAGCCTGAAAAAAAAGTTTTAGTTTCCTGATAAAAATGTTTTTTCCTTTTAATCTAAGAAATAGAATTAGAAATAATCTAATCTAATCTGTAATGCTAAGAAGTAGCAATAAAATGTACTCATAAAAAGCAAAGTATAATGTATAAAATACCAGATACTTAAATTCTGACATGTGGTTTGAAAACATTTTTTTTTTGGCCAGGGCTGGGTTTTGAACCTGCCACCTCTGGCATATGGGGCCGGCACCCTACCCTTTTGGGCCTCGGGCGCCACCCCTTGAAAACATTTTGTAAAAGGTGCTCCAAAAATGTTGTGGGTAATTGTTTGAAACTATAAAATGAAGGATTTGTTGCTATTATAATTGAATATTTCTAGAGGTAGCTAGGTTTTTATTTGAGGGATACAATACATAGACTTTTAAAGAATATTCAGACTTTTAAACAATTTCACAAGAAGTATCTATCTATACCCCAAATTGGCAAAAACAAAATGAAATAAATACAAAAAGAATATATTATTAACTAAAATGTTCCCTGGGAATAGTCAATGTTAACTTAATACAGTAGAACCTCTGTAAGGTGACCACCCAAGAGATTTTAAGAAACTGGTCAATACATGGCAGTGGTCAACATAAAGAACTTCCACTGAGTATATGTGGTACATGTCTGGTCTATGAAAATTAGGTCAACTTAAGGAGGTGGTCAATGTAGGGAGATGGTCCACTAGGGAGACTCTATTGTATTTATATGTAATGCTTAGTTCAGTACATATATACATAAAATTAGTTTAGGTTCCAGAGTTTTTGCCGTTAAAGTACTACTCAAAGTTCTTATGAAAATAATAATGTCTATTTCTTTGAACATATTATTCCTCTGCTGTTTTTCTCTAAGATTTGGTCTGATTATTACCACTCAAGTTATAACTAAGCTTTGTCTTAGTTGTAACCAGTGATTCTGTACAACTCTTAAGTTGCAATATACATGTCTGGCTATTTCCTATAAAAGTCAGAGAAAATATTCTCCACATCTAAAGATAAAGCATCTATAGTTTTGAAGATCCTCAAGTTGTGGTGTAATATGGAACTAGTGAGATACCTATCTAGAGAATTGTTTTACTGAAATATCCAGAACCTGTATCTCTATATTACATTAATGAAGTGATATTAAAGGTCTTTGGGAGAAAACCTAAACTTGTAAAGGAAAATGGCTTACAAGCATTTGAATATCCATGAAATAAATGCCTTCAAATATATATTCTTCCTTACTATCAAACAACATGATGCTTTCACTTATTTATTACTGCTTTTTAATTACAAACTCAGATATCATAAAGATATTTACTTGAAAGATGATCAGATTAGTGATATTTTATTTATTCTAAAGCCATGAGAAAGGATTACATTTCCATGCTTATTTGTACTCCCTTGTTCTGATCCTATATCCAAATCCCAGGACAGCATCTTCCCTGGGGACACTGTTGCATTTGGATGGCAATATCCACATTTCAAACTTTTCTGGAATTTTTCCAGCTCTGCTATGATTTCTTGCAGTTCTTTAATAGCTGAAATAAGAAAAAGAATAGAAAAAACCTGATAAAAATTGTTATAAAAAAACCACTGCAGATAATATTTTATGAAAGAAAAATTCTAGAGCTCAGTGCAAATCTTAGCAGTGATCTAATGTGCATGTTATTCACTGGCTTATTCATTTTTTCGATCATTCATTCAAAACATACTGAATATTTACTACATCATGAACCTTTAGTTTAGCACCAAAATGTAATGATGAACTAGACACCCACAGTAGGCCTGAACAAGTGTATATTCTAGTGAAGGAGAAGAGCAGCAAACATCTGAGTGTATGGATAAAGATCATCATGAAAGTTATAATGAAGATCAGTAAAGAAGTAAGGAGGGTCCTGTGGTCATGAATTAATGAAAAGGTTTGATTAGATAAGGCTGGATGGAAGATTTTTCTGAGCAAGAACAACTTTTGAAGTGAATGTTGAAGACTGAAAAAAGTTAACCATACTAAGAATAGATAAGTGTAAAAAATAAAGATTTAGGCAAGGAAACAGAAAGTTAAAAGGTCCTGAAACAAGAGAAAATATGGTCTGGAAACATAACATGAACTAGTGGGACAGGATCCCAGTGAGTAAGGAAGACAGTGGCCCCAGCAGAATAACAGCGCCTGGGTCAGGCATTTCAGCACCTTGTAGGAAATATTAATAGTAACGAGTCTAGGTTTTATCTAATGTCCATTAAAAGCCACCGGAGGAGTTTAAACAAGGCCTATGCAGATCTTTGTGGCTGCTGAAGGATAAGTGAACTGAGATTGGGTTGTGGAAAAGCAGGGAATGGGAGAGCACTGGGAAGCCAGGCAGCAACTACAGATGTTGGTGACTCAGGATATGGAGATGGGTGAATTTAGGCTATGTTTTTGAGATAGAATTAATTAGACTTACTCTTGTTCTCCAAATGAAAGAAAAGTCAAGAATAAATGACCCCCAAATATTTGGCTTAGTACATAATATCTATACTCTAAAACATTCTTGGTTCAGGGATCTCTTGGGGGGAGAGTTCCAACACAGAATTTGGAGTTCTCCTTCTCTTTCTCTCTCCTTTCCTGAATCCCCTTTTCACTTTTAACTTGCCATGATTGCTCAGGACTTCATTCACTGGTTTCTCAGACTGTGGGCTTTTTCCTTCTCTCTTCTTTTCTCCTCTCCTCTCCTCTCCTCTCCTCTCCTCTCCTC
>NW_003852401.1:31451274-31465056 GCF_000181295.1 Otolemur garnettii
CCCTCCTCTTCCCTCCCCTCCTCTTCCCCTCTCTTTCCCTCCTCTCTTGTCGTTTCTTTCAATAGACTGACTCTCTCTCTCTCTCTCTCTCTCTCTCTCTCTCTCCAGGCTAGAGTGCCCTATGACATCAACCTAGCTTAAAGCAACCTCAAACTCCTAGGCTCAAGTGATCCTCCTGCCTCATCCTCCTGAGTAGTTGGGTCTACAGGCATGTGCCACCCATGCCAAGTTATGTTTAGTAGAGGTGGGATATGACTTTTGCTCAGGCTTGTCTCAAATTCCTAACTTTAGGGATCTTCCAGCATGAGCCACTGTGCCTAGACTGTGGGCTTTCATTATAGATTTAGCTGCCCAATGTCATGCAACAAGGAGTGTCTTCCTCAGGTCTAAGCTGCAAAAAATGGAAAACTCATACTGGTTTCTTACTACAATTTTTAACTTCTCTTCAAAATCTGCTTGCTTTCATTTATTCTCCAAAGAATAATGCTCTCTTAAATAGATGTTTTTGTATTTTGTTCAGCATTTACAGTTGTGATCCATGGGAAGACTAGCATGATAGGGGCTTACGCTGCTATACTGGAGCCACTAAAGGTCTTTAGTTCCTATTGTTTCTGATGCGCTTAATAGTAAGGTAAGGCCTGTGTGTGCATGTGTGTTTGTGTGCATGAGTGTTTGCCAAGGAGTAGTTTATCAAATAGAGGTAATTCAACATGTTTCTAAATGCTAATTGGGGAAGAAACTGCTCTGTTAATCAAGGTTAACTGAGTGATTTTATATCTAAAGAGAGAAGTAAAGACAGACTACTAGAAATACCAAGATGGTTAATTTTTTTTGGTAGAATTAATAAAAACTACAGCATTGGGGGAAAAATTACTTACTCAGAGAATTATGGGTATGAAGAAAATTCATTTTTTGAGTGAAAATTTCCAGAAGCCAAGTCTGAAATATACATATTTCAAAATATCGATGTAATAGCATGTCACATTATTTTTTAAAACAAAGTTATCTTACTTCTTTTCCAAGCTAAATTTGAGAAGGCAAAATTCAGCTATATAGATATTTATTTTGATAACTAATATACTTTTAAGGATTATTGATATGGCTGGTTTTAAAGCATCTAATTTATGTTTGACTCTACTCGTAGAGTCTCCTTCGTGTAATTCATTTCTTTTCTGCTCTCTGCATCAGTGATGGTGCTCCTCGGGTCCTGCTCTCTCTTCTCTTATCTACCTGACCACCTTACCTTTGTACAGCTTTAAATTAATAGTAATTCCCAAATGTGTACCTGCAGAGTCCCAAACCCCCAAAGCCAATTTCCTTTCTGTTGTGATGTCCCACCAGTAGATCACATTCTCCCATCCCACGCTCTTCATCTACTCTTCTCACACCTCCTTTTCCTCCTGTGTTTCTCCCACATTCCCAGTAGGACTACCCGTCACTTAGGTGATCATGATAATCAACATTATCTTCTTGCCCTTTCTTTTTGTCATCCCTTAATGGTGACATTGGGTACAGATGGAGATAAAGAGGAAGTAAATCTTATTCTTTACTATGTCTCAAATGTGCCTGTTATGGAATAAATTGTACCCTACCCCTAAATGTATATGTTGAAGCTTTAATCCTTATGTGACTTTGTTTGGAAATAGAGTCTTTAAGGAGGTAATTAAGGTTAAATGAAGCCATAAGAAAGAGGCCTGAATCGATAGGACCAGTATCCTGGTAATAAGAGAAAAAGACACCAGAAACACACCCACACAGAGAAAAGGCCATGTAAGGATATGGTGGAAAGGTGGTCACCTGCAAGCCTAGGAGAGAAAGGAGGCTCAGGAGAAAACAAACTTGCTAACATTTGGCCTTGTACGTCTAGCCCTCCGAACAGCGTGGTATTGACCCCAGCCAGTCGGTGGTATTTTGTTAGAGCTGCCCTAGCAGACCAAGTGGCTAATCTATTGCCTAAAAGTTAGCAGACCTCATTCTGTTGTAACAGTGGTTAAGAAATAGTTTTAGTTAGAACAAAGGGAAGAGAAGGAAATAAAGAACAGCCAGGCATCTTGTGACTATCTTCTCTCAGGGGCATTCAATTTAATGAAAAATTATTAAGCAAGTTATTATTATTATTATTATTTTTTGAGAATTAGGTTACATTGAAGAGTACAAATAGACTAGAATAAAAACACCCTGTCTCAACCCATGAAAAACAAACCTCATGTCTAGTAGGTGAAACAGTCAATAATAAACTACAAAATAGTGGAAGAAATACAGTAACAGAAACAGGTATAAGGAAGAGGGATAGTACATAAAAGGGAGTGACCAGCTCTGCTGGAGTCTTCTAGGGAAGGCTCCTGGGAGGAGATGATATTTGGTTTGGATTTTAAAAATGACTCAAGAGTTCTTTGTGTATGGAAATGAGGGCCACTCCAGCTACAGCAGTCTCACAGATATCAAAGGATTTGGGAGAAACCTTAGCCTACTAGTGATGGACCACAACTTCTCATGCAGTGTGTGTGTCTGTGTGAGTATGTGTGTGTGTGTAGGCGGGGTTGTATTTTATTTTACAGAAAATACCAGGAAAGGAATGCTTTGTTGCATTTGAAAGGAATGCGCTTGAATGAAATGTTCTGTGACACAGTGAATCCATGTAGTACCCACTCAGATAATTTCATGGTGATCAGTGACATGAAAAACTGACCATACTGTTTATTCACTTTTCTCTCCCGTCTTTACTTGAAGTAACACATTTTAAAAAACTGTTTATTACAAAATATATTTTTGGATAAAATACTGGGAGTGTTCTCTTTCCTACTTGGAAGCATATTTTCAGAAACAAGTCTATTTCATTCTGATGGAATGTCTGACTCTGAAAAGGACATATTCTTTCCAAAGTATGATTACAAGAGAGAAGAGAAAAATGGACACATCTTAAACATTTTACCTTTATATTTACTAAACCGACATTTGCACGATAAGTATAATTACCTAGGTTTGAATAATAATCCTCATAAAATGAAAGGCCAGTGACATTAACCAGCAGTAATTGCTAGCAGCAAATTGAGTTATTACCAATATAGATATTATAAACAGAGATTAATGATGGGTACCATTTTTATGATTATGAAAGAGTAAACCTGGAGAGAATGAGAGCTCTCATGATCTCTGGGTACATCTTATGAAACATTTTGGGTAACTCTCATGTTCCAATAAGTCCACCTCTTATAATGAGTTTTAATTTTAAAAAAAATTAAAAAATAACTAGCTTCATTATATTTGTGGTTCTCTTTTTCCAAAAAGATAATTTTATTCATTTTAAACAAATTAAAAATTTATTATTCTGTTTTTATGGATGAGTGGAAAATTTATTACAATAGGCTCTTTCAGTTAGGATTACAGTGACCAGATTCGCAGGGCATCCCACACAGCTTCCAGGGAGGCTGGGATGATATGTGCGTGTGTATGTTATATGGATGATACATGTATATAATCTCTTCAGTCCTCAGCTAGAATGGTTATGGATTTTCATGCTCCAAGGTGCAGAAACAAAAAGCTGTTGACACTGGATGAGAGTATGAGCTGACTCTGCTCTGCTACTCCCCATCTTTTCAGACGATTTCATGATTTCATGGACTTGAGCACCATGTAGATGTCCCTCCCCTTGTCCCTGTTCTCACAGAATATTGTTTCCAAATACATACTCTCAGTCAATGGAAAAGTGAAGCTATCCCACGTGGCCCATAGCCCTTCCATGATCTGTGCCAGGCTTCCCTCTGTGCTCCAGCATAGAGAGCAGCACAAGTTCCTGGTATAACACAAGGGCCTCCCTTACACTTCTTGTCATTAGCTCATGGTTTTCCTTTGGCAGGCATGTCTGCACAATTCTACCCACAGCCTGACACATACCTTTTTATACCTCACTACCCTGCTCAGGCATCCACCCCTAGAAAGTTATTCCTGAATCTCTCTTTTTTTCCTCTTCTATAGTATGTGTTTTTAGTGCTACAGTACTAAAGGCAACTGTTTAGATGCCTTTTCTTAGTGCCCTTCCCAAATAACCCAGAAACATCTGAATTAATACTCCTCCTTTGTCAGACTGAAATTATATGTTCTTCTGCCTTCACTCTGCCCTACTCTTCCATATAATTCTAGCATGGAGCACACTGCTTCATAAATTAAGGTTGAAAATGTGAGTGATTATTACTCACAAAAACTGAAAATAAAATTTTGAGCCACGACACAGCAAAGATACAGAAAAGGCCTTTGATGAAAACTTTACCACTTTACCAGGCGCAAACTAAATATCGATATTAACATATACATTTTTTAACCTACCTTTTCTCTTTCCTGTTGCTCATACTTTTGGCTTGCTTGGTAAAGGAGGTCTTTCTTTTCTTCTATAAGCTCATCATTTCTCTTCATCAGAGCCTATAATATTGGAAGGTACAGGAAGAAGGGCAGAAAAATGAATTTTGAATTTTTGTTATTGAAACATTACTATTATCATTATATGTACTTGTTCTTAAGTCAGAAAAAAAGAGTCTTTAAAATAAATTGTGATCTCAAAAAATTAAAGTGAGTTTCTGTGGAATATTGAAAGCCAGGTGTGCATGCTAGAATATACACTGAGGAAATTATAATTTGACCTACTGCTACGGCTTGAAGATAAACAATTCAAGCTACAGCATTCGCTCAAATTAGTAGGTGGCCAAAATAAGGCATTTGATTACACCTGAACCTGAAGGCAAGTCTTAAGGTTTAACTCAAATTTGGCTATGTGGATCTATAAATATTTACTTAAATATTTCTTACTTGCAGTCTCTGTGGTAGGCAGAATAGGGACATCTAAAGATGTTCTCCTGATAGGTGTCCAAATCCCCAGAACCCGTAAACATATTAGGTTACATGGAAAGAGAACTAAAGTCACAGATAGAATTAAAATTGCTAATCTATATAGAATCAATCTATAAAGAGAAAGACTAAACTGTGGGTGGGCCTAATGTAATGAGAAGGGACCTTACAAGTGGAAGACACACTTGTGGGACAAAGGGAGATGGATGGGGACATGCTATGTTGTTGGCTTCAAAAAAAGGGAAGGGTCACAAATCAGCAAACATGTATGGTTTTAATGACTGACAAAGGTAAGGAAATGGATTTCCCCTGAGAACCTCCAGAAGATAATTCCACTTTGCTGCCACCTGGTTTTAGCCTAGTGAGACCTGCTTTGGGCTTGTGACCTGCAGAAATGTAAGAGAATACATTTGCGTAGTTATGAGGAATAAAATTCATGGTCATTTTTTATACTCCTCCTAAACTAAAGTTGAAAACGTAACACAAGAGAAAAATAACATTGCTGTTTTGTCAACTGCATTGTTAATTTTATAGTTGCACAAGAAGCAATTTTAAATTGAAATCACTATTAAGGAGTCTCACTTCTCGTACTAACTGAAGTGAGATTACGGAGAACCAGGCAAGCTGAATTCTCCCAGCCCTGACCTTCTAATTCTCCCCTCATGCTCCTCTTGGGCAGGTCCTATGTCTCACTACATGCGGCTGGCTCAGAGCATGAAGTTTCAAAAGACGATTGTGGCTATGGAAGCTCTTTGTCTGTTCTTCCAGCAGCCCAAATATCATTGCGACACTTTAAAAGCTATAGAATTCCTTAAATTATGTACAACTTCCTGTTTCATATTCTTTTTAAAAACATAAATACATAATTTATATTCTGCAAACAAGAAAAAAAAGTGGAAGAACGGCATGCCTTCATGTTGAACATTATTTGTTGGTACTGAATGAGAATGATGAAGGCTGAGAGACAGCCAGCATTTACAGGTTGCCTACGTTACCTCACTTTAAGGAAGGTGTTGCAAACAGTGTTGAAGCATTTCCCCTGCACCACTGAGTGTGAAAATAGCCCAGGGAAAAGGAGAAGAAACATGTGGAAAATACAGAAGTAATGAACTTTAATATTAAAGAGGGGGGTTCATTTCTCCAGTACTGGTTACAATTATTTCTGTGGGTTTATTTAGTATGTTACATAGAATTATCTTTCTAGAGGACAGTGCACACGTAACCTTACCTTCACTGTACCTTGCCAGTGTTGGTGCTTCTATACCACCTGGCTGTGATATGCCTCAAACATTTACGGAGTTCCTTTATTTTCTTGTCATGATCCTTCTACAGGGAGAAAAGGAAGATTTAGACAGAGCATCTTTATAAGCACATTAGCCAACCACAAATCTCTGCTTCTGACTCCCTGAGCACATTCCATAGAATGAAACCTTAACAACCCCCTTGTAGTAAAGACAGAAACTGCCAAGGACGACCATCGCTTACTGTGCTGTGACCGTGAACAGGAAGAGTAGCTGGTAACTCTGGGTCTCGGGAGTGATGAGTCCTTTAGCCCAGTGGGAATAAACAACTGCCTTGAATCAAATGTCAAGACAAAAGTGTTCTTGTTCTGTGGGAAGGTTTCTATGTTTAATGAATAAAAGCTCACAAACAAGTCTTGGAAAGGTTACCTTATGGCTTCAAAAATCTAATCTGAGTAGCTTAAAAACGGAGCTTTAACAGAAGGTAACCTTAAACACAGCACCAGGATCTGCACCAGAGGCTTTTTGTTTTGTTTTGATTGTCTGTCCTGCTCTTTCAAAGCTTATGGGAATTTTGCCAGTAGGACTTTATTTAGTATTATCCATAATTCCCTGTAAATAAGGAAAATGACAAGCTTAGTAACAAAGATAGTTCATATTTGGGGTGGTTAATGGAAAAGGATCAGGGTCTTTGGAAATTCCCCTTAAGTTATTCCACATAGATGTATCTCTCATTGATGTCCAAGCTCCACTGACTTTCACATTTTTCACCGCATAATATCGGATTTTACTATTTCTACCTATCAGCATTTGGGGACTCTTTAAAAACATGGTAAATAAATAAAAATAGGCCCACAATTTTATTAAGAAATAGGCCAACTAATACTATGCTAAGTAATGGCAAGGGAATCAAAACTGACATTTCCAGACTTTATGGGAGAAATTTTTAAAATTCATTGTTCATTATTTGGCAAATTTTGTGCATTGAAATATTCAGAGATTGAGCATGATTTTTTTTTATTAAATGACAGCTTTGTACATTAATGCAATCATGGGGTACAGTGTGGTGTTTTCATATACAATTTGAAATATTTTCATCAAACTGGTTAACATAGCCTTTATGTCATTTTCTTAGTTATTGTGTTAAGATGATTATATTCTACTCTTAGAAAGATTCACTTGTACCCTTGTAAGATAAACTATAGAAGTGATCCCTCCAATCACCCACCCTCCACCCATTGCCCCCTCCCCACTCCCTCCCCATATTCTTAGGCTGTAATTAGGTTATAACTTTCATATGAAAGCCATAAATTAGTTTCATTATAGGGCTATGTACATTGGATACTTTTTCTTCCATTCTTGTGATACTTTGCTAAGAAGAACATTTTCCAGCTCCATCCATGTAAACATGAAGGATGTAAAGTCTCCATCTTTTGATTGAGCATGAATTAATGTGAAGATTTAGCTCTGCCCACTAGAATGTTATCTTTATGAGCCAGTGATTTTGTCTGATTGGTTAATTGTTGTATCCCTAGCAATCACCATACTGCTTGGCCTAGAGTAAGATCTAATAAATATTAGCTTAATAGCTCAAGAGATTAAAAAATCTGATGAAAACAAATAAAAGACTATAAAAAAAACAGTTGCACTTAAACGTAATATAAACATTATCTGCTCTTGCAAATTTCACATCTTTACAAAATAAAAATATCATCCTGTAGCCTTGGATGCAGATTTATGTGAGTATTTAATCCTACCTGGATTGTACTACTGCTCTACAGAAGCAGAGGGTACATTTCAAATGTCCTATCTTGCCTTCTATCTTCCACATTTGTCAAAACTGTGCATGCTGGAGAGAAGTGAAAATGTCGACAAATAGGATGTTGTGCGTGCAGAAACTCACACGCATGCGTGTGTGTGTCTATGTCTGTCTAGATGTCTTCCACCCATCATCACGTGAACTCTGACCCATTTTAGGAGTACTGGTGAATAGCTTCCCCTATGTCCTTGGCCAGTAGGGGGAGCTGTCACCAACCACTACAGCATGATTCTAGGTGTAAACTCATTTTTATGTGAAGACCCATACCTCAATGGTACCTTTTCCTAAATAAGAACTATAGATTTTGATTATCAAATACGTCAAAGGGTCAATAAAACAAACCAAAACCTATTAAAGTCTAAAACAAGACTATCATGATGCATATTATACTTGGGTATAATTCTAGGTAATAAAATGGTTCAATGTTAAAATGTAACACATACTTTATAACATTACCATAGTGAAAAATGTTTATCATCATTCACCTTCTCTTCCTTTCTCATAAATTCCGTTTTTTTGCTTACTTGTTTGTGTGTATGTTGCATTTGGTACATGTCCTTTGTCATCTGCAAAAAATAATGGAGATAAATAGAAAAATCAAGTGAGAAAAGAAAAGTCCAGATGATTATATAAACCAACTTTTAAAAATGTAACACAATGTTTTCGGGATTAACTTCAACATTGTTATCATCTTCTATATACTGCTCCTGTATTAAACATTTATTTTATTAAATACAGGATATTATCTTCTTTAATTCTAAAACCTCATCTTCACAACTGGTCTCATTAATTTTAGTAGGTGAGAAAATCACTACTTAGAGAACACAGACTTTTTCAGGATCACAGGACTCTTAAGTGGTTAATTTATTATTGGAATCTTGTCCTTTTGACTCTAATCCCCATATAATTATCTTTTCTCCTAAGTTCCTCCTCTGATCAGCTATTCACTCCATCTCCATTGTATGAAATCATTTTTCTTCCTTATTTCCACAGTCAGCATTTGTTCAATTTTATTGCAATCACTATGTGCTAAAGGCACTGATGTCATTCAAATAATTTATGATGTGTTAGGAAGTCTAAGAAGAATTCACTGTTCTGCTCTGATCTAGTCTGCCCTTGCCCATGAGAGAATGTTCTGGAAACTTGAGATGGCCAGTTGTCCTGTTACCTCTCTGGAATATTAGGAAACCCACAGAGACTAAGAGCTTGGTTAATTAAGGAGCTGCCTAGGGAACAATGAGCAGAATCTGTGCTCATATCACACAGTGGCTTTGTTAATAATACTGATTCTGCATTGATCACAATCAAAATGCTTCATATTTGCATTTCAGGTTATAAGGAAAGAGGTCGTAAATCCAAACCGTTCATTAATCAGGATCACCATTTGCATGTGGTATTCAAAAGCTAAATTGGGTCTTACGTGTATTTGTCAATACTATAGTATTAAAAAGAAGACGAGTTATTAAATAATTTTCTTTAATTCTTAGAAATTTTACACAAAATACATTTTAATACAAACCACATGAAACAGTAGCACAATTTTGGTTTCAATGAAGTCATTCTCCATAAGTACGTTGTGTGTATATTTATGTAATTGCCAAACTCTTTATTTAATAACAAAATTATCTTAAAATGTGCTATTTATACTGACAGCTCTTATATTTTGATTTTGTTTATGATATGTGGGTTCTCAGGCTAACTTTAACATGTGATATCCAAATTAATACTATTTCAATTTTACTCAACAACTCTTGCTTAACCTGACCCAATATATCGTCAAACTCTCTTTACAGACAGTTAAATATTATATTGATTTCTTGTTTGTTTGTTTAAATCTGCAGAAATACATAATCTCTAACCCCTCCATGACTGGATTGTTGGCGTCTCCTTTGACAGTCTAACACAGAACAGGCAGGAATATGAGACAGGAAATTAGAAGAATGAGCATTTAATCCAACAAATTCTGTCTGTAATTCCTTGAGTTCCCAGATGAAGTTTTGAATTTGATACATCCCTCAGAGGCAGGGTAGCACATTGTTCAAGAGTCCCAAACTCACAGCCAGATGGCTTGAGTCCAAATTCAATTTCTAATACTTAACTATGTGTAGGACCTTGGGAGCTAGTTTAAGGCTTTTGTTCACCTATGAAACGAGAATAAACACAGCACTCCCTTCATAGGGTTGAGAAGTAAGCATAAATAAGTCGGTATGGATAAGTCACCTAGAACCTGGTCTGACACAAAATCAGAGCTACGTTTGGATCTCCTATTTTTAACCTAAATTTATTGAAATATTTAGATCTTTGTAAAATTGTGAGCAGCTCAGATAATCGGCATTTGTTCCCTGAGCCTCCATCACGTGTCACTTGCCACGCTAGATTCAAAGACCATGCCCATGAACAAAACAGACAAAGATTCCTCGCTGGAATGCTGCCTGAGACCAAGGTGCTCTAATTGAATTGGAGCCTCCTCAAGATTCCAACTTATGAAAATACATTTTTCTATTATAAAGTTTTTGCTTTTTAATCTTAGTTACTAATATGTGTAGTCACAGAAACTAGCTTATTTACACCTTTAAACACAACTCTTTTTGCCTCACTTCAAACTGTTTTTTACTTTTAGTGTGGTGTCTAACATATACTAAATGACATCTGGTTCATTCCATATTTTCTATGTTATGACAAATTGTCTCTTGATCCACCTTAACTATTTACATCAATTACAAGCTGCACCTCAATTTCATGTAAGTTAAAGAGGAAAGGCACCTCAGCACTGAAAAAATATAGTGTTACTATTTGTATTATGAAAGATGATGTCATCACCTTGGCTTAAAAATCATCTCTCACATGCAGCACAAGGTGAAGAATTTTTTATTATCTACAATTAGAGTCCTTCGAGGCAATAATTTAGATGTAATATTTATCTTAGCCAAGACTCATAATACATGGTGAATGAACATGTTTAAATTAAATTGGAAAAATGTTCAGTTGTGTATGTGCACACACACAGGTATACAGATATATATAAACTTCATTAAAAATGTCTCTTTTTTTTCAAGTGACCCAAAATATCTGTAATTTGTAATTATGGGCTGGATACAAAGTTGTTATGGGGGGGAAGAACTGGGAAATATTTAACTAGATCAACTGACTTCTCAAGTGTGTTCTTATTCTTGGGTCTCAGTTTTTCCTCACAAACCAAATGTTTTGTACACTCATTCTAGAAAATTTTGGAAGGTGGCATAGTGGTATTCTTAAATTTGGAATTATAAATGCCTTTTGATGTCACTGTTCCAATATCCATATGATATACTGCCTAAGCGTACACAATCTCATGATAACTCCACTGTACTTGCGAGACTATTATCACTTCTCATAAGAAAGACTCCCCACATCAATCACCAAAACACATATTTATTGCTATACTTGTGACCAATACCAGGTTGTTTGACAACACTGCCTAGCAGTGAGGCAAGAGAGGGCCTGCTGACTTGGTCCATACCCATCTTAGAGAAATATGTATTATTTTACCTTTGCATCTAGGACTTTACTCTGCAGATGTGATTAAATTATTGCTATCTCAACCTAAATAACTCAGTAATAAAATTCTTATTGAGATGGAAAATAAAGAATCAAGAATATGATCAAGTAGCCATGACGAAAAATATTCCAACCCTTGTCCTTATTCAATGATTTTCAGGTATATTCTTCTGTATCAATTCCAAAATTTAAAAATTCTGGACAGATAACATTTATGTAGAATATATTATAAGTCTTTTGAGGAATGACAGTTTTCTTTACTTTTAGAGGGGACGTTTATGAAAAAAAGATGTCATGATGTCTTTTTTTTTTTTTTTTTGCAGATTTTTGGCTGGGGCTGGGTTTAAACCCACCACCTTTGGCATATGGGGGTGGTGCCCCACTCCTTTAAGCCACAGGACCTGCCCCCATGGTGTCATCTTTTATCCAAGTGTCACTGACCTGGTATTTGAGGGATACTTAGGGTACCATGATCTGCATCCTTCGAAGGAAAACTGCAATTCCAAAGCATCTTTGTTCTTGAGCTTGGTTTTTCATATTTGCCAAGTGTTTATAAGAGTGTATTTTTGTTTATATCATTTGCATGGGTTTCTAGGATGAATTTTATAACATTGCTTAGATAAATGTCACTTAATTCAATAGGTAAATGTTAAATAACCGGCTATATTCCAAAAAGATATGTATACATTTTTGTGCACTTATTTTTACACAAGTCAGAAAAAAATTAAACCAAAATCTATTTGCTGGTATTTTGTTTCATGAAGAATATGTTTACATTTACCTGGGTGATATAAGATACAGCTAAAGCATACGGTACGTATGGCTGCTTTGCTGGGAAGACTTGCAGTTCAAGTGGCCTCTGGTTATCTTCGTTAGTTAGTCCCAAGTTGTCATCCCTGGAAACTATTGACATCAAGTCAGATTAAAATAAACATAAGAAGTAGTATTATATATACAGTATATTTCCTGAATTTCTGAGAAGCATGCTTGAAGAGAAATATATGCAAAGGTAATATACATTTAAAAAAAAGTCATAACTGTAAATATTTAACCATTCACAAATAACACTAACATTGTCCATTGTAGCTTTTTTCCTTCAGGATTTCCAATAATTATTGTTTCAAATAGCTCATCCCTACACATGATCGATAACATGTTCAGGAAAGAGATTGCTCTACAGTAATCCCCCCTTACCAGAGGTTTGGCTTTTCTCATGGTATCAGTTACCTGTAGCAGCCTGAAAATATTAAATGGAAAACTTGAGAAACAGACAATTCCTAAGTTTTACATTTTGCAGCATTTCTGAGGAAATCCTGCCTCACCACCTTTGCCCTGCCCATCCCTTTGCCCAGCACAGTGCTGGATGCCCATGAGTCACTCAGCAGCTGTGTCCGTTATCAGATGGACTGTGGAGATAGGGCAGCGCTCGGATCAAGTTACCCTGATCCCAAAGCATGAGAGTAAGTGCTGTCGGCAATTCAGACATGCCAAAAAGAAGCCATAAAGTACTTCCTTTAAGAGAAAAGGTGAAAGTTTTCTGCCTAAGAAAGGAAAAGATATCAGATGCTGAGCTTGCTAACATAGATAATAAGAATGAATCTTCCAACTATGAAATTGTGAAGAAGGAAAAACAACCCATCTAGTTTTGCTGTCACCCCTCAAATTGCAAAAGTTATGGCCATGGTGCATGCGAAGTGCTTAGTAAAGACGGAAGAGGCATTAAAGTTGTGGGTGAAAGGATGTGAACAGAAATGTGTTCTGATTGATGGCAGTTAGGTCAGGCACTATCGGCCTCTCAGATGTCCACATGTGTCTTGCAATATTGCCCCTGCAGATAAGGAGGAACTGCTTTATATTCCTTTCACGCTGTCTTGCTTGTCAAGTTTTGGAAGTTTATACCGACCTCATGAAATGAGTTTGCAGCGTGTTCCCTCTTTTTCTAATCCATAGAGGAGTTTTAGAAAACTGCTGCCCATTATCTCTCTACACTGCTTATATATATTCTTATTTGTGCAAATTTACCTTGTGTAAATTGAGCTTTTGTCCATTTGCCATCCCACCATAAGCATCTTTACTGGTTAATGTAATCTTCACAAATTGTAATGACTTCAAAATTTTTACTACCCTAAATAATGCTTCAATAAGAGGATACAAATACTTAACATTTTTCATTCTTCTTTTGCTGTTTTCTTGGAATACATTCAAAAACTTGAAAAGTCATTTTAAAAAGTGGTTAAATAGGGGCGGAGCCAAGATGGCGAACTGCAGCCAGCTTTTTACAGAAGCTCCCGTCCAGAAGGAGGCTGAAAGGACAGAACCTTAGCAAAGTAGCTGATGGTTTGGAGC
>NW_003852401.1:31476372-31527731 GCF_000181295.1 Otolemur garnettii
TTCAATTAAAAAAAAAAAAAAGTGGTTAAATACATAGGCTTGGAAATATTGAAAATCTGAGTTCCCTTTCTATCTCTACAACATTTGACCCATTTGACTTTAGTCAAATGATTACCCTTCTGAAGAGACATTTTCCTCTTTTGTAAATTAGTGAAAATAACATCTACTGCTTAGGGTTGTGTAGGGACTTAATGGGGTAATGTAAAATTAAAATTTCTGTCCTTAAACCATTCAGTAAAAAGTAGGTATTATTAATATCATCATCCTCATCGTTATCAAAAATAGATAAAAGCCATATAATTTGGGGTAAAAAGTTTATTTGGTTGGCTCAAAATATCAGGCTTTTGTATCAGACTATTACTACTCTTAGTGCCTTTAGATTATATCAATTTAACTGCTTCTAGATTTTATCCTACTTTTTTTTTTGAAACGTAAAGGTCAGATGTGATCTTTACTTTGGATTAATATAAGGATACCTATGATTAGGTTGGATTGTTTGTGTTTGTTAGGTGAAGTCCAAGTAGTAGTTGAATCCTACACCCAGGTGTGCCATCTGCCCCTCCATTGCGCTTGTTAGGTGGGAGTTTACTGGCTCCTCCTCCTCCCTTCTTGAATTTAATTGTGTTTTTCTATCATGTGGGCTTGTAGTTGTTCATCTACTAGTTTCAAGTTAGTATTAAGTACATAGAACACTTGTTTTTCCATTCTTGAGATAATTTATTAAGAAAAATGCTCTTTAACTCCATCTAGGTTAATTCAAAAGCCAGTGCTATGTGTATCAGGCTTGAATGCAAAAACAGTTCTTATGTTCCAAAGACAAACTTAACGCCTTTAAAAAAAAAAAAAAATCAGTGACATGTTAATAACATCAGTGTTATGCAGGGGTCCTCAAACTTTCTAAACAGGGGGCCAGTTCACTGTCCCTCAGAGCTTTGGAGGGCCGGACTGTAGGCCCTAGGATGAGTCAGCTGCTAAGCAGGACAGGCAGCAGCGGCAAAAACACCCGGAGGGCTGGATAAATGTCCTAGGCGGGCCGCATGTGGCCTATGGGCCATAGTTTGAGGATGCCTAAAAGTCTCCGTCTTTTTATGGCTGACTAGTATTCCATGGTATACATATACCACAGTTTGTTAATCTATTCATGGGTTGGTGAGAACTTGGGTTATTTCTGCATCTTTGCCATTGTGAATTGATTGCAAACATTTGAGTGCAAATACAGCACAAAAACTATTTTTTGAATATTCTGTGATGACCAGTAAATTGAAATATCCCTTTATTGTGTGATAGAATTAGTAGAAAGAATAGGCTATTGGTATGTTATTTATCTTGGTGTGGGCTGTGCTTTATCAAACTTGTTCTACAGGTTAATAAAAACATTTACACGCTGTGTAACAATATACCTGGTTCCACGGTTGTGTTCTTTTCTTTCCATCCCATGAGCCATCTGAAAAAACTCAGCTTTCTGTTGATACCAAATCTATCCATCCAGGGCACTCCCAGCTCTTCAACTTCAAAAGAAACAAGTAAACTCAGGTGAGAAACACCCCTGGGAAAGGATCTGGAAGGGATCAAGGTCTAACCTCAAACCAACCCCAGCTGAGAGATGTGGTAATAAATTCCACAGGATAAGGAAGATAAAAATATTGTCCTAATTAATGCCTCCTCACGATGACCCAGGATTTTAATGTCTCAGATGAAAGATGTTTTTATGCATCAAAAAGGGACAGACTAGAGAGGTTCTAACAAAATAGAGCATAGAAGAATGAGTGATGGTGCAAAAAATTAATGACACTGCAGCTATAATCTGTTGCCTCATTTTAAACATGCCTGAAGGTACACACAGAAGTAAGCAGAATAGGTTGTGCTGATTTTCTGTGTTTTGTTGGATACCTCCCAAGTGTTCAGATTGTCCTCATCAAGGTGGTTACGACAAAGTTTTCAGTCGTAACCCAAGCAAAGTATAATTTGTATATATGCATATTCTATTTTTGATGGTGTTAGAGTTCTTGCGATTTATAAAATACACTGGATACTATATACATTGCCAAAAAAAATCTTGATGATACAACTTCCCTGTTTTAGTCTATTATACAAATTAAAGAGGCTGACATTGTTAGTGGTATGGATACATCACAAACTGCTTGTATTAACACTGTTTTGTTAAAGAGAATATTATTTGTGGATAAAATTGTATCAGATAAGAAAGATAAGTTATGACCCTGGGGCTATAAGAAAGATAAGTTATGACCCTGGGGCTATGAACCCTTAGTCCTTAACTCAACTCTAGTTTTAACTCTAGATTAATTGGCAATTGGCAATATTAACAGGAAAATCATAAAAAGCCAAACGATTGCCCTCTGGAGAAGAGTCGTATACATCAAGCTTAAATAGGTAGCTTTGACCTATACAGAAGCTTCCTGCTGTCTTCTCTAAGACTCCTTCTCAGGCCCCGAAGCTCCTCATGTCATCCTCTTCCTCTACTGGGAGGTCTCTGGACCAAGCCAGTTTTCTTTCATCTCAAGGGCTCATGCTATAAAGTAGCAGACATTTTTCAATCAAGAAAAAAAGACAAAGTAACAGAGGTGCTGGGTCTGGGATCATTTTGCTGCTGAACAATGGCAATAAAGGTATATTTGCAGTTTTCCTGATATATAATAAAAATATCCTTCTATTGTTAAGCTCCTGGTAGACACATTTTCTGTTACTTGTAAGTGGAAGCATTCCTTGCTGAAAAATCGGTCCTGACTTTAGGTTGTTATTTCAATGATTTTCTTTAAGTAAATGGCCTTGTGGGTCTATCATTGCTTGTTACTATTTCATTGGCTTGGCATAGTGCACTGATGTCTGATGCACTATATTTCTTCTAGGAAATTAAAATTTTTTATGAACCAGAACAACCTACAAATCTGTCCATTTGGGGCCGATTTCAGAATTTTAACACTTTTTTTTTTGCAGTTTTTGGCCGGGGCTGGGTTTGAACCCGCCACCTCCAGTATATGGGGCCGGTACTCTATTCCTTTTGAGCCACAGGTGTCGCCCTTTTTTAACACTTTTAGAAAAACCATTTCTTATTGTGAGATAAAGATTCTTTACTGAGTTTTGCTCAAAAGACTTTCATTCATAACATATTTACAAAAAATTCCGTCATCCCAGGATGGCAGCTTAGTACCAATGTTCTTCCTCGGTTTCTAAACTCTTTCCACACATCTTCCTTCAGCCCAGCTTAGTCTCTTGCCTATCTCTTGTCCCTGACTGGTTACCCTTCCTTTCCTACAAAGAGATCCTATCTCTGACCAGTAAAAGTCAATCTGAAAGGTTTTACCTGAGAGTTCTTACCATTTCCTTCCTTGCTCACTGCTCCAGGCTACAAAACCAAGCCTTAAAGTATGAGGACAAAAAGAAAACAACTCTTCTGAGAGTTGTCCAGAAGAATATTCATCTGCCTTTTTTTTTTTCTTGTGCAGTAGCAAAGGGTAATGTGCTTAAAGAACATTTATTTTTAAAATATATATATTTTTAAGAAGTACTAAAAATATAAATAAGGTAGACATATCTTATTATTGATCACTCACTCTAGGACATGACTCTGGTTTGTTATATTCGTCTATAAAGAGATACCTTTAAAACTTGTGGTGCTTTGGGTGTTGAAAACCCCTGGGTTTGTGATAGTCCTGTCAATGTAAAGCAGTACTGGAACATTTTGTTTCCTTCCTTTGGTTTCAAAGGAGAGTATTTGACAGCTCAGCAATTCTCTCCCTGCTAATCCACGCTTACCTCTAGCTAACTGCCCATTTGCTCTGATTCATTGTATGAGAGGAAACTAGTGGCTTTCTTAGTCATAAACCTGGCTTCATATAGCTTGACTGAAACTAAAGGATTCAAAACTTAAAGCAAAATTATAAATGTACACTCCTGGTTTCTCTGACTGCACTTTTCCCAATCATGAGGTTTAGCCTTCCCAGAGGCAAGAATATGTATATATGTTTCCCCTTAAGTAATTTCAAACTATGTACCACTTATATTTAAACTAAAATTTGTAAGGCTATTAGATATAGAGCTTTGCTTCTAGGAATATCTAACATGAATTCTTTCCAATTTTAAGGATCAGACAATTTCTACTTTTGAATACTTGACAACACATCTGAATAAACACATTTAAAAGTATTAATAGTGCCTTTTATGTAGGGAATGAGATTATGAATCAATAATTGGTGTGATCTACACCACACTCCATTAAAAATCTTTGAAAGTATTTTCTGTATGTCAGAATATACAATTGGAAAGACATAATTTAATTATTTAATAAATTAATATATTTATTTTGAGACAGAGTCTCATTTTGTTCCCCTTAGTGACTTCATAGCTCACAGCAACTTCAAACCCTTGGGCTTAAGTGATCTTTTTGCCTCCCCCAAGTAGCTGGGACTACAGGCAGCCCCACAATACCCTCTTAGGTTTTCTATTTGTAGTAGAGTTGGGGGGGTCTCAATCTGGTTCAATTCTGGTCTGGAACTCTTGGGCTCAGGCAATCCTCCCACCTCAGCCTCCCAGAGTGCTGGGATTACAGGCATGAGCCACCATGCCTGACCTTGGAAAAACCTATTTTAATGAAATTACTGGGTGGGCAAAAGTTTATTTTTCTTTACTGTGAAGAAATGACTACTCAAGCTTATTATAAAAACATCTAGTAACCATAGGGTAAAAATAACCTCAGCAGAATTTTTATAGGTCCTGAAGGAAAATTGAAAAAAAAAAAATGATTAAGAGTGAGAATGAGTCTGCTTTGGGGAGAATTAACTATTATGTTTAAAATATGTAATGTTGCTTCTAAATTGGATAGGTGCATTTCTAGCCATGTAGTCTTCTTTTCTCTGTCCATGTGATGCTCTTTTATGTGAGTTGTGAAACTATGGAAAAACTACATTTTTCAACTATAGTAGGATTTTGGGAACTTAAATCCTCAGATCCTTCAAAGTTCCCAGAATGCTAATATATATGTATAAGCTCTACTTATTTGGAACTGCAGTCCCCATGTCAAGGGAAAAGAAAGAACTTATAATGGCTCTGCAATGCCTTACTCCAGAGGCAGCATGCCATTGCTCTTTGTAGTCCATAGGTCAGAATGGTCTTTTTATCCTGAATAACTACATGGAGATTGGGAAATGTAGGAGTTCGGTGAGTTCTGAGGCTCATGCCTCAGTTCACTTGCCATTTCTGAGCTCCACCATGAGGAGACCAGATATAATCCCAAGCTCCCTCTTCTCTCAACACAGTGACTCTTAAAATAAGAAATGCCTACAGAGCTACAAGGCAGAAATAGCCTGGTTACCTGTGGTCCCAGTGGGAAGAGAGCTGCCCTGGAGAGCTAATAAATCACAGCTGACTTTGAACAAGAAATAAAGTTTTATATGTTAAGCTGATGAGATTTCAGTATTCATTTTATGACCACAACGCAGCCTATCCTACCTGAACAAGACACTCGGATTGAAATGTCTTCTGTCTTGTGTTCGCTATCTGGAGTACCAATCTTGCTACACATTCTACCTTTTGTATCTTTGAATTTGTCAGAAACTTTGGCTCCAATCTTGGCCCCGTCCTGGCACTTCTGGGTTCAATGCTCTCTGATGTTTCACTTCATCTATAAGAATCCATTTCCCATTGCTGACATACCGATCTATAGGCAACTCTCAATAAGCAGGATTATAATTCCATCTCAGCAAAACTACTTATGCTAGATAAGTATAACAAGGTGGGGAAATTTATGCATAAATTATTTAATTCCTCTAGAATTTTTGATGGGGCTGAGTTGAAAGCTCATGATTAGAAATTTTTAGGAAGGTAAAATAATAGATCTGAATCAGTGGTTTTGAAGAGTATGTTAAAATACCAAGAGGTCACATTTTATTTGTTAATAATGAGCATTAAATACTGGGCATTGTGTATCTTTGGGATTAGAGTTTCATATCACTAAGCAATTAATCACAGCTTACCCTGTTCATGTACTTCGTCACTTTTAATACCTTTAGTCACACAGGGTGGGTAAGTTTGGGTTTCATCAGGAACAATTCCAGGCAAAGGAGCACCCGGGACAGTGACTACCGGTGTCATGGCTGGATGACAAATCTTTTTAGGTAATCTTCAGCTCCTTGGGAGAGTCATCGGATTCCCTGGAGACCCCAAGTTACTGTGAGCATATAATTTTTTCATTATGTGAAAAGGAAAACAAATGTTTAAATTTGGGACCACTCTCAGAAATAGTCTATATAATTTTAATCTTATGTTGAATATTTTCCAACCAATTCAATAAAAAAGTAGAGGTCATAATATATTCAATTTATTATGGTAGGCCCTTTGGAGATTGGGGAAGTTCGGGTTATTAGATTTTTTTCTCTTCATGTATTCACATTTTAAAACTATGTTTGAACACATAGCTACAAAACCATGCTTTTTAGGAGCTTGTTATTCACACAATAAAAATTATATTATGAGAAGTGGAAATTTTGAGTTACTATTACCCTCATTTCAGTAGAATACATAGGAGTTACAAGCTACATAATCCCTGGGATATGATAAAATAATACATTCCCTTCTTACGTTTTCATATGAGTCAGTCATGGAACAGGACCTCTGTTTCCAGTTGCAGGTCAGGGCAAAGATGCCCTTTCTTTCACTCTTAGGAAACCACTTTAGCTTTGGAGAAACACCTTGGTTTGTTGAATGACTCAGGATCACTGGAGAACAGAGGGGTCAAGACAGCCTAAAATGTATCCTAGTTAATTCTTGACTTAATCTATTATAATTGTTGGTTTTCGTAGATAAATGGGTAAAAAATACTTCTCTGAAATTTCTCAACCCAATAATGTGAGCCTCCAGATCAGAGTGAATTTCCTAGCATAGCCATACATTAAACTGAAATTGTACCCCAAGCGTTCATTTTAATATAACTGAACCCAGAAACAACGTTGATGAAATGGAGCCTGTTTGTTCCAACTCATCATTGCATATTTAATCTAGTGATAAAATTATCAAAAATATATAAAATTGGATTTAAATATAAATATAAAATTGGATTTCTTTCTCATACCCATATGTATCAAACTACTATTTTTACTTGTATTACAAGATTAAATGTGCTCGATCTTCTTCCATTATCCATGATTTCCTTTTCAAATATGTTTATGTTAACAGAAATTATTCATTCAGAAAAGCATACTAAACTCTGAAAAGATCTGTTTCCAGTGGGATAGATATACAATAATTAGGGTAAAACAAACAAGTGTCTTTGCAGAATGATTGTTAATTTTTTTCATTATTGAAACAACATGAATGCAAGATTCATAAATACACCAAATAGAAATACATTTAGTTAGAAAAAGATTAAGCTCCCCATGGGCTATGACTTAGGTTAATTGGAGCATCAGGTAGGATCCCAGCAGAATAAGAGATGGTACACTCAAACTGAATGATTGATGAAATATTCACAGAGAGGATTTTTATTTTTAAGATACAGGGTGGGGTTTTGAAAAACAATAAGGGATAGTGGTGTCTTTGAGAACTAGAAGAAGCCAGGATCTGTTATTACCTACAAGCCAGATAGACAGGAGAAAGAACAATTATCAGAACCCAGAGAGAGAGCTTTGTGGGGGTCACTTGTCAAAAACCTGAAAATCTCCCTCTTGGGTTTTCCTTTAGCCAAATATAGCAGGAGGCTATGGGAAAGGGGACCAGCAAGGTAGTTCCTAAATATCAATTCCCCAGAACACAGAGCAAGGTCAGAAAGTATGGAGTGCTAATCTGAGAAAAGAGACAAAGAGAAATATCTACAACAATTAGTATAGAATTTTAAAAAGATAAATTTTAATGGCATCATTGATTAAGGGCTAACTAGGTTGGACTCTATACGCCCCTCTAATTACTATCAAGCAACATTTCTTCACCCTTTATTTTCCCCTATCCTTACACATCCTAAGTTGTTCGCTGCTTTCTTGTCTCCAGGGAGGAAGAAACATATGTTGAAAGTTAGAGGAGGCCATTAAGGAGTAAAACAAGAAAAAGGCTGGAATAATGTCTGTCCCCTATAGAGTTTGTTTCATTCATTTTGAGACACCACAGAGAAGACCGGTGAAAATGACGACCAGGACATACCTGGTAGTGTGCTGGAAATATATGACAACAAGCTCTGCAGCCACGGGAAACATCTTTTATTTGTAGTGTTTTCTACTGTAGCCATAATCTCGCCATAATCTCACCTTAATTTAAAGTTACCAACAATAACAGAATGAGGATTTGGGAAGCGATGGGCACAATTGAGCTTGTAGGAGGCCACTTCAGCATAAGACTGCCTATGGACCTATGGCTTTATTACAGCTGAAAACTGAGTTTGGATGCAAGTGAGACACTCTTTTTTTTTTTTTTTTTTTTTTGAGACAAAGTCTCACTTTGTCATCCTCAGTAGAGAGCCATGGTGTCACTCTCAAACCTCAAACAATTCTCTTGTCTCAGTCTCCCGAGTAGCTAGAATGATAGGCGCCCGCCACAATGCCCGGTCTCTGCTCTGTCTTAGGCTGGTCTGGAACCTGTGAGCTCAGGCAATCCATCTGCCTCAACCTCCCAAAGTGCTAGGATTACAGGCTTGAAAGTGAGACACTTTTGAAGTGACCTCACATTTTCATGGGCATTACTTTCTATCAATCAAGTAATAGTTGCCATTATGATTTACAAATAAGAGTGAAATACTACTGAATTCTTTTCCCAATGGTCTCAGCTTAATCAGATCTCAAGTATCTGGGTAACATGAATATTATGTCATAATTATAAGAATTCCTAAAGGCATGCTGGTGGCCTTGATGTATGCAATAAGTGGAATACAGACGGGATGGAACAATACAGTATCTAACACAAGGTCATGTGGGCTCTATTCATTTATTTCCTGTGCTACTTTACAAGTACCAATATTTCTTTCTTCCATTTTGACTAATGTTTCTGTTTTGAGTTTGCTTCAGTGACTCTCGTTTTCTGATTTAACGTACTTGTCTTTTTAATTTCTCTAGCTTTTTTCAGGGTACTAGGTGACGACTCATGCCTGGTTTAACTCAGCCCTGGCTCCTGCATTTGCATAGGTGAAGTGATATGAATTGCTGGAGCTCTGTTTCTGTTTCCTGGCCCTGCCATTCCCAGCTTCAGATTGACTCATGCATGCCTTCATACCCTTTCAAATCGTCTTCAGACTTGGCCACACCCTCTCAACTCCCTCCTGGCAAGTTCTTAAAATTTTTGGCAGTCTGCCTCAAGTTAGGTAAATTATGACACATTCCATCAAGAAATTAGATTGCTGCCAAATACTAAACTAGAATCATCTACTTAAAATGTTCAATGTAGAGTGCCTTCTGCATAATTCTGCATTTACTTCCAGTGTGATATTACTATTTCTTGTCTCCTTTATTTTCTCTATAATATAGCAAAAATCTTTATTTAGCAAATGTGTGTCTTTTTTATTTGAGAGAGAGAGAGAGTTGCACTCTATCACCCTGGGTAGAAGCACCCTGACATCATAGCTCACAGCAACCTCAAACTATTAGGCTTAAGAGATCCTCTTGCCTCAGCCTTCTAAGTAGCTGGGACTACAGGCACCTGCCTTGATGCCCAGCTAATTTTTCTATTTTGAGTAGAGACAGGGGCTCGCTCTTTCTCGGGCTGGTCTCTATCTCCTGGGATCAAGCAATCCACTCTCCTTAGCCTCCCAGTGCTAGGATTACAGGCATGAGCCACAGCGCCTGGCTAAATATGTGTCTTTTGACTCTAACATGACTCTAAGTTATCATGAGGAAGGCCAGAAGTATTAACTTCTAGTGGCTTGCTACTGGTAGAATGTAAGGGGTTGGGAGATATTTTGGAACAGGGTTGCTATCCCTGGCTCTCCAGAAATCATATAAAAAATTAAGTCAAAGAAGAAATTAATTGATGACTCCGTACTGAATCTCGGAGTCAAAGAATTCTATAATAGACATACTCTTATTTGACAATGTGAATGCTACTTTTTTGCATTATTATTATTGGTCAGTAAAAAAAAAAAAAAAGAAAAACAATTAAGTCAGCACCTACCTGGTTAGAAAAACAGCCTTGTAGTAAAATATTCTTACATTTCTATTTGATGTTTAACTGTTTCCCTTTCATGTTCTGAATGATTTAAAAGGTAATTTTATGTAGTAGGTCATCATTCATGTAGTCCATAAGGATTGATTCAGTGTGAATACTTTGGGAATAAAAATATGATCCAGATATGTTTCTTTCCTGAAGGACATATGCTCCACCTGAGGAGATGAGCCATGTACGCAAATAGCAACACTAGAAACTAGAAGGTAGAAAGTCTGTGCTCATAGAAAGGGCTGTGAGAAAAGTAACAGATAGACAAAGAGAAGAGGAAGGAGAAACAACTTCTAGTAGCTGCAAGGATTATGAGGAGGCATCTAAGGATAGGAAGAGTCACTGCATGACTTTTGAGGGTAAAGTAGTGAGGGGAGCATTTCAGGTAGTGTGGATACGTTTAGATGCTTAAAAGACCACGGATAAGTTGTTCTAATTAGGAGATAGGGCTTACCATGAAGCTTAACAAGAGCAACTAAAATTAGATAGGGACAGTGGGTCTAGACAGTGATGGACTAGAGTAAATAAGGTGTGAACCCGTTAAAGGCATCTGATCAAGCCCTGAATGATTCAGAATTATTCACCAGGACATTCCATCTGGTCACTTAACATGTATGGAAAAGGGGAAAAGTTACATTAAAGAAGGCGAAATCTATTTAAAGGTTATTGCACACATAACTAGGCAAAAGTAGTAGGATTCTGAATTGTGGTAGGCCCAGTGAACATTTACTATAATACATGCTGGGGGCTATGCAGAGTTTTGCAGAATAACGTTACTGTAATTTCACAAGAAGATTCTGATGGAATATGGAAGAAATAAAACTTTGCATCGTGTTCAGCATCAGGAAACAGACAAAGCCTGTCTTTAATCCTGGAATGAGATGAGATGGTATTGTGAGAGCTACTTTTGCATCCTGTAAGTGGCTTTCAGAGTGGTTGGAAAATCAAATTAAGGAAAATAATAATAATAAACAAAAGAATTCTGAGTGTATTCACAGGCTAAGCCATGAATGAAAGGCAAACTTTATGAACTAATATCATTTTATACAATAGGCAGTTATGGTTTCAATACCTTAAAAAACAAACAGTAATTTCTAAGTTTTAGAGTTCACATAAAATGATGACCTCTTTAGCGAAATGATTTTATACATCAGCAAGTCTTTATTATTACACTGAATGTCAAAGATAGTGAAAGAACCTATCAAAGACGAGGGCGGGTTCTGACTTTCTATAAAGTTATGCCTAACGTGACTCTCCTGTCTCCCCTTTCACCCTAGCCATCCCTTCTGCCTCCACCACCCCTGAAAAAGACCAACCCTTCCTGCTCCCACCTCAGCCTGGTGAATGTGAAGATGATGAAGACCTTTATGAGGTCTTAATAAACAATAAAGGTGTTTTCTCTTCTTTGTGATTTTATTAATAACACACTAGCTTACTTTTTTCTCTAGCTTACTTTATTGTAATAATACAGTATATAATACATATACAATACAAATACGCATTAATATGTGTTAATCAAAGCTTCCAGTCAGTAGTTAAGTTTGGGAGGGGGTCAAAGGTACTCATATTTTTGACAGAATGGGGTATTTCTCTTTGCTCATGTCAACAAAGGCAATTTATAACATTAAATTTGAGGAAAGCATATGTTTAGTTTTATAAGTTTGATTTCTGTCTATGTAAACCTACATATTTTATAAGTTTGATTTACAGTTTTAAGTTTTATAAGTAAGTTTGATTTCTGTCTACGTAAACCTTGCCTGTGATTTATGAATCTCTTTTAATGAAGGCTAATATTTATCTCAAGAAAGAAAATGCAGACATATATACATGTGCATATATATGTATGTGTGTGTGTATATGCATATATATGGTTTAAATGTCCCTTCTGAAACTCAGTGTTGAAATTTTATTGCCACTGTAATGGTATAAGAGATAAGACTATGAAAAGATGATTGATGAGGTCATGAATGTTTTGCCCTTTTGAATGAATTAATATCATCTTGCAGAAGTGGTTTTGTCTTGCGAGAGTGAGTTGCTACACAAGTGAGTTCAGCCCTCTCCTGTTTCTTTTACAGTCTCTTGCCTCCTGCCTTTTGCCCAACTTTGCACGAATTTAAAAATTTTTTTGTTTCTTATTTTTTTAT
Source organism: Otolemur garnettii (assembly GCF_000181295.1). NCBI lineage: Eukaryota > Metazoa > Chordata > Mammalia > Primates > Galagidae > Otolemur > Otolemur garnettii. The sequence continues at coordinate 31,488,660 of NW_003852401.1, forward strand.
TGTTTAGGGTTTATTGAGGGTACAAAGAATTAGGTTACACTGATTGCATTTGTTAGGTAAAGTTCCTCCTATAATTGTGTCCCTTCCCCAAGAGGTGTTTTTTCTTTCATAATGAACTTATGAGCTCTAAGAAGCATGGGGTTATTCCATTTTAAGAATTATTTTAATACACTTTTCCCTACATGTGTTCACTGGAGGTTGGATGAGTTGGAAAGTAAATATTTTTGTCTGAATTTGGTTTCTAGGTTCTTAAATATCAACTCGGCTTTGCTCCATAGAAGAAAACTATCTATTATGAATTTTGTTATTTTAATCAATAGATTTGAAAGTCAATTAACACTGGTACAAATAAAACATTTATGAAACTAGCATCACAATAATTTCCCTTATGGAACAAAATTGTTCGTGTACTATTAGATGTTTATTTTAGCTCTGAAGAAATGTTGAAGTTTATTCTATCATGTTTAGAATGTTTTCCATTTTATGGACATAAACACTATCTGCAAATGGATTCATCCTTGCAGATAACCTAACACCCATTTCATGTTAATTGTTCGTATCACTTATAAAGTCACATGGAAAAATTTCAATTTAAATTACTAAAAAATATTACTAAATAATTCTTCTTTCTTTGTCATATTTGATAGAATAAAAAAACATAATCGTCAGTATCACCTGGAAAAGCAAACATCCCATGTACACAATACTAGTTTGAAACTAGGGGAAGTAGACTCTTAAGATGGGATTCTGGAGTTAGATCACTTGCCAACTGGATAACCATTGGACCTCACTGTTGGTGATAAGTAAACTGTTTAAAACTTCCTGAAAACTCTAGCACTGCAATTGCTCTAATTCATCAGTGTGGGTTGGGCTGGCACACAGGTGAAAGTAGATGCACTGATCTGTGGGAATATTTCAGAGATATGCGAGGATCGGTGATCAATAGGAACAGGTGAGGTGATTGATAGTTGCTAAGTGCCATTGTGTGCAGAAGAAGAAGATCAGATTTGTCAAGCACCAGGGCCTGCGTGAAAGTTAAAAGGCCTCTAGGGCAACTTTTAAAGAAGCCCATAATTTCCACAGCTAGAAAACAGATTTAACAGAAGATCAGATGATGAACTTCATTGCAAAGGTAGCAGAACTATAACAAAGACTGAATTCGCAGCTTTGGCTCTTTATTTTCTAAACCAGAACCATGATAGGGAAAGTGTGGGAATACAAGGCTTTGGATAGGGAATGATGGGTGGACATTCACAGGAGTGTGCAACCGTCAGACTCCTTTGAACCCATAGACCTGCCGGAGTAGCCTACTTTGTTTTGCTGGAAGATCATAGCCTTTTCTTGCCTGAAGACAATTCCAAAACTTCAACTGACGTGGGTGGCTTGGAAGACGATATTTGTCCGTTTCAAGATCTGACCCCACTTTTTCTTCTGTTCTCTAGTTCGGTACATTCTTAGCATAGGCCAACCAGGGAAAGAAAAAGAATTGCTCACCACAGGAACTTGAAGACATGATTAACTTACGGCAAAGACAATGAGAATTGGGAGAGCTCACCAGGAAATAGATCTTGATAACATTGGACTGGGAAGGGTTTGGGGCATGTGGAGAGATAAACTCCATAGAGAAGCATTTGTCAACAAGAGAGCATTCTTCCATGACTAACCTCCCCTGCCTGGCAAGGACACCTGGAAATGGTCCTAATCCCCTACTTGGATGGTTGCTGAAAGCTCATATGGGGGAAAAAAACTCTCATATTAAATTAAGTAGAAATGACAGAACTGCTTTAGAAGAGTTTTGAGCATAGGATTAAAAGGCTCAGAGAAGTGAATATGCTAGAATGATCCTATTGTATAACACCAGAAAGACTCCCGGCTGCTGATGGTCCCTGGAAGGGCCAGAGAACACTCTCATAACAAAGCTGATAAGGAATGTGCTAGTGATGAAGGGACTGGCATTTCTGAGATGCTCAGTGGTGACTGAACCAAGGTCGCTGATGGGCAATGCTGTTAGAGAACTGGACAAATTCAGATTCATCACAGATTAATGTGAGTGGGAATGATAGGATTCTGGACTAGCAGAGGTCAAGTGGCAGTATACTTAACCATTTGGGAAGTATGGTGCTGCTGATCTATCCAGGTGTTTCTAAATGAAAGATAGACAAAAAGAACATGGCTTGTACACATTATCAAAAATGATTACAATTGGATGAGCAGAAGCCTCATGTCATCTGTGTCCGTGAATTGTCACTTCTTCACCTACTTTCAAAACCTGAACCAGGTCTCAGACCCACAGAAAGTCCCTGCAATGCCACAAGGATATACAGCAGAGATTTTTGCACCTATAATTTTACATATTTTATAAATGATACACTCATAATTTGACTTTACAATTTACAGCAAGTCCACTGTGAACATTCTGGTCTCTTTATCTTGGCTAATTATGATTCTCATCTCTGGAATCATAATCTTTGGTACTTTCTCTCTAGATGAGTGACATTCTGTATTTTAAGACTTCAAGGAAACCTCTCCCAGTGACCTCTGTCTCTGGGTAGTCACCACTTCTTCCAAACAGCTGTCTGATTCATTTACCTTTTACTATATTCGGCTTTGAGGGGTTGTTGAAATTTTTATATGAAGAAAACTTAATTTCCCCAGCTAGACTTTTAGATCCTTGCCAACAGGATGAACATCTTATAGCTCAGAACTTACTACAATGCTCTACCTATATTCAGCAAATCCTAATTAGAATTTTCCATTTAACATTTTTAATTCTTTCCATTTACTGAACTTGGAATAGATCTATTTATACAAAAATGCAAATATTATTAGTGCAATATATTTATCACAGATTCTTAATTGACTAAATTACTTAAAATTCTTGAGATAAACTTAGGTAGACAGGAATACTTAATATGGACTGATTAACCTGGGTGTGTATAAATGAATAGATAGATAGAAGTTGGCTTTCTTTTAAGCTGGAATTATAAGTCTTCAACATCACATGACTCAAAGGAAAATTAACAACCGTTGTAAAACAAATACGTGGTCTTGCAGTTTAGGCTCTTTTGTAACCCTGTCATCCCTAACTTCATAATGACTAAAAATCCACACAGGATTCTTCCATAAGTTACGCTAAAATGGGAATTGTGACTAGCTGCTTCCTAAGGGAGAATTACCCAGTGCCTGGGCCCAGAGAGATGTGAAGAAGAAGATGTTGGGATTGCTCCATCACACAACAAAATTTATTACAAACTTTAGAAATTAAGATAATTGAGATACTGTGGTATTAATAATGAGAAAGATCAAAATAGAGACGGGTCAGAAAAGACATCATAGAAAGATCTATATCTGCACACATAGACGTGCCTGTGAACACACACAAATACATAGTAGATCAAATCTCACCAAAACAAATATAAAAAGAAAAAATCAAAGTCAATAAGGTGTTAATAAAAAGATGGCTTTGAATTTGTGAGTATTTTTTCCCTAAGGGAGTGACATCCCAGCATGTACCATAAATACAAACTTTAAAAAAGATAATTGGCAGGATGACATCACTCCTTCAACTATATACTTATTCTCAATTTTTAGATTAAAATCAGACATTCTTCCCTTGGCTGGGGCCCTTACATCCTGTTTTCTTTAGTGTTTGGTGATGGCTGTAAGGACTTCCACAGAGTGTCCATACTTAACGGGTTATGCAAAATTGGAATACTGGGTTAACCATGAAACCCGTATTCCTAGATTTTCAATTCAAAAGATACCTTCCTGTTTTTAATTTTGTTATTTTTAATCCTAAAACTATTAGAGGAAGTACACAAAGATGACTACAGTTCTGTCTCGTTCTGATTCTCAAAGTTGTGTCGTGTGATTATTTCTATAGCAACTAGCTGAGGAGGTGCCTAATGGCACCCAGACTTAGGAGAGAAGCATGCTGTGACAGGGACAGAGCTCAGAGGTCTCTGGAGCTCTGGAGTTTCCGGGATTAAACACTACAGCCATAGACGCCCTGCTGCTGCCTTCCCCTCCTCCTTGGTTTGTGGTATTAGGCATATTTCGGATCCTTCTGTATCTTTAGCAGGTTGTTGTAACATGTTTCTCATTTTTCCTCCATAGTTTTCATAGGAGCACCTCCCATACCTGTTCTGTGACATACAGTCTTCTGATAAAATGATAAATGATAAACATTTTGGTTGTCATGAATGGTAACTTCTAAACACAATTTGCAAAATGGAATAATAAATAGTTCACTTGTTTTCTTTCAGATTCTTACTATTTCTACTTATTTCTTTTCCTTAAAGGCCATAGGGAAATTCAATCATGTGCCTTTAAACACACAGAAAGACATTCAAGGAACACCAAAGAAATACAAAAATGAATCTCTTCCCCCAAATAACTTCATCTTCAACATCAAAAATGCAACCTGGTAAGATAACCATTTCCTAAAGGAAACCTAAACTTCTCCTGCTTTAAAACTCACTTTTATTTGAAAAAAAAAACTTTTTTCTTGCTATAGTCTAATTAATAACTAATTTTATTCTTTTTTATTTTTATTTATATTTTATTTCAAATAAATATGAGGATACACATTTTCAGTTTCAAAATATAGTTCAAGCTGCATCTTAGCCCTTCACCCAGGGGGCGCTCTGGACACCTCACACGGTGCACCTTAGGTGAGACCCCATGAAGGGCCCTCCCTCCTCCCACCAAAAGTCCTTCCTTCTCCTGCCAATGACCCTCCCTCCTCCCTCCTCTCCTCTCACTCTTCTCCCTTCCCCTTTCTAGACTTGACTCTATTTGTGTTTTATGGTTCCTGTGGGCATGTAGTTGTTTATACATTGGTTTCATGTTAGTATTGAGTATGTTGGATATATATATATTTTCCATTGTTGAGATACTGTACCACAAAGAATGTATGGCATATATATACCATGGAGTACTATTCAGCCATGAGAACAGATGGAGACTTTGTGGAAATTTATTTTATTTTATTTTATTTGGAAACACAGTCTCACACTGTTGCCCTGGGTAGAATGCCATGGTGTCATAGCTCATAGCAACCTCAAATTCTTAGGCTCAAGAGATACTTTTTGCCTCAGCCTCCAAGCAGTTGGGACTATAGGCACCTGCCACAACAACTGGTTAGTTTTTCCTATTTTTAGTAGAGACAGGGTCTCACTCTTGCTCAAGCTGGTCTTGAACTTTTGAGTTCAAGTAATCCACTCTCCTAGGCTTCCTAGAGTGCTGGGATTTCAGGCATGAGCCACTGTACCCAGCCCCTATACTTATTTTTAAAGAGTTTAGTCCTTAGTTTGGTGTGAGCAAACAAAAACAGGTCTTTATTGAAAAATGTTTCTGTATCATGTATCTTGCTAAACTTTCTACACAGATTGTCTCTTATTATTCACTAACAACTACAAATTGCCATGCCTAGCATGTGGATGTATATACAATTGAAGCACAAAAAGTTGAAGAAATTTTTTTAAACTTATATAGCTACTAAGTAGTCAATTCACGTTTGTGGTTAGTAAGTACACTTGAGAAACTCTGCTGGTAGCTGTTACATTTATTGCTCTTTATCCTTAAACTATACATCATTTCTTCACATAATTTCCATGGACACAAGTTAAGCGACACCATAGCCATTTTACAGATGAGAGAACTGACATAAAATCACTTTTCCAAGGACTTGTGAAATTAATCATTAAAAAAATGAGTGTGTGTGTATATGTGCACACCTGCATGCAAAACACCAGTTTATTCCTCTGGTTTAATGCACTTTCTTGTATTAATTAAATTTGAAGCTCACAACACTAAAGTACCTAAAAATTGAAATGAAATTACAGTTTTATAGGAAAGAAGCCTGCACTTGCACTGTGGAATAGTTTTTAGAGCACAGTCTTCAGAGAACAATCCCTCTGGGTTTAAGTTCAAATTCTCCCACTAAAGAACTGTGAGATTTTCAGAAGCTTTTATTACCTAAGAGGAGTTGAAGAAAAGTTGGATAACAGAAAAAAAGTATGAATACATGGTTATTTTAGGTGGAGAAGAGGATTTCTGTGTGGAAAATTTTTAGGTTTTATATATACAATACATAGGAAAATAAGTATGATTAGAAGCAGTCTAATTAATTTTAGCTTTTAAATTGTCACATAATGACATGGCTTTATTCTGTAATCTGTACATAGATTTACTTTGCAAGGACTCACACTGTAAAACTGGATTATAATCTTTGCTTTTGCTAATGCTTCTTTTTGTTTTTCTTACTACTTCTAGTTTTTATTTAATATTTTAAATTCCACCTTAATAAAAAATTTCATCATTCAAGGTTTCACTACTAATTTAGAGTTCAGGATGAATGAATTTTGTACATCCAATCCTATAAACAAAACAGTAAAGAGGAAAGTAGCCTCTGTACTCTGTACTCAGACCCCCAGAAAGTCCCTGCAATACTACAAGGATATGCAGCAGAGATTTTGAGAGTTTTATATATTGCTGATCGAGTACAGACCCATAGACTCTGTACTCTCTCAATGATACATACAACTGACAATAATCCCAACAAAAATTAGTTCCCTTGATGAGGATTTGTGAGTCACATTGTACACATTGCGGTGAGCCAAGATATTTTTTTCTTAATAAGATGTGCAAGACTGTGGCCAACAACTGGATTGATGTTTGCATGTTATGTGTGATGTAGTGTTTTCTTTGGCTGACTCTTAACAGCCCCACCCTGATGAGCCAGTTGTAGCAAGCCAAGCCCCAGCTTCTATATCCAGAATATGTTCCACCTCTTGCTCACCAAAGCAGACTTTGGTGTGGTGTTCATAACCCCTGAGGTAATTGTCAATCCGGGTCCTTTCAGTAAGTACCTTCAGACTGATACTCCCTGTGTTTCCACATATGTGCCATCATGGGGTAAGTCGTGTCATCCTAGAGTCAGCTGTGTGTCGGAAATCAAATGGCACAGGCCGTTTCCTGGAACACTTAGTAACTGCATTGCTCTTCTTCTTGAAACTGTGCTGAAAGATAAACCTGTGACCACACTTCGAAGGAAAAAAAATCTGCTGATGGCCCATGAGAAGTTTCCAAATCTCCCCTCATTTGAAAGTGATGTCCTCTCAGAGATTTGTTGTTATTTCTTTTCCAAATGATTTGCTTAAGAAGAAAAGGAGCATTTCCTAAGGCCTTGTTGTTTTTTTAAAAAAAAACATTTCTGAAATTTTTAAACCTAGACCTGTAGAAATTGCAAGATTTCTTTTTTCTTTAGAAACTATCATCTAGATCAGTGGTTCTCAACCTTCTTAATTGCTGCCTTGTTACAAATTGAACAAAGGGGTCACAACCCACAGAATTTAGTGTGCTACTGAGTATTTTGTGGAGGGCTATAAGGCCTGGTATAGAATCCTCTTTTTTTCTTGGAGGATATGTTAATTTTTTAGGGAAACACTAATGTATTGAGGAGCAATCAACCCATTATTAATAAGGCAGAAAGACAACATGTCCCTCTGACTTTTTGATCTCGTAGTGGTTTTTTTTTTTTTGAGGCAGAATTTTAATACTTTCCCAAAATGTTATTACTCACATCATTGATGTAAGCAAAGCATTTTACATCACATTTTCTATGTTTCTAGAAGGATAAATAAAATGATTTTGATTAATAATATCATCAATTACTTAAAAACATTTCAAATACAGAGTGGCAGAGTATTTAGAAGTTCATTGAATTTGATCACTTTGTAAAACATGTGAGCTTAAAGTAAATCAAATCTATCTATTTCACACATTAATATTTTTCTGGTTAATTTACTTTGAAGATGGAATATGGCATTTTGTATTACATCTGTTGCAATCGATAAATTAAAACTTACATCTGGTTATTTTCTGGGGGTTATAACATATGTAAAAGCCATAAATGTCAGCAAAGTTGTCTGAAGAGTCAGCTTATTTACTTTCTCTGAAGAATTTTAAGAAAATTAGATTCTAAGCACTTGTTTATAGTCAATGACTTCAGTCAAGAGAAGCAAAGAAATGAAAGACGATTTCAACATAGAAAAGGAAGAATAAAAGTTAATTCAAGGAATGAAACCATTTCAGGAATTACATCCAAAAATTATGAAAAGTAGGAGAGTTCAAGAATAATCAACCCGAGAAAGGATCATGAACAGACAAGAACTAGGTATGCCCAAGGCCTTTGCTTTGCATTCCTTTCTTTATAAAGACAATGAATAAATCAAATTGTCTCATTATTTCATCATCGAGCTTGTCTCAACTGTCAGGGATGAAAAATTACTTAGAAGAACAAAAGTTTTCAACGGGAAGAAAAACTTCTGAAAAGGATGAACAGGCTATGAGTGCTAACTCCAGAAAAGCTGGTTTTTCAAGAATTGTACAGGAAACTGAGTAATAATGTAGTAGTTAAAGCAAAACTACACGTTTGAGGCTCTCACACCCTCCCCAAAAGGAGAAACAAATGAATGACTATGGTTTTATATATTTGTATGAGAATCAGAACTCATCTAGATACAGGAGTTCACTGGTGATCTTTTAGTATTAAAAGGTAGATGCACGTATGTTCATAGTCCAAAAAGTACTCATATTTTGGCCTCATTTGGTTTTACTGAAATTCATAATTTCACCTTCTAGGTAGAAGTTTAGATACTTTAATACCTCCAAAAGTCTAAGGTAAGGCGGGCATCATGATCTAGTGTAAAGAACTCTGCACTCAAATGAGGTAAAATATCGGGATTCAAGTCACAACTACCTTATTTACTAATCACTGATATAGCTAAATCCCAGCTTTTTTGGGCTTCAGTTTTCCAAAATATGCAATGATTACATCACCTACTCAACCTTTCCCACAGTAGAATTGTGAGGATGAAATAAGCACACACAGGTGAAAGAGTTTCTTAAGCACTGTAGTGTTAAACCAATGGAGTTTCACCCTTGACTGATGCAGTAGTCAAGATTTCGATACTTAATCTTTGATTTCAAAGTCTTTGTAATTACCTATTTGAGAAGAGAATGGTAAGCAATGGTCAATGTCCTTGTCCTCAGAGTAGTTTTGTACCAGCTAAAGAACCAAGTAGTCTCATAGTCAAACTTCTAAGTCATGGATGATTTACGTTACTGGCACAGTGACCTGATCTGGGCACGAAGACACCTTTATTTACTCTCAAAAATAAGCATGAACTTATACATACATAGGTTTCATTCAGCAAAGAAAGTAGTTTGAAGTCTTCTTTCTTTGAGATATCTTGTAAATAAATATAGTGAAATATTAATAAAGAACTATTTCTGGTTATAATAAGCTTAATGTTGCATTTTCTATTAAAAAATGGCCTTAAACCAAATAGTGATCCTGGCTAGATTTTTGATTCAATATTTGCCTTATTTTTCTTGGAAAAATTTATACAATGTTGCTCTGCAAAATGCCAGTGAAGCATCTGGGCAAGAATCAGCCAATTATTATTTAGTCAGAAATATTGAGAAAAGTTAAATTATCACTATCAAGGAACCTTGACATTGAGTGAATATTGAAAGCACATGCCTATACACACATATACATGTACTTGTCTGTACTACAGTAGAATAGTACCAGTGCAATTTTATAACCTAAACGATCAAACCTTATTAACAGGAAGTAAAACATTTCTACTACAGCGGAGTGGATCAGTATAAGAGCCTTAGAGAATGAGAGTTGCTTATATGCTGAAAGTTACTAAGGGTAGGTGTGGTGCTGCTAACTTCCCTCTCCATCCTCCTTACTTTCCATTTGCCCTTTTCAGAGAAGTTCAAGCTTGCCTGATGGATCTCAATTTGCGGCTTAGTGTATACTACAGGGTGGGATCTTCTGAGTTTCAGTCTTGAACCACAAAGAATCAGCTGGTCAACCACAATAAACACAATGACATCATTACCTTGCCACTTGTCCACCTGGGCACAATGCCCTCCAAGGTTTTATATTTCAGAGTTTCAGAGTCATGGGTACAGAAAGTCTATTGATTATTCTAAAATATACTTTGTATTAGCAATATCCACAGCAGTAGAGAAGCAAAGAGTGCTAATTCAAGCTTCTGAGGATGAATTAAACTCTCTGCTTACTCGTTTGATTCGGAATATCTCTGCACTGCCCTATGTAAAATATTTACTCAGGAACTTATCCAAGTCAGGCAGGTATTAACTGTGCTTCCTTTGCTTTTATTCTCTTACTAGTTTCAGTTATAATATGTTTATACCATACCCTTTCTCCCCCACCACTCTTCACTCAGTTTTTAAAGTTATACCCAAGTAACATTTATTTTTTACTTACAATGAAGTCATTCTTAATCCTATTCTGGCAACTCTAAATTTGGTTTGTTAATAACATGTCTATAACAGGTTATTAAATGATAACCCCATTCTTTGTTATTGTCATTGTATCATTAATAGTTAAGGATTTCATTATCAGATGAAGAAAGAAGGGGAAAAAGAATGTTTGAGTGCAGAAACTGAAACTAGAATTGATTTCAGAGATATAAATTTCCCGTATCAGTCATATTATCTGGGGGCTTGTGTTGAATTGTGGAACAGATCAGAATTAGCTCACCCCCATATTGTCCAAGGATTCCTAGAAGATTTCATTTTAGGATGCAGTAAGAGAAATATTATTAGTATTCCAGTGGTAAAAGTTAAACCAGGTTGTTCCATATAATGTTTATTAAGAAAGAATTCCTTGGAAAAGTAACCTCATTCTTCATAAAGACACCTCATCATTCATTATTTAACAAATATTCATTAAGGACCACTATAGGTCAGGCACTGGGGTAGAAAATGAGACTAATAAGAAATAAAGAAACTTGTAGTATGTTAAGAGATATATACGTCTTATAAAGAGATTGAAAAAATAATCTTGGAAAAAGCAGAAATTCTGGAACTTAAGAATTCACTTGATAAACTGAGAAATGCATTAGAGTCTCTGAACAGCAGGACCAATCAGAAGAAAGAATTAGTGAGCTTCAATGCAGGCTACTTGAAATGTACAGTCAGAAGAGAAAAAAGAATAAGTAAGAATGAAGTATACTTACAAGCTAGAAAATAGCCTCAAAAGACCAAGTCTTAAGAGTTATTGGCCTTAAAGAGGATGGAGAGAGAGAGAGAGATAGGAAGCGGGGGGTACTAGGGTAGAAAGTTTCTTCAGAGAAATAACAGAGAACTTTCCAAACCTAAAGAAAGATATCAACATTCAAGTATAAGAACTTTTAACCCAAGCAGTTTTAACCCAAGTAAGAGTTAATAATCAAGATATTTAACAATCAGTTTCCAAAGTCATGGATTAAAAAAAGAGGTCCTAAGAGAAGCAAAGAATAGAAGAAAAAAAAAAGGAAACAAAACATATAAAGCAGGTCCAATACACGGAGCAGCAGAGTTCTCAGTGAAAATCTTACAAGCCAAGTGAGAGTGTCATTGTAAGAGGAGAAACAGCCTCAACCTCCACTCCCTAGTTGTAGAAGTTATTTAATAATCTAACTAGTTATCAGACAGTCATGACAGCCAGCCTTCTCCTGGTTCCAACACTGTGAAAGTCATCATGATCCTGGACTAAAGAAAAAAACCACCAGATGCACAACTTGGAACAGTAACGAAGACTGAGTCCCTCTATTAGATATTAGAGAGCTGTGTGATGTACAGCTAAAGACAGTAAGATGGGGGAGAGTATAAGACCTTTATGAAACTCTCTTAAAGTGATACGGGCTTTGAGAATGATCTCCCTGTCTTGCTGGGATTCTGAGTCTTGATAATACAGGACAGCTTTAACCTACATGAGTCTTTGGCTTATGCTTTGGTGTCCAGGTTACAGCATGACATATTCAAAGTGCTGAGGGAAAAACACTTTAGCCCCTGGAATATTATATCCTGCAAAATCATCCTTCAATCATTCTTCAGAAAATTTATCAGACACAAAAGTTGAGGAATTTCATCAATACCAGACCTAAGAAATGCTAAAAGGAATTCCTCATTTAGAGAGAAAAGGTCATTAATGAGCAATAGGAAGTCTTCTGAGGGTATACAGCTCACTGGTAATAGCAAGGACACAATATTCTATTTCTGTAACTGCAGCATATAAACCACACAGATATTGAGTAGGAAGACTAAAAGACAAACCCATCAAAAATAAAAACTATGACTTTTTAAGAGCTAGATAATATGAAAATATACGTATAGAAACAACAAAGTGTTAAAAAGTAGGCAGGGATGGAATTAAATGGTGAAATTTCTGTTAAGATTTATTTTTGCATGTTTATTTATTTCTTTTTAAGCAGAATCATAAGTTTAAAATAATTGGTTATAAAATGTTTTTTGCAACCTTCATGGTAACCTCAAATAAAAGAATCTACAACAGATAGACAAAGGAAAAAATCAGGAAATTAAAACATACTGACAGAGAAAATCACTTTTAACAAAGGAAGACAGAAAGGAAGAAAGAGAGGATCACAAAACAACCAGAAATCAAATAATAACATGGCAGTAGTATGTTTTTACTTACCAGTAATAACATTGAATGTGAATGGACTAAATTCTCCAATAAAAGGCCATGGAGTTCACAGAGTAAGGTTGGACATGGTGGTTCAAGCCTATAATTATAACACTCTGGGAGGCTAAGACAGGAGGATCACTTAAGATCAGGAGTTTGAGACCAACCTGAGCAAGACTGAGTGAGACCCTGTTCTACCAAAAATAGAAAAAAAAAATCTTGGCATGGTGGCATACTCCTGTAGTCATAGCTACTCAGGAGTCTTAGTAAAGGAAGATTGTTTGAACCCAGGATTTTAAGGTTACTATGAGCTGTAAAGATATCACTGTACTCTAGCCTGGGTGACAAAGCAGAATGCTATCTCAAAAAAAGACAAAAATATAAATTGGATGAAAGATTCCCTATTAAACAAATAGGGTGCTGGGAGAATTGGCTGGTGACTTGTAAAAGACTGAAACTGGACCCACACCTTTCACCATTAATAAAAATTGACTCTCACTGGATAAAAGATTTAAACTGAAGACATGACACCATTAAGATACTTGGAGGGAATGAAGGAGAAACACTTGAAGAAATTGGCCTGGGAGAATACTTTATGAGTAGGACCCCCAAGGCAATTGAAGAAATATCAAAAATATATTACTGGGATCTGATCAAACTAAAAATCTTCTGCACAGCCAAGAACAAAGTATGTAAAGCAAGCAGACAGCCCTCAGAATGGGAGAGGATATTTGCAGGTTATGCTTCTGACAAAGGTTTGATAACCAGAATCCACAGAGAACTCAAACTTATTAATAAGAAAAGGACTAGTAATCCCATTTCATTGTGTGCAAGGGACTTATACAGAAGCTTCTCTGAAGATGATAGGCGTATGGTCTACAGACACATGAAAAAATGTTTAACTCTAGTAAGAGTGGCTTACATAACAAAAATCTCAAAACTACACCTGTTGGCATGGATGTGAAGAAAAGGGAACACTTCTGCACTGCTGGTGGGAATGCAAGCTCATATGTCCCTTTTGGAAAGAAGTATGGAGAATACTCAGGGATCTAAAAGTAGACCTGCCATTTGATACTGCAATTCCTCTACTTGGTGTATATCCAAAAGACCAAAAATCACTTTATTACAAAGATATTTGCACCAGATTGTTCATTGCAGCTCAATTCATAATAGCCAAGTCATGGAAGAAGCCCAAGTGCCCATCGACCCCTGAAAGGATTAATAAATTGTGGTATATGTATACCATGGAATATTATGCAGTCTTAAAAAAGATGGAGACTTTACCTCTCTTACGTTTACATGGATGGAGCTGGAACATATCCTACTTAGTAAAGTATCTCAAGAATGGAAGAAAAAATACCCAATGTACTCAGTACTATTATGAAACCAATTTACAATTATGCACACTTTTATATGAAGATGAAGGAGGGAAGAGGGGGCATGTGAGGGAAGGGGGGAGGTCAGATTGAGGGAGGGTGAATTCTGGGATCACACATATTGTGCATAATGCAAGGGTACATGCAAGATCTATTAGTATAGAGTATAAATGTCTTAAAACAATAATTAGGTAAATGAGATAAAGTATATATTAACCAGTGTGATGTAAGTGTTTCTAATTCTATATGAAATCAGCACATTGTACCCCATAAATGCACATGATCTATGTGTTTATGATTTAATAAAAAAATAAATAAATAAAATAAAATAAAACTACTTAACAAAAATGAGAAAAAAGAAAGAATCATGCTGTTCGGATTTTCAAAACAATGTACTTTAAAACACAACTTGTGCCTTTGTATTATAGATTTAACTACACTGTACCAGTGTGTATTCTAATAGAATATGTGGCTCAATTATTCAATCTGACACCATATATCTAACTTAAATAAAATCCTTATATTCTGAAAAAAAAAAAGAAAAAAGAGAGAAAGAAGAGAAAAAAGACATATATTGGCTAAATGTATTAAAAAAATAGTGAACTATATGTTATCTTCAGGAAACACATTTCACCCATAAAGATACACATAGGCTGAAAATTAAAAGACAGAAAAATATACTTCATGCAAAAAGAAATCCAAAAATAACTAGAGTAGCTATAGTTCTATCAGATAAAATACATTTCAAGACAAAAACTATAAAAAGAGACAAAGGAGGTCATTACATTACATTAAAGAGGTCAATCCACCAAAAGGATATAACAAAAAAATATATATATATTTGTTTTATACATACATACCTAACAATGGAGCACCGTATCAAAGCATCCCATATACCCTATAGGAATACACAGCTATTATGCACTCATAATATTTAAAACAAAAAAGATATATCAAGCATGTAATTACACAAGTAACAATATATTCATATTGTGTTCACTAAAATAATGTTTAGCACAATCTTCTTCTTAAGTCATAATTATATATTTGATTTTTCTCCCCATTCTGAATAGGAATGCAGAAACAACAATTCCTGCATCATTTGTAGTCATGAACAAACTTGCCTCAGTTCAAACAGTGTTGCTTAATTCAATAGACTTTAGATGGAAAAAAGAAGTCTAAAATTATGTGATTTTCATTTCATTTTTATCATCAGAAAAATGAAAATGGTCCTAATTTCCAACATGACAGTCCTACATTTTAAACTAAACAAGCATTAAAAACACAGTTATGTTCTAAAGGGGTTTCTAAGCCTATAGCAGCATTAAATGATAATATAAATTAGACTGCTAATTTACACAAAGATTTGAGAACACAAAGATTTATGGATCAAAGAGGGGAATATCTTTACTGGAGACAACAAATACACATAAGTAGAAATTGAGAGAATTTGGGAAACTGTAGAGAAATTGACGTCCCCAGGCTTAGGACACATGTGAAGCTGAGTATACGTAACGGGGTGGGGGGGTCATCAAGTCAGCACCATCTTAGCTTATAATCCCATGTTGAGAAGGGAAGCAATACAAAACAAAATTTAAAAATAATATTTAGCCAATGTGTTATCTGTTCATTTTCAGTTCTTTTTTTTTTTCCTTTTATTAAGTCATATACCCATAGATCATGAGTACATTTATGCTTTTATGGGATACAATGTGTTGATCTTTTTTTTTTATACAATTTGGAACGGTTATTCCAACATTATTCTCACTTTATAAACCTTTGTGTTCTGTGTTCTTTCTCAGAAGTAATGAAGGAAAAAGTTTCTCCCTGGACCTGAACAATATGATTTTATTTGAAGATAGGATATCAGACTTTTAGTGAACATAGCAGTTGCTTAACCTGGTGAATGGTTTTATTGGTTCAGTACACATTTCTTTGTGTGAATTCTCAACATTGATTGGATGAATATACACACACATTTATACACAGCTGCTTTGCTTCCACAGAGTTCTACCCAAACCCATAAATTTCCATTAGACCAGTGCCATGAATGTATGTGAAAGAAGATCACTACTCCAGATAGCCAGAAAATAATCATGAAATATCATCTTTTAGGAGAAAACGATTTTAACATTGAGGATGCTGATTATTGTTCTCAGTAATAAAAAAAAAAAAAAGGAAATAAAGAAAACCAAGGTGCCAGCCTTTAAAGAAAGAATACATTATTTTTTAATGGAACAACATCTTCTTGGTTTTATAAAACAAAATAAACATTTTGATTTAGATTTTGTTTTTCTCTTAAGATACAAATGTAACACTGTATTCCAGTCTACCAAGGCTTTGAGCAATTGCTTTTTTTTTTTCTCTCTAGGACAAGATGATCCTCTAGAGATGATCTAACCTTCTTTTAAAGACATCAATGGCATATATATGAGTATATATTGTTAACCACAAAATGACTTGAATTAGTATCTTTGGTAAGTACACCATAAACTTTAGTGTGAATTTTAAAAGCTCAGTTGAAATTCTTCTGAATCTTAGATTCCTTATGAGAATAGGTCCTTTTCCTAAGTGTAAAGTGATGGATATCTTTTTTTTTTCTTTACAAAGATGGTCTTTATGGACACAGTCACAGGGGTGAGCCCTAAAGTTTGGGTGTGATGGACATTCTTAAGTACTCTATGTCTGCAGTCCCTACCCCCTGGGCCATGGATAGGTATCAATTAGGAACCAGGTTGCAGAGCAGAAGGTGAGTAGTGGGTAAGCCAGGGAAGCTTCATCTGTATTTACAGCCACTCTCCATTGCTTGGATCACCACCTGAGCTCTGCCTGCTCTCAGATCAGCACTGGCATTAGATTCCCAAGGAAGCACGGACTGTACTGTACACTGCACACGCAAAGGTTGTGCCCAGGGCTCCCTGCTGACTCTGCAACATGGCAAGTTGTAGAATTATTTCATTATCTATCATCATGTAATAATAATAGAAATAATGTGCACATGACGAAAAGAAATAATGTACACGATAATGTAACAGGCTTAAACCATCCCCAAATCTGTGGAAATCCACCCCATCTGTGAAAAAATTGTTTCCTATAAAGCCTGTCCTTCGTACCAAAATGGTTGGGGACCACCATGTCTCTGTCACTAGCGTGGACCTTCTTTGGATAGATTGTAACACTTAATTGAACATTTCTCATCTTCTGTGACTATCAATGGGCCTCTAAACTGAGGAATAAACTGACGGAGAATAAGGAAGTCTTTGAAACCAGACATGAAATTTCTAACAAAGTCTGATTTTAATAAGCTATCATCTCTAATTAGCTACCTTGGGGGCCTATCCACCTGAATGCACATCTTATGGAAGATCATGAAAATTCAGTTCTAATCCTCATTTTATTTTTGACTCTCAGTAGCCCTATTTATACAACAAACCGTACCACAGTTTATCAATCTAGCCCAAAGACTATTTTATATTATGTTGTGATTGAGCTGAGCTAAGAAAGTACATGGCAGTCAACCACAACAAAGAGAAAGAATTATATTGGGACTTTTGTCGACAGTGAAGTACTATATAGATGGAATGGATTGTCACCAGAATAACAAAAATGAAAGGACCACAAAGAGATAATGATTGCACATTCGTGCATTGGGATATTGCACATGCTTGGGATAGACTTAAGTGCCTCAGCTTCATGATTTTTCACTAAAATAAATAATAAATGAAATAAAATTAGGATTCATGATCATTATAAAAGAAAATAAGCTTTATTTATGTTTTCAAATTTTGTCATGCTACAGCTGATTATGTGAAGTAGTTAAATGATTTGCTACTTTTGAAAAACATCAACTACATAAAACATTAAACCAATTAACTTTTATGCTGCAATAATTACAAGATGATATTTATGCTGACAGGGGGATTCTTTTTTACAGATTACGTCAGTATGAATGAAACCTTTTATTGGGTGTCTGTTGTTACCTAATGGAAGAGGTCCTGGGAGGAGTAAAACCACTTTGCTAAATAATTTAATAAATGTATATTTTGTGTGTACACCTACAATGTTCAAGGCTCTGTGGAAAGTCTGGGTATGAATAAAAACGAGCTATGAAGAAACTTAGTCTAGTAGAGTAGAGAGACAATATAAAAAGAGATACACTACAAATTCAAGTAAAATTATTTGGTATTCACAATCCAACCAATGTACTGTTTGCTTTTAAGAGAAACAACATTCCTTTATATAGAGATTTGAAATTATACTGGAGAGGATTGGCCTTTGAGCTAGGACTTAACATATGAACAGGATTTCAACAGAGAGAGCTCAGAGTCAGAGAATGTCTTGCTCCAGAAATCACTGTTAAAGTCTTCTGAGGCTCCCTAAGACCAGCAGAAATAAAGAATTATATTTCTCAGTAGCTGAAATAACTTTACTGTAATTTATCAAGCAATGCAGCTCCTTTAATAAAGTACTTAATGCAATTCTGAGTGCCCTCCCTGGAGGAAAAATGTGGACTTTCCATCGCTTCTTAACGTGACTTGAGTAATTTGAAACAAGCTTGTTCTGTTTCTTTACTTTCTAAAGAGCTCATATTTCAGTTTAAAGCCTCTGTCACATTAAAGTTGAATTGCCTATTAAAAAAATATGCAGGTATTTCAAGCATAGAAGTGGTATTATCTTCCCATTACTTAGGTTCAGACAGGACTAGGAAGTCCCCCCACAAATCTCCTCCCCTGCTTCCTCACTCAGGGGCACATTTTAACATCGTGATTCATCAAACCACAGTTGGACATCTTGAACTTTTGTATTTCCTTCTGCAAAGCAAGTTATTCACAAAATGGATCTTCATTACGTTCCCACAAAGTCTTTTTGACGATCGTGATATTCACTATACAATAGTTCTCTTTGATGCAGTGCTTTTTAAAAACAAAACCCTGTCTATACAGTTTTTATTAAAAACAACAATAACTCCCATTAAACTTAGGACATTCAAGTTACATAAAAAGGTAACTTAGATGTTTCAGTTTAGAGGAAGTTTAGAAGACAGAGTATTTTAGGAAGTCCAAGAGGCAGTTCTTCTCTTATGCATTTCATTTCCATATTGCAAATATCAAACACAATAAAAAATATTTGCCTAACCCATCATTTCTAATCCCAGTGAGTTTTTCTGTGGTCTCTCTTCACCCAACTAAGCCTTTATTCTCTTTACACTTAGAATACTTTGAGCAAATTTACCTGTGTCTGCAGGCAAATACGTCTCAGCTCCAGGCAGCTGACTTCTTGTTCACCCAGATGGAAATAAAACTGCAATGTGCATATTGCAAGCACCTGCCACAGCCTCTTAAAAATGCAAAACCTTAACCAGGCAACAGGATACAGTTTCAGATCAGAAGAGGAGCTTCTGACAGACTGTAAGGATCTTTAATTCTCTGGATTGCCCACTGTAAACCCACTAGCTGAATTTCAGCTTCTTAGGGTTCCTTGTAAACCTGGATATCACATGTGGAATTTAAAATTGTTTCTCTCTTTTTGTTTTTTGCATTTTGTTTATTTTTGGTCTCTCCAAAAGACTCCTGTTTATGTATCAGATTTAGGGAAAATGTTAGAATTTGCATGTTTGGCTTTAAGCTTAAAGAGGATCATAGTTATAAAAAGTTCCCCACCCCCTCTTGGATTTCGACACGTATTTTATGGCAGTTTCATGACCTTCCATATTTGTAGAGATGTTTAAAACATTTAAATACCTGAGAGTTAAGAGAAGGATTTTTATATACTACCTAGCTACATAGCAGTCGCCTCCAATATTTCTGTATAATCATGACATTGTAAAACATTTTGAATTATTTAGTTATTAAAATTGGTCTTATGTCCCTTGTCCTCTTGATGCATGTAGAAAATAAGGTTATATGCTGTTGCAACACTTAAACATTAGCTGTTACCCTTAAAGTACAGTTACATCTATCTTGCAACATGGAAGCAAAAGAGGTTGCTTCAGGACTTCTCAAAATCAGAGGTAACTGTATACTCCAGGCAGAGTCTTAAAAACTCTTCAAAATAATCAATACTTCAAGACATCAAGAAACAAAGATTCAAGGGTTAATCTCCTGCCTACTTAATTCTTTATTTGAAATGTTGTGAAAATTGTCTTTTCTCTTCATTAGCGAGATAAATTTATTTTCAACTGCAAGCGATTCTGGACCTGCATCCTCGTGGGAACAGTGCCCCTGAAGGGATTTGCTAGCAGGCTTTAGCCATAGTTCTTCAGGCAACTGCTTTATGGGGTAGGCATTCCAACCCACCATTGCCTCTGCTAAGACTATGACAGCATCTAGACCCAACTCTACACAAACTGGGTGGCTTAACCAACAGGAATTTATCTTCTCATAGTTCTGAAGTCTAGAAAGTGCCATATTAGAGTCAGCACACCTGGTTCCTTCTGCGGGCCCTGAGGGGAGGATTTATTCCTGGTCTCTCTCCTTGCCTGGTGGATAGCTGTCTTCTTCTTCCCACTGTCTTCCCTTTGAGAATTCACGTCAGTGCTGTTTCTCAGCCTCTCTGTCTTGATTATTACAACACATGGTATTTCTTCCATTGGAGGATTAAATGTTCTTCACTTTCCTCCCATGGAGTCTTCAACTAAGAAAGGAGGATGTGAGGAGAGGCTCGGTGGCAGAGATACCACTCACCTCTAAGCATAGCAGTAACTCTTCCTCTGTACTGGTTTGACCATTCTCTAAAATCTTTCGGAAACTTGTTCCATCACTACGCTATTTTTTATGGAATCTTCATTCTCTCTCTCTCAGGTGGAAGGTAAGGTAAGGTGCCTCCTTAGAGTTCCTGAATCCTACCTCACATTCAATACGTCGTTGTTTCCCATATTTGGTGAGGAGAGTGTGTATGTTTCATTTGCTTTCAGCTGACTTCACATCCTCACCATCTATGTTCTTCTCAGTTTCTTCTCCACTGTGCTTCCAAGCCTGTTATCATTAAGCCCACCGTATCATTCTTAATATACAAATCCAAGGCCCATTCTTAAGCCTCTTTCTGAATGAACATTCTGTGCCTTTTCACAGTATTTTTCACATCTTCCTTCCTGACACTTTCTTCTGCTGTTGCTTCATCACAATTTCTTTCTCTTGGGTTGCGTGCTTCTCCTCCTCTGAAGAAGATACTTTTCTTTGTGTTTTTTTTTTAATAGTTGTTGCTAAATTGCTTTCAAACAAACCAAAAAAGCACCAGCATATATGAGAGTAACCTTTTCTAATAGTCTTGAAAGTAAAGGGGTTATAGAAAGTTTGAGATCATCACCAGTCTGATGGGTAAACAAGGGCTGTGCAGAAAGTGCCTGGCACGCAATATAAAACAGAGAGACACCCCTGGATAAATACTTTTCAGACATTCCTTAATATCTGTATCTCACTCACTTTATTGAACAGTACTTCCTCGCTGCTGTAATTCTGAAAAACTCCTTCACTATTTAAACATGCATCTCTGAACATTCATATTTTCCCCATTTTTGTTGTGGATTGACTTGATTGCTTTTTTTATAAGAGTTCCTGATATGTGTATATTAAAGATATTAGCCCTTTGTTAATGTATGAGAGAAAATTTTTAAGTTTTAGTAATAATCTATTGACTTTTTAATTTATATTTTTCTATGTAAGGATTTTTTTCTTGCCTATATGGCAAACATTTGTAATATTAGTCTTCTAACCAGGGATAACAGTCTCTCACCCCAGAGATTACATTTCCAGAATATCTTGAAAAGTTTTTGGTTTGTTTGTTTTATGTATTTACTTCCATTTTATCTTTAAATCCATCTAGATCCATATTTTTTTATATGGTATAAGGTGGGACACGTTTTTTTTAACTGTCCTGGCTTAAATAATTGTTTTCAACTACATTTTGAACTATTGAGTTAAAATAGAAACAGAAACATAGGTAGACTCTAGTTTTTAGAGAAGTTTTAGGTTTACAGAAAACTTGGGTAAAAAATACAGAGAGTTCATACATACTTTACTTCCCCGAGCTCTAAGTTTCCCTTTTTTTAATATCTTTTATTGGTGTGTTACATTCGTTATATTGGTGAAGCAAAATTAATACATTAATATTAGTTAATGGCCATCATTTTCATTAGGGCTCACTATTCATGTTGAATAGTTCTGAAGGTTTTGCTAAATGCACTATATGCAGCTCCCATTACAGTAGCATACAGAATTCTTTTATTTTATTTTATTTTATTTTTTTAGAGGCCGCTCTGGGCCATTGTCTTTTTTTTTTTTTTTAATTGAATGGTAACTATGTACATTAATGCACTTCTGGGGTACAGTGTGGTGTTTTCATACACAATCCAAAACACTTCTATCAAACTGGTTAACATAGCCTTTATGTCATTTTCTTAGTTATTGTGTTAAAACATTCATATTCTACTCTTAGAAAGATTCACTTGTACCCTTGTAAGATAAACCACAGAAGAGATCCCTCCAATCCCCCTCCCTCCACCCATTCCTCCCTCCCTTCCCTCCCCCCCTGCCATATTCTTAGGCTGTTATTAGGTTATAACTTTCATATAAAAGGTATAAATTAATTTCATAATAGGGGTGTGTACATTGGATACTTTTTCTTCCATTCTTGTGATACTTTGCTCAGAAGAACATTTTCCAGCTCCATCCATGTGAACATGAAGGATGTAAAGTCTCCATCTTTCTTTATGGCTGCATAGTATTCCACGGTAGAATAATTTTACTTACCTAAAATTCCCCCATGTTCCACTTGTTCCTTCAGGTTCCTTTTCCCCAACTTTTGGCAATGATTGATCTTTCCTATCATTGGAAAGATACAGATACAGGCTTGTCAAACTGGCTTACTCTACTTAGTAATATGCATTTATTATTTCTCAATATCTTTTTAAGGTTTCATAACACTTGTTTTTATTGTTGAATAATATTCCACTGTAAGACCTCACCAGTTTGTTTATTCATCCCCAGCTCTTCGAGAACATCTTGGTTGCTTTCAGTGTGGGGTAACTATGAATACACTGCTATACACGTTCATGTGCAGGTTTTTGTGCCTATGTCTCCCAGTTGATTTGGGTACATATCTAGGAGCACAGTCACTGGAAAGCATAGTAAGACCACGTTCAACCGCCAGATGTTTTTACATAGTTTGAACTAGATGGCGGAGTTTGACTTCTTAACTTTAACATGCATCTTAATTTTCCTCCCTTTAAGCTTTTTGAAAACGTATTGGAATAAAATTTATCATAATATTAAGTGTGAAAAAGGCTGATTTTCTTCTTTTATAACAATATAGAGAGAAATGGGCATGCCATATTTAACTTGTGACATGCAAAATGACTAGTCTTAGTATGATCCTGCTCATAGAAGTTGAATAGTTTTATCACCAAATCTTTTTTTATTTTTCCTGAGCCATACAGCAATAGATACTAGGCCATCACTGAATTGCGTTTTTATCTTCTCTAAGAATTTTCATTAACAAAAGAAAATATCAAAAGGTACAGAGATGAAATTTTTTTAGCATGTTTAGGTTTGGTAACTATTTGAATTATAACATTTGGATGGAAAAAATATAATATTCTTTGAAGTTACAAATCAAATTGAAATATGCCCCCAAATTTACACTCTGTGAATAGCAATAAGTTCAACTTGAGTGAGTTTTTAATCACCGTTTTTCTTATCCTTGGGTCACACTAAAATATGATTTTTTTAAAAATCTAAAAAAATGAAGAAAACCCCACCCTGCTATCCTTCATTCAAGGTAATCTCAATTACTGGTGACACGGTCAGCAGTGAGACCTGCAGTAGGGTCTAAGACCCTGGCAATTGGTGCTGACTACTCTCCTCCCCCTGAACTTGGTCCCTTCTGTGATCATGCTGACATGGAAGCCTCTGAGCAGACTGGAGTTGCTGTGCTCTGGAGAATACAAGGTGCAGCTCCTCTTACTAGGCCCAAGATTGCAACCACACCTTGGATTAGATCACTTACTTGGTACATGTGGTGTATGCTTGTGAGTGTGTGTGTGTAAGTAAATTTAATTAAAAAGAAAATAATATCATGGTCATAAACAGAAACTAGCATTGCTTGTTGTAAGAAGGCATTACAGAAAAACAAATTAGAAAGAAATTCCTCTTAGATATTGTTGTCTACTTTGAGACTAAGACCTGCTGTTTCTCTTTTTCTTTTAAATATGAACCAAATTGAAGGACTGGATGAAAAAGTAACTTGTAAATATCATCACTATACAGATCAGTAAATTTTCACAAAATGCATATACTTGTGTGAATAGTACCCAGCTTTAAAACCAAGACTACTAGAGTCATGGCATGGCCTTAGTGACAACAGCAGTAATTTCCATCTTTATTGATAGAAATCAATAAAGTAAAAGCGAATAACCCATTAGATAAGTGGGAAAAATAACTTTAAGTGGAAACTATAAAAGAGCATATTTAAAGACCAACAGACACATAGAAAGATACTCCACTTCATTTTCCATTGAAGAAAGGAAAATGGAAACCACTGTACAACTACTTCACCACACCAGAAATGCCAATGTGAAAAAACATACTAAATATTGACAGGGATGAAGAAAACTGGATTTCTCATTTACTGCTCTTTGGGAATGTGACTGGTGAAACAGCTTTGGAAAGCTATATGGTACTGTATATGGTACGATTCACTGAAGTTGAATACACGCATATGGAGTTCTGACAAGTTCACGAACGCTCCACCATGTGCTTACTACGTTGGCAGTACTGCACAAACAACTTGGTAAGGCTTACTAATCTTGCTGTATCAGTGTCTTACAGCTACATTTATGTCCATCAGTGGTGGTGTCTGGCCGAGGGGCATTCATTATTGCTGTTGTGTGTTTCTGTGTGTCAGCAGAGTATGTTAGAACTTGAATTAAAGCAATGAACAAACATTACATTTCTTGTTAAACTCGGCAAGAGTGGAAGCCAAATTAGGGATATGTGAGTCCAAGCTTATGGGGATAATGCCATAAGGAAAACGGCAGTGAAAATGGGAGAGAAAGATCACTGATAAAGAGAGGTCAGGGCAGCCAGTAATGAGCAGAACTGATGAAAGCATTGCAAAATTTTATCAAATTATGTCTCAAAATAGTCAGCTAACCATGAGAAGCATAGCAGACCAAGTAAACATCAGTAGAGAAATGGGAACATCTTAACTTAAAATTTTGGCCAACAACTCGTGACTCTTGTATCACAACAATGCACCAACTTACAAGGGACTATCTGTGAAGAAGCTTTTAACCAGCAATAAATAACTGTACTCTAATACCCTCCCTACTCACCAGATCTCACCTCCAATGATGTTTTCTTTACCCAAAGGTAAAGGAAATATTGAAAGAAAGACATTTTGATCACATCCACGACATCAAAGGTAATAGAACAACTCTGATGGCTATTCCAGAAAAAGAGTTCCAAAATTGCTTTGAAGGGCAGACTAGGTCAGGCATCAGTGCTTAGCTTCCCAAGGGGAGTACTTTGAAGGTGACTATAGTGCTATTCAGCTATAAGGTATGTAACACTTTTTCTAGGATGAATTTACAAACTTAATTGTCAGATCTCAGTAGCCTATAGTTTAAGTACTTGAGATGTGTATGAGAATATTTATAGCAGCACAGTCTCTGTAGAAACATGTTAATATTTGACTAGAGAAAAATGGATAGAAATTGCAATGTGTTTATGGAGTGGAATATTATAGAACAATGAAAACAATGAAAGCATGATAATACACACAATAATGATGTACATAATAATATGGATGAATCCCATAAACAGGATATTGAGTGAAAAATCAGATACAGTGTCTGACTCCATTATTACATATAATTTTGAATTTTTAAATATACAAAAAATTATAGAAAAGTTAAAAAACATCTTTGGATTCAACATTTAAGTTTAACAAATACTCCTTGTGTTTATTTTAGAAAAGAAATAAGTTGTAGATTTGAGGAAAACTTTATACCTTGTGCCATTTCATTCTTTTCCTCAAGGTTGACCTCTACCCAGAGTTGGGAAGTATTTTTCTCAAACATTCTGCTAAAATGCTATTTTATATGTAAACATTTCTGAAATGTATACTGTTATTTTGATGTATTAAAATGTTACTTTTAGTCAACATTATGTTCTTAGTATTTGTTTGTGTTGATGTATCTAGTGTATTCATAATATATACATTTTCTAATCCATACCTCTATTGATGCATAATTGGGTTGTTTTCATTCTGTGATAATATAAATGTTATTATTATTATTATTTGAGATAGAGTCTCAAGCTGTCACCTTGGGTAGAGGGTTGTGGCATCACAGAACTCACAGCAACCTCAAACTCTTGGGCTTAAGTGATTCTCGTGCCTTAGCCTCCTTAGTAGCTGGGATTACAGACGACTGCCACAACACCTGGGTATTTTTTTATTTTTTATTTTTGGTTGTAGTTGTCATTGTTGTTTGGCAGGTGTGGACTGGATTTGAACCTGCCAGCTCTGATGTACGTGGCTGGCGCCCTAGCCACGTCAGCTACAAGCACTGAGCCTATTTTAATTTTCATATGTATACATGATTCTTAATGATAGAATTACATTCTTTAGAGTATATAATGAGAAAAACATAGTCTTTATTTCCTACTTCTCTTGGAAAGTAGTCAGAAGTCATTTTTATCTTTTTCATTTTTTAAAGATAATATTTAGTTGGAATATAATTATATCTTTACATCGCACACTCACACAAACACACATGTATGTAACACTGTAAGCAAAAGTTTCGCAAAATAGTACTTACCCTTATACACATGAAACATTCCTAGGAGTTTCTATTTTGTTCCATTTTATTCTATTCTATTGCTTTGTACATTGGTTTTAAACATTGATTGATATATAGTAAATTGATGTCACAATCCACCAATACTTTTAACCTAAAGGTTGAAACAGCTTGCTCCAGCTGTATCTGGGTCTTCAAATTCCCAACATTGTCTTCCTGGGGAACACCTAATAAGAAATGTCTGTTATCTTTCCAAAGTACTTGAAAATAAGGACCTTTCAGTCTCAGTGACTCCAGACCCTGGTTTGTTGGGAACAGTTAATACCCTTTGTTCTTTCTTGTTGGATCCACATCACAGAAAGTAAGATAATTTACCAAAGTGTTAGTTGCTCACATTTTTAACCAATTGTCTCCCTATAGTAGATGTGTTAAGAAAATAAACTTCCTTCTCCAAGTTTGCACACAGATAATTTTGTCTTTCTTTTTCTTTAAGTGAAGTCCAAGAAAGATGCCTTTTTTTCACCTTTGTTATCTATGTGCTATTTTATTAGCTTGAGAGGGTAAAATATGGAAAAAAAAATACTTCCCTATCTCTAATTCATGTGATATTTGGAATAAATTCAGAACAACAATAATGATCCCAATAATGGAGTGTGTGCAGGTATGACAATGCTTTGACACATCCAGAAATAAAGAAGAAAGCACCGAGAACATTAGTTCCCAAATGCTTTAGTGTGGGGATTGGAAATACAAACTAAAATAATGATGTTTATTCGCTGTGGGTAGTGGCTCTGGGTAGATTTTCAACTCTCAGTGAAATGCTGTTGTTGATGATTCAGAATATTCCACTTCTTCCACATGAAGAGGAATGCTGAGAGTTTAACATAAAGGGTGAGGGTACACTTTCCTGAAATCATTATTTTGCTAGAGTCTTATGCAGACACTTGCTCTGTTAAGTTATGAGATGTGTGTGGGCAACTCCATATTTTATACCATTGTTTGCTCTTCACTCTCAGGTTCTACCCTAAAAAAGTGGAAATAAATTTGCTGTGAGAATATAACATCCAGGGATTGCTTTTAACAGTCTTTTCTTTCCATTTTTTTCTTTATGTTTGCTCTCCATTTGCAAAGTTAGTAAAGCTGATGAATCACCATCTAGAAACAGCAAGCGTGGTGGTGAGTCATTTCCTTGAGTGGTGGCACTTCCCTCACACACGGTATTTAACCCGTGATTATCCCTTGCTGTTAATGATAACATATTTTATTATGTGTTCTTTTATTCCCACAAATCCACTTGACATTATTATTGTGGGGGAAGGAAATTCCAACACATTATTCATAGCAATATGCCTAGATTATATGTGACTTTCTTTTCTTTTTATATTTGGGAATTTCCCTTGCCTTTAGAGTTACATCTGGAAGTTAAATTTGGAAAAATGTTCTTTTAACTTTTTCTCCTTAATTTGGCCTCAAGTACCATGTTTACTGTTGCTATTATAGGTTAGTCAATGCAGTACAGATCTAAATATATAAAGCAGTCCCCTTCAGTGTATGTGACTAGTAACAACAAAAACAAAACAAAAGGAGACTGTCTTGCTCTCTCTCTCACTCTCTTTCTATATGTGTACACACACACATATGTATATATACACACTAGGCTATTATATTTTGCACAAAGCACATGGATTTTGTTTTTTATGTTTTTCTTTTGCAAGAGTGTCAGTGTGCAAGAATGTTCCAGAATTTCCATTAGTAAACACAAGACTACAGGGCAAATAGAAAGAAAAGACAAAAAAAAAAAAGACTTTGCATAATCATCTTTCATCTTCTCAACTAACAATATAAATAGGGCATTAGAAAGCTAGTTTACATCTATCAGGGTCAATTTGTAATAATATCAACAAGTTAACTTGTTAATAGATAATGAATTGGTTTTCAATATACACATATGGACTACGGTATGGTAGGTGCCAAAAACATAGATTGACATCTTCAGAAACTTGGATTAGATGGTTTCCTACTTCAGGATGTGTTGACTTCACTGAAATTGAAAATGGAGACTGTGTAACTACAAACACCATAACAGTATTTTCATTAATTTTTCTAAACCTGATTTACACACAGTTACCTGAGATATCTATGAAGAAACGAAGTAAAGAACAAAACCACACAGCGTAGCACAGGCTGAACCACAAGGCAGTGAGAGTCCACCTTTGTGCATAGTTTAATGGAAACATCATACGACATTTTGCAAGCTTTCATCAAGAATAAAAATGAATCACTATTGAAGTTCCCAGAACAAACTTCCTTTCCTTACATCAGGTAGGAAATTCCTTATGGTACCTATTCCCTGATAGCTGCTTACTCCATTAATCTTTTCAATTTATAGCTCCAGTTCCTTGTTCAAATAATCTACTATGGCAAGGATCTATTTGTGTCAATATTTATATTTAACTGATTTTATTTAAAAGAAAGTAATGTAGATAGGCTTTCTTCTATTGCCAAAGCTTTTTTTGAATAGCATAATAATCATATTTCTATCATTAACTTTGTATAAATTTTGAGCCAATCTGGATTTTTATTCTTTTCTATCTTTTATTGACATCAAAAAATCTATATGTGGACAAAAATGTCTTATTTTGGAGGTAGAAAAAATGCTAGTGAAAGATAATTAGAAAATTATCAAGCACTGCATAGTGTAAAAATTTATAAATATATGTTATTTCTCAAAGGTCATAGGAATTCCAGTGGGTAGGCAGCCTAGGTAACATTATATAAAAAGTAGAAGCAGGCCAGCATCCTTGCTGGTGTGTGGCTCACACCTGTAATCCTACCACTCTGAAAGGCTAAGGCAGGAGGACTGCTTGAGGCCAGGAATTTGAGATCAGCCTGAGCAAGACCCTATCTCTACCAAAGATTATTTGACATGGTGGCATGAACTTATATTCCCAGCTACTCAGGAGGCTGAGGCAAGAGATTTCCTTGAGCCCAGGAGTTTGAGACTAGAGTCAGCTCTGATGACGCCACTCTACCCTAGGACTCTAGTTATGGCAACGGACCAACACTATCTCAAAAAAAAAAAAAGAAAAAGGAGGAGAAACATTTTCAGGTATAATGCAGGGTAATTAAATAATTTAGTAATATATCTCCACAGTCACAGTGATATAAGTGTAACATTAAGTGGTGGAGCTGGAATTCAACCTAAGGTTTTGTATTTGCTTTTGAAGTTAATACACTTTCTATTCTATGCATACAATCTATTTAACTAAAAAAGTGTGCCAATCATTGGCATTAGGATTAGCACAGATAACACCCTGAAAATCTATTGCATTCTATCTCTTCTGGGGGAAAAAAAGGTGTCAAGTAAAGAGGGGGCAAAAATCTATCCTTCCCTCTCTTTTCCTCTGTGCTGCTGGCTAAGTTGGTTTAGTGAGTTATGCAAGACTTGTTTCACTTTGTTTTTGGACAAAGCTGAGCTTGTGCTTCAAACAGAAGGCAGCCAATTACTAACTTCTGGTTGCTAGGTGTGGCCTCCTTTCCAACGCTATAAAATCAGAAGCCCAAGCCTCCACTGCTAGAAACCCTCAGAGCAGAATCTCTGTTTAGTTCTCTGGAAGAGGATTGAAACACAGGTAAGGCTCAGTTTCCCTTTGAGTTACTTTTGGTGGTTTGGAAAACTTTTCTCATCAGTATGTGATTTCTGGCTCTATAGGATTTGTGGCTAGTTGCAGATAATAAGCTTTGATAAATCTCTCTATAGAATTACATTCAATATTCATACATTAGGAATTACAAATGCCAATGTGTTTGTTTTACTTAATAAAGAAAAACAGTTTTTAAAATATGGTAAGTTTG
The DNA here is from genome assembly GCF_000181295.1 of Otolemur garnettii. NCBI lineage: Eukaryota > Metazoa > Chordata > Mammalia > Primates > Galagidae > Otolemur > Otolemur garnettii. The sequence goes on from NW_003852401.1 coordinate 31,519,201, forward strand.
CTTCATACTAGCTCATTGTACTGGTGGTGAGTCACTGTGGAAAAGAAGGAAAGAATGTGTTTTTCCTTTTCCTGACCTTGGAATGCAAGTTTCTGAGAGCTGTGTCTTACAGGGAAATTATGATGAGAGGGTGGGTGCTTGTGGGGGACGGAGAGAACAGAAGAGGCCGGGGGTGGGGGGGGGTGGGGGGCTAGGAGCTATTTCAAAATAGCAAGACTTTCTTAATTTGTTTTCCTTTTTTTGAAAACTAGATAGCGTCAAACCTCATAGTGGTAATCACGCCCTTTGTAATTAACACTTTGAAATTAATGTTATGTTTACTCATGCAGTTTAAAATAAGAAGGTCCGCTTATTACTTGTGTTTAAAGAAGGTGTGACCACATTCCTTTTCCTGGAGGCTCTGTGTCATAGACAGGCTTTGCAAGAGCTTATTTGAAAAACCTAAAGGGAAAAGAAATATTTCCTGGGTAGTGTCAGATAAGTCAGTCCATGGGAATGCCAACAGGGCCTTCGAAAAACTATTCTACTTGATTGTTGAATGACAAATGGCCCTAAAACTCCTCTAAAAGAGCAAGACAAATCAAAGAAGATACTGGTGTTGGATAGATACATTTCCTGGTGTTGGGTAGATACATTTGCAAAAGTGAGAGATTAGGAAACAGAACCATATAGCTGGCTATTGTTCATCACAAATGTTCTTTCAAGGATTTCTTTTCCTTAGTCCATTTTAAATGTTAAAGATTAAATTGATTTCTAAATTTTGATGCTAGCTAATTAAGATGTACTTTGACGCCTAAAATTATGTACGAATTTTGAAAAAGCAATGTTCCCCTGCTTCCACAGGAATGTATTTTGGTACAAGGCCTATTGCAAATGAGTCAAATGTGGTAAAGTGCCCATTTCATAATTCATAAGTGGCCTCTTCCCCAGAAGTTACCACCCTTGCCCCAGGCTCAATCATCTGGCGGAAAGCCTTGTTTGACTGCTCTTGACAAAAGAATTAATAGTAACATTACTAAGGAACCAGTCAGAGTCTTATGCTCATTAAATACTTTTTCCAGCAAAAGTTTACAAAGGTCGATTCCTGTCTATGACCTCTGCTGACTGTGCTGGTTATTTGTCATTCTCTTTGTATCTATTAATTTACGACATATTTAAAATCAGAGCTAAATCAATGCATCTATTATAAACAGTTTTTGAAGTGAACTATTTCCTGTCCCTTTAAAATCAAAGAGATTTTTATCAGGAAGATCAGAACAGATCTAATTTGCATAATGCCTTCCTTTATTAGGCTAATTTCCTTCACTTTCATCCAGTTGAGGGGAAATTTAAGATTGGCACTTCCCAGCTGTAATGGATCTTAGGTAGTACTTACTTCAGGGTTTTCATTTTATAACTGAAGAATCTGGAGCAGTTCAGTGCTTTCTTGGGATCAGATCACCAGATAAAGAGAACCAAAGGAAGATCCCCGAACAGTTAGATTCTTATTTTTATATCTTACAGTGGTGGGTGGAAGATGTTTGTTAAATTAGTGAATGTATACATTTTTTCTAAAATATTGGTAATGATAAACTATTTATCAGTTCATGAATATTTATCACCATACCAAATACCAGGCATTTAAGCAGGGATTGGAGGTATTTAATGAATCGTGCTGCTCTCAGGCACCCTCCAGGTGATAACATGCAATGATGGGGCTGGTGTCAGGGTGAAGTCAGGTTGACATAGAAGGTCATCAGATTCAGTGCTGAGGAACTAGTAAAGGCTTTCTAGAGGACGTGATGCTCTCTACACTGAGCCCTCACTCAGAGGCTGCAATTAGTGAGGCACCCAGAAGTGAGTGTGGAGGAGAGAGGAGCATTCCAGGCAATGGAAATGTGGGAACACCCTGTCCAAAAGCCCAGAAGCAAAACACTAATGAGGTCACTTTCTTAAATGGCTTCTTTATCAGTCACACTATTGTACAGTCTAATTGTCTGCTCTCACACGGGAAGGTGTGAGAAGGGCTTATGAAATACACCTTGAGGAAAAACTCTGTACAAGACAAAGCATTTTAAAAATAAACTACCTAGGGCTGGGGTGAAACCTGCTCTAGTCTCTGGATTGACTGTTAATGAATCTCATTAAAAATAACATTTATCTTGTTGTTTGGTCACTGATCTAAAACACTGTATAATGCTTTGGAATCAGAAGGCATGGATTTATGTCTTGATTCTTGCCACAACTGGCTGGGAGACCAATCGAAAATTACACTCTATTTTTCTAAATGGAAAAGGATCATAATGATGATAAGTCTGTTGTTCTGTGCAAGGGCTGCTGCTACTATAATCACAAAACTCTCATAGTTCCAGATCATCACAAGAAAGGTGTAAAAAAATACAAAACCCAGCTTATTCTGTTGCAAATTCTGGAAGTAGCCTTTGGTAAGGCTGGGAGAGATGGACAAATAAAGAGGGCTGTCTTAGAATACATAAAGATACAAAATTGCTAATCTTTAGAAAGCTACACATTCAATTCACAGATAAGCTGAGAAGGGTGGGCAGTGCATGTTCATAGAAAGACAATTAGAAGAAATGTGTAATATTTTGATTTCCGTCTGCCCGCCTATGTATAAATGTCCATTTCCATCTTCAAATGAGCTGATGGTTGACACTGAGATGAGTTTGCTTTTAGAGCTCTTTGGTAGCTAGTTGAAATCTGTACCAAGCTAAAATAAGTCAATAGAATAGGCTTCTAAAAATGTGGTACAGGCTTTAACCATTACAAGAGTAAGACAGGAAAAAAAGAAAACCTTTTGTGAACTCACATTAGGCTGATTTTCTGCAGAGTGCAGGTATTAAACAATCAGAATGGTTTAGCAATAAAATTTGTCCAACTTTTTTTTTTTTTTTTTTGCTGCGATATTTGTTAGATGTGTTACAACTCTTCAGAAGTTCTGTTAACGCATGCAGTTGATTTGGGGCACTTGACTAGCAGGATATGATAAAATCTGTTTCCTTTAGAGCAATTTCTCACTTCCTGCCCTGATGTTTAAACTTTGCTGAGGGTTAGGGGTGAATTTGCCTGAATGTGCTTCCATTTTCCTCTAATTGATCTCCTGAGAGAAGTTCTACAGTGGTTCTTTTCTTTACCTGACTATGCTTATAGGCCATCCAGATACTTCAGACTAAAATGTAGGAACTCAGAAGATAAATCATGACGTTGCCTTCTCTAAGGACGCTCTCTTGTGTCAAATAAATTACTTAATGTCCTCAGTTTTGTTATTTTGTGTTATGTAATTAATATAGCAATATCATTATTATCCTAGACTTTCTCAGTCTTTTTAAAGAAATTGGTCATTATGCAAGTACTTTTTAAAGTAAAAAAAAAGTGTACTCTAGTCAGGTAAAGTTTTCATAAACTTTATTTTGATGTCGTCAGACTCTCTTGTCACTTATGTTTGACAGTATCTTTAGTCTTTTCCGTCTTGTGAAGATTCTCTTTGCTAAATGAAACAAATGGAATTAATTTTTGGATTTGTAAGTGATGGAGTAGTATTTTACCAAGTGGCCAATTACATCACTCATTTTGAGGATTCTACTTATCAAGGGTATGAATGAGGTGATAAAAATGGAAATTTTGCATACCTGAAACTTTGCCAGAATTGCCTTGAAGTTTGGGGTGTACCAATGAAGCAGTTGGAATGTGAAATTCTGTGTGGCAACAATTGCACCAGATCAGACTGTCATGGGAAATAAAACTTTGTACAAGATTGCACATCATGACTCAGGAAACAAACTTAAATTTACTGATTCCTGGAGGGAATAGATTACTTTAAATGAATGCCCAAAATATTAGTTCTTCTTATGAAGGACAGAATAGTAATTTGAACAATTCCCATGATAATTAAGTGGAAATAGTAATTCCCATGATAATCAAGTGGAGATAGTTTCTGCTTTGCATATTATTTCCCTCATACATTTAATCTTGTTACTTGGAACTATGATGATTTTTTAACAGGTGTGAATTGAGATACCTGGTCTGAACATGCTGTTAAGCCATCAGGTTATTGGATTTTACTCCTCGTGAGTCACTTAGGTTGATACCAAGAATTTAAAACTGCAAGATTATCTTTCCAGCCTCCCTCACAGGCATCCCTGGCAGTGGTCTTCAGAGGGATAAAACAAAAGGATGTGGTGAGATAGATCTGTGTGTACCTTGAGCCTAGGCTTGGAAAGACACATCCCCAGATATAAAGGATTGCTGATGGCTTTGCATGTGTATGTCTATGTGTGTGTACAAAACAGACTACACATTAAGTTTAATATACTTCATACTTTAAAATATATATGTCTCATTAAGTAGAAATATTGTTAAACCAATTCAAGACATTTTCTTTAAGATAGACTTTAGCAAAAGGGTATACATATTACAATTTCACCCCATTGCTTCCTGTTAGAACAGAAAACCTTGCATAAAATTATCCTTTTCCCAGGTTTTTGGATGTTTTTGCATGGAAAAACATAGGACTAGTACTTAGTTCAAATAGGAAGAACTGTGAGGGTAGTAATTGCTCTAAAAGTGCTGAAATAATTTTCTACCAAGAAATAGAAAAGGAAACTGGATTTTAAGGGGAGAACTATCACCCACATTTATCATTTTGCAGTTTACAGTTTGAAATCTGAATCCTCCTGCAGATTGTCACGACTATTTTTACCTTAAGATGCAAACATTATGCTTTTTTCTCTAGCCCTTCCTTTTGTCCAGGCCTCATCAATCCTTCATAGCTTCTCTAGCGGCCGACTGACTGGGCCCTAACCTTCCATCTTGCCTATCTCCCAGCCATTCTCCGTGATATAGCACGAATGATCTTTCTGAAATGTGTGTAAACCAAATCGTTCTGCGTTCTATATAAAAACCCATTCATGTTTTTCCAAAGCTTTCAGCTTCTGCCCACATTCCTTGTTCCAGCAAATTTCTTTCAGCTTTCCACATAGGTCAAACTTCTCTCCATTTTGTTCTCTTTTAGCTTTTCTGCCAGGTTAGCCTTGACTCATTTCAAGAAGGCTTGGATCAACCCAGAAGTTTTCTTAGCCCTGTGTTTTCTCCAAAGAGAACATACTGGCTCTAAGTTCCTGAAGCAGGGATAGTATTTTAATGTTTTTGTACCCTCAGAGCTTTGCCTGTGGTGGGTAGTCTGTAAATAAATCCCCAACAATGAATTGATTCACCAGCTGCTGTCAACCTATGTGCTTCTTTGTAATACCTGTCTGATCACTGAAGTTTAGGACTGAATATGCCAGGAAAGAGCTCAGTTTCTGAGTGGAGGCCGTGGATTTCTTTTTATGGATCTTTTCAGAAAGTCTTAAATCCTGCAGTTTGTCATGCTCCTAACTAATCCTGAAAAGTAAGGGCAGGGCTACTTTATAATGCTGTGCCCTCTGTATGTGGGGGACAGCGGTGGATGTTGGGGTGTGGTGCATTCATTTTGTAAAAGCATCTACTCCTTTTCTTTCTAGACACTTCTTTAAAAATGGCAATGGTATCAGAATTCCTCAAGCAGGCCTGGTTCATTGAAAATGAAGAGCAGCAGTACCTTGTAAGTAAAGTGATAATAAAACAATTCAATTACAATATTGAAATAGAAATTAATATGAATGAATGGACATTAATCCTCTCTTATCCTTAGAATACTGTGAAGTCATCCAAAGGTGGTCCTGGGTCGGCGGTGAGCCCCTATCCTTCCTTCAATCCATCTGCAGATGTTGCGGCCATCCACCAAGCCCTGACGGTTAAAGGTAAATATGTTTTGTCAAAACAGAACCCTCCAGAATGGCTGTGTGAATGATGATAAAAAACAGACATGATCTCAGAATTAAAAGAGGAAGTAAAACAAACAAACAGATGTGAACAATAGACAGGGTCTATTTCATTTTGAAGACAAAAATATTTCTTGGTCAAATGAAAATATACTTCCTTTCTTAGGACTCAGAAAATTTGGTTAAATAAGTGGAATCTCTGATGCTACAGAGATTCTTACAGCTCATTTCCAGCCGAAATTCAACATCACTGCTCACATCTGGAGTCTGAATTAGGATCATACTGTAATACTGAAGGCTGGAGAAACATTAATTGCCTCTTCATTTCTTATTCAAATAAACAAATAAAATGTCATCCTAAATGTCATGTTTCTTTGATATGTAGTGTCCCATCTACATCCTAAGCTGAAATATTTCTATTTCTTAGTTTATTAGGAAGGTCATTTGAAGCATCTTAATGATAAATCATTTTGTCAGTTGATGAAGACTGGTGTCCCTTTATTTCTAGGTGTAGATGAAGGGACCATCATTGACATACTAACTAAGAGAACCAATGCTCAGCGTCAACAGATCAAAGCAGCATATCTCCAGGAGAAGGGAAAGGTAGGTTATATTTAAGTATTTAATTTCTGTCATGTTTATGCTTAAACATGGGTTCTGAAGCACAGTTATCTAATTTTTTCAGTTTCTAACCACTATTTTCCCCTTACGATAAGGTGACCAGATTTTAACATTGGTAAAGCTGGACACCATTGACCAGGGCAGGGGTGGGGCTTAAATAAAAATTTGGTCTATATGGAACAACAAAAATTTTCATAGAATGCAAAAATAGAATTGTAATATGTATTTTTTAATTTCAACATAAGTACAATTTACAAATATAATACATTGAAAAAATTATGTATAGTATTATTTTATTCTTTGGCATATTTCTCATTTGAGTGAATTTTTTTTAGTAGACTGCTGTCGTTGTTTAAAAGGTCATTAAATTTTTCACAAGAATTTGTTAAATTATATTTCACACATAAAATGGCTTTCAAAGTCTCAACACTTAATTGTGATTTTTCTGATGTCCATACTTTATTTACTGTAGAAAAAAATGCATTCAGTCACAGCATTAGTTCCTGGTAAGGACAGCGCATATCCCACAATTTTTAGTGCATTATTGTATGGAACATGGTTTGTTTCAAAATGATGAAATATTTCTAACCATTTGTTCTCTATTGTGATTTTTGCTGATGCCCAAGATTTAACGTTTTCCTTATCAGTATATATTTTTAATAATGATACCTTGGAAGGCGTAAGTGTCACTTTCAAGGCCAGTGCTAAACTTTTTGCCTGCACTATAAAATATAAATAATATGAGTACTATCTGCTAAATTCATGAAATAAATAAATAAATTACTTACCTAAATTATCTGAATAGCTGATTTGTTGATATCACTTATTTAACTAGCTCTAGCACGCAGTACAATGTGTATCATCGGAAAGACAGTTAGAAAATGTTTTTGTCATTGCCAATGTCAAAAAATGCCATTGTTCATTAAGTCCAAACAGTGGTGGTCAAATTCTAACAACTGATCAACAATGCGAACTTTGATAAGCAGTTCTCGATAATCATTTCTCAACAATTATTTGTTATTATTGAAGTTTAACGTTAAAAAATTACCGAAAATAATATAAAACTCATATCCTGGTGAAACAGCCACATGGCAGTCCAAAATCGTCTATTCCCTTCCTGTTCTCCTGCCATTCCCTAACTTGTGCATTCTTTCCAAAAATTGGAACTTTTTGAAAAACACCATGGGATACAGGATGAATTATTAAAAATTGGGACTGTTCCTCCAAAAGTGGGACGTCTGGTCACCTTACCTTTACAAGTGAAACTGGGATTGAAGTATTTATCAACTTTGCTGTAATTGAGTCCATTTTATCAAATTTACTAATTTCATACATTGGTCTTATTGGTGTAAGTTCTTTGTAGATTTGGGATTCTGGAAACAAATCTTTGATTTGACCATAACAAATATGGTCAAGATTGGAATTGGCAATAAAGAATTTGTCCTGATTGAAATGTATCTTCTGCTAAAATTTAAATCGAAACTAAGTTTTTAATGCCTGCTTGAAAAGTTTACATATAATTCTACTCTAAAAGTAAGTGCTATATCTTTTATATAAAATATGGGTAGTTTTTAAAAGCAGTGCAATCAGAAAGCTTATCAATGTCTGATTATGCTGCTTATTTAATAAGCGTAAACCTCAAAGATTGGAAATATTATTATTATAAAAGCAATTTTGCCACTGTTTTCTATTAACACACTTCCCCAGACATTTGATTTTTGGTTTTTTTTTCTGTTTTATGTAAAAGATTAAAAACCCTATCTTTTAAGAAGTTATCCATGAATTCCATAAATTTTACTCTATTCTCTCTAGATTTAAAAAGATTAAGGTAATACGCTTAAGTATCTGGTACACTTTTGTATGTAAATGCACAAAGCTCTAAAAGATGGCAGGTTTAGGGATCATCAGTAAAATGACCTAAGAATCAGGTAATACCACATTGTATCAACTAGCACTTTAATCACTAGAAACCCTGATTCTACTGGTTTTTTGTACAGCCCCTGGATGAAATGCTGAAGAAGGCCCTTACAGGCCACCTGGAGGAAGTTGCTTTAGCACTGCTAAAAACCCCAGCACAGTTCGATGCTGATGAACTCCGTGCTGCCATGAAGG
>NW_003852401.1:31528117-31535091 GCF_000181295.1 Otolemur garnettii
AAGGGCCTTGGAACTGATGAAGACACTCTGATTGAAATATTGACATCAAGAGGTAACAAAGAAATCAGAGAAATTAACAGAGTCTACAGAGATGGTAAGTTATCATAACATTTAAGAGTACAAGTGCCTTAGTTGAAAAGGAAATTGGATATATCTTTTAAAATTTGAATGTCGATGTTAATTATGGGGGCTTTGGAAAATCTACATATTAAAATATTTCTTTATTGTTTGGCCCATGTGTACAGAATGCACACACTGTTATTAGGAGGTATTCAAATTGCTAAGGGGTTAACAAGGGAGATGGTGTCCCTGCCTGCATCAAGCTTGTACTTTAATAGAAAATGTTATTCTAGACAAATAACCACATATTACTAGAATGGAAGCATCAATTTAGAGAATAGAATCTAAAAAATTTTTCTAAAAACATATTCTATTATCTTAAAATTTATTTCATAAAATGTTTCATCATCATTTATTTTGAAAAGAATACGTAACAACAACAACAGAAATCTTTCAAAATAGTCCTCATTTGTCCTTGACAATGATTTAAAAAAAAATAGGTGTTTGTAATTCTCTGCTGGAAAACTTAACTTCATCATTATCTCTAGTTAGATCCATGAGGATGAAAGATCAAACATGGCTCATTTTATCTATTCAGTGAAACATCTCATTTAAATGATATGCTCATTTAATGATATAGCCAAGTAGGGGTGTTTAGACTCACACACATATGTAACATTGAACTCCCTTACCTACAAGACATTTATAGTTATTAAGGTAAATAAATAGTATTCAAGGATGTACCTCTGTTTTATTCATCCTATTGCTTAAATTCTGGTATGTTTCAGAATTAATTATTTAATAATATAATTAATTAATAAGTATCTATGGGATTTATTCTTACTAGCAAAGATTTGTGACTGCATGTTTCAATCATAGTATCTAAATTTCTCTCATCATCCTATAAAAAAATTTAATCATCCAAAAAATCACTTGTTCTAGTTTCTCCATTTTTTATTAAAAGAAGATAATATTTTTGAAGGTCTTCCATAAGTTATTCAACATTGCAACACTGTGAATTATAAGCCAATATGGAGATGTCAGATATTATTATTGTCATCATTATTTATCATTAGTTTACTCCAAAATCTATTCTTATTTTTCTCATAGAACTGAAAAGAGATCTGGCCAAAGATATAACCTCAGACACATCTGGAGATTTCCGGAATGCTTTGCTTTCTCTTGCTAAGGTATGACTCAAAGACTTCAGGAAATACCTCTTCTTTTATGATGGGCAATGTCTTTGTTTTGTGTTGCTGTAGAGGAATACTTATGGCTGGAAAATTTATAAAAATAACAGATTTATTTGGCTCATGATTCTGATGGGTTGAATGTTCAAGTTTGGGTGTTCAATCTGATGAAGGCCACAGGCTGCTTCCCACTCATAGTGGAAGGTGAGGGGAAGATGGCCAAGTGCAAGAGAGACTTGTTTTTTTCTGGACGGAGGACACTGACCTATTCATGAAGAATCTACTCCACAACCCAAACACCTCCCATTAGATCCCACTTCCAATACTGGGATCCAATTTCGACATGGATTTCAACACACATCCAAATCATTGCCCATAAAATCTGGTTTTGACTGCTTCCTAGAAATGACTAATTGGCTCTTTTTGTCAAAGAATGTTATGGATCTGATTTTTAAGGGAATTCAGTAAATTATGTGAATACCTGTGAGAGAAGAGCTTACGATAGATGGGATTTCTTTTAGGGTGACCGAAGTGAGGATTTCGGTGTAAATGAAGACTTGGCTGATACGGATGCCCGGGTAAGCAAGTGCTAACAAAGTATTACTGTAGTCAATCTTTCTACCTTAGATGGCATTACCCCTTAATACCCTCCATGTGAAAGCAAATCTAGAATTCTCTGAGAGTCTTCGGTGGCTCCTTAATGTTTATCCCCTGGATGAGGCACACCTTTCTGTAGCCCAAGAGGTAAAAATGTAGTCTTTAAGTTTTCAATTGATCTCATTAATCATAAAACCAGGAAAGATTAAAAGAGAACAATGAGAATTTGATTTGTCATTTCTAAGAATTGTTTTTGTTGAAAAAAAAATCTGAATTTTCCTTTTGCCAGGCATAAGAAAAAGTAATTTTTTTATTAAGTATATTGGAAAGCGTAAACACATCCAACACTCTATTAACAGTGAGCATTAGAATGGTTTATGGATGTCAATTTATATTATACAAATATTATTGCTATACTGTAAGGGTATTATAGTGATATTAGATAAATTATAATAACATGTTTAAATACATTGTTTAGTATAGTTTCAGTGAGATTGCTGGTTATTAGTATATTGGTATTCCTTTGTTAACATTAGAAAAATCATACCATTTTAAGGCCCAGAATTTCTATTGAAACAATGCACACAACTATTATTTGCATTATGCCTTACTTATCAAGCAGTATTCTCTAGATAAATTCATCACAATGATTCAGGAAAGATGTAAACTTATTTGTTCACTCCCATCCACTTCATTATATCACTGTATTAGCATGCACATGATAGGTATTCATTAAATTTTTGTTGAATAAATGCATACATATCAGATCAGTTTGCTTGAGAAGTCCAAAATAACATTTTATATACATTGGGAGATTTAGATCATTTTAATAGAAATATCAAAAAACAAGAATTAGCATTTGAATAATTTCTCATACTAAAAATGTATTTCTGTTTACTTGGGACATTTCTGAATTTGCTTTCCATTTTAAGCCTCTCAGGGCTCTGAGATATATTTTTATGAAGGCCACAAAAATTAGTTTGAATCAGGAGGAAGATGGTAACTAACATTTCAAAGCTAACAAAACATATTTGCAAAAATAGGGCAGAGATTACTCTCTTCATTTACAAAAGAAGAAAATCTGCAATTTAAGGAAGGTTAAATTATTTGTCTAAGATTACACAGTTTTGAAGTTGCAGAGTCAGTATTTGAGTCCAAAAATTCTAAAATTCATCAAAATGCAAGATCTAGATTAAACTATTGATTTATAAGTCCCATTTGTTGATAAAGAGTAAAAAAAAAATCTATTTTAGAGATGTCCTTGGAGTTATCTTTATGTATAGCATAATCTTAAAGCAAGTTAGTTCTGTAAACATCATTCTCCAAACATATGTTCAGTATCTAGTGTTTATAAGGCACCTTAAGAGGTATCTCGGAAGATACTTGACAATCAAAATAAGGTCCTTATATTTAAAGAACTTGGAATCTTCTTGCTTACTCTGATTGTACTGGGCACAAAAGAGCTGCATAGAAAGTCTTTGACAAGGTCTAACATTCTTTTACAGATATCATCTCAGCAGACAGTCAAGTGTTTGTTTTTATGTTTATTGACAGGCCTTATATGAAGCAGGAGAAAAGAGAAAGGGGACAGATACCAACGTGTTCGTTACCATTCTTACCACCAGGAGCTACCCCCATCTTCGCAGAGGTAACAAAAGGAATTAATTTTTTTTCTGGAATTAGTTTATAGAAGATGCATTTTACTTTTTTGAGGACAAGAGAAAGGGAAGAGAGACGTTTTTATCAGTGTCACTCTCGTATCAAATGGGTGTGTTCTCGACCCATTAATGGTATCTGTCCATTGGTCTAACTGTGTATAGCCACCATTTTATAGTATTTGAAACACATTTTGTGACTTTGGCATGTGAAACATTGTTTCATTATTTTCACTGTTAGCATTCCTCCGTTTGAAATAGATGTAAAAAAAAGATACATACAACAGAACAAATGAAATTACAATGAAGAAAACAAACAAACCAAACTTCATAGCTAAGTAAAGAAAACAATACATAGACGGCCCCAGAAGAAAAACACAAAAACAAAATAAAACAAATTTGAAGACTGTTCTGGCCTTTGACCATGATATGTAGGCCTTAGGCTCTCAAAAGCAAAGGCAAAGCCAAAGTCATGATGATTCCCTGAAGTTCAGTATTATGTAATAGTACACGATTTCTAGTGCTAAACTTAGGACAAATTTACTGCCCAGATCTTTATGTAAGAGAAGATCCATAGCAGTGCACTGAGCACCCCTATGACTGTGGATCACGTGCCATTTCTAATAACTTTTAACACTTCTAAACATTTTCCCAAAATACATGGGAACGCCAAAATGGCCACATGAGTTACATTCTTAGGAGAAGAGCAAGTATCCATATTATGCTTAGTTGTATAACAGCTTTAAAAACTATAGCTGGAGTTGTGATCCCAAAGAATTCTTTGAGTCAGTTGCCCAGATTTTGCTAAAGCTTGCTAAAGAATGGAATGTTTTGTACATCTCTTATTTTCAATTTAATATTCAGTGTTTCAGAAATATACCAAGTACAGTAAGCATGACATGAACAAAGCTCTGGACCTGGAGATGAAAGGTGACATTGAGAAATGCCTCACAGCCATTGGTATGTAGTCCTGACACTGGAAGAGTTTTCTTACTAGAAATTGTATTCAGAATGTCCCATACTTATACATATATAAAGATAGATAGATAGAGATATAAAAGAAAACATTGGAGTTGGTACATGCATAATTAAGATAGAAGCAACATGTAAGGTTGACAAAGAAGTTTGATAACCTTCATAACAATAGATACTATTCCCCTTTCAAAAATATGGAGAGGAGGAATATAGTTATTGAGCACCTACTTAAGCCAAGCTACGCATAATACCGCAGAGGCAATTGAGAACTGTCATTAAGAGCATGGGATTTGAAATTAAATATGTGTACTCATTTGCCACTTGTTAATTTTATGACTTGGGCAAGTCTGAAAGAGTCTGATTGAGTAGGTCCAGGTTAGTTTCTGAAATCCTACACTTTTTAAAGGTCTCCCAGTTTATGTAGATGACCATCAGTGCTGGGAAATCTACATTCTTAAACAGTGTTTCTCAAATATTACCATGCAGACGAATCCCCTGGGAATCATGTTAAATGAGGGTTCTAGCTCTAGAGGTCTGGGGTGGCACCTGAGTTCTGTACATCTCAAAGTGTCCCAGTTGATACTACTTTGAGTAATGAGAGAAAGAGCCCTACTACTTGACATGGGTTATAATTTAATGTGGGTGCTGTTATATATGTCAGCCTGTCCTATCCCAGGGTGATTTTTATTTTTTAATGTTCTTAATACAACATGAATAAAGTATTTAATTGTATAGCCTTCAACACCCACTGGTATTCCCATTCCCAGGGCACTATATTCAGGATACCATTAACTATTGGAGTTGTGGTTGGGGGTGGATTTAAAAGGTAACAGTAAATTGGTGGTGGTCATGAGAGGAAAGAGCCTTCAAAAACCACCATATAGAGAGGCACAAATATCTTCTCCTAATCTAAATGTTCCCCATTGGGAGGGGAAGGAGGAGGGATAGTGATGGGAGATAGAACACTATTGGGGAAACTCCGTACTTCCTGTTTCTTTCATATGAATCTTTCCTCTTCTGTGGTGAAAATATCAACTAAAATGTGCCTGCCTTACAGTGAAGTGCGCTACCAGCAAACCAGCTTTCTTTGCCGAGAAGCTTCATCATGCCATGAAGGTATATATTATTCTACTTATGTGCCTTGCTGAGAGGAAGAGTTATTTGTAGAGAAAACAGAAAATAGCATATTAACGGAAGATTCCTCATTTACTATCTTCCCATTAAAGAACATCATCGTTCTATTTGAAGCGAGAGATAATATCCTATGTTATTAGAATAAATTTCTGCTAGATTGGGTGCTTTTTATTTTATAGGTGAGATTATAAATTGAGCCTTTATGTGATTTATGACTTGTGATTTGCTTAAAACCAGAGTCGCCACAGGAAGGGTGACATATTTTCTCTATTCATGTGCGATTTTACTAGCCTACTTCCACCAAGATTGTGTTTTATAATCTTCCACTTCCTGGGTTTCATTCGTCTTTATTATTATTCTGTCTTTCATGCCATGGATTAATAGTTGAATCTTTTAAAACATCATTCTATGACTGGGGAAATAGACATTATTATTAAGATGTATTTGAGATAGAGCTTCAACTATTTTCACTTTAACTTTACTTTTAACATGATTGGTATTTATAGGATAACGCTTCTATATTTTGATCCCCCAAATGAATAGTTATACAGTTATTTTGTTTTTCCTTTGTACCCCCAAACAAAAAAGTTTCTGCAGAGAGAGAACTCTAACCATTCAAATAATATTCAGGGGCCTCTAAGAAGCAACATCCATGCTAGGATCTGCTATGTAGTGCTTAGCGTGGTTGCTGCCCCACATCTGCTGTTATCCAGCCTCATATTTAGTTGGTTAATGATGGTACTATGGAAGAACAAAGAGGGGAATGTGCTCCAGACTTTGGGAATCAATGTAGCCTTCCTCACAGCTAAGAGAAGACCTGAAGTTTCACTAGAAGTGAACCAGGTGAGGGCGACAGTGGAAGAGATGGCGGGTACAGCAACGGAGGGCCAAGAGGATGAAGCAATAGATACATAGACTTGAAGGCAAACAGGCTAATAGGACCCTTGCAAGACAACAAGAATAATTAGACTGATGGAGTACAGTGGAAGAAATTATAAAATTAGGGAGGGCGTTGTGAGGCTTGGAGGTAGTAAAAGCGTTCCTCTGTACCTACTGCTAAGGTAGCAGCTTGTTTCCTGTCATTTTATCACGACTTATGGAATGTGTGTGTGTGTTACTGTGGAGGTGGTTTCTCTATGGAAATTATGAAAGACTAAAAAGGACTTCACTTTAAAATTTAAAGAATAATATTCTTTAATGAGAGTATTTTCTGAAGATGAGACACTATCATTTGTTTTGGCCAGGGTGTTGGAACTCGTCATAAGGAATTGATCAGGATTATGGTTTCCCGTTCTGAAGTTGACATGAATGATATCAAGGCATTCTATCAGAAGAAGTATGGCGTCTCTCTTTGCCAAGCCAT
>NW_003852401.1:31535803-31710960 GCF_000181295.1 Otolemur garnettii
GGATGAAACCAAGGGAGATTATGAAAAAATCTTGGTGTCTCTTTGTGGAGGAAACTAAACATTCCTTTCATGGTCTCAAGCATTTTGGTCAGAAGATATTTTAATTATTTCAGTTATATCTCTTCTTTCTATCACATAGGCTTCATAAGAAAGTTTCTTCAGGAGGATTACAGTGTAGCTACCTGATTTCTGAAACATACAGCCTATAAATAATTTTTATATCACAACTCTGTATAACAGAGATAAGCTAGTTTTTTTTTTTGATATGTTTACCTTGAACCAAAAAACCCACACTCAAGTTGTTCTAGCAACATTACTTGGGGAAGATGTCTATGTAGAAGAAAATAAAATAATGTTATAAGACAATTTACGTGTCTTTGACTCTTCTATATTGATTTTCCTTTATTTGTAATTCAGCGGTTTAATTCGACATCAAGGAACTTGAGCTTGAATTCTAAATTACAGTTACTCGATGATTGAATTGAGAAACATTTTTAGAGATTTACAAAATAGACTCTGCATTTTATCATCCAATTACAGATTATCGAGTGTCTCTGTATAATAATGAATTTATCGTACTGGTGTTATGAAAATAGGACATCTGCTATATTTCATAAAGATGAAATGAAAGCAATAAAAACTCCTTATTTGTTGCATGATGATAATTGTGTGTCATTGCAACATTTTTTCCAGAATGATAAGAGCATTCCACTTTCCCATCGTAAGTTTAATAGTGGTCCAATTTCCTCCATATTCTTGCCAACATTTAGTGTTGTCACTATTTTGCATTTTAGCATTGTTTATTTTTTATTGCTGAATTTTGAGAATTTTTCTTGCAGAGCAAAAGTTCTAAATTTTATGAGATTCTGTTTATTAGGTTTTCCTTGTATTGTTTATACTGTTGATTTATTTCTACAACTCTTCACCTAACCTTAGGTCTCAAAAATTTCTATGTTGGGTGGTGCCTGTGGCTCAAGGAGTAGGGCTCTAGCCCCATCTACCAGAGGTGGCAGGTTCAAACCTGGCCACAGCTAAAAAAACTGAAATTAAAAAAAAAAAAAGATTCTATGTTTTTTGCCACAAGTTTTATAGATTTACATTTTCTATGTAAATTTTTGTCATCCATTTTGAGTTACCTTTTTATAAAGTGAGAGATCAAAAAATTATTTTTTTCTTTTTCTTGTTGGTTATGAATGTCCAACTGCTTTATCTTGCATCTTATTTGTTTGAAAAGGTTGTATTTTCAATATTCAGTTTATTTAAATGTTTCTTTAAATATTAAATAAATTTCTTTTATACTATGTCAAAAAGTGGACATATTTGTGTTTGTCATATTTGAATTTTTAATATTTATATTTGAGTCAAAATACAAAACTTTTTGATTTGTCATGGTTCATGAATAGATGGTAGATATTGATTTAGATAAGTCCTTTACTCCAAGGAGATCATCAGCTGTAGTACAATCATCAGCTGTAGTACAAACTTTCCATAAAAAACTAAATTAATAAAGGCAAGTGTTATTTTCTCATAAGAGTTTTCTTATAAAACAAAGCAGGATAAAGATGGTAAGTAAGTTAATTTATTCATCCCAGAAGTCTTGGGATGAGTGCGATTTTCTGACCTTTCCCGAGTAGCATCCAAGGTTAACCCTCTGCCTCCTTTTAGCTTTTTTGCCTTCATCACTGGCCTTGCCTTTCATCATCTCATTCATAATAGGGTAGAGGCATGAAAATCCAGCCTGCAACATGTCAGCCAAATGGGTTGGCAGATGTGCTGCTTTTTAATGCCTCTGAATTCTTTCACATCTCCCTGTGTGCTTGATTTGGACGAAGTCCCTAAATGGGAAATCAGAGGGAGCCTGGAGAAGGTACATGAAGGCAGGATGGAGTTATCAAGATATCATTGTCAGCCTTAGTGGAATAGCACTGACAGGGTGTTATGAATATTTCAGCCAGTCAATAACAGAGCTGCCCTGGATCCCCACCTCTTTCTCCTCCAAATTATTTTTGAAGAAACTGCCTAAGCTGTTTATAGTCTCTTTGCCCTTCCTTCCCACACTCCCCCTTGTTTGCTCTTTTCAGCTCTGCTCCAGAAGGTAACTTCTGAGGACTTTCTTGTGCCACCTCTCGTGCTTTCAAACTTCTGGCTGAAGGCAGAAGTTAAGGGAGGACCTGACAGGAAATGGGAGATGAAGGGGAACTATTTTGCTCCCTGCATGATTCTGCCCAGATTATTAGCATTTATATCCTACGATTATAACTCCGGTTATAGCAACTTGTCCATGGCTCTAGCTTTTATCTGGTTCCTCTCCTCGTGTCTTTGGCTCAGAAGTCCTGCTGTTGCTGGTCCTTGGATGATGCAACTTTCCATGTTGGTTCTCTTAACCTTCCCACAGCTCTGTAAATAGCCCCTTAATTGAAACTTATCATCAAAATTCCAGCCTGTGCCAGGCACAGTGGCTCATGCCTATAATCCTAGCATGAGAGGCCGAGGCAGGTGGATCATTTGAGCTCAGGAGTCTGAGACCAACGTGAGGAAGAGTGAGACCCTGTTTCTACTAAAAATAGAAAAGACAATCCAGGCAGAGTAGCCCATGCTATAGTCCTAGCTGCTTAGAAGACTGAGGCAAGAGGATCGTTTGAACCCAAGAGTTTGAGGCTGCTGTGAGCTATGATGCCACAGCACTGTACTCAGGGTGACAGAGTGAGACTGTCTCAAGAAAACAAAAACAAAGAAACAAAAAAATCCAGCTTGGTGTATTAGCATTTTTTTACCAGTAGCCTGTCTGATATTACCTTCCAAAGGTGCTAACTTCATAACTTTATCAGAAACTACTTGAGAGGCTCCTGCCTAAAATTTAGACACCACAACAGACAAGTGGACACACAAATAAGCAGGAGAGCCATCTCAGTAACTAGCAGCAGAAAGAAAAACTTTAGAAAATAAAAATACATAGCTCTCTATGATTCATGAAAGAAAAGGCTGGACTTCACTGAAATGAAAAACTTCTGCTCCGTAAACGGCATTGTTAAGAAAATGAAGAGAGAAGTATAGACTTGAAAATGTTTGAAAAGCAAATGTGTAATGGAGGTTTGGTATCCGAAATACACAAAAACCTCTTAAGACTCACAGTAAGAAAACAACTCCATTAAAAAATGAACAAGAAAATAGTCAGGCGTTGTGGCAGGTACCTGTAGTCCCAGCTACTCGGGAGGCTGAGGCAAGAGAATCGCTTAAGCCTGACTTTGAGGTTGCTATGAGCTGTGAATCCACAGCACTCTACAGAGGGTAACATAGTAAGACTCTGTCTCAAAAAAAAAAAAAAAAAGAGGAAAAGATAGTTACAGAAAGGGCAAATATACATATAAAGACCAGGTTAACATTCTATGTCATTAGGTAATTGTAAATGAAAATAATGAGATGTCACTACATGCTTATTAGAATGTCCAAAACTCACTCCACATCAACATGAAGTCTGCTAGTGGGAATGCAAGATAACACTGCCACTTTGGAAGACAGTTCTGCAGTTTTTGACAAAGCTAAACATAGTCTCACCATGTGATCCTCCAATCACATAGTACAATTAGCCAGGTACAGTGATGCATGTCTATAAAATTAAAAAGTACGAATAACAAGAGAATAATTATTCATAATTTTTAAAACTTGGATGCAACTGAGAAGTCTTTCAAAAGGTGAGTGAATGTACAAACCTGGGTACATTCATACAATGGAATGTAATCCAGTGACATTAAGAAATCAAGCCATAAAAAGATATGAAAGAATCTTAAACGCATTGCTGGTGAAAGAGGCAGTTTCTGTATGAGTCCAGGTATGACATTCTGAAAAACGGAAAACCATGGGGACACTAGAAAGATGGGTGGTTTCCAGGGGTCTCAGGGAAGGAGAGATGAATAGGCAGACACAGAACATTGGCAGGGCAATGAAACGATTCTGTCTGTTACTGTAATGACATTAATCACAGCGGTATGACATTAATCACGTATCCGAACCTATAGAATCGTACAACACAAAGAGTGGTGCAAACCATGGATTTTAATTATTACTGATGTCTCAATGCTGGTGCATCAATTGTAAGAAATGTACCAGCTGATGCAAGAAATCAATAATAGGCAAAACTGAGGGAGAGAGAGAAAGAATGCATGAAAACTCTGTACTTTCTGTGCAATTTTTCTGCAAATCTTACATTGCACTATAACGTCTCTTAAAAAATAGTTCTCTGCTTTTGAAGCTTATAATATATCCAGAGAGAAAGAACATTGCAAATGATGGTCGTATGTAATAAGGGTCATATAACACAGACATATATGAGTTCTTTTATAATACAAGAGAGATTATGAGAATCAAGTAAAGCTACAAAATGAGAAAACGTGAAGGATTAGTGGTACTTTACCAGTTAAATCACTGAATGAGTTAATTTGTGTATTAAAAATTGAGAACTATTCTTAGATGCTTTTAATAAAAATTTTTATTGCGATATCTGGGAGAAAGGTGTTATTTGCTTTATATAGACGAGGAATCCCGAGCTCCCAGATTTCATTTGACTTGTCCAAGTTCATATAGTATATGAGTGAATAAACATAAATTTAAACACAGGCCCTCTGAACCCAGGTCCCCTTCATCAAAGTAATGGGAGGAAACTTCAGGCAAGAAAACCAACAGGCACCAGGGAGGAATGAGCCTGAATGAGAACCTGCTTCAGATGCAGGTCTTGTGACAGAATATTATAACTTATTAAAAAGAAGTAACTCGAAAGTAAAAATCAAAATATTCTCTTCTGCTTACAGATAGAGTGACTTCTTTGGGGATTCTAATAACTAAGGGTTGCTATAATTTGGGAGCATCGTACAAAGGATTGTGACTTAGGAGCCAGAGATGTTAGAGTTCTAATTAAGCCTCCACCACTTACTTAGTGACCCCAAAGATAGTTATTGCCTTTTTTAAGATACAGTTTTTCTTCAATATAATACTACTATACTACCACCACTTGCTATACGGAGTTGCTATAATGATCAGACACAACGAAGTAAAGGGACTCACACTTAGTAGGTGTTTAAGAAGTTGGATGAATAGCTAATATCAAATCAACTAACAGAAAGTGAAAAAAAAATACTTCTAAATACTAGGTCACTGGTACTGACAGCTCAGACAATCAATGTAATTGAATCAAGTTTTATTTTTCACATATCTCTGTTGGTATAGATGATACAAATCTTGTAGTAATTAAAGTTGGTTTAAGTTAATTCTTAACAACTGAAATGACTTTGAAAGATGAAATAGCCTGAGAAGAAATTCTTGTACTTGAGTTTGGCGTACCCACTACAGGCTGAGCAAGAAATATAGGGAGAGGAAGAGCTTTTAGTATCTGGAAACCAAAATGCTGTTCTGTGGAAGTGATCCTTTTGCCTTCACTTCAGTTGTAAAGATTGGGGATGTCTACTCAGTAGCCAAAGTGACCCACCTTCTAGATTCCTTCTTTGGCTTTCGTGTATAGACAATGTGCCTTCCTTAATTACCACTGTTTACTTTTTGACTCGGGAGACTGACTCAGAGGAGGTCAGTTTCTTCACAACCATGATATAGTATCAGTAAAGCCGCATCATTCAAATCCCAGCCCAACAACTCACTGACTGTGGGGCTTGGCCAAGTTTTTTACCCTAATTGAGATAATCTGCATCTAACAAACACACACAGAAAGCAATAAATATGAATATGTCTTAGCTGCTGCTAAGTCATATAAGAAGCTGCACCACATTTCTGACAAAAAAGCTTAATTAATATGATAATGCCTACATTGAAATGTCCTATAATCTCAGACACATTCGATCATTTCCAGCTATTGCAAAGATAAGTTTAATGACATTTCTCACCTGTAGTGATTTAACTTATGGATTATTTTCTTTACATTCTTGCCTCACTGTACTTTTCTGTGAATATGGAACCCCAAATAGAGCCAACATAGGAGTAGAGAAAGTGTGAAAAGGAGCTGAGTAGAATGTAGAATATTAGATATAAGAGGAAGAAAACAAAATGAAAATTCCATGACTATATGGGCATATCAAGACTTCTGTTTATTTTTTTATGTCCCAGCAGTGGAGTGTGTAGGAACTCAGGCCTAATCCCATGGTGACTCACTGACCAAACAACCATCTGGAAAGAAGACAGATTTTGGCCCAGTCTAATGGAAAAAAAAAAAAAAAAAAGTTTAGTCTCTTGCTTCTAATTGGAAACAATTATTGTCGTTCCATTTTCATGGAGATTGTGAGTGCTGGGAACTTTGTGGTGTCAGAATGGGAACCAGCTATTGGCTTTGGATGCCTCAGTGTTTACACCATAAATATTTGTATCCTGGTTTATTTAGCATCTGTATATCTTCCTTTTAGATTCTTTGCATTCAATTCTCTATTTTAGTCTTTCTAAATCTGTTTTTATAGAAAAAAACCAAAGAAGTTCTCAAAAAATCCTAGAAAAATCATCTTTGATGCTAATTTTCAAAAGAAAAAAAAAGAAAGAAATCTAGTAACTGGCTTGTCTGTAGTGAGATCGCAAATTGGAATCATATCTTAACTAGAAAGGGTGAAGAAAATACAGTTCAAGCATGGCTACAAAACTTGTGGGGCCAGTGAAAAACAAATATGTGGTGGTCCTTGTTAAAAAACTGCTAAGAATTTCAAAAGGCAAGAGCAGACCACTATAAATGGGAGGCTCGTATGAGTAGGGAGATTTGTGCGGCTGCACAGTTTTTATACAGAGATAGCCCTGAGTATAGCTTCTCTGTCTCCAAATAAAATTTCTACTTCATGAGATTAAAGAAGGGAGATGTTAACTTTTAGTGCCATCTGGTGTGACTACTATTCTGATCTGGTAATTTTCTTTTAGGCACTGCTCTAGTTGTCCAGACAAAAAGAATTCTGTCTCTCCCATTTCCCTCCACCTCTTCCTTCTCTGGTCACTCTAATAATTTTTTGAGTAGGAGAAGGTCACTGTTGAATATAAAAATTGAGGTCTCTGTCTCAGTGTCCTGCAGTTGTCTGGTTGCTGGTTAGCACCACCTGCTCATACGGGGAATAAGGGATACTGGAGGCCATAGTTTGCAGCTGGTTGACTGGATGTGAGAAGCTGCTATTTGTTCAGACAAGGACAGTCATTGTTGGATTTTAATCAAAATAGGCATTTTAGTCCATTTATGTTGTTACAAAAGAATGCCTGAAGCTGGGTAATTTATAAGGAAAAAAGGCTTATGTGACTCATGGTTCTGTAGGCTGTGTAAGAATCATGGTTCGAGCATCAGCTTCTGGCAAGGGTTTCAGCCTGTTTCTAGTCATGGCGGAAGGTGAGGGAGAACTGGTGGGGGTGCAGAAATCCTATGACCAGAGACAAAGAAGTGAAAGAGAGAAGGGAAGAGGTGCCAGGCCCCTTTCAACAACCACTTCTCACATTACCACAAAGCCAGGACCAATCCATTCATGAGGAAGTTGCTCCTATAACACAAACACATCCCATTAGGCTCCACCTCTAACACTGGGGATAACATTTCAAAATGAGATTTTTAAGAAGCCAAATATCCAAACCATAGCGACACAATACAGTTAATTTTTTTCTTCTAGTCTGTGAAAACTTGGGAGAGAAACCAGATTAACCAAAGGCAATTTTGTCATTTGAGACAATGCAGTTGGAATTAGAGAACATTATGCTAAATGCAATAAGCCAGACACAGAAACACAAATCCCACATATTCTCACTGATGTGCAGAATCTAAAACAACTAAACTCAGAAGAACAGACTAGCATCGGGGTTACCAAGACGGCAGGTGGGAATGAGGCAATGTTGACAGAGGGCCACAACACCTCAGACAGAAAGAACATGTTTTTTTACTTTTTTAAGTGTTTTATTGCATAACATGATTAATATGGTTAATAACAGAGAGTTGTACATTTTAAAATTTAAATTTCAAATGTTCTCACCAAAAAAGATATATTTAAGGCAATAGATATGTTAAGTAGCTTGATTTGACTATTTCGCATTGCATTTATAGGTTATAAATGTATGCTATAAAATTATACAGTTAAAAATTGTCGATTTATAATAAAAATAAAAATAAAAAACAATAATTTATTTCAAAATGATTACGGTGGAAATTTTCTCCTCTGGTTTCATCCAACTTTTGATCTTTACTGCCATCTAGTGTTAGTATTTTAAAACTTCCTTCTGAATGTGTACAAATTAAAAATTGTCAAAGTGCTAGAAAGCACATTCTCTTTCTTCATAGGATTTGCAATTAGCCCATGCTGCATAGCTCTAGGCATGAAAAGTATAAGAGAAAGCTCTTAAACAAATATAAAAGAAAAAAATCGTTAATTATATATGTACTAAAAAACAAAATTATATATTTTATATATTTGTTATTTTTATTTGAAATAAAGCATTGGAAAGATAACACTAATTTCCCCCAATTCAGTTTTACACTGTATAGGATCAATGAAGCAGAAGGGACGAGAGCTGTTCAGCACTCCAAAGAAGGACCAAAGCAGTGAGTAAGTAACAACACCTTGAGTAAAGCGTCTGAGAGAAAACACTGAAACTGAACCGAAGATTGACAGGAAGCCACTGAGGCACGGAAGGAGAGGAAAACAAAGCAGCCAGGCCGGCTGGGATTAGCTGGGAGCCGAGAGGAACTCCACATTGAGGGAAAGGGGTAGCCTAGAAGTCCCCAGTGCTTCACATTCCCCCACCAACTCCTACAAGTATATCCACAAGAGAGCCCTTGGGCCCCACTGGGGCCTGAGACTGGTATAGGTTCTGCCTGGAGTGTGCACAATGACATGTTTCTTGAGAGGGAATTAACCCCGGGTCTTACACACACGCGGAGACCCAGGCAGCTGCAGCAGGGCACCATTTGGAGAGATTAGCCCCTCCTAGACTGTATCCTGCCCAGAAGCCCAACAGCCTCTGCATTCCCCTGCATCCATCCAGATGGCTGCAGCTGCACAATACTGATTGAAACCAGCAGCGCAACAGAGTCCTCAGCACTCTGTCCCGCACAGCACCACAAACCCTGCAGAATGGGTGGTGCAGCACACTGGCAAGGTGGCCTCCAGGGAACAGTGATCTGAAGTATTCACTACCTAGAGCCTAAGAGCTACCTACTCAGAGATGCTGCCATTGACAACAACTTTGCCCCTTCCAATGGGGCAAAGACATGAAGGTACGTGAAGACACATTCCTTCCATGGGACTTGCTCAGGCACTAGTGCTTGCTCAGGCACTATCCAGGGGCCTAGAGATCAACCCACCCCCACCTGCTGCCAGCACCCAAGCATACCACTGAGGGACAGGCCTACCCTTCCCACCTCTGATCCCACACATGGTAGGACTTACCTACCTTCCTGTCCCACCAGCATCTGAGTTAGCTGCCTGGAAGCCTAAGGACCAGCCTACTTGGATCTGCCACTGCTAGCACCAATGTATGCTGCTTAGGTATCTGAGATCCATCATACCTGCCTGCCACTGCCGCCAATGCTATCCAAGGATTGGTTGGTCTGATGTCTCCATCCCCAACAAAGCCTCCCTACGGCCTAGAAGAATCATCACAGCCTAAGCCACCAAGGAATGCACAGACACTAATAATGCTGATTATAGCCAAATAAATCAAACAGAAAATACACTACCACATTTATCCAGAATAAAAGCCAAGGCCCTTACCCAACCAACACTATCGATGCATCTATTTTTTATAAAAGACAATCAATAAATTAGGAAGAAGTAACTGTTTCATCAATATGTAGATATCAATGGTAGGACACAAAACACATGAGAGAGCAAGGAAACATCACCTCCGAAGGAACACAGTAATTCTCCAGTAATAGAGTCCACCTAAAAGGAAATATATGAAATGGTTAAAAAGGAATTCAAACTAAGGATAACAAAGAAACTTAACATAGATAGAAAATACAATCAGAGCAGTAAGTTACCATCTGAATAAGAAAATCAACAAAAAGACAGGTATCATTAAGAATAACCTAACAGAGGCTAGGTGCCTGTGGCTCAAGCAGCTAAGGTGCCAGCCACATACACCTGAGTTGGTGGGTTCAAATCCACCCCAGGCTGCCAAACAACGATAGCTGCAACCCAAAATTAGCCAGGCATTGTGGTAGGTGCCTATAGTCCCAGCTATTTGGGAGGCAGAGGCAGGAGAATGGCTTGAGCTCAGGAATTGGAGGTTCCTGTGAGCTATGATGTCATAGCACTCTACCCAGGGTGACAGCTTGAGGCTCTTCCCCCCCCCCCAATAAAAGAATAACCTAACAGAAACAAAGGCCAATATCACACATTCTCATTCCTCTGTGCTAGCTAAAAGGTGGATCTCATGGAGGTAGGGTATAGAGTGATACTTGTCAGAGTCTGGGAAGGGTAGACAGGGGAATGAAGAGAGGTTGATTAATGGGTACAAACATTTAGTTAAGATAGAAAAAAAAGTTCCAATGTTTAATAGCAGAGTAAGTTTATTATAATTAACAGCAATTTATCACATGTTTTAAAGTAGTAAGAAGAGAAGATTTGAAATGTTCCCAAACACCACCCACACATACACACATTTCAGAAAACATTTTAAATACTCTAACTCTTGATTGTTACACATTCTATGCATGTTTCAAAATATCACATGTATCCAATATATATGTACCATTTTTATGAATCACTAAAAAATTAATGGAGTGTAGATTTTTAGAAATCATATCATCAACCCTGTCTCCCTTCTCATTCATACTTCCTAAAAGAGTGAATTTCAGTGACTATTTTCACTTCTTCACTCCTGTTTACTCCCTGCTACTCTGCTGAAATGACCTTGACCAATCATTAAAGACTGTATCAGCTAATACCACATATAAAAACCATTTTTAGTTCTGCTGGGGTCCTGCCCTGTGGGCAGGGTCCTTTAAGACCTATGGATCTGGCAGTGATCGACTTGAGAAAAGTGAAGATAGACATGGCAGGAGACAAAGAGGCAAGACACACAGAATAGAATTTTCAAAGATGGGAGCACAGGGGATCAAAGCCTGTTTGTGAAGTTCTGGTGGGTAGCTTCAAGTGTTTGTTCTACTAATCTTTTATTGAAGGCTATTTGCTCATTTAGCCCAGAGGGTAAGCTGAGGAAGTGAACAAAGATGTCAGCAGTTTCTCTGAGCAAGCATATCAGCTTCTATCATTTCTATAATCATTAACTTTCAAGGTTTGAGCAGTCTTAAGAAATCCAAAATCTGAGCATTGTGTTGGAGCAGCCTCCTGTCTGTGGTCACACACACAGATTCCTAGGGAGGTGTTAATCCCCACTAGTTCACTGTGAAGTAAACCACCACTAGCGTCAATCTCCTCAAAAGAATTAGTGAAAAAGAGGAATTTTCCTATCATAACCACCACAGAGGGTCTTCCTCTGGGATAAGGTCTTCTCCCTTATCCATATTTCAGGGCTCAAGCTGTTCCCTTGATTTCTGTCCTAGCCATAAATACAAATCTCCACAGTGGGTATTTGCTTTGGTTGTTGATTGGGCAGAAGATGGCCTAGTTAATGTTTCTTGCTAGGCCTTGCACATAGCATCCTCTGTGGCCATTGTTCCTTCAGAGTGTTTACAGACCCAGCAGGGGTGATTGCAAACTGTATCCCCAACAGGCCAGACTTCCAGGAAAAGCAAGAAACTTGCCCAGATAAAAAAAATTAGCAGCAGCTGGCTTAAAGGTAAACTAGGTAAACTAGCTGACTTTCCTTTGTTCCAACTTGCTCAGCTTATTTCTTTATTTTCCCCCTTTTCTGGGGGTGTTTTCCCTTGCCAAGAATGGGGTCTTATGTCCCCATTTTGCCTTCAAGTTCTTATTTTCCTTGGCTGCATATGACATATTCTTTTACATTTTTTCCTCCTACCATGAATTCTAACCTCTGATCTTCTTCTGGTTCTCTGGCCATCCTCCTCTTTTCTGGGTTCTTTGACTACATTCTAAGTGTTACTGACATTTTCCAAGGTGGTCTTTTTGCTTTACTATGATATCATGGTGACATGATATCATCCACATGTATGTTTTTATCTACCATTTGCCTTTCAATGCCCTCCAATATAATGAGTGATTGATTTCCCAGAGCTCTAGCCCTGTATCTCTAATCATCTGTTGAACCTTTGGAATATCCCCAGAAAACCAAAGCTTATCATGCCACCCTTTCTATCTGAAAGTAAATTTTGAGCCTGTTGAAGAAATGATTTTGCCTGTGAAAAATAGTTAAGGCATGGCAATCTCTTAGCAGAATCATCACGTGCACTGGTAACAAATAAAAATGTAGGAAGGGCACTGACTGCTGCCAGTATTTATCATTAGGGATGGGAATTACAAAAGAAAACTGTGGTGTTTACTAGCAGGGTGTCTTTGCTGGCTTTTAACAACAGAAGGTATCAATTAGAATTAATAAGTCCATCTAGAACTTAATGATTTGAAAACAGAAGTTTGGCAGAAATCATCCCAGTCCATGGATGAATGATTCTTGCTTCTAAATACTTTTTGTTTCTTGTCTTCTGGTGCTATACCTCTTGGATTTATTGCAAATTGCTCAATAGCAAGTTACACCCTGGAAGGAGATTTTCAAATATTTAAGAATTTTATAATCAAATTGAGGGTATGTGCCTGAAACAGTAAGAAGAAACAAAAAGAGATCATTGCAAATGAAAATGTAAAGGACATAAAAAAGCATGTGTTACCAGCATACAAAGTCAGATAATTATTTGATTATTTCTTTCCAGGGAACTTTAACATCTATCCCAAAAGACTATGTATTTTATTTACATTGTAAACATTTTATTCTTTCTCATCTGTATGAAGAAAAAAATTTTGACTTTCTTTTGTCTAAGAAAAAATTGCAAAATAGACATCTGAAAAATTACTTAAGTCATTGTGTATATTTCTTTATATACTTTTCTTTTTTATTACTAAATCATAACTTTTCATTTCTATGAGTAAATATGGATGTTACTAAGTTAAGGAAGTGACATGAGGTAATATAGTATATGATATGTTTCCTCACCTTGTATTCTCATTTTGCATTATTTTTATTTGAAATACATGTAAGTAATTTTTTCTTATGTATTTTTACATTGTCTGAGAAAGTACCATGTTCTATAAATAAATCCATTTGAAAAATTAATATTTTTGCTTTTTCATGTAGGTTACCTCAATAACACTATAAACATGTAAATCTGTTTTATTGTATTAACTCTTGAAAGTATACTGCAAAGATGAAGATAATGTTTTCTTACTCCCTGGCCCTACCTACTCTTACATATGTTCGATTATGTAATCATTTTGAATAATTGCACTTACACATTAACTGATGTTAGATCAGTTTTGGAATCTTTTTGGCTCTAGATAAGAGAAAATATTATTATCATTATGGCTTTAAAGGTAAGGATTTATTTCCTTGCTCATAATAAGAGCTCTAGAAGTGCATGGTTATAGGGGTTTTCAAAGCTTCTGGAGCAGCTCCACATCCCTTGGCCTTCCCTTCTATAGCTAAGTAGACATCCATAAGACACCTTTTCTTTTTGTGCCATTATTTGAGGTATATATTACAGCTAGATACAAACAGAGAGGCTCAGCCATTCCATATTCAGCTGTGCACTAATTACTATCACAGTATACCTACTCTTCCCTCTTGACATTCTACACACACTGTTTTCATCCACTTTGAGCTTGGCCCCATTAGGATTGTATAGAACGGCTCCCATCTTTTTTGAGCCTTTTCATGCATATGTGCATATGTTTTGAGTTGTATTCCGTATTTTAATTCATCCACCAATAGGATTTTACCAACTGTCTATATTATAGAAATGTAAAATTTTCATGGCTTGTTGATGGTATCTTTCTTTTCTTTTCTTCCCCCCTCTTTTTTTTTTTTTTTTACTTTTTTCATTATAAGTAATTTATTATTTTTGAATCTGTTCACTATTGTTTCAGGAAGATTTTCAGAAGAAAGGAAAAAAATTCTGTGTTCAGCTCAGTTTTCTGAACTAGAAGTTTGTAAGCATGATTTCAAAGTGTCCCCTTCACAACTAAATATATCACAGAGGTATATTTATTTTCATTTTATGAACTATAAGTTCACCTTATGGGTAAAAGTTGAATGACAGAGACTAATTTGCTTTATTTTGTCATATATCAGTGATTACTTCATAATGTTCAGTGACAATCATGAATCTATACTTTATATTTATGAAGATTATATGTGCCAGGATTATATGTGCCAGGAACTAAAACTATATCTTTAGTTTTATCTTCCAAATCTTATGTTTGTAATTTTTATTATTTTGAAGAGATTCAGAATTACAGAAAAGTTGTAAGAAGAAACAGAGATTTTAATGTACCATTCAATCAAATCTTTTAATTTTAAGATTTTACATCTTTTCTGTCCTTTTTTCTTGTTCTAAACACATACACACAGAGACACTTTTTTTAATGATAGAAAAATAACTTGCCATTTTACTTTTATGTAATGTATTAGTTATTCAGTTTTTTTTTTCTGATTCCACATAAAACGAAGTACTATTTTTTCAAGTTCTTTAAAATATGACATCAGTGCTTTTATAGGGAATGCATTAAATCTGTAGATTGCTTTGGGCCGTATGGACATTTAAACAATGTTGATTATTCACAGCCATGAGTGTGCTATGTTTTTCCATTTGTTAACATCTTTTGCTATTTCTTTTCTTAGGATTTCATAATTCTCTTTATAGAGATATTTCACAACCTTTGTTAGATAAATTCCCAGGTATTTCTTCTTCTTTGGCACTACTGTAAAAGGAATACAGTCCTTGACTATATTTTCAGCTTGACTGTTGTTACAATATATAAAATCTACTCATTTGTAAGTATTAATTTTGTATTCTGAGACACTGCTATATTCCTTGATCACATCTAATAACTTTGTAGTTGAGTCTCTAGGGTTTTCCAGGTATAAGATCATGTCATCTGTGAAGAGTGGAGTTTGACCTCCTCTGACTCCATTTGAATATCCATGATCCCCTTCTCTTGCCTGAGAGCAATGGTTAGGACTTCCATACTACAGATCTAAAACAGCATGGTACTGGCACAAACGCAGAGATGTAGATATACGGAAAAGAATAGAGAATCTAGAGATGAACCCAGCCAGATATTGTCATTTGATCTTTGATAAGCCTAACCAAAACATGCATTGGGGAAAAGACTCCCTATTTAACACATGGTACTGAAACACCCGCCTAGCGACCCATGGAAGACTGAAACTGGACCTGCACCTCTCACTACTAACAAAAATTTATTCTCACTGGATAAAAGATTTAAATTTAAGACATGAAACTATAAAAATACTAGAAGAGAGTGCAGGCAAAATGCTTGAAAATGTTGGCCTGGTAAAATATTTTATGAGTAAGTTTCCCCTGGTAACTAAAGCAAAGCCACAAATACATTACTGGGATTTGATCAAGCTAAAAAACGTTCTGCACAGCTAAGGGCACTACAAGTAAATCAAATAGTTAACAAATTGTGGTATGTATATACTGTGGAATACTATTCAGCAATAAAAAGATAGAGACTTTACATCTTTTGTTTACCTGGATGAAGTTGGAACATATTCTTCTTAGTAAAGTATCTCAAGAATGGGGGAAAAAAGTATCCAATGTACTCAATACTACTATGAAACCAATATATAATTACTTACATATTCATACAAATGATAAAACACAAATATAGTACAGGGAGAAGGAGGGGAAAGGAGGGAGAGGGGAGGGAAAAGGGAGGGTGTGTGGAGGGAGGAGGGAGGGCATTTGGTGGGATCTCACCTAATGTGCACAATGCAAGGATACATTTCAAAACAACTAAGAGTAAATTATAAATGTCTTACCACAAAATAATAAGTAAGTGGGTTGATGGTTATTATTTTTTTTTATTGTTGGGGATTCATTTAGGGTCTACCCCCCTGCCTCTTTCCCTATCTCTGCTCTTCCTTTCGCCCACCACCTCCCTCCTTGTCTCTCTCTCTGCTCTCCCCTTTCCCCACCCCCTACTGTGTCATTAATTGTCCTCATATCAAAATTGAATACATAGAATTCATGCTTCTCCATTCTTGTGATGCTTTACTAAGAATAATGTGTTCCACTTCCATCCAGGTTAATACAAATGCTGTAAAGTCTCCATTTTTTTTAATGGCTGAATAGTATTCCATGATATACATATACCACAGCTTATTAATTCATTCCTGGGTTGGGGGGCATTTAGGCTGTTTCCACATTTTGGAATTGTAAATTAAAGGGTATTTTTCCTTCTGGATAGATGCCCAGTAATGGGATTGCAGGATCAAATGGGACGTCTAGGTTGAGTTCTTTGACGGTTCTCTATATTTCCTTCCAAAAATGTTGTATTAGTTTGCAGTCCCACCAGCAGTGTAAAAGTGTTCCTTTCTCTCCACATCTGCTCCAGCATCTGCAGTTTTGAGATTTTGTGATATGGGCCATTCTCGCTGGGGTTAGAAGATATCTTAGGGTGGTTTTGATTTGCATTTCTCTATTAATTAAGGATGATGAGCAATTTTTCATATGTTTGCTAGCCATTCATCTATCTTCTTGAGAGACGGTTCTGTTCATCTTTCTTCCCCATTATCTATGGGACTGTTGGTTATTTTCATGTGGATTAATTTAATTTCTCTGTAGATCTTAGTTATTAAGCTTTTGTCTGATTCAAAATATCCAAATATCCGTTCCCATAGTGTAGGTTGTCTATTTGCTTTGGTGGTTGTCTCCTTAGCTGTACAGAAGCTTTTCAGTTTCATTAAGTACCATTTACTTATTTTTATTGTTATTGCAATTGCCATGGTAGTCTTCTTCATAAAGTCTTTCCCCAGGCCAATATCTTCCAATAGTTTTCCTATACTTTCTTTGAGGACTTTTATCATTTCATGCCTTAAATTTAAGTCCTTTATCCATCTTGAATCAATTTTTGTGAGTGGGAAGAGGTGTGGGTACAGTTTTGGTCTTTTGCATGTGGATATCCAGTTCTCTCATTTATTGAATAGGGAGTGTTTCCCCCATTGTATGTTCTTGTTTGGTTTATCAAAGATTAGGTGGTTCTAAGTTATTAGTTTCATTTCCTGGTTTTCTATTTGATTCCAAATGTCTATGTCTCTATTTTTATGCCAATACCATGCTGTCTTGACCACTGTGGCCTTGTAGTACAGCGTAATATCTGGTATGCTGATGCTCCCAGCTTTGTTTTTATTACTAAGAACTCCCTTAGCTATACAGGTTTTTTCCTGGTTCCATAAAAAATGCAGAATCCTTTTTTCCAAGTCTTAAAAGTATGATGTTGGTATTTTAATAGGGATGGCATTGAATTGGTAGATTACTTTGGGAAGTATAGACATTTTAACAATGTTGATTCTTCTGAGCCATGAGCATGGTATGTTCTTCCATTTGTTAATATCCTCTGCTATTTATTTTCTTAGGGTTTCATAATTTTCTTTATTGGGGTTTTTCTTTTGTTAAGTATATTCCTAAGTATTTCATTTTCTTTGAAAATATGGTGAAGGAATTTATGTCCTTAATTAGCCTTTCACCTTGGCTGGTATTGGCATATACAAAGGCTACTGACTTGTGGACGTTGATTTTATATCCTGAGACATTACTATATTTTTTGATGACTTGAGGTGTCTTGTGGTTGAGTCTTTAGGGTTATCTAAGTATAAGATCATATCATCAGCAAAGAGGGAGATTTTGACCTCCTTTGCTCCCATTTGGATGCCTTTTATTTCTTTATCTTGCTAATTGTATTGGCTAGAACTTTTGGCACTATGTTGAATAGTAATGGCGACTGAGGACAACCTTGTCTGGTTCCAGTTCTAAGTGATAAAGCTTTCAGTTTAACTCTATTCAGTAAGATATAGTAAGATACTAGCTATGGGTCTGTCATAGATAGCTTCCATCAGTTTAAGAAATGTGCCACTTATGCCTATACTCTTCAGTGTTTTAATTGGAAAAGGATGCTGGATTTTATCAAATGCTTTTTCTGCATCTACTGAAAAGATCATATAGTCTTTGTTTTTACTTCTGTTGATATGGTGAATAATGTTTATGGACTTGTGCATATTAAACCAGTCTTGAATCCCTGGGATGAAACCTACTTAATCATGATTTATGACTTTTTTGATGATAAGCTGTAATCTATTGGCTAGGATTTTGTTGAGAATTTTTGCATCTATATTCATTAGTGAAATTGGTCTGAAGTTCTCCTTTTTAGTTGGGTCTTTTCCTGGTTTTGGTATCAGGGTGATGTTTCCTTCGTAGAACATGTTGGGGAAGATTCCTTCCTCCTCAATTTTTTGGAATAATTTCTGCAATTTGGGAATAAGCTCTTCTTTGAAGGTTTAATAGAATTCTGATGTGAAGCTTTCTGGACTGGGGCTTTTTTTGCGGGGGGGGTGGTGGAAGATTTTTTATTGTTTCTTTGATCTCAGTGCTTGAAATTGACCTGTTCAGGAGATGTATTTCTTCCAGACTAAGTCTACAGAGAGGGTGTGATCCATTTCCTTCACATTGTCAAATTTCTAGGCATAGAGTTTGTGCTAGTCTTCATAGATAATCTCTTGTATCTCTGTGGCATCAGTTGTTATTTCCCCTTTATCACTTCTGATTGAAGTTACTAGGTTACTTTTCTATTTCTAGTTAGTCTGGCCAAAGATTTATCAGTTTTATTTATTTTTACTTGATGAGAAGATGGAGGCCGAGTAACACATTCTTTGCAACTGGGCCTCATGAGGTTGGGGAGAGAAGACTCTGGGCATCTCTGGCTGGTGGGATCTTCCCAGAAACACCTCTTTGGGGACACAGGGAGACAGCATGTGACTTCTGGACCCCAAGAGGAGGATAAAAACAGTGGAGAACAGGCCAGTGGTTGTTTGGTTGGAGGCCTCCTGCAGATGTAATTACAGCAATAGTGAGATTGTAAACAGGAAAGGCCTTATCTGTGAGCTGTTTTTTTTGGACTTGGGCACTCGATTGAACTGCCCTGGGAGATCCTGAGTGAGAATGCAGATGACTTTGAGTGCTGTCTAGGGCCCTGGACTGAGCCATTGAGCCTGAAGGGAGTATTGTTCAGCGATGGGCCACCCGCACATCCACTGTGGGAGATCTGCCCCAGCAGGCTCCATCCTCAGGGTCGAAGCTCGATGATCGATGATCGGCTGGGAGATCTTGGGCAAGTAACCTAGTGACTGAGCAGCCCAAAAATGGGGACTCAGATGCTGGCTGGGGAAGAGCAGAGATCTCAGTATTTGGCAGATTACAGCCTTGGCCCTCAGGGGCATAGAGTGAGACCAGTTTGGGTGCATGAGATAAGCGGGCAGCCATTTCAGGAAAGATCCTAGCAACAAGTGCTTTCTTGGGAAAGCTTCTGCTTAGCTGAGGATTACAGTTTAAAGTGTTTTTAAAGCAGGCTGAGGGGACATTTAGGCTCTCAAGCCTGCGGGGTTTGAGAAATCAGCAGAGGCCTCCAGTCTCCATCTCATACAGCTATATCAGCATTATGATTAACATCTCATACCCCAGAAGATCACTTTTTGCCCAGACAATATTCAGCAAGATATATATACTGTTTTGTGTTTTTTTTTTTAACATTTTCCCTCTAGATTTTCCTTTTTTTTTGTTTTCTTTTTCCTTTTACATTCTTTTTACATTTTTCTAGTTTAAATATAATTTTCCATTGTTGCTTTCTTTAACAATTAGAACTTCATTTTTGCTAATGTTTCTGCCCTATTATTTGGTTTCCCACCCAATTTTATCCCATAAGGGTTTTTGTTTGTTTGTTTTGGTTTTATTTATAGTATTTTTGTCTTTCCTCTCTGGAAAGGAGGAGAGGTGGAGTTGGTGGAGGTGGGGTACTGCATCTTAACAGGCTGGCAAAGAGCTGCTGACCTCAAGGGAACCACCCAACCCAGCACCCCCAGAGGTTGGGAGGGTTTAAAGGTTGGGTCAAAGTACCCTACTATACAAATATATTACTGCTGTCTCCCTCTTTCTGAATCTCTCTTCTTTTTGTCAATATTCCCTTTTACTCACCCTGTCTCCTTTCCTTTTTTCTTTCTTTCTTCTTTTTTTCCCTTCTTGCACTTCAAGCTTCTCATCTTTCTCATCCTGTACCAAAAGGACTCATCAAAACCTTAGGCCAGAGGCACAATAACTTAAAGAGCAAGAGAAAGTGAAAGGAAAATTAGGGCAAGGAAACAGATAAACAATAACACTCATGAGTAAGAATCAACAGAAAAATACTGGCAGCATGAAATACCAGTCCAGAGCAACCCCCCGGGAATCAAGAGGTAGCTATTGCAGAGTATTCTACCTATAAAGAAATGTTAGAAATGACAGAAGGGGAATTTAAAATACAGATGATGAAAAAAATGAGGGAAATTGCTGAGAAAGTGGAAAATAACCAAAAGGAAATCCATCCTAAAGATAAAGAATATACATTCTTCTCATCACCCCATGGAACATTCTCCAAAATTGATCATACCCTAGGACACAAAACAAACTCAACAGAATCAAAAGAATTGAAATATTATCTTGTATCTTCTCAGACCACAAGGCACTAAAGGTGAAACTCAACTCCAACAAAATGTTCAACCCCACACAAAGGCATGGAAATTAGACAACCTTATGCTGAATGACAATTGGCTGTAGGAAGAAATAAAAAAGGAAATCATTAATTTCCTTGAGCATAACAGCAATGAAGACACAAGTTGCCAAAACCTGTGGGATACTTCAAAAGCAGTCCTGAGAGGAAAATTTATGGCTTTACATGCCTACATTCAAAAAATAGAAAGTGCATCAACAAACTCACAAGCCATATTATGGAATTGGAAAAAGAAGAAAAATCTAAGCCTAAACCCAGCAGAAGAAAAGAAATATCCAAAATTAAATCAGAGATTAATGAAATGAAAACAAAAGAATTATTCAGAAAATTAATGAAACAAGGAGTTGGTTTTTTGAGTTGGTGGTCATGTTAATCACCTCAAATGTCTTTGATTTAAGCATTCCACATCATATATCAAATCATCACATTGTACCCCATAAATGCATGCAGTTATGATTTAATATCACATCTTGGCCTTTTGGCTAACATCAAGTGTACAGTTATGATTTAATTACAAATTAAAAAAAGAAAAATGATGTTTAGACATGATCCCCTTCTGCCATTAAATACTTCAATATATGTTCCCTGAAAACAGGATATTTTATTACAAAATCATAGCAAAATTATCAAGCTAAAAAAAATGTAACAGTGAGGGAATTATGCTATCCAATATGCAGACCTGCTTTACATTAGAATCTTAAGTATCTAATTCTGATGCTATTTGGGTGAGAGGATAGATTGCAGTATCTTTTAAAGTCCTACAGAATAATTAAGATTAGTTTATCAGTTTGAGCTTTGCTTTTATAAGAATATAAGACATGAATAAAAACATTCTAAAAATCAGAACCTTACCAGGGCTTAAATTGATTCTTGGAGGCATGTTAAGGGCACTTTAGGCCTTTGATAACTCATTAGCTTTTTATTACTTTAGACCAATCATCTCCATTATTATATTCTCCTACATTCTTGAAATTCTTTTAGAATTTGTGGTCATTAAAATTAAATTGTTTAATTTGTAATAATTTATTAATATGTCTTCTCTATTAAAATACAAGGTCTACTTCTTAAAACTTAATACCCAGAATCTAATGTAGTTCCTAGAAGACCAAAAAGGATACTATATATATTTATTATTTTAAATTATTATTATGTCCTTTTTATATTTACATTTATCATCACATTTTTAATATTACATATTTGTTGTGCATAATTTATACATGTATATAATAATATTCTTGAATGTATACACTGAACATAAACCTTCCTTTTTTTTTTTTTTTTTTGAGACAGAGCCTTAAGCTGTCCCCCTGGATAGAGTCCTATGGCACCACAGCTCACAGCAACCTCCAACTCCTGGGCTCAAGCGAGTCTCCTGCCTCAGCCTCCCAAGTTGCTGGGACCACAGGTGCCCACCACAATGCCCAGCTATTTTTTTGTTGTAGCTGTCATTGTTGTTTGGCGGGCCCAGGCTGGATTTGAACCCACCACCTTAGATGTATGTGGCTGGCGCCTTAGCCACTTGAGCCACAGGTGCTGAGCCCATAAACCTTTCTTGTTCTGAAACTATTAGAGCTGTGGCTACCTAAGAAATTTTGATTTCCATTTATTTATTAACACATTCCAGCAGTATTTAGTTAACAGCCATTATGCACTAGACACTGTGTTGCTGAGGTCAGAAAACCCATTTATCCCTCAGATAGTGTTACCCTCATGGTTTTTATATAATGCATATCACTATGGACACTCTGTATTAGACAGTTTAACTACTTCTAATAAAGCCTTAGTAATGTGATCATTTGGGAAATATTACATTTTTATTTATTGAAAAATTTTAATGTGATAGGAATTCTTAAGTATTAGTGGTACAGAAAAGAAATGAAAACATTCTCTATTTTAAAGCTATGAATCTCTTTTCAAGAACATCTTTAAGGTTTTAATCATACTTCAAGAGAAAAATGTAGAATTCTTTCATTCAGTTTGAATATTGTGGTTTTCAGCATGCATTTAATCTACCTTCCTCCTTTTGCTGTTATTTCAAATACCCTTACTTTTATAATGTGTATTGTTTATTTATTCTATATCATACCAATTGAGAATAGTAAATTTGGGGCACCAGAGGATTAAAATTTTGCAAAGAATCAATATTTCAAATATTTTAGATTATGTAATATAGAAAAAAATATTTACCCTTGAGATCGCATATTTTCTAAAGTGGTTAAAACTTATTTAAAAACTCCACATCTGGACACTGCAGTGCCAGTTAAAAATTTTTTAAAAACCCAAACTTTTAAAAAACTTAATTTTTGAATACACACAAATATTACTTTCAGAAAGGTGTAGGAAAGTTCTTATAATTTAAAATTAAAGTAAGAATTAATAAACAGTAGATGAGACTAATACAAATAAGTGAGATTGTGTGTGAATACATCACTGGAAACCCTTGATATTTTATCCAGTAAGGGGTAGTTCAGGGAAGTAGGAATGACATATTTTACCTAAGGTGAATAAAGCATAAGCTTTTCATGATGTAAAAACTGAAGACAATGTCAACAAAAAGACTGTAATGTGTAAGGAAGGCTATTATGTGCAAGAAGTCTTCAAAAATGTGGCTCAAAAATCTGCCCATGTAAGCAAGACATCTGATCTTGAAGATACAATTACTTCATAATGTAGATATGTGTACATCTATATGAAATGTCTGATTTATACTTGCCTTATTATTTAAAGGAGACTTCTATTTTTTTGTATAATCCTAATGCCCCTTTTAATTCCTTCATAACACCTATCACTAGCTATAATTATTTTGTTAATCTGTTCATTTTCTTTCTTTCTGAAATGCAAACTTCATAAAAACATGTATCTGATTTGACCAGTTAGTATACTTATTACATAGTAAGCAAATAATAAATATTTTTCTAAATGAATACATTGAACAATTTCCTTCACCATATTATCCCTCATGTGTACACATAGATAATAACCATGAGCTTGGGATTGAATAAGATAATCCCAGTAAAGTAACTAGAACTGGCAACTATAAACTGATATTTCTTTCTATAAGTAGAATATGAATGTTTTGACATAATGACTAAGAAAGTTACATGAAGGCTATGTTAACCAGTTTGATGGAAGTGTCTTGGATTGTGTATGAAAACACCACACTGTACCCCCAAAGTGCATCAATGTACACAGTTACCATTCAATAAAAAAAAAATAATAATAAACTGATATTATTTTTCCATTTATTGATGTGGTTGCTACTGTTGCTATTAGTTTTATTAGGGCTACTATATTAAGAGAAGGGAGACAGAGAAGTGTGCTGGGAGGAAGATGAAAAGAATTCATGAAGGAAAAAGTAAAGAAGGGAGAAAAGAGAGAAGGCAGGGGAGAAGGAGGAAATAAAAAAGAAAAATGGAAACAAAAACCAGTAAAAGAATGAAAGAGAAAGGGAAGAAGGGAGGGAAGAAAGTGATGAACAGAAAAAAGATCATTCTCAGATACCCTGATATGAGTTTCTTTGGGTAACACATTGCAATATTACAGTATCAGAAGAAGAGACTTTCAGTTTTTGATTAATGAATTTGCATTCTGGGTTGAAATATCTTCCTTTTTTGTATTGTGTTACTAACTTCAGTTTCTTACTGAGACCAAATTCCCATGGCTTACCAACATAGCCGGGATTCAAGTACCAGAAAAATGTTTGGAATACGCTGAACCCAGGCAAGTACTGCCACCTGGTGGGCTCTTCTGTGGGCCCAGTGGTTGTCTTCACTATCTTAGATTTCTTCCTGTTGGCTACGTATTTCTATGTGAGTAATTTCTTATGGCAAGCCAGTTATTTGAATATGAGATGGAACATTAGTTAAAATAATCTCACATTTGCATTAACAAATAACAATAATGTAATCAAGAAAATTTGTGAAAGACAGCCTTAAATTACTGGCTTCATATTGCGAGAGATTTTTTGAGGTTGCAATAAATTAGGAAATAGAAGAAACCTTCCCAGTCTACTTTAACTTTTATTTCTTCAAGGAAAAATTTTATTTGTGGGCTTCTATGTATGTATTTTATCCTACTGGGATGTAATAGCTATACAATTGATAAAACATAGTTTAATGGGAGATGAGAAATTTCTTGCATAATTTACTTCTTAGACCAAATATAAGAATCTGTTTAAAATTAATTCAATTCGTTACTTCATTACAAACCTTTCTCTTAATGTCTTGTAAAAAACCACGAAAGAGGTTATTGACAAAATTTGTGTACTCAATCAGGTGATGAAGAGCAAACTTCCTCTCAAGTAAATCGAATTATTTTTTCCCCTTGAAAACACTGAGGGATGGGGTTGATTTAGTTCATGTCTTTTATTCTTGAGAAAACGTTTATATTACACCAATTACATTCTGAGGCAAACTTGTAAAGCCTTTCCCCTTCCACAGCAAAAGAAACGATGATGGTTAATGTCATTCTCACCACTAGATGGAGATATTGTCATTTATAGGAGAAAGTAATGTCTGGGTTGCTTTTTTTCTTCCCCCTCAGAATCAGAGAAATTATATATGTCCTCTGTGACCCCCAGCATGCATTTACTATCACCCACCTTCCCCCCGAACATACACATACGCATAATAGTGAGCGAGTTTGAAAGACACAGAGCAAAACTAAAAGACAACAGACCATCTCATGAGTTAATAATGGATTGGCCACAATGGAGCTACAAAATAAATTCAGAGAGAAATATCCAGCTATGAGTCTGACATTGTAATTACGGGAGTGGAGTGCAGGTTTCTTCTGAAGCATCAAAGCATTTTACATGGGTAGGATAGAGCCATAATCCGATCAGCTGCAACTGCCACAGCAACAGAAGGACCCTAAAAATAGGACCCCTATGGTAATCTGTCTGGATTACTAAATTCAGTGACGGCTTGGCAACAAATCAGGGAAATGTTTGCGGAAAAGGATTTAAATATATCATGAAGTTCTATCTGCATTATGGAGAAATCCACAAGGCCCCCAATTCCCAGCTACTGCTTCAGGGCTGCTTCCAAACAACCAAGCTCATTTTGTCAAAACATCACCTTTCTGTCGTGCCTTGCCTTTTGCAATTTAATCATCTTAAATTTATTAGCAGGGGCAGGGAGAGAAAAGAGATTTCGCAGAGGGCCTACCTATACCATTCTCTGGTGCCTAAATTTTACACCACTGAGTCCTGACAAATAAAATTGAAATTGATTATTGGTGATAGAAAAATTAATCAGGAGACAATATGGATTCCTATAAAAATAACATTTAAAATAGATAAAGGTAAGATATTTTCTAATTATGCAAAGATGCATGTGACACATTGGTAGGTGTACAGAGAGGAGGTACGTGCTAACAGTTGCTGATTAAAAAGAAAGACGTTTTTGTTGACCATGAACTGAGATTCAAAATATAGAATAAAGCAAAGATAAGCAGCTCTGGTGTACCTATTTGTCTGTATTTATGGTTAATTATTTTGAGGGCTCTTATTTCAGTTTTCTAACCTGTCAGGAAATTGTACGTAGACTTTTTGGCTTTTCAGCCTTAAGGTCTCTTTTTTGGTCTATAAAAGCTCCCCCAGGTTTCCTTTGCTCAGGCCTATGATGTTCAGAGTGTTTTTATTTTCTTTCTGTGGCTGGTACAAACCACTCTCTCCCCATTTCCTCAGGATCCCATCTTTCTCTCTCCCAAGATGCTGCAGGTTTTCCACCCCATCATTCTGGCTGCCCACCAAACAATCCTATAAAACAATCTTCTCTTTTAAGTATTTCACTGAAAAGTACTTAGAGGAATCAGAGGGTGAATAAATAGCAAATATAGAAAGCTTCCAAATGCAGGCAAGATTTCACTTCTACATCCTCTATCTGCCCCAGAAGTTACTATATTCAAGTTCTATAACCCTTAAAAACCTTCATCTCTCTTTTAATTGCTATATTCTTTCCTAAGTCATCCGGGTTACCTTTGCCAATGTTAATTTCACATGGGATCACATTCTTCAGAAGTTTATAAAATACAGGGGGCTCTGAACATTGACTCACGTTGGAATGTTTCTTATATAAATACATGTATATTTTTTGAAGTCTTTTCATTTGAGGGGGAGGTGGGAGGCTCCCTTTACTAATCAAGAGTCAGGTATTCTGTGATTATTATTATCTTTGTTTAGCATGCTCACCTAGGTTCAGAATCTTATCAATGGAAATTTTGATACCACCCAAGAAGAGTAGACTCATCAACCATATGAAATTATTCAAGCAGGAAATAAGATAATAAAAGACTATCAAGCAGGAGAAATCATAAATGATGTATAAGAAATTCTTGTAAACCTATTTTTTTTAACTTATAAGCACAAATTTTATAACCTTTGACACCATTGTAGATAATATTAAAGAAAATCGATAAATTTGTGCAGCACCAAAAAAGTCCTTTGCCATTCGTTACTATCTGTTGATCAAAAAATGAAAATATGTACTATGTATTTTTTCTTTTCCCTTTACTATGAAGATACTTGGGTTCAGAATCAGCCCCCAGAATCACTATTTTGATATCTTGGAATTTTTAAATATTTTGAGGCTTTTATAATTGAAAGCAAACCACCTAAAAGGTAGTGGCTGAGAAAGACTCAGTTTTAAGTAGTGATTATGTGGAAATCTGGACTATCCTCTCTGCCATCAGTTTCT
Organism: Otolemur garnettii; assembly: GCF_000181295.1. Taxonomy (NCBI): domain Eukaryota; kingdom Metazoa; phylum Chordata; class Mammalia; order Primates; family Galagidae; genus Otolemur; species Otolemur garnettii. The sequence continues at coordinate 31,563,207 of NW_003852401.1, forward strand.
CCCCTTTCCTGACCTTGGCTCCCTAATGCAGCTTCAATCAGCAAGTGGACTACAGAGACTGGTTGGTCCCAGATGGCTTCAATCATAAGTCTGATGTTTGGCTGAGAAGCACCAAGCCATGTATCGCCAGCATCTAGTGGACCAGGTGGAGTCTTTGCAAATAGCGCTGGGTCCCCAAAGCAGCAAGAAAAGGTGAAACCCAATTTGAAAGCTCTTTGCATCTATCACATTGTTAGTGGCCCAATAGGCAAAGTAAGTTACAAAGCCTAGATTCAATGTTGGGGGGCAGGAGACTGAGGAGATGTAGAAAAAATTTGTGGTTATGTTTTTGCACTGCATTGTGTTCTCAACTTCATTTTAATGATTTCATTTTTCTTTTTTCCTTTACCTTAAATTTATTTCATCTGTGGCTATTGTGGCACACCTACTGGGAAGTACATGAAACATGTACAATAGAACCTCTGTAAGTTGACCACCCAAGGGACTGCAGCAAACTGGTCAACATATGGAGATGGTCAACATAACGGACTAGGCCTACTGTATTTCTACATCCATGTGGTTCATGTCCAATCTATGAAAATGAGGTCAGTGTTGGCAGGTAGTCAACCATGGAGGTTCTACTGTATTTATAGTTTAATGAATAGTTAAATTGAGTGCTTACCGCCACTTGCATCAAGAAACAAGTAGGTTAATAATAATTCCATTGCAATTTCATCCCTTCTATGTACAGGAAAAATCATCCTGACTTTTACAGTAAAGCATTTTTTAATTTTTCTGTATGTTTTTACTATGTATATAAATGATACAGTACAGTTTTGTTTTGCCTGTTATTTTATCTTTTTTGAATGGAATAATACTATGTATACTATTTTGTATCTTAATTTATTTAATATTATTCCTCATGTTGTGTACAGCTATAGTTTTTTCACTTCTCATGCAATACAATTTTCCAACAACGCTATATTTTTGTTGAACATTTGGGTTGTTCCCATACTTTTATTACTATGAACTATGTACCTGTAGGTTTGTAAAATCTTATTGAGAGATATTTAAAAATTGAAAAAATGAAATAAACAAAGTAATACATCATGTTCAGATTGGAAGACTATTGATTTAAAGATGTCAGTTCTCCCAGATCAATTTATAAATTCAATATAATCTCGAGAGAACTCCTCGCTTCCCCCCAAACTTTCCTATGCACAGTTGCCAAATTAATCTGCCTAAAATACGGGTTTTATCTTGTCATTCTCTGCCTAAAACCTATAATGATTCCCTAGTCTCTAGAGCTATGCTGTTTAATACTGATACCACTAGCCTCATGTGGCCACTTAAATTTAAATTTTAATTAATTAAAATTAAATAAAATTAAAATTCACTTTCCTGCTTGCACTGGCCACATTTCAAGTGCTCCGCAGCCATGTGTGTCTACAATATTGGACAGAACACAGATAAAGCCTTTCCCTCATCACAGAAAGTTCTATTTAGCAGCAGAATGTTTCAGAGCATAATGTCTGTTTCAACTTGGCAATCAAGAAGTTCACAGTCTAGAATTGAATGCTTTAGTCCAATTTATTTACTCAAAATTCCTGTAAAAGGCTGTGATCATTCCTGCCCATCCATACTGTACCTCATATGTACTTCTTTCTTTTGAATATCAATTTTGACACCCCATGGTCCAGCTCTTATTGTTATTCTTGTCTAATTAATGCTAAACTTTTCCCCTAAGCAACAATAACATATTCAGCATGTTTTTCATAAGTATCTATGTATACCTGTATTTATTCTTCTTGGCTTTTTTGTTTTCAGACATTTCAAGTCAAATATAAGATTCTCAATGAAAAGACTGTCATCAGTGCTTCCATACATTCCCTATATGTTCTACATGCTGGGCTGTTGCCCTCTGGGAAACTAATTCTAGTAGATCACAGCATTATTGCTTCCTCAATAACGTTTTTCAACCACCATTGACTTCTCTAATGAAAATATATCTTTCAGCAGTGACCTAGCTCTACCTTCTCTACTATCTTCACTCCTATGTAACTATTGAAGGAGCTTCCATTCAATGTCAAGTCCTGTGGAAGATCTCTCGCCAACACTTCTCCAACAACTTCTCCAAAGTACAATTCTTGCCCCCCACCCCCGCCACTGTAAATTCCTGCATTGCACCACTGATCATGACAGCAGTGGTGGTCAAAACTGTCCACTGATTATGTCATGCCTAATTACTTGTGTATTGTTGCTCGAGTTGAGTAATACAAATTATTAATGAGTTAGTATGCCCTTCATATCCAATTTCCCAAGTTAAATTTATATCTGTTGTTGTTGGCCACATGTCATAGGTTGATACATGCCATATGTAATATTTTCAGAAAGCTTCGTTAAATATGAGTTTAAAAAGAATTGGTAGACTCAATACACTTTTCAACAATTGAAGCGCCCATGTCACTGGCAATTTTACCAGAGTTGACACTAATGGAGCCTGACTCTCTCTCTTCTTTACCATCCCAGCAAAGAAGCCAAAGTCTGACTACACTTAAATGCTTAAAATACACTCTCCTCAGACTCTGCATTTCAGGGCAAGACCCAAATGGTTGGCTTGGTCTTCACTTTAATATAGTTTGTACCAGGACATTTAATTGTTTATGATTCTGTGACACTGATGAGAAAAAAATATATAGAAATGTGAACTGCTATTGTGTCTGTCACTACCGTTCTAGCTGTGCACCCACAGAAGTGTCAGTTGACTAGGTTCTCTTAGAGATGCAATCAGGACAGCCCGTTTTATTTAAAGTTTGATTTCCAAATATTTCTGAGACTGCATTGAATCATTTCACCTCCTGTGTCTTTGATGTTGGTCTGGGTGCTGTATGTCATCCTCAGAAATTCAAATTAGAATGATAAAGGGACCAAAAGGGGAGGAAATGTAAGTTTTTAAACAAATTATGTAACAAAAATAATCAGGTGTTTTTCTAACTGAAAAGTAATGCATAGAAGTTCACCAAAGCTGAAACAAAGAGCTTGTTTTTGTGTATGATTTTTAAAATTACTTTTATAGAACTAGGTGTAAGTTATCCTGAATTCTTCCAGTAACAGTATGCATTTACCATTCATGCCTGTCATGGAAAAATTCGTCATTTCATGCCTTACATGCTCTTTTGTCTTTGGGTAGGCATTGTTGTCTCCCAAATTTTAAAAACTGCCTTGCTCTTTTTAACACAAATGTCCCGGAAAGGGCAGACATCAGGCCCTTATTTCTTGGCATTTGCCTCCTGTCTGGTCTCCTAGTTTGATTAGTAGAATCGTGTTTTTAAAGGCTCTGTCCTAATTCTTTCCTCATCTCTAACCTGCCTCAAATTGATTCATCAGTATTTGACCATAACTATAATTGCACCAGGCTTTTGTTTCCCCCATCTCATGTCATAATTTTTATATCTTAAGAACATAATGTATTTAAAATGATTCCCTGAAAGGCAAAAAGACTATTGTTGTTGTTATTTTGTTTCATTTCCAGAGGGTGCATTAGTTTGGATTATCAGGTTGATTATTTTTTCAAGAACTTCTTTTCACCCTTTCTAATATCCTTACAGGCCCTAGATAGCTGGAACAAAATCATACATAAGGCATTTATTTCTTTTGTGCTAAATGTTAACAAAGGGAAGTAGTGTGTGTATAGTTGTGTGTAGAGAATTGCCAGTGCTTCTTTTATCTGTCCAATATAGATAAAATAGGTATATTATCAGAATCATGAATGTGTAGTGTTGATGGCAATGAACCATGTGTGTTAGATTTGTCCTGTAAATGTCTACAAACTTTTGGACTAATAGTTCTCTAGTTAAAGGAGCCTGTGGCTTGATTTTATCATATAAACAAGTTGTTGGGGTTGTCTTTAATTGGTTTATGTAAATTGTACTTTGAAATATTGCCTTAAAACAATTGCTACACTACAAATTGTGACTCATTCTTATTTACATTTTATTTGGTAAAGTGATTTCTTTAATGACTGCTTCTAGCAACATTTTATTAGCCTAGTGTGAGGTACTGAACATACTTAGGAAGGAAAAAGATAGCAATGACCTCAACATAGTCATTAATTCAGACTACTTCTTTTTTGAGTTCACAATAGGGGGATTTACAAAACCTATTACTTATTTCTCCTCACCTCAACACAATTAAAATCCTCAAAATTATCCAAACATATAAAACCCTAAACTTTTCTTTTAGAAATTCTATCAGAAGATACTACAAAATAGAAACTGTGCAGTATTTTATGAGTTGTGGTATATCGACTAAAAAACTGAGTGAATGGCATGATTACTATTTTACTACTTTCTAAAATATTACAGATAAGGAAGAAGAAAACTAAAATGTTCATTTCTAAATTGATTCCTATGCTTTTTGTCTGTGGCAATGACACCTAGAAGTACAATATATTTTAATATAAACTTCATCTTTATTCATCACTTTCTTCCCCTCCTTTTTTTTTTTTTTTTTTGGAGTTTTTGGCCTGGGCAGTGTTTGAACCCTCCACCTCTGGCATATGGAGCTGGTGCCCTACTCCATTGAGCCACAGGTGCCACCCCATTCTTCACTTTCTTATATTTCGCCAAAGTCTAGCTTTGGAAACTATGTATAGACATATAAAATGTTCTCACCTGTTTTTTTGTGTGTACATGGGTATGTGTGTTTGAGTGTATATGTGTGTAAACATGTGCATGGGTGTAGATAACTCAGTTTTCTTGATGAAGATGGGTGAAATGGGACAGCAATGCTGAGTTTCCTGTTACCATGTCACTTGTTTAGACAGGGGCCCATAGCTACATGGTAACCACATTCACGTAAGCACTGTCTCTCCTTCTCAATGATTCTAGGCACCGCTAGTTGAGTTTTAAATTTCCTTTCCTCCAAACACTTAATATCAAGGATTTTAGGTTATAGGTTATATCTGAATTTAGAATACTAATCTACAAGGGAAATATGACACACACCAACACAGTGGCAGTCACTTGGTCTATCCCCATTTTCCTGGCTGCAGTTATCTAATGACTTTAACTTATAATCACTAGCTGTAATCATGGTCATGTTATTAATAACCTTATAACATTATGTTTAACAACAGGATTTTATTTCTTCTATTTCCTGGACTAGACCTACCATAAACCTTTGAGGAAAATAAGCCAAATTAGAAATAGTTCCTAATTGATTTAAACTAATTCTTATTTTATTTTTTATTGTCCATAGTGGGCAAGAAATTATAAACTTGTTATGTACTTCAATTTACCTTTATCGCTATCTTTCTACCTATCTAGTTATTTAACTTAATTACACATAAAGAGTCATAGCTAATAGGACAAAGAACCACTGGCTTTAACACATGTGGGCACAGATAGTACTTTCCTGATCCCTGACTACTGAAAAGGACTTTCCCTAAGGGCCTTTATTATCAATGAGTGCAGTTAAGTTAGAAAAAAGGAAGATTTCCACATTGTTCCTTTCATGAATCAATTCCCTTTACTAATAAGTGTGATACTATTATCCCACTACAAGGGAAATGCCAATTTTAAGCTATTTTCTTAGCAGTGGTGATGGATTTGTGCTAATTCCTTTCGTGTTCTCTTTTCAACATGTCGGACCAAGGTGAGACTTGTAATCTTGGTCTCATAACACATTATGCTAAACAAATGGACCAAATAGTCCTCACTCTTATTGCAAAGATGACAAAGGACGATTGCCTTAACATATGACTTACGACCTTTACCCATCACTTTTGCTATATTCTAACAAGCTACATAAAGACAGAAGGACACAGGAAAAAATAAAGATGGTTATGGGGACAGGAAGGGTGCTAATTTATTTGAGTATTCAGAAACTATTTATTGAGGGCTTTTAACCATTTACTATATATCATCAGTCAAAAGTTATAAGTTTTTCTCCTCTGGGGACTATGAATTTTTGAAAGCAGGGAACATATACTTTATTTATATTTATTCATATTGGAATTCTCATCACTGAACAATTGAACAGTTGAACTGAAAAATGGAGGCTTGATGTATTTCAGTTGAATGAATAATTGTGTGGTTGTGTACCGTGAGAATACAGTGATTATACCTCGGGGCCTATCATAATACATATAAATTGTACTTCTGATTGGCACTGGGGATGAAAAGAAAAGGAAAGAAATGATAAAAGGAGAGACTGCTAGAACATGGTGAATGGCTGATAAATCACTAATTCATTTGTCTTAGTTTAATCTCCTCCAGTAGAAGATCCTGAGATGGAGATTAAGTATGGTAATATGTTGATTAGAAGGTGATTCCAAAAAAGCCCAGAAGGGGAGTAGGAGACTTACACAGAAAGGGGGACATAGCCAATAAAGAAAATGCTATGAAACAGGCTTCTGCTGTGGGGACCTCTGCAAGAGAGACTAGCACAGACCCCCCAGAGTTACGTCACCAAGTGGGGAAGGCAGCTGGAAAACTTACACATTGTGTTAGTCTGTTCAGGCTGCTATAAAAAAATGGCATCATATCGGTGGCTCATAAACTACTGAAATTATTTCTTATAGTTCTGGAGGCTAAAATGTAAAAAGTCAAGGTACAAGATTTGGCATCTGGAGAAAGCCCACTTCCTGGTTCATAGATGGCCCCTTTTTCCTGGAGCCTCATATGGCAGAATGGGCAGCGGGTTTCTCTTGGATTCCTTTTATAGGGTACTAATCCCATTTGTAAGGGCTCTGCCTTTATGACCTGATCACCCCACAAAGGTCCCTTCACCTAATGCTATCACCTTGGGGGTTAGGACTTCAACATATAAATTCTGGGGGAACATAAACTTTCTGACCACAGCATACATTATTCTTACTGGTGGTTTCTTGGGTGCACTCCGGGAGGGTATTATTTCTTTGGCACATCTCACTTGCTCTGCAGGTGAAAATCATGAGCTCCAGAGGTCAGAGATACTTCTCTGCAAGTGTTGCCAGCTGAAAGTAAGATTGGCATGCAGAGACCCACAGGAAGCCCATCCTGTTATAAGTATTATTTAAGAAATTGATGAAAGATTATCTGTTCTTTAAATTTTTGTATGCCATTTTATTTTTCACCAGTTACTACATTGTTTGAGCATAAACCCTTTTGCGGTGTTTGGGCTTAGTTATTTAATAAATGGAACTGTAAAATATTAATCTTGGTTTAGGTACCATAGAAATATTATTAGATGCTGAGGGTGCTGGGAATCAAGAAAGTTTGAGAACCTTTAACCTATCTTTCTCTTCTTCTAAAATTTGTGTGTATCTTTATAAGAGCACCTCTCCATGGAGAATGTCTATGGATTGTATGACTCTATAAGAATGGGTATCTCTTCTACAGATCAAAGTTATTTGGAATTCCAGATGCAGGAGAAATCTCATGTGACTATCCACACTCCACGTATCATCAGAGAATATGTTTCATGTTTCTGGTAGTAGAATATAATTTTTATAAAAAATGTAACCAAAATTATCCCCATATTGTTTTTGGCCCTCAAAAGACCCAGGGCCCTTGATTTATGTAGTAGTTTCCAATTGTTTTCTTGGCATCACTGCTCCAATTAAACAAGAAACTAGCTCTGGTTTAATCATGTTCTTTGTACATTGTCTACTATGTAGCTTACAGACAAATATCTACAGTAATAATAAATGATGATATGTGTTTCTAGTCTTATTTATTAATCCATCTTATGATTACACTGTGGGTCTCTCTCTTGATGTTTCACATTTTTAACTTTGTATACACTCTCTATTATAAGTTCTTAAGTGAACTTCTGCACAAAGCAGAGAATACATTAAAAAGCACAAGGATAAGTGATTACTGAATGAATAAAAAAGAAAATACAACAAGCTAATAAAATACATGCTGTTATAACCAAAATACTAACAGGCACAATATTATAAAGTCTATTGAATACTAATCACACATGAGACCCGGTGTCTTTTGTATACGTGTGTCCATTTCATCTAAACAGCACTTTGACAACACAGATTCTATTATTATCTCATTTGGGTTGCATTCATCCTGTAGCAGAAACTGCTAGTTCCCTGCCATATCCTCCAGGGCCTTACCATGTCATGCATGGAGTTCAGACTTCTGACTGCCAGACTTTGCATCTCTTTGCCCAGCAGCTTTTTTGATAGCTGGAGCCAAGTCTGGCCTTTTGCACAGTAGTCTGGAATTACAGGAGAATTAATATAATTTTCATTTATCCTCCTTCACCAGTGTTCCCTGGGATAAAATCCTAAATAAACTATTTGCACTCAAATCCTTATTTGGGGGGTTGTCTTCTGGAGGAACTCAAACTAAGACACATCTATAAATTCACCTGTACATCCATGAACACATAAATATAAAGCAACCTGAAATTGGAGAAATCAATACAAGAGTGAATCTGGGACTGAGACAGTGTTGCCTCAGACTTGCATAATAAGAATTCTTCCGAAGGAGATCGGTATGAGAGTAGACTAGATTTCATCTTAAGAAAAAGCACGAACTATACAGAATCAAGATACGATAATCAGCCAAAGCTGATTTAGTTTTAAAAGAAAGTGGGAGGATGACCACATTGGGCCATGACATATTACAGTTGTACACCAAAAAGAGAAAAGAATGATGGACATGACCTGCTACCCACTGACCCCATCTGTTGGCAAAATGACATGGGAAGGCAATTAGTAGATTAAATTGGATGTGCTCAGATCTGAAATATGATTGTGGGGAGTTGGGGTGGACTGGGGAGTCTAGTCACATACAGAGTACAGAGTATATGCAAAACACACACACACTCAAGGAGAAGGTAAGATGCACTGGTCTAGGGAAAGTGTTAAGAACACTGTCTTGGGCTTCATATCACTCCATTGTTTTTTTAAATTCATGTTATATCCCCCAGGCATTGATATTTCTCAGAATTGTGATTGACGTAAACTTGGATGAAAATGAGTTTTCCATCAGATTTATAATTTATTTTTGATTTGTTTAACCTTTAAAATATTTCTATGAGTAGAATATGAATGTTTTAACACAATAACTAAGAAAGTTACATGAAGGCTATGTTAACCAGTTTGATGGAAGTGTCTTGGATTGTGTGTGAAACCACTACACTGTACCCCTAAAGTGCATCAATGTACACAGTTACCATTCAATAAAAAAAAAAAGAAAAATTTCATTGTTTGATCAGATTCACAATTTGCTCTAAAGATTCCTTTTTCCTCCCTGATTATAGATGTTTGACTATAATTTAAAATAGTAGCTTATGACAGTGGTATGCCTCGTGTGTATATGTGTGTGTATTTTAAAGTAAGCTAATCATCTGAATAAAGTATTATTTAATCTATGATTGCCTGAAACTAGGTATGATATCATTTGGCAGCCTATTCAGAGCTGAATGGAAGCTGTGTGCTTCTCCTTTGGAGTCATTACAGTGCACGCTGTGAGTGTGAATGTTCATTAGCATATTATGGATCTATAATTTCTGCTTAAAAAAAAAAAAAAAAAACTTATGCAAAGCAATTACCCAGCATGGTAGGAGCTCTGTTTTCAACTTCAACGTTTTCTCCAGTTTCCTTCCTCTTCTTCATTTATCTTCTCAATTCTCCTGGATATTTGTTTTTAACTAAATAGAAAGATTACATAGATCAGGATCTCTGACCCTCAGTCATTTTATAGACCTGGCTTGCTCTGACCGGAAGAAAGATGGGTGGAGCTGAGGTTACTGCAGAGTATCTGATTTCTTCTTAAATAACTAAAAAGAAATTTATATCATAGAAAAGAGTGGCTCTTGCAGTAGGAAGGGGCCCCCTGCCACTGACTTGCTGTGTGGCTTTGGGATACCTGTTTCGCCTCTCAGAGCTTTGTTTTATTGTCTTTCGAGTGACCAATAATAGTCTATTTTACAGAGGGGCTATAGGGAATAGAAAAGCAGATAATATATGAGAAAGAGCTTTATAAAGAGTTTACAGTTGTACAAATACCAAGTTATTACCATCATTACTTGCTTAGCAGGTGGTGATCTACAAATTACTTCAGTGCGTATCATTTAATTTGGTTTTTAGAATGGCTCTGTAGAGGAGGAAGAGAAGCCCCTGACTGCACAGATGGGAACATTGAAGTTCTGTGTGATCAGGTAAGGCCGGGCATGATCAATTTCGTAATGTTAAAAACTGAATAGAAATGCTTGGCTTCTGCATTGAGAATTCAGATTTAAATTCTCAATTAAATTTGATCATTTGTGTATGCTACATGAATAAACATAGCGAGAGACAGAGGAGGAAAAAAGACAGAGGAGGGAGAGAGAGAGAGAGAGGGAGGCCTGACATGGGCCTCATTCAGGGCCCCACTGCACCCTTTAGAACCAGCTCGGGTTTTAATTTAAATTCTGACCTAGCTAAGGGGTCTGAGTTTCCCTGAAGCTGATGTTTACTGGACACCTCTGCTCTAGTTTCTAGCTCCTGCTCAAATGTCCGTCCTCCACCTGTGTCTGTGGTTGATCCTGCTCTGCAGTGCATTGCTCTGGTCACTCTCATTTAAGGGTAAAGGTCTTCACACAGAACACTGGTTGACAAATATTTTTAAATTGGGCATTTATTAGACAAACTGACTTTACAGTGTTTTTAATTATGTCATCCCCTTAAGCTTAAGCTTTTCACCATGTTCTCGGTCCTCTCTTTCCTCTTAACCCCCTAACTTCTGCTTGCTTTCTGGCTCACCTCATCTCTAAACTCCTGGCCCCTTCCTATGCTGAGCAAGCACTTTTGTTCTTTTGGTTTTTTTTTTACCCAAGCTGGGAGAATCTCATTTTCACCCTGTAGTCTGTTAAGATGGGTCCAGCCTAGAATATAGGCTCTATAGGAGGAGGAAGAGTGTCTGTCATTTCTTTCCCATATTACCAGTGTCTGGAGGTGGCAGGGCTGAAGCTGGTGGCTGGCATGTCGTGGATAAATCATAACTACACAGTAGAACCTCTGTAAGTTGGCCACCCAAGGGAATGTAACAAACTGGTCAATATCCTGAGGTGGTCAACATAAGGAACTAGGCTTACTGTACGGTACGTGTGGTGCATGTCTGGTCTTTGAACATGAAGACAACGTAGGGAGGTGGTCCACGTAGGGATGTGGTCAGTTATGAAGGTGCTACTGTCTATTGAATGAATGCATAAAGGTATTTCTTAAGGAAAATTCTCATACCAATTAGAAAAGCAATGCCTAACTTGTATTTTTCTCTCTTCACTGCATATTTAAACTGGATTTAGAAAAATTATAATAGACTCTTAACTAGACAGTAATATTTTACCAAAAGCATACTTTAAGTGTGTTATATATTCCCTGACACTTATATTACTTCCTTCAAACACAGCAAAAAACACATGTTACAAATTCACTTAGCATTTTTCTTTTCATTGCTTTTGTTTCATTTTTCTTTGCCCTGGAGATTGCTATTGTGCTAGATGCAGGCATATCCCAGAAACTTCATTTAAAAATTAATAAAGGTGTTTAATTGGAAAATAAGAACTGCTATGTGTTCATGGGCACCAGGCAGATACTTCCCTGCTAACCCTTATCCCCAGATTCTTTCTCTTTAATGTCACTCTCTGTAGAATTGCTTGATCAACGAAAGCATGTCTCTTGATGAAAACAGACTGTTCCTCAAAGAACAAATTAAGGACTTTCAGTCCTGGAGGTAAAACACTGTGAGTTCATCATGCAGTGCTGTTAAACAAATGTGTTCTGTGCCTGGCAACTCTGTCGCACAATCAACAGGAAGCCTAAAGTGCGGAGATGGGCTGATTTGCACATTTTCATCAGATACTTGCAAATGCAATCAAAATCAACCAATGGGATTTAAGCCTTCTTGTCATGACTCAGCCTCTTGCAATTTTCCCCCTTTTAACAAATCATTTATTTTACATTAATGAGTACGATAAATTTTTAAAAGCCATTTCAAATCCCAAGACCTGTCGGAGTGTATCAGAGTACTTTAAAAGTAATGACCTTTCGAGGAGCTGTATGGTACAATGCAGAGTGCGGGAATCAATCTCTTCTGAGTTCCTTCTTAGCCCTGTCTCAACTTCTCTCCTTTTTAATTCCCACCCTTCCGTCTTCAGCCTTTCTCTCTGTGCTCTAGTCTCTTGTCTTAGTTTCCAGTTTAAATTTTGTTCCATAGTAAATGAAAGCTAATGGGAAAAAAAAAATTAAAGTAAGGTAAATATGGAATTCTTGGTAAATCATTTTTATGCTTTCAGCAAAGACTTTTTTGGCAGCAACTATGCGCTGAGCACTCTGTTAGGCATAAACATAATTTGCAGTAAACCACAGGCCATGTTAAAATGTAGTTCAGTAAAACACCTTTGTTTTTTAAAGGACTATCCCTGCAAATTGAGCTCTGCTGCTGCAGGTAAATTACACGCCAAAAATATGTCACCCATGCTCTCACCAAATTATATATGTTTGTGTGAAGAGTACGAACACATCTCTTTAACGTTTAAAGAATTTAGAGTGGCTAGATGAAAATTTATATCAATCTCTATTTAAAAAAATACGGATTGGAGTCTTTAGCAATTGATGATTACTTATCTGAATTGGCATTCATATTTTTACAATTTTACCTCTCATTTTGGTCATCATTCATGAAATGAATCTATCTAGTCTTTTTATGAGTACTCAGATATTTCATTATCTTGTGAATCAGTACTGTAAGAACCCTAATGCTTTGTGTGTTTGGGGATGGCTTAGACATCATACACTATAAACCTCAGCCTCTCTGCTGAAAAGGTATTTGCTGTTCCTACTTGTACCGGCATATCATAATATATAGCATTCAGCACCCTCGGAAAGCCTTGGGAGTCCTATGATATAAATTCATCTACCAGGGATGAATCTATAAAATGGAAGCTCTTAGTAAAGACTAGGTCTTAGAATAAAGCGACTAATTCATAAATAAACTTACGAATGTCCAATTGCATTATGCACTGAATTATGCCCCCCTCAAAATTCATATGTTGAACAGACCTAATCCCCAATACTCCAGAATGTGAACTTACTTGGAAGTGGGTTTCCGTAGATGTGATTAGTTAAACTGAAGTGTTAGAGGGTTAGGATGGGCCTCAAATTCATTATAAGTGGTGACCTTACAGAAAGGGGGTATTTGGGATACAGAAAGACTCTCAATTAGAGAGAACACCCAGTGAAGATTAGCCAGGCTTCCACAAGTAAAGGAACTAGCAGAAATTAGAAGAGAGTTTTGAAACAGATCCTTCCCTAGCATCTTCAAAGAGAGCATGGCCATTTGAACACATTTATATCCAACTTTTGCCTCTAGAATTGCAAAACAATAAATATTTGTTGCTTAAACCACTCAATTTTTGGCATATTAGCCCTAGGAAACTAGTACAGCATCATTCTTTGATTCACCTATTTTGTTAAATAAGATGGTCAAAATAATATGCTGAGAAGTTTGCAATACCAACGGCAAACTAGGAAAGTTTATGCCTCTGTATCCCCTTCCAAGTACTGCTCAGAAACAGAGATTAGATACATTTTAGCACCTATTAATTTAAGACCAAATCAAGGTGATCACATCTGATGTCTTGAGGGAATTTGTGTTGATAATTTATTTCCAGCAGATGCAGCACTATGAAAACACTCAAGGTTGGTCCTTTCATTCTGAATCCAAAATCCCTCAGCAAAGTTTGTAAATACCTCCAGGATTCCTGATTGTTCCACTCTCCATTGATACTGCAGAGGTAGCTATAGCATTAGTAAAATCTCAAGCAGCCAGGTTTCTATTGATTAGGCATCAGCAGAGGCTAGGAGATTTTATTTGTTCTCCCAAGTGGATTGTGAGAGCCTCGTTCTAATGATATACCCGTGCACAGCTAAATGAATCAAGCTTTTTAAAAAGTTGACAATACAAAAAAAAAGAGATGCAATTCTACATCTAACGTCTGAGAACACATCTTTGAGAATGAAATACAACAAAAACCGAGGCCGCCAACGTCCTCCATTATGCAGGACGACAATGCAAGCAACTCCAGGGTCTTCAGAGAAGATAATGGAAAATGAAATAGGGCAAAAACAGAGAAAAATGAGGAAATTTAATGAATGCCACTAATAAAAGTATTGCTATGTGAGAAAATCTGACATTTCCAGATTTTAACTACAAATTGACCTTGGAGTGTGTTTGCATAAGATCAATGCAATAAAGCTGCCTTTAATCTTAAATGTGCCAGTTGCTTTTTCAAGTACTTAATATATCATGTAATATATACACATATGTTTTTAGTTGGGTCCTGTTATTATTTCATTCTACAGATAAGAAATCTGAAGCTTAAGGAAGTGTCATTTATGGAATAAATCAGGTAAATAATTAGACATTAGATTCTATCCATAGAATGACCTCAAAATCAATGATCTATACTCTACCTCTGTGAACAGAATGTCCATTTCCCAAGATGCCCATTTTTAAAAGGAACAGCTACAATTTAATTAGTATAACAATGGTATCTTTAAGAATATATATTTTCACCTAAAATCAGGCAAAGGCCAAAGACTTAATCTCTGCTTGACACAGTTTGGAGAACACATGTCTTGACATTATTATCTGTTACCATTTAAGAAAATAAGAATGTTCTCTAATCTATACAAGTTAGTGACTAGGAAGTACGCTTTAAAAACATTTTCTTGTAACGCAGTTTCTACAGGTAAGAGTTTTGGCTTGCTAGTCTCCTCAGAAGGAAGGAAAATAATGTCTGGAAATTAGGTGCCACAAATAATTTTTTTTATATAGTTGATGAAGCTTTATTTTTTGGTTGGTAAAAACTAAATGGTCTCACCGGGGGAAAGTCCTGCCAAGTTGGACACCTGTCATACTTTTGCTCTCCTTGGTATTATTAGGCATAGGTGATATAACCAATCTGTTTCAACAGTGCTTACAGCAAACCAATTTTGCTAAGATCCCTGGTGCTAATGAATGAACTGTATATAGCTTTACGTTTCTCATTCTAAGGTGGGGGAAAATCCTTCTTTAGAACACACAAGAAGCTGATGTTAGCATTGTGAATGGGTTCTTTGGCTTTGAAAATTGTGCCCTCTCAAAATGCTCTTGAAAACAGGTAGAAATTAAAGGTGTGTGAAGCCCAAACATATGCACAGAGACAGGTAGCGGGTTAGAAAGTCAAATTGTTTTCACACTTTGCCTATTCATGGATTACCTTTAAGAATTTGGCCATCTCTGCATATCACAAACACTATTTTTCATTGTTCGTTTTCTTTAAATAACTTCTGTCTTTTCTTCAACATTCTAAGCAACTGTACCTTTTAAAGGCTTTTATATACCAGTTAAAGACATGAAATATATTTCTATAGAAATAAAATAGTATTCAACCCTTGGAACTTAATGTCACCTGCTTCACAGTGTCAACATACTTGCTGTGTGAGAGAAATGTGTGGGCTTAAAGCTGCCAACAAAATGATAGCCAGTCCCTTTATCCCACCCAGTCCTTTCCCCCACTCTACAACCTCAGCTGAAAGAGAAGTTATTGATAAAACCTCATATCTCTCATATACCTGTTCAGTTCTTTCTTCTCACTGTGAGTCTCATGCAATCTCTGAAGTTTTTTCTGAATATCCCAAGGAGATTAATCCCCAGGTTCTCTGTTTCCTTCATGTCTTTATACTTGCCAGGATTAACTCTGAGCAAATACCCTATTGCAAACTTCAGTGCTTTCTCTACTGTCCTTTCTAATGGCAAAGTCCTGTAGGAAGAACAAAACAGATCACATTCTGCCACTATTCCCTAGAAACAACTTCCCTCAAATGTTTCATAGCATCTCATACTGATGCAACTCTGGAACTGATACACCGAAACACTTCTGCTTGGTTGAAACCATGTTCTACCCAAGTAAAATGCTATTGTCCTTTGGGTCAAAAATTATTGTTCTTTTGGTATCCCTAGTTCTTTTCGGGTCCCATTTGTGCTACCGATGTCTGGGCTGAGTAAAGTGAATGGGCTGTGAAGTTTCATGGGTTCAGGTTCAAATCTAAGTTTTCTAAAATTGCAATGAAAAAGGGAAAAGATGTTTTTTAAAAAAAATAACAAAGCCACAAGGAAGAAAACTTATGAAGTAGAAAAGTTTTAAGTAAGGTAGAGAGATAAATAGAAACTGGTTTGATAGAACATGACAAATGGAGACTTAAGACCTCTAGAGAGGAAGCCAAGAATCAAGTAGATTTATGATGCAAATCCTAGATGGTTCTGGGACTGAGAGCCCTGGTAAAGAAAGATCTAAAAGGGGCCTCCCAAATACCATGGAAAACACATATTGTGAAAAACTATTTGTGGATGCCAGAATTTTTGTACACTAAAATAAACTGACATATTATGTGACATATAATGTGTCTGAATAGGATGTATATGGTGCCCCAGAGTTGCTGTACACAGGGAAAAGGAAAAATTGTAGTTAATTGTACCTTCACATACAAAATATTTATGACAAGATTTTACAATCAGGTGGACAATACCTATAAAATATTTTGTAAAATTTTGTAAGGAATATTTCTAAATAAGTGTACATTTACATACAGCTTCTGATTTTCCCTATGTATAATAGGTAACTTGATGGGCAACTTTAGACACCCTGCAGATTGAGGCACTAAGAAGGAGAAGATACCAGTTTGGAAAGATCCCTATCAGGGCAACACCAATCCTAAAGCTGAAGCCAGAACAAACATCAAACTTATGGGAAAACTTGGGTGGGAGAATAGTGAAATAATTGACGCTTTATGAAAAGTTGATGGAGACAATTCCCTAAAGAAATTGACAGATTCCAAATAGATTTCTCATTTTAAGAAGAGATGAGATGATGTTGAAGAAAAAGACCACAGCGGCAGACCAACCACATCAATTTGCAAGAAAAAATTCATGTTGCTCATGTTCCAATTGAAGAGCATTGCCAGTTAACAGAAACTATAGCCAACACCATGGCATCTCAATGGGTTCAGTTTACACAATTTTGATTGAAAAAATTAAAGTTGAGAAAAGTTTCCACTTGGAGGGGGGCAAAACAGACAAAAGCAGAGTTTTCAGTGGTGATTTTAAACAAGCATTACTTCATAGAATTGTTATTGGAGAGGAAACAAGCCTTTACCAATATGATCCTGAAGACAAAACCCAATGATAACAATGGCGACCACGAGATGGAAGTGATCCAGTCACAGAAAAGTGGACCGGTCAAGAGAGCAGGTCATGGTAACATTTTGGGGGCGGTGCTCCGGATTTAGCTTGTTAACTTTCTGAAGGACCAAAGAATAACACCTGTTTGTTTTCATGCAAATAGTGTTTTCAGAAAATGAGCTAAAGCTTTAGCAGAAAAATTCCCAAGAAAGCTTCACCAAAGAGTCTTTTTCCTTCAAAATGCTCCTGTTCATTTCTCTCATTGGACAAAAGCAGTTTCGTGATACTTTGATGGGAAATCATTAAATATCCACCTTATAGCCTTTATTTGGCTTCTTCAGACTTTTTCTTTCCTAATCTTAAAAAATCTACAAAGGGCATCCTTTTTTTTTTTTATTTTTATTTTTTTTAGTTTCTAACATTAAAAAGACTGCATTGACAGGATTACGTTCCAGAGACACTCATTTCTCTAGGGATGGACTAAATGGCTGGCATCATCACTTACAAAACTGTCTTGAACTTGATGGATCTTGTGTTGAGAAATAAAACTTCCACAAGCTTATCAAAGCCCCCTGTATAACATAAGGATGAGATGAGAGCAACCAGACCTCTATATCTCTGCTTCTACTTTTTCTGCAACTGGAAAACTGCCTTGACTTACTGTTGCAAAGGGAATGGCATGAATAAAAAAAAATGGCAAAAATATTTTTTGTCTCTCCAGCCTTTTGAGAACTGAAATCTGCTTCCCTGCCTCAGGCCACTGGTCTAGAGGGATAAGGAAGGTCTCTTGCTCTTTGGGTCAAGAACTAGCTCAAGGCAATCCTCTGGTGAAGGGACCTTCTGACCTGGAGATGGGATTAATCTGGGTGGAGGTCACACTACTGTTTCAGAGGTCATGAGAATGTCTTGTCCCAAGATGGGATTATGAGATCAGAACCTTTAAAAGCTCTGTGATTCTGTTCAGAAGCAGAAATTTGCCTTTCAAGAATAGTGTCTGACTTTTTCCTCCTTTGACAACAGGTTATAAACTTCTCTTTCCTTTTCTTCAAGCAGATGCAGCTTCCAGAGACAAGTGCCAAACTTTTGGCAACATCATGATCTCATCTCAACCACAGCAGAAGCCGGGCAAGTGAAACTGAAGCCAAGAGGAAGAAAGAAAAGCCACCTACTAATGGTGAGACCCTGGCCACCTGCTTCCCGATGTTAACTAAGGACCTGGAAGCTGGGCTCCACCTCCCAAGCAGGAAATGAGAGGCTTTTTCTGTGGGAAACTGATTGTCCCAACAAATGAGGTGTCTAGAATGAAATTGTCTAGCCAGACTATAAAATTAAGCCTACAAAGTGACAAGAGAAGTCTGGGAAAGCAGATAATCCAAACATGCTTTCTAGAGTCTCAAGTGTAAACATGAGCAGATGTCAAGTGCAGGCAGGTATTTGCCTGAGCCCTCTCACATAAAAAACACTGAGACCAAACAGATGGATAAACAAATAAACAGATAAGAATTTCTAGGCAAACCACAAGTGCAACAGCGGAAGAAAATATTAAAACCTTAAAATAAAATCTCTACAACTATTATTCTTAGAGAAATAAGGTACTGTATTCTTGAAGTAGTATAGAATGCTATTTTTAGAGAAGCAACATTTAAAGTTAGTAAGTGTGCACTTGGACTTAAAAAAAATAATAGCAGAAAAGAAAATAATCAGTAGAATTGCTGGAAAATAAGTTAAGGATACCAACCAGAAACTAATGTCTCTGGCAAAAAGGAAAAGAGATGGAATAAAAGAGAAAAGATAAAGATTTAAGAAAAACCTGTCATTATGGCTCTAAACCAAGTGCTATGTGACTCTCAAATTGAGTGCCAGAGGATTAGGTCTGTGGGAGGAGAGGGGCTGGTTGAAAGTCTAGTGCAGCCAGAGCAGACCCTACTGACATGGTGGCTTTGGGATAAAGGCATGAAGGGAAGTAAGGAGGCTCACACATTTGCTATCTGGGCAGGGCAATTCCAAAGCA
Organism: Otolemur garnettii; assembly: GCF_000181295.1. Classification (NCBI taxonomy): domain Eukaryota; kingdom Metazoa; phylum Chordata; class Mammalia; order Primates; family Galagidae; genus Otolemur; species Otolemur garnettii. The sequence continues at coordinate 31,582,407 of NW_003852401.1, forward strand.
GAGGGAAGAGCAAGTGGAAAAGCCCGGAATGCCTAAATGAGAGTCCATTTTGCATGTTCAAGTAACACCAACTTAGGTCATATTTAACTGACCACCAAGGTCAGTATGGCTGGAATGAAGTCTAAGGCGAGAAGTTGGAGGTAAAGAGGAGAAATCTTCTTAATCTTTCTTTTTGTTTTAGAAACGGAGTCTCACTATTTGCCCAGGCTGGCCTCAACTCTAAGCGATCCCCACGCCTCAGCTTGTCAAGTAGCTGGGGCTATAGACATGCACTGCCATGCTCCCAAATGCCTCTTGGGCTTAAATGGAATGATATGAGTCAAGCTTGATCAACTTTTTCTTCCATTAAGATGAGTTTTTTTTTTTTTTTCTTCACAAGTGTCCTTAGTGGTTCCTTCAAGTGGAATTAGATGAACAGAGTCTACTCAAGAAATGCATCTGTAAATATCTCTAGCTATGGAAGAAATAGAATGTAGTTTTCTATTTTTAGGACAACTCCTTAAAGTTATGTATTTAAAGATTGGTTCCTTCATAGTGTCACAAATAGGTTTGATTTTCTATTTTTCTTCCTCTCTCGATCACATTGTTTTCTTGGACTTATTTTAGTTTTTAACAGGCAACTACTAATAAGAGGCCTCGTCTGCAGGAGTCTATGGGCATAGTAGGTAGTTGTAGAAAAATGACTCAGTGCTTAAATAAGAAAACAATTCTCATCTCATGAAATCAGATGATTTAACATGTTACCTTTGAACTTCTGGCTTTCATTGAATTATGAAATCTCTGGTTACACTGAGCTTCTCCCACTCTCCCACTGGTTGGAGTGGAGACGCGTGGCTGCCTTTGCTATGCACAGGACTCCTGCAGTCCACCTAACCAGGAATGACTGTTTGGCTCCAAATATTGCATAGCCCATACTTAGTTTAAAACTTTTTGTTGCTTATATAAAATTCAAATTTGGCTGTTGTCTTGTATTTTCATTTGCTAAATCTGGCAATTCTAAATCAAACCTGTCTTTAGGTACCTAAGCCTAGAAGGAAAGGACCTTTTTTCTGCTCACAACCCATTGGCTAGAACTTGTCATGTGGTCCCATCCCAAGTCAAAAGAAGACTAGGATATTGAAAGAAACACATAGAGTTCATTTGCATATTTGTTGAGAAATTATAGTTTTATAACCAAAAGCATCTCTAATACCTTTATTTATTTCATTACCCTTTAGTCATTTCACAGAGACTTGGAACCCAGAGAGTTACATGAAGAACATGTCCATTTACACACTATTTCCTGGCTGGCTGAGAGTCTCAGATACACTGAGTCACAACTTACAGCTACTTCCATTAAATGGCAGAGTCTCTCCAGAATGTCTTTGAAATTAGCATATAACTTGTTTCCATAAGATGTGTTTAAGTTTCCCAAGTATGGGAAACCTTCTCAAATTTACTCCCTTGCAATTGGGAGGCAAATCCCAGTGCATATAAAATAATGCATTCAATATAATGTTGAATCCATAAAATATCTTCTTGGGATAATTGGAAGCAAATATTGGTGGTATAAAGTCACAGCATATAGAAAGGTGGACCAAAACATTTTGGTTCACATTAAAACATATAACTTCTTCCTTTTCTCCTTTTACCCCTTTTTTCCTAGTAAATCAGAGTCCCAGCTACAATGCATTAAGTAATGGCTTAATCAGCAGCTAGAGATGGTCTGAGGTCTGCTTCAGTGAGTGAAAAGCTGGCACTAAAGGCATTTAAGCATCTTCCAGCCATTTCACACAGTTGATTGTAATGATTGTTGATTGTAATGATTTTTGAGCCTTTCTATATTATGGGAAATGTCAAAATCAGTATTGTCCAAGAACTCACACATTTGAAAAAAGAGTGTATGGGATGTGGAAGTGGAGAAGAAACCACTAGTTGTGGACAGTAGCTAATCTAATAGCTGCATTTTTTCTTTGTTCAATTGAAGTGGCTCTTTATCACTGCCAACCACTCCCCACCGCTCTTGCCTAATCCCCCCTTTTCCCCACATCATCACTTCATATTGATTATTCTGACTGCAGGGTTTTATTCGTGAAGTGCTTTGTCATTTGTACTAGCAGAAAGGTCACCATTTGCAACATTTCCACAGCAGAACATCCCTTCTTGGTGTTATGCAAATTGTTTTTCACTCATGTTGTAGAAGGCAGAAGGCTATCAAAACATTTGGTAGGTAACCACTGGAAAAAAATGCATTTTATGTCTCTTTCCCTACATGTATATCTGAAAAAGGTTCTTGACACAGCACCCTGGCCTTGAATAATATGCTGATTTTATCTTTTCTTTCTGATTTTATGCTTTTGTATTTTTAAATTTTGTTTTGTTCTCTTCTATTCCATCAAAGCTGTGTCTGATATATTACATTGATTTCATAACTCAATAAGGATCCTAACTTATATTTTCCAAAGTACTTATGTAAGCCTGCATATCTGACTGCCTTCTTATTTGGATTGGAGCTGGGGTCCTGTGAGTTCTCACCGTATTTGCGTACTTGAAAATATTACAATAAGTTTATGTGTGGATTTGGTAAGCATTGCCATTCCCCAAATCATGGTCTATTTTATTTATTTTTCATGTCTTCATTCCCATGTCTTCTCAGATCCACTTAATTCCTTCAAACATATTTTTGAGTTTCAGATGATGCATACTCAGCTTAGCTATTTTATATAACACAATTCTAAGAACTTACACAATTTCAATAAGAATGAAGCTCAGCAATTAACAAAAAATTATTTTGGTTCTGACATATATTCTGCTGCTAAGTTGATATGCTGTATTTATTTACCTAATCCTTCTAAGACATATTTTAAAATTTTTAATCTATTCATAAATGTAAACTCACAGAAGTTGTATGTATATGTAATGGGTTTGTGTCTATGTGTTTATTATATATGTCACCATAAATATTAACAAAATAATTACTATAGTTTTGAAATACATATATAGTCAGCTTTTCATATCCTTAAGTTCTGTATCTGTGAATTCAGCCAATTTCAAATAAAAAATGTTTGTGTCGGGGAGGAAAGATGGTTGTGTCTGTACTGAAGATGTACAGACTTTTTAAAAATCATTATTTTTTAAACAATACAACAACAACTATTCATATATCATTTAAATTGTGTTAGGGACCATTAGTAATCTAAAGATGATTTACAGTATATGGCAGGATGTCTACTGGTTTTATCAAAATGCTTTACCATTTAATATCAGGGTCTTGAGCGCCCATGATTTGGGTACCTTTGGGGGCTCCAGAACCAATTCCCCAAGGACCACTCTATTCCTATATTGATGGAACTGTGGAGTCCACAGCTCCCATACTGTTTCTTCTCCCTTGCACTGCTACATATTTGATATATAATATTTTTCAAAGTCTTGGCAGCTTCAAATGAGAAAATAATAGACATTATTTCTGTTTTGTTTTCTGTCATCCATTAAGTTGGCTATCTAATTTCTATCGATCCTATATTTCACATGTAACCAACAAGAGAATGGAAAAATATTAAATTTGGCCAGGGAAACAAAGCCCAGGACAGAGGCTTTGTTGAGAGCGGCTGCCTGTTCTCCTCTCCTCGGGATCCTGACCAGATGGTGACTGCAGGGGAAGAGCAGACCAGAAGCGTGTGGGGAGCTGGGGCTGGGGCACAGCCGCTCAGTCCTCGACACCTCACTGATTTCTCCTTCCATAGGCTTTACACCTTTCTGTGGCACTGAGTCCATTTTTTTCTTTTCTCCTTTTTCCTCTTCCTACACTCTTTACCTACTCCAACACCTTTTTTTTTTTTTCTCTCTTCCCTTTCCCTCCCTTTACTTAATCTTCTTTGGCCCTCTTTCTCTCCTCTTTTCCTCTGATTTCCCTTTCCACCTCCCCCTTCTTTTTCTTTTGTTTTCTTCCTTTTTCTCATTGTCAAATGGCTTTTTCAAAAGGTTAAACTAATTTGTACTCACATTTGCATTTATAAGGATGTAATCTTTACATTCTCACCAAATTTGTACTTTTACCAGAACTGTTTACTGTTTCCCAATATTCTAGGAGAAAAATAGCCTCTCATGTATTAAAATGTATTCAATGCATTCAAATCCTTTCAAAAAAGGGTCATGATATACCAGAGGGATAACTAGAATAACAGTTGTACCTCTGTCCTAGATGCTTTTCATCATCACTTCACAACAAGGCTGGGAAGAATCTCTCTTCTTATAGATGGGAAATGAGTTTCCAAGAGATTAAATAACTTTTCTACAAATACAACCACTGGTAAAATTCAGGCCTGTGATCAAATAGTATACTTTTATGAAAACTAAGTGAAGTATGTTTTGTCCGTGACAGATTATGCAAATAAGTCCCAGGAAAGCACTCAAGGAATACAGAAAGATATGTTTTTGTGTAATTATCCTACATAGTGATCTATTCTACTTACATTAAAATATCACTTCCCATGCATAAGTCTTTATAGCTAAATAGAAAACAAGTGATGTATTTTTTTTTTAATTTCAAGGAACTTACATTAAAGGAGGTAAGTACTAAATACTGGTAATTATAATCCAAAAGGGCATGTCACAAAACAAAGACAGGAAAGTGGAAAGATAACAACTTCTCAGGAGAAAGGGTTTCTGGGTTTGAGATCTTGAAGGAAGGTCAAATGTGAACTAGGTAGGAGGTGGGATATGGCCGCACCTAGATGTAGACAGGTAGAACACAAACAAGTTTGTTAGTATTGAAGAAATGTGCAGCAAGGTTTTTAGATGGTTATAAATTTGCATTTTTTGAGTATTTCAATAATTGGTGATGATTGGAACTCTGAAGACATTGATAAGCCCTGTGGGATGTGTCATTTCATGTTAGGAGAATGTCCTGGAGGTTGGTAGACATGGGAAATGAGATTAACCAAAAGGGGAGAAAGATGTAAAAGTTTCTATTTCCCTACTTCTTGATGCTAGTAGCTTTAAATATAGCAAATACTCCTAATTTGTTTTTATGTCACACGTGCAATATATGCATTATTTTATGTGTACAATAGCTCTCAAATTGTTTCATGTTCCTGGGGGAGTTGATCTGTATGCATTTATTTGTAAAGGGCTATTTTATTAATCTGAGTGTGGAAGAGAAGAGATTAGTAAAGTTAACACGAAGTTGGGGCAGGGATGTTGAAAAGTAGGCCCAGAAACATTATCAAAATGTCTTCTTTAGGTTTTTCTCCAACCTGACTAGTATCTGTGGCCAAGAAAATAGTAACTAATGGGAGAAACTGAAGATTTTCTCAAATAAGTCGCTGAGTAGAATATTTTCTCAAAGAGGAACAAATTGTACATAGGACTGTTTTAAGAATCCAAGAGACTGAGTGATCACAACCTAGGACCATTGAGATCTCTTCTTACCCATGAAGAGTATGATGGAATTGTGATGCTTGAAAGTTCTGTTACTGCCCAATTTAGTAGCTCTTAGTGACATACGACTACTAAACTTAAAATAGCTAGAAGAAAATATGACAAAAACCCAGGTCCTCACTCACACTAGCCATATTTGTGCTCAGTAACCCTTTGGAGCTAATAGCTACCAGATTGGATACAGTAGACATAAAGAATTTTTATAATTGCAGAAAGTTCTGCTGGATAGCAATAGAACTTGATTGCAGGGCTGAGCAGAGCAACAATGAAGATCGTGATGATTGGTGGGAGATGAAAAGGCAGATAGACATGACGATATAGCAGAGAAGCCTGAAAAAACACTCCTTGGAGATTTTTCAGGCCACTTGAGAGCACTTGGAGAGATATGGCCCCAACAAAGCCGGTGAGCAAAAGAACCAGTGTAATTTGTGCCATTCATATTGTTAATGTGCCCTCACTTATTCATCAGTGATTGGGCAGCTTGAATTCTAAGAGTAAGGTTGATTGAATAAGAGATCATATCTTACACAGAGAATATGCAGGGAACATAGAATAAATTCACATAGCCTCAGTGAACAAGAATGGCCAATGTTTCAAGTACTACTAAAAGCTAACAGATATTGGACACATGATAAGTGGCATGCAGTAAGTACTTTGAGTACATTAATCCCCATTGCAACTGTAAGAGATTGATACTCAAAGTATCCACATTTTCAGTAAAGGAACCCAAACAAGTCATCTAAACAGTGATTCTCAACCTGTGGGTCATGACCCCTTTGGGGGTCTCTTGCATACCATATATTTACATTACAGTTCATAACAGTAGCAAAATTACAGTTATGAAGTAGCAATGAAAATAATTTTATGGTTGGGGGTGACCACAACATGAGGAATTGTATTAATGTCACAGCATTAGGAAGGTTGAGAACCACTGGTCTGATACATACTCTTTGGCTCCATGGCCCATTTTTTTAGTCACAATGAAAATTGAAATGCCCAATTTTTAGTGTCATTATGGCAGAGGTAAAGGCATATTTGGAAATGAGGACAAATTTCTAGTTTGGCTAAAGTTTAAATAAAATAAAATATTAAAAAGTAACAAAAACCATAAAACCAAAGCCAGAAAGGCATGATTAAAGAAAAAGCCATTTACACAGATGTGACAAACCAGTGAGTACGTAACTCAGAAAAGAATTCGATGAATGAGCCTGGACCTGTGTGGAGTAGTCTGAGACATCACGGCAATGCATGCAATAATCCATAAATAATGTCTAGTTGGGAAGGCAGATAACCCACATAAACATCAAGAATTTGCCATTTCTGATTGGAGAGATGTAGGGGAAGACAAGTCAGGTTAGAAGCAAAACTTTTTTTGAAAAAAGGGATAGCATTCATATGTATAATCCTGCACATTAAAAAATGGCTACTTTTTTTTTTAATGGCTAATTTTAAAGAAACGATGTATATCACAGGATCAGTAAAAAATGCAGTCAGTGTTCAAAAGGGAAGTTACGGCAAAGCATAACAATTTCTGTGTACCTATGAATTTGGGAATTGATCTGTCGCTGAGCTGGAAAAATTTAGCAATATTATGATTTTCATGAGTATGTAGCATGGATACTCACCTGTTATTGTTATAGTGATGAAGGAAAGTGGGAACTGGCAAAGGGACAGCTCCCCAGTAGATGTTCCTGCCATAAGAGACGTAGGTGGTCCTTGACGCAGTTCTCTTTGTTCCCATCCACACTCATGGTTTTCATTGTATCAGTGGTGAGTGTTTAGGAGGACGTGTGAGTACTGGGGAAAGTGAAGGGCAACGTCTCTTCACTCTGCTCCAGAGAGGGCTCAGCCCCTGGCAAGGTCCTTTACTGGCCACTCATAACGCTCCTCTTTTTAGCATTAGCTGACAATATTTTTATACTACCTTTTGCTAGAGAGTTATGAAGTATATTACTTAATAGCAACGATAACTCAGTGGAGATGAAAAGGTTGATTAGATTTTGTTCATTCTCTATACTAGCTGTGAAAGTGTAATGCTTGAAGAGGTAAAACGATTATCAGAAGCACGGTGCACCTCTCTGTCCCCTCTCAGAACATAGGTGGGAGGATCCTTGTGCACTCTCACGCTAAGCCAATGCCTTACCCAGGATTCTTATAGAACATGAGTCATCTGATAATGAGACTTCAGTGGGTAAGTTTGTGAATTGTATTGCTGTTAAGGGTTGTTGCCAGCTTAAATAGATATTATATAGTTTGTACTAAATATTTAAAATATGTTTGCTGAATTGAATTGAATGTATCTTTTTTTTTTTTTGAGACAAGTCTCACTCTGTTACCCTGGGTAGAGTGCTGTGGCATCATAGCTCACACAACGTCAAACTCTTGGGCTCAAGCAATTCTCTTGCCTCAGCCTCTGGAGTAGCTGAGACTGTAGGCACCCAGCTAGTTTTTCTCTCTTAGTAGAGAAGTTGTCTCACTCTTGCTCAGGCTGTTCTCAAACTCTCAAGCTTAGGCGATCCACCTGTCTCAGCCTCCTGAAGTATTAGAATCACAGCTATGAGCCACTGCCCCCTGCCTGAACGTACCCTTTATATAATACTTTCTCTCATATATTATCTGTACACATTAAGCAAAGCACCAAGGTCCTCTTTGCTGGAGAACATTAATGATATTACTTAGAAAGTGTCATGGCACAGTTATGACAGAGGATTAATTTTTTTTTGTTTGAAACAGTTGTATTACCTCCAAAAGTCATGATGACCCCTCTCATATGCTAAAGCAAAAACCAGCCAATGAACCCCTAAGAAAGGAAAACCACGAGTCACTGTAGAGGGCACAGGTTGTAGTTACATAGACATTACAAAGATTAACAAAGAAAGACTCAAAACGAAAAGGCTCTCCTTTCAGGAAGTTGTCAAACCTCAACTAAGACTGAGGAAGGGGTCCTGAAGCAGGAACCATGTGTCCAGGCCCAGAAGAGATGGTGTGAAACCAGAACAGAAGGTCCCAACAGATCTGCTGGTGAAGATTCAGACGAAGGTTATCTAGCCACAGTGCTTAAGAATTACCATCGATTCTTAGTAAGGAGAAATACGATGAAAAAAAAAAAACAAAACTAACACTGTACTGCCTAAGATACTGTCTTTAGTACAATAAAGCTTATATGTATAGTTTAAAATACAAGCAACCAAATTAGGACCCAAGTCACTGAGTCATTACAGCCTGTGGAAACGCAAAGCTTTTCAATGTTGCAAGAAGAGGATTTTTTTTTCCGTATTGCTTTGAGGCTTCAGAGTTGTTAAAAAGCTCTGAACAAAGTTAGAGCTAACTGATACGTCGATATAAAGAGACACATCACAAAGAGCCGAAACACACACACACAAATTTTCAGTAAGTTATTATGAACATAACATAATATAATGCCTCCTATTAATTTAGCAGTAAGGTCAAGGCAACCATGTTATCAGCAGTAAAAGAAAGCAAACAGAGATTCTTGGCACAGGAGAATTAAGCATTAAGAAAGTCTCCTATTCATGTCTTAATTGGATGTGCTTTGCCTCTCATATGACTTTTCATTATTAGTACGGCAGGCATCTGTGTATTCCATTTGAGGTGTCCATTGTCCTGATTATTCCTGCGTGCTGGCCATCTTCAATGTATGCTAACTAGTGTCAGTAATGCATTTTGAAAAGAAGCAATATACTTAAATATATTATAGATACTCTGTCAGCCTGGGATTGCTTTTTACTCTTCAGATTGTAGAAAGCTGTATGGCTATTTTACATTGATAGGCATTTGTATTGATTGGAGGTGGGAGGGAGTAAGTGCTCATTACAGAACTGCTAGCAGTGCAATTATAGAATGGCACCCATGCTGGGGTGTGTTAGGAACCAGTTCCTCCCTAACACCATGTAGCATGTAATACCAGTAGCTGAGTGGAATATGCTCTTTGTACTTGTAATTGCTTGCAATTAGACCAGAGTAGTAGGTATCTTTTCTTTTTTACCTCTCAGAATTCTTATGTTGGAATATTGGATGTTCTGTTTACTTGCAATATTTAAAATTATTTAATTGTGGAAATTCATAAACTAGAATTTGGTTTGTTTTAGACTTTGGCTTAAAGGATAAAGGGCTCAGTTTCATTTAGGTTATGTCACTTCCTAGCTCTGTGAGGTTAGGGAAATTCTCTGTCTTTCCAACTCAGTTTTCTTATCTAAAAAGTGGGGTTAATAATAACATCCCTTGGCAGAGTTAAGAACAGAATAAATTCTGGAGGCCGAGTACTACATATGTGAAAAATGGTCGCTGAAATAATGTTATCACGATGACAGCACCTGTGTTAATTGACACAGAATCTAAATTATTTTTCATGATAACATGCTACCTTCTCATCAGTGACCTGATATCCTAGCAACATGCTTTCAGTAATATTCATAGAAATTAGCATAAGTGAAGCCCAAGTGCCCATCTATCCACAAATGGATCAATAAACTGTGGTATATATACACGATGGAATACTATGCAGCCATAAAGAAAGATGGAGACTTTATGTCCTTCATGTTTACATGGATGGAGCTGAAAAATGTTCTTCTTAGCAAAGTATCACAGGAATGGAAGAAAAAGTATCCAATGTACACAGCCCTATTATGAAACTAATTTATAGCTTTCATATGAAAGCTATAACCTAATTATAGCCTAAGAATATGGGGAGGGAGGAGGGCACCGGAGGAGGTGGATGGGTGGAGGGAGGGTGACTGGAGGGATCACCTCTGTGGATTATCTTTCAAGGGTACAAGTGAATCTTTCTTAAAGTAGAGTATAAACGTTGTAACACAATAACTAAGGAAATGACATGAAGGCTACATTAACCAGTTTCATGAAGATATTTCAAATTGTATATGAAAATATCACACTGTACCCCATGATTGCATTAATGTACACAGCTATCATTTAATAAAAAAAAAAGAAATTAGCAGAAGTTAGTATCTTATTTTCTTAAAGATAATTAAAAGTCCTCTCTCTGGGCTCACATTCTTACATGTTCCGGAAACCCTCTCTATTCAGCTGAATTCCATTTCCTGTGATTGATGTTGAGTTCTCTATTGGTTTGTCAAATCGCTTGAGTTTCATGGTGCAAAAGCAAATTTGAACGCAGACACAGCACAACGTGAGATTCTTGGCTAGTCAACAACCAACCAGTTCACAGCCTTCCTCTGTGGAGAGGCAGAAGATAAAAGTATAAATAACTTGCCTCTGAGCAACCTGCTCCAGGACACAATCTCTTGTATTTTATCTCCAACTTTTTACAGAAATTCTGGTTCTGGAATTAAGGTAGAGGATTTTAAGAGTGAGAAATAGTACTAACACTTTCTCTTTTAAAATATGAATCTATTCAACAAGATTTTATGGCTCTACCAATAGGTAACAGGCCTCTCCATTGAGTGTACAGAGTTGAGGGGACAAAGCCAAACTTGGGAGGAGTAGTTAGATCTGGCTTCTAATTCTAACTCTGTCACTCCTTGGTTGAGTGAGCAGTAGCCTGTTACTTAGATTCTCGGAGTTTAAATTTTTTAAATTTATGCAAAGACTATAATTATAGCTACTTCTTGGGTATTTTGGGGTGAGAAATAAATGAGAAAATACATATAAAGAAGCCAGCGGAAGATCTTCCTTTTCTTTTGTGATATGCCTTTTTGTATCCCAACGACAAAGAAGTTCCCTAAACTCGTTTCCTCTGCTCTAGCCTTCGGACAATACCTGAGGAACTGTGAGGTGTGTGTCAAATGTAAAACCTTGCAGCTCTCTAATAATATCAGAATTAAGAAAAGGCAATATTCTCTACTTGGAATGCAATGTTGTTCCCTGTATATTGACAAGATACTTGGAAATAAACTAGTGTCAAAAAATACAATTTGAAGACCTTTCCCTTTATTCACTTACAACATGCATTATTTAACTGACGTAGCGTAGGTCACTTAAATTCTGTCCCTTAGACAGAATTAATCTGTCTCTTCATCTGACTAGTGGTTTACCTTAACTGTCTATAGTTAGAAGGTTTGAAGTTCCTCCTGTGAATTGTAGCTTCCCAAAGCATACCAAACAACCTGTAGACAGGATAAAGCCAAGTTTTTTTCTTATTGCAGTAAAGGCATACACTCGCTCAGCAGAGCCTCCTGGTATCATAGAGAAAGGAGGCTCCAGTCAGATTATCTATGAGTTTTTGAAGTCTGGTTTAAGGTAGATCTGTCAGTGCAGGGACTTGGTTGGGATTGGGAGAAGAATCATGAAATAAAAGTTTAGGATTATTGGATAGAGCCAGGTGTTTTGATGCAAGATGTTCAAAGAGACTTGGGGTGTAAACTGGCATTTGATGCTCTCTATTGAAGAGTTGAAATCTTTCAGGAAGTTCCAAGAATAAAAAGTAAAGTTATTTGCAACTTTTATCTTTCTGAACAAGAATCCTCTGGAATAATAAAATTCTCTTGAAAGACAATGAAACAGTAAATGTTAACATAGATACCCTTTAGACTGATAAAATTAACACCTTTTGTTCTGGGGATGGTAACAAAGAGGTCCTCTTAAATATTAGAAATGAGAAGTGTTTCAGATTTTTTAAGCAATTTGTTATCCTCCTTTACACATAAAACCATACATATTCATATATGTTTATGTTAGCAAAAATTAAAAGCAAAGTGAATGCCCATCAATAGGGAAATATATGATGGTCCATGTCAACCATAGAATTTTACACAGCTATTTTATATATATTAAGATAAAAGGTAAGTACTATAGAAATTCAAGTAGAAAAAGGAAAATCATTGCTCTAAACAAACAACATGTAATATAATCATGTAACTCATTATATATAATTATACATAGACACAATCAATTTATGAATGTGCATAAGAACATTTGACTAATATTAATACAACATGATATTGAATTACGTTAAGTAACCTACATTTTTCCAAGCATAAATTAACACACAAGATAACTGGACAACACTCAAAGCATCTGTAGTTTAGCTACTTTCCAGAGCAACTTTATACTGATATTCTTTTTTTTTCAATTATGTCATTGGACTCACATTTAAAACACTTTCATGAATAAAATAGTGTTACATTTAAAAAGTTTTTAGTTTGACACTACAAGAATTCTATAAGCATAGAATTGTTTTAATGTATTGTAAAATATGTGTATAACACTTTGTCAAGTATTTATATGTTCCGCTGCCTTTGTGTGCCTTTGTTCCTTTCAAGGAAAATTATCTGGGGGAGGTCAATGATTTTAAGAAAGGAATGTTACTATGATGTGATTGATGTTTGGTAGTAAAGCTCTAACTGAGGAACAATTGCTTCTGTGTGTCCCTATCATTAACATATGTCACTCTATTTTTTAAACTAAAACTCGGTGATGTTGAAAATGCAATAATACAGGCTAGTAAAACTCTAAATCTTACCAGGTCAACAGGTGAGCAATTTCCATATAAATAACATGCTGCCTCCCCCATGGTCTGATTTGTTTTGTGTCCTCTTACGCCTGATCCTCATGACACTTCCCCATTGTAGTCAGGAGTTCCTGCAGTTAGGGCTTCTTTGGAAACTGACTCAATTCATTCCTCAGATAAAAAGGTAAACAAGAAGAAAAATCATTAGAACAAGGCCCTTGTCCTCTCAAAGTGTCCTCCAAATGGTGTTGGCACTCAAGCCAGATAGAAAACAGAGGGTAGCTCTCAATGTGAAATCCTTCTTGATGTAATTGAGGTTTCAGCAGCAGAATTGATTCTCAATAAAAATTAAAATATTTTCAAGTCATGAATATATACTGAAGAATCTAAGATAGTAATAAAAACCAAATAGGACCTTTAGATCATTCCATTCACCAAGATTATAATTTTCTCTTTGAAGTAGAATTGTTTTTCTAAGATTTAGCCTCAATTTCAACACACAAGTTCCTAACTGTGGCATCTATGTGTTCTCATTTTTTGTAATATCAGAATAGAACAATTTTTTTTTTTTTTTTTTTTTTTTTTTGCAGTTTTTGGCCTGGGCTGGATTTGAACCTGCCACCTCCAACCTACGGGCCTGGTGCACTACTCCTGTGAGCAACAGGCGCCACCAAGAATAGAACAATTTTTTATAACAATGCATTTGTTTGAGATTCTGTTGTTACCTGAGTACTTTAAAAATGAAATAAAGTGAATAAAACAATAAAATGATAAAGAGCAGTTCTCATCCTTAACATGGGATTTACCAAGGGAAAAAAAATAGTGATTATTTGGCTTCCAGCAAAATGACGCTAGCTTCACCTGCTTTCTGCTGTTGGTTCTTCCTCCCCTATTTACAGTACGGTGGGGCTTTTGAGTGAAGGAATGGCAAACGGTTAATAAAACCTTTGATGGGTATTAATTAACTTCGACTTAATTACCTGCCTTGTGGATCTTGTTGAGCTATTGATTACTGGCAAACATACATCCCACTGGGGATAAGTGTGATTTAACTTCATCCAAGGAGTCAATTAGCCTATGTTACATAGGGAGAGCTGGTGCTTCGCCTCAATGGCTGGGCTTCCTTGCCAACAAGGGTAGATAAGCCATTTATTTGTTCATTAAAACACAGTATTACTATTAACAGGAGGCACTTAATAGGTGTTATGGAGATCGGTAAAATGTCACTGCATGTCATCAAAGATTAGCTGCATGATGTGGAAGCAATATGGGCAAAGAAAGTCTTTCTTGCTTGAGCACCCTAAAGGAACTGGTGAGGTTTTAAGAGTTAACCCCAGAGGGGTTCTTCTATTTTGTAAAATGATAACCGAACAACTTTATCAAATCCATTTACACTCAGCTGTCTGCAAAGACAATCCTGCCTTCTGTTGCATGAATTTTGGGATCTAAGATTCTTTTCTTTGGTATGTTACTTGAAAAGAGCAAGATGTTTTCTGAGTCTTCACTGAATAACTTGCTCATCTCCGTGTGTATTTCTGTCAGAATGTTAACAAGAAAAAAAGACTTAAAATTCAGGTGTTTAGTGGACTGGAGGAGGAGAGGGTACAGGAAAGAAAAATTGTTCCATTGATTGAAGCATGGTATGAATTTGTACCTTTAAATCTATAAGAAAATTCATGAAGTCGATGCTCTTAAAGCTTTATCCATTGGCTTTACATGAGAATTTTTAAAACCTCTTATTATATAGATAATTCATGGTATTCTTATGAGAAATTAAATAACCCTATAAAATGTGTCCAACTCCAGAAGTTAGAGAGCAAGGGAAAGAAGAATAGGCTGAATTATAGGTGAATTTGAGAACTTTGCTTAATAAATTATGTAAAACGAACTTATAAAAATTTAAAAACTGTAACATTTTATTCAAAAATTATGAATTGGAAATTTAAAAATTTTCTTTATTGTGGAATTCAGGAATTTATGCTAAATGAATAGGGCAAAGACTCTAAAGTTCAATATTGTATGTATGTAAATAAGAGTTGTTAAAAAAGGTGTTACTGGCTCACGCTACTCATCCAAACACTTTGGGAGGCTGACATGAGAGGATCCCTTGAGCCCAGCAGTTTCAGTTCAAGTCCAGCCTAGGAAATAAGGCAAAGCCTCATCTATAAAATTTTTTTTTAAAAGTTGGGTATGATGGCATGCGCCTGTAGTTCCTGCTACCCTGGAGGCTAAGACAGGAGGATGGCCTTAGCCTAGGAGCCACAGCACTGGTACTTCATCCTGGGTGACAGAGTGCAACCCTGTCTCTTCAAAAATAAATACACATATAAGAATTACTAACGTTTGTATTATTAAGAAGTTTACTTTATCATTGTATAACCATCATCATATTTCATTTTATGGATTTTTCATAATAACCAGTGAGAAACAATTATTATTATATATCCACGTTAAGGGAGTTGAAAATGAATATCAGAAAAGTTTAAGCAACCAGACTAGGAGCACCTGAATTCTCAAATCAGGAATTTATGTCAGGTCTTTGGACTTCAAATCTGCTGTCTTCTACCCATTGGTTAATCTTTCAGCATGAATCTGCACTGTGGAACCTGAAGACAGCAAAATGGCAACTCTGAGCCTAAGGTCTTATACTTTTTTCATTTTGCTTTTGTTCCCTGCACTTAACTTTATTTTTTCCCCTGTTTTTCTGTTTCTCTTTCTCCTTCCCTCTCTCTCTTCTCCCCACTTTCTTTTTGTCATGTCTGTTCATTTGTTTTTCCTTAGGGTTTCTATGGTAATGCTCTGTACTTACTGCAGTGAACAGACTTACTTCTACGATGCAGTCTGAATATCAAAATATTTTAAGCAATGATTTAACCTCACCATTGTCCATACTCATTTAAAAGTAGCTCCTTCTGACTGAAGCAGGGGATTCAGGCAGGAAAGGAGAGAAAATACTCATGCTTGCCACCCTCATATTTCAAGTATTTGGGTGTCAGTACTGCCTAGAACATTCATGTTGAAAGGTGTAGAATATACACATAAACTCTCTCGACTAGGTCAGAAGATCCTGCCAACAACATTCTTACCAATGCCCAGTTGCTCACTACTTACACAGACATTCTCGTTAAAGGCATTTCTTTTTGGATTCTATTTTTTGTGTGCGTCAGGACATCCTGCAATAGTGAGTCACAACATACTGTAGCTTTCAAAAAGATACATCCTGGCTGTGGGCACACATTTTGTATAATATGAGTTTGTTCCTTGTTTTTGTTTGTAAACAAAAATATATTGGATTTATGGTTGTTTTAAGAACTCACATTTAGGACTTGAGAAAATGTAAGTGATAACTAAAGATAATTTCAAAATTTTCACTTTTCTTTCCAAGATTTTGACAAATAGATTATCTCATAGAACCTTATTTTTCCTTTCTCCTACTCTCCTAAATTCTATGTTTCTACAGAAAGTTAATGAATCCTCACAGAAGTCCTAAATACATTTTTTTGTGCAGATTAGAAAACTGAGGCACAGAGCTGGAAATTTTTCAGATTCACAGAATAGAAGATGCTAGGCTGATACTATAAGTGTTTGGTTTCAGTATTGTTTGAATGGTTAGAGATAATACATAAGTTTTTTGTTTTTAAATGATTCAAAAAAAATACATTGATTTCTGATTTCAGCTATGAAGGAAGAATGGATATTGGAGTTTCTCCCCCATAAACATCTAAGAAAATAAACAAAATACATAAAGCAATTACTTGAGGGTGTTAGACTATAGACAGTGCAGGGCTGTTAGTCTTGAGTGATGATAAAGAGTATGGAAAATTCAGCACTAACATAGCTTCAGGAACTTTCTTAAATGCAGTTCAGGAAAGGGAGGCCCAGTGTTTTGGAGAGGAAAGGAAAAAACCAAAAAACAAAAAAACAAAAAACCCCAAGACTATAAACCTGCTGAAGCAGAAAATTTCAAACTGTGCTAACAGAGAGGAACCCTAGAGATTTATATGGTATCTTTACCAGTCTTTGACCAAGTGCTACATAGCCCATGTACAGGGAAACACTCTTGAAGTCTCCCAAAAAACAGCTTCTCGGGGGCTGTGAGCTGATGGGTGATCAGGAATATTTCATCAGTTAAAATAAAGACATCTGACTGAACACTCAATATGAGTGGAGAATCCTGAAGTCTCTGCCTTAGAAGTTGCAATTACTGATACATGCAACAACATGTGTAACTCTCAAATGCTCTGTGCTAATTTTAAAAAGCAGGACTCGGGAGGTTACATATCATAACATTTGATTTGTATGGCCTCCCTGTAAGTGCCAGTAGAGACAGGAAACAGTTCAGTGGTTGTCTGGAGCTGCAGTTGGAAGGAATGGTTGATAACAAAAGGGCACAGAAAAATTTTTTGAAACTACAGAATTGCTCTATTTTGGGGATTGATAGTTTTTTTTTTCCTATAAAGGGCCAGATAATAAATATTTAAGACCACAAAAATCTCTGTAACATATCCTTCTTCCCTTGGGCCATAGTGTGATAACCCCTAAACTGTATCTTGATTTTGGTGGTGCTTATATAAATAACTACATATGTTTGTCAAAACTCCTTGAATTTTACACTAAAATTATAAATTTTATTTATATCAATTATCCTTTAATATAACAAATGAAGAAGTATCATACAAAGTAATACTCAACAACAAACAATTACAGTCCTATACCTATTTATTAAATTTAATTTATAATTAAAAATATTCCCACAAATAAAATTTTGTATCCAGATTACCTCATAGAAAATTTTATCAAACATTTAATAAAATAATATTACCAATATTATAAAAACCCTTTCATGTAATTGTAGTGGGTTAGAGATATTTTCAAATCATTCTTTGCATGAGGTTGTCATAATTCTGACACCAAATGTAGAAGAGGACATTATATGCAACGAAATTACAGACAAATATCAATTGTGAGGACTGGCACAAAAGTCCACAACAAAATATAAAATTGAATTCATTAATACATAAAGATGTTAAATCTTCATAATTATGTACCTTTTATTCCCAAAATGGCAAGTGGGTTTAATATATGAAAATCATAATGTAATTCACACACTAAAGAAGAAAAATAATATAGTTAATTAAATAGATTCTGGGAAGAAAATAATGTAATTAATTAAAAATTCACCACCTGTTCATAGTAAAAACTCTCTGCAAACTAGGAACAAAAGAAAATATTCTTCTAGGCAAAGAAAATCTGCAAAAATAAACAGGGAGTATTTTATTTATGAGGAAAGATTAAACATCATATCTCAAGATAGAAAAAAGATGAAGATAGACACATCTACCACTTCTGGTTAACATTATACTGGAGGCCTTAAGTAATATATTAAGGCATGAGAAAGAAATAAAAGGCAGACAGTTTGGGAAGGAATAAGTAACACTCTCTTATTTGCAGATGATATAATATGTACCTAGAATGTTAGTAAGAGAAGTCTCATGTCTTTGTGGGACTCTGGGCATATGTACATAATTAAAACTCTTTTTCTTCTTTTTTAAAAGCTTATAATGAATTTATTGGAACAAAAAAATGAACTGTGCAATGTCACAGGATGCAAAGACAATATACAAAAATAAACTGGATATCTAAACAACAATAAATAGTTGGATAAAATAAAAGATATGCCATATTCATGTATTATAAAGCTCAATGTTTTTAAAATTATTAAAATATAAATTCATCACAAATTTATCAATATACTCACTATAATGCAAATCAAAATTAAATTAGGATTTTAACAAAGTTTGTTTGCTGTATCCAAACACATGGAAAAGGACTTAGAATATGGGGAGGACGTTATGTGACTTCAGTACTTAATATAAAACTATGAAAATCAAGAGAGTATGTTACTGGTAATGAGACAGAAAATAGATCAACCAAACACAGTTGTGGATCTTGAAGTAGTC
The DNA here is from genome assembly GCF_000181295.1 of Otolemur garnettii. Taxonomy (NCBI): domain Eukaryota; kingdom Metazoa; phylum Chordata; class Mammalia; order Primates; family Galagidae; genus Otolemur; species Otolemur garnettii. The sequence goes on from NW_003852401.1 coordinate 31,601,232, forward strand.
TCCACATTATTTAGTCAAATAACTTTTGGCATGAACTCTGAAATTATTCAAAAGAAAGAAGAAAATCACATTAGTGAATAAAACTATAATAATAGATAGCTATGTGAGCATACGAAGCACAGAGCCTCAACCTCTGTTTTATCACACACAAAACTTCATATCATACACACTGAGATACATTAAAATCTAAACTGAAAGGAAATTTTTAAAATAAATTCTTCATGATCTTAGAGTGGTATCATTTATTACATTTGAACAGAAACCCTAAATAAACAGATACAAATAAATTGGAAACGCTTGTTCTTCATGAGTCATACCAAGATAATAATAAAGCAAGCTATATTCAGATCTCCTTGCCTGAAAAAAAGCAAGTCATAGATTATGAGAAAATATTTGAGATACGTATATTTGACAGAGAATGTATAATGAGGATACAAAGAACACTTAAAATTCAGTAATATAAATGTAAGAGTTCCAGCATAAAAGTAAAAATTAGTATTCTATACCTAAAGAAAATATTCTTCAGAAATGAAGGAGAAATTAAGCTATTTTTAGATAAAGGAAAAATAAGGGAATATGTTACTAGGAGTCTCATCCTACAGAAATGGCTTAACAATGTTTTCTTAAGAAAAGGAAAATAGGCTGGGTGCCTATAGCTCAACCAGCTAAGGTGTCAGCCACGTACACCTAAGGTGGCAGGTTCGAATCCCCATCCCGGACCCGCCAAACAACAATGACGGCTGCAACCAAAAAATAGCTGGGTGTTGTGGCGGGCGCCTGTGGTCCCAGCTACTTGGGAGGCAGAGGCAGGAGACTCCCTTGAGCCCAGGAGTTGGAGGTTGCTGTGAGCTGTAATGCCAGGACACTCTACCCAGGGGGACAGCTGGAGGCTCTGTCTCAAAAAAAAAAAAAAAAAAGAAAAGAAAAGAACAAAGAATGAAAAATTGGGATAAAAGGAAGAAAGGAAGAGTACAATAAATAAAAAATTAAAATATGGGTAAGTAGAATAGGATTTCTTTTTTTCTGAGTTTTTTATATTATAGTTTATGGTTGAAGCAAAATTGTGACTCTGATGTTGTTCTAAATACATAAATATATATATGGAAGGAATATTTAGAAAATACAAGTAGGAAAAAATTAAGAAGTGTAAAAGGAAGTAATATTTTCATACTTCATTAGAGCTGTTATATATAATATAAGGGCATAGGCAAACTGCAGGAAATTATGGATAAATAACATAACACCTAGTACAGTCACTAAAACCGCTATACAAGGAGATATAGTTAACATACTATAAGTGAATAAAAATGCAACTATAAAAACATTTTAATAACCTTCAGAAAGGATGAAAACAGAATACAAATGAAAAGCAGAGACAGAAAACAAAACTAACAGAAAACAAAAACTAAAATATTTGACTTAACCCCAATATATAAATAATTATATTAATTTTAATGATGTAAACACAACAATCAAAAGGCGTCAGTTGTCAGAGTGGAGTAAAAAACACAACCTAACCACATGTTGCCTGTAAGAGACTCAATTCAAATATAATAACATAGGCTGGCTAAAAGTAAAATGATGGCAAAATGTTTTTTATAAACTTCAATCAAAGAAAAACAATAGTGGTTATAATAAAGGAATATTATATAAAGTATATTTCAGAGGAAAGAAAATTACAGGAGACTGAGAGGGACATCATGTAACCAGAAAGTTTAAGTACATCAAAAACATAGAAATACTAAATGTGTATCCAAAAGAAAATGGATCAGCAAAATATGTGAAGCAAAAACTCATTAAACTGAAAGGAGAAAGGGACAAATCCACAATCATAGTCAGAAACAACATCCCTCTCTCAGCAATGGATAGAATAAGTAGACAGAATTTTACCAAAGATAGATTGTTTTCAATAGAATCTATTGACATTTGTAGAACTCCATATCAAACAACCGAACTATACATTCTTTTCAAGTGGTGATATCTCTGCCAAGATAAATCATAATCTGGACCATAAAATAAACCTCAATGAATTTAAAATAGTTAAAATCATATGAAGTACTTTCTCTAATACTGTGGAATCAAAGTATAAATCAGTAACTGAAAGGTAACAGAAAAATATCCAAACACTTGTAAGCACATTTTAAAATAACATATTAGGCAAAATAAAAGTCTAAAAAGAAAAAAGAAAATGCATTGAATTGAGTAAAAATGAAAATACAATCCATCAAAATTTGCAAAACACAGCTAAATTAGTGTTGAAAGGTAAATTTATAGCAGTAACTGCATACAAGAGAAGACAGAAAATGTTTAAAATCAATAAGCTAAGCATCTACTTCAAGAACCTAGAAAAGAAGAGTAAAATGATTCCAATGCAAGCAGAATGAAGATAGTAATAAATAACATGTCATTTAAATTGGAAGTGGAGTAGAGAAAATCAATGAAACAAAGATCTGGCTATTTCAAAATCTTTATAGAATAGACAAAATTAGTAATCAATGATTTTCCAAAATGGAAATTTCCAGACTGCCATGGTTACACTGGAGAATTCTATTCAATTTTTGAGGAAGAATTAATGTTTATTACACACACCCTCATCCAGAAAAAACAATAAAACATCATAAAAATGAGCACTTACCTATCCATTTTATGAACTTGTTATTTCTCTGATTCTAGAACAAGACAAAGACAGTAAGGAATAAAACTACAGGCACATATCCTTCCTGAATATAAATATAAATTTTTAGCAAAATATTAGCAAATATATTTCAACAATATGTAAAAAGAATTATATATTATTTCTAGAAGATAATTTTGTAGACATAGAAAAGATTATTCTAAATTTTATATGGAATATCAAAAGAATTAGAATAGCTAAAAACAATTTTGAAAAAGAATAATAAAGTGAAGGAATATGCCCAAATTACAAAGCTACAATAATCAAAACTGTGTGGTATTGTTGGAGGGAGAGACACATAGTTTAAGAATAAAAAATCCAGAAACAGACCAACATCTATATCTCTCACTTATTTTTGACAAAAATGCAAAAGAATTCAATATAGGAAATACAGCCTTTTAAACAATTGCTGCTGGGGCAATTGGGCATCCACAGATCCATGTGTAAAAAAAAAGCATAAAATGAACTCAATATTGATCACAAACTTAAATAGAAAATTTTAAAGTATAAAATACTCAGAAAAGAAAACCAGTGGAAAATCTTCAGTATTTGGACTAGACAAAAAAAATATGTAAATTTGACACTAAAAATAGGACTGACTCATTTTAAAAAATTGTTAAAATTAACTATATAGAACTTTAAGAATATTGCTCTGTAAAAGGCCCAGTTAAAAGGATGAAAAGACAAATGATAAAATCAGAGAAAATATTTGCAAACCACATATCTAATAAGACTAGTATCTGGAATATAAAAAGAACACCCAAAACTTAATAGTTGAAAAGCAGAGTATCCAACAAGAAAGTGGGTGAAAGACACGAAGGGACATTTCATATAAGAATGTATAGAGATGGGAAAAGATGGTTAACATCATCAGTCATTAAAACAATTTCAATTAAAACCACAATGAGATATCACTACACACTTTTCAACATGGCTAAATGATGAATAGTGACAATAGCAAATGCTGGAGAGAATGAAATGAAATGAAATCACTTAATATATTCCTGATGGGACTGTAAATGGTACTCTAGGAAATTGTTTGGCAGTTTCCAAAAAAATCTATATGTGAAACTACCATGTAACCCAGCAATTACAATCCTGAGCATTTAACTCAGAGAAATGAGAGTATATGGTCACAAGATTGAGTAGCTCAATTTTGGAAACAACTCAAATGTCCTTTATAACATTAATAGTTGAATGAACAGTAGTGCATTCACACCATGAGATACTACTCAGCAATATAAAGGAATAGACTATTGATACATGAAACCGTACAGATGAATCTATAGAGAGAGAATCATAGTAATTGAAAAAGCCAAAAACAAAAGGTTACATACTGTATAATGTGCACCCATATTTTAGGCCCAAACTTTCAGGAAAAATAATCTTTCACTTTAATTTTTAATTGAAATTTTTATTTGTTTGTATTTAGGTACTTGTTTTTTCTATATAAAGAGATTTTAGCATTTATTGTTTAATATATTATGGCACAAGACATTTTATGTAACAAATAATTATAAAACACAAGAATAAATATATGGTACAAAAAAATCTTACATACTGGTGACAAATGTACAATATTTATACTAGATTGGCCAAGAACTCTTTTGTCACTGTCCCTATCAGAAGTGTCATCATGTTCAATTTCTACATTTTACCGCTATCTTCTGAGGAGTCACTTTCCTCATCCTGGTAAACTTCATCATCCTCAGTTCTATCTGTAGCATTGCTGATGCCATTTTTAAAACAATTTCACAAACTTCCTTCTTAACATTGTTCCACAATCTTAGGATCCAATCACAAACCTGGCTGATGGATGTTTTCTTGATTCTTCCTGTAGGTGTTTAGTTATTGCCAGCTGATTACATCCATGACATCCACTCTTTCTTCATTAGAGATATAAAATATTTTTTTTACTGACCCTTCAAGAGGTTGCAGTCAGCTGGTTAGTCCACCAGGTATTACAGCAAATTGAGGTTTCAACTCCACTGCAGTGGCTTTTGCTCTTTGTAAAACATGGGCTTTGATGTGATCAAAATGAACAAAGCTAATTTTTTGCGTAATCCTCCAGGCCTTCATGACTAGTCTTTGTTAAACCAGATCTTCATGACTTCTTCATTCATCCCTCCTTTCTCAGGCATGTGGGCAATCGCTCCACTTGGAATCTTTTCTTTTGGAAACATTTCTCTGATGATCATAGGTGATAGCTTTGTCCCATCTGCACAAAAGGCAAGAACAATAGTGAAATGCATTTTCCCACGTCCACAAGTTTTAACAGCCACAGTCTTTGCTTCTTGGATGTCCACAGTTCTGTTGGATGGTCCATCAAATGTGAGTAGGCTATGTTCCAGATGGGTGATTTGAGACAGGTCAAAGTCGCAATTCTTTTGAAGATTGATACCCTAAGAAAGAAATTTCAAAATTTGATTCTCATAGGTGGATGGAAGTTTTTGTACAAGTTTGGTTTGCATCTTCAAACCTTCTATCTTCATAAAGTTAAAGCACCCTAAGAAATCATCTCTATCTATCTATCTATCTATCTATCTATTTTTTTTTTTCTCGTGCAATCTTTTTAGCCTCTTCTTTTATAATATTGGTCAAAACAGAGATCCCAATTTGACACTGCTCCAGAATCCAGGTCTTCACTTCCTGTTTCTCTTTCCACTTTGGAGGTTTCCCTCTCATTGCCTTCTTCTGTCTGGGCATCTGAAGAAGCTTTTCTTCCTGCCGCCTTCACAATCTGATGGCACTCTCTATGGGAGGAGGTCCAAAGTGTGTCTTGGCAGCTGTGTTGCCATGCTCTTTGGCATCTTTAATTACTGTCAGCTTAAAGCTTTTGCAGTTTGCAAAAACCATTTTGGCATTTTCCAAAACAAATTTCCAATAATTTTTGTAAAAATACAGCTATACTCTGTATTCCAGGGTATTCTTCTACAAATGGTTATTGTTATTGCTTTCTAAAGTTACCATTGTAATTCATAAGCAGACATAAAAGGATCAAAAACATTTATATAGATACCACCCATGTATAATGCAGATCCTTATTTTTCTCTTAAAAATTTGGTCAAAATGTTCACATCATGCATGGCAAATATGGTCTTTTATATAACATTCTTTCACAAAAATGACAGAAATGGAGAACAGATTAGTGTCTGACAGGCTTTTGAAGCGGATGTGGTGATAATGGGCAATGTGAAGATTTTGTGTTCTGTATCTTGACTGTATCCATGTCAACGTCCTACATATGATATTGAGCTATAGTTTTGCAAGATGCTACCACTGAGAGAAAATGGGTAAAGGATACATTGGATTTTTGTATTCTTTCTTACAACTTAATTTTTAATTATGTCCAAACAAAAATGTAACTAAGAGAATGACAAAATAAGTAGACATTTTAGAAAATAGATGTGTAAATGGCTAGTAAGTTGCTAAAAAATAATTGATGATACTAATGATCAGGGACGTGCAAGTTAAAACCACAATTAGACGCCAATAAACAACTAAGAGGTTGCCTGCAATTAAAAAGATTGGCAATGCCAAATATTGGGCAGTATGTGGAATAAGAAGACTTTTGGCCCTTTCATAACAAGCTAACGGCTAACAATTACACAGCTAAGTAATTATTCAATACAGAGTTTTGCTTTTTTAAATTTCAGATTGATATGAGGGTACAAAAATTTTTGTCTACCAAAAGCCTCATACAAGAATATTTATTACTTATATATAAAAGGTAAAAATTGGAAACAATTTAGAAGTCTATTTACATGAAAAATGAATAAACTGTAGTTGTGATAATCAAGCCCCCTGCCCTTGAAAAGAAATTTCTTTTGAGTCCATCAGTCCCAGCCTCCTCAAGGGTGGGAAGGAAAGTTCTGAGAAACTTAGAGATAAGAAGGTACATCAGAAAGAGAGGCTTGACAAGAAACTTGAAGATAAGAAAGTATGTAGGGAAGAGAGGCTTGACGTTCCCCCGCATCCCCTTTGAACTATGCAATTCCACCCACCCCCCGCCCAAGGCTAACCACAATGATTCAGCTTCTGTACCTTTGCCTGCTTGCTGTGACACAGAAATAGGGTATAAAGACCCATTTGATCTTCCATTTGGGGTCACTTGTTTCCTATGGCAATGACCTCCTGCAGGTTTAATAAATTTCTATTTGCATAAAAGTGGGGTCCATGTCTCCTCAACTGTGTGAGTCACAATATAGTATACTCTCATAATAGAATGCTACTGTCCACTATGAAGAAATGAACTATTGATATTTAGAATATAAGCAAATCTTAAGATCATTAAGCTAAGCAAAAGCAACTGTACACAAAGAGCAAGTGTTTTATAAAGTTTTAGGCATAATCAATGTATTGTGATAGAAATCACTTGAGTAGTTTCTTTGGTAGTGAGTGGAATTTATTGAGAAAGAACTCAGGGAACATTTTCATTGGGCAAATATTCTGTTCTTTGAACATGTGAATCTCACCATTCTATTCATATTTCCAAATTTATTAAACTCAACTTATCAAAATGTAAAATTAAAATATCAAGGCCAGGCACAGTGGCTCATGCCTATAATCCTAGAACCCCAGGAGGCAGAAGGATCATCATTGCTCAAAAGTTCGAGATCAGCCTGACCAAGAGTGAGACACCCATCTCTACTAAAATTAGAAAAATTATCTGGGTGTTGTAGCTGGTGCCTGTAGTCCCAGCTACTTGGGAGGCTGAGGCAGGAGGATCACTTGAATCCAGGAGATTGAGTTTGCTGTGAGGTAGGCTAACACCAGGGCACTCTAGCCTGAGCCAATAGAGTGAGACTCTGTCTCAAAAAAACAAACAACAAACTAACACTCAAACCATTTTGATTTCTGTTTTCTATCAGCCTAGACTGGTATACCCCCAAGTGATTCAGGAATACGTTCTGAAGCGTGTGTATTGATTTACGGGCATGTGTTACCGCAGTAATTAAGAACAAGTGGATTACATGTATTGTATAAAGGCAGTATCCAAGAGACAAAGGTATATTCTAAAAGTTGGTTGATAAATCTGGCAGGGCACAGTGAGTCACACCTGTAATTCTAGCACTATGAAAGGCTAAGGCAAGAAGATCACTTGAACTCAGGAGTTCAAAACCTGCCTAAGAAATGGCAAGACCCCATCTCTACTAAAAAAAAAAAAATAGAAAAATCAGCCAGGCCAGGGCCTATGGACCCAGCTACTCAAGAGGCTGAGGCAGGAGAATTGCTTGAACACTTGAGTTTGAGGTACCTGTGAGCTAGATTGATGCCATTGTATTCCAGCCTGGGGAATGGAACTAGACTCTGTCTCAGAAAAAAAAAAAAAAAAAAAAAAAAGATGTGTGCATTTCACTGTAAGTAATTTATACCTCAGTCCAAAAAATCTTTAAAAAATGAACATGTAGAAGGCATTAATAAAAGTTAAGGGTTTGTTACAGTTCAGTTTTACTTTTCAAAAATTACATGTACATTTTTACTAAGTTTCTAGTATATGGCTGGTTTTAGGGAGCTCACCACATTAAACAATCACCAACTTACTAACTCAAAGTATGTGAACCAAGTCTAGACTAATAATTGGAATGGGAGATGAACAAGAATCATGATGAGACACTTAAGAGGGGGAGGAGTAAGATGGCATCTGAGTAACAGCTTCCTTGCAACTGGGCATGGTGAGATTGGGGAAAGAAGACTCCAGGCATCTCTGGCTGGTGGGATCTGCCCAGAAACATTCCTTTGGGGACACAGGGAGACAGCAAAAGACTTTTGGATCCCATGAGGAGGACAAAAGCACTGGAGAACTGGCAAGTGGTAACATGCATTACTCCAGTTGGAGGCTGCCCACAACTGTAACTACAACAACAGCCAAGATTACAAGCAGGAAAAGAAAGCCTTACCTGTGAGATGTTTTCTTTTTTTGGACCCAGGCACTCAGCTGAGCTACCTTGGGAGAATTTGAGTGAGAGGACAATGAATTTAAGCATTGTCTAGGGCCTGGGACTGAGTCTCCCTGAATAGAGCTAATATTGTTCACCTGTGGGCTGCCTGTGCAGCCATAGTGGGAGAACTGCCCCGTAAGCTCCGCCCTCAGGGTTGCAGAGCATGGGCAGTCATTGTGGGGGAACTGACCCTGCAAGCTCCACCCTAAGGGTCTCAGTGCTAGGATTGGGCAGGAGGACCTTGGGCCAGTAATCTAGTATCTGAGCAGCCCAAAGTCAGGAACCGAGACACAGAGATTTCAGTGTTTGGCTGATCACAGCCTTGGCCTTCAGGGCCATAGAGTGAAACTGGTTTTGGTGCACTGCATAAGTGGGCAGCCACTTCAGGAGAGATCCCAGTGACAAGTGCTTTCCTGGGAAAGATTCTGCTTAGCCAAAGTTAACAGTTTAATATGTCTTTTAGGTGGGCTGAGGAGAGATTTAGGTTCTCAACCTTGAGAGGTTTGATAAATCAGCAGAGACCCCCAATCTCCATTTTGTACAGCTGTATCAGCATTGTGATTAACATCTCATACCCCTGAAGTTCACCTGTTGCCCAGACAATATTCAGCAAGAAATATATACTGCTTTGTTTTTGGTTTTGGCTTTTTTTAATTTCAAAATTTTCCCTCTAGAATTTTCTTTTTTTCTTTTCTTTTTTCCTTTTTCTTTCTTTTATTTCTTCATTTTTCTAGATTAAATATAATTTTCCATTGTTGCCTTCTTTAACAATTAGAACTTCATTTTTGCTAATGTTTCTGCCCCTATTATTTGGTTTTCCCCCAAATTTTATCCCATAAGGTTTTTTGTTTGTTTGGTTTGGTTTGATTTATAGTATTTTTGTCTTTCCTCTATTTGGTGAAGGTGGGGTAATGTGTCTGAACAGGATGGCAAAGAGCTGCTGACCTCAAGGGAAACACCCAACCCAGCAACCCCAGAGGTAGGGGGTTTTTCTTAAGGTTGGGTCAAAGTACCCTACTGTACATCTATATTACTCCTGTGCCTGTCTTCTTTTTGTCAATATTCCCTTTTATTCACACCCTCTCCTTTCTCTCTCTCCTTTTTAAAAGCATCCCTTCATGTTTTTTGATCTTCTCATCCTTCTGTTCCTGTAGCAAAAGAACTCATCAAAACTTTAGGCTAGTGGCACAGTAACTTAATGAGCAAGAGGAAATGAAAGGAAAATTAGGGCAAGGAAACAGATAAAAGAATACTCACAAGGAAGAATCAGCAGAAAAATCCTGGCAACATGAAATACCAGTCCAGAGAACCCCCCCCCCCACCAAAGGACTGTGAGGTAGCTACTACAGAGGGTTTCACCTATAAAGAAATGTTAGAAATGACAGAAGGAAAATTTAAAATATAGATGATGAAAACAATGAAGGAAATTGATGAAAAAGTGGAAAATAACCACAAGGAAATCCAAAAACAGAATCAAATAAGAGATCAACAATATGAAGAATAGAGAAAGGATATAGCAGAGAAATTGAAGGAGTCAATTAGGGAACTTAAAGATGCACTAGAAAGTATCAACAACAAATTAGATCATGCAAAAGAAAGAATCTCAGGGATAGAGGACAATGCTCTTGAGATAACTCAAATAGTTAAAGAGACAGAAAAGAAGAGAGAGAAGGCAGAACATTCACTGACAGAATTATGAGACTTTATGAAGCATTCAAACATATGAGTTATAGGTATCCTAGAAGGGGAAAAAGAACTCCCCAGAGTAGTGGAAGCCATTCCAGAGAATTTATAAATGAAAATTTCCCAAATATCACCAAAGATTCTGACACACTCCTTTCAGATGGATATTGGACCCAAGGTCACCTTAACTCAAATAGAGCTTCTCTAAGACACATTGTGGTGAACCTGTCCCAAGGCAAGACAAAAGAAAAGATTTCACAAGCTGCTAGGAGTAAGCACCAATTGACCTACAGGGGCAAATCCATCAGGGTGACCACAGACTTCTCTAGTAAAATTTTCAAGCAGGAAGATAATGGTAATTTACCTTTAATCTACTTAAACAGAACAATTTCTAGCCCAGAAATCTATATGCCTCTAAGCTAAGCTTTACAATTGATGGAAAAATCAAATCTTTTACTGATATGCAAATATTGAGGAAATTTGCCACAATAAGACCAGCTCTACAGGAAATAATTCAACTTGTTCTACACATTGACCATCACAATGGAACACCAGCAAAGTAAACACCCAGAAATTAAAGGACAGAACCTACCTTCCACATTGATGCAAAAGACAAAACTAAGAATGCACTTTCACAAAATAAGATGAATAGAATGCTACCGTACTTATCAATTATCACAAGAAATGTTAATGGCTTGAATTCCCTACTGAAGAGGCATAGATTGGCTGATTGGATTAAAAAACACAACCCATCCATTTGCCATTTGCAGGAAGCACACCAAGCCTCAAAAGACAAATTAAAACTCAAGAGTTAAGGGTTGGAAGATAATTTTTCAGGCAAATGGAATCCAGAAGAAAAGAGTGGTTGCAATCTTATTTTCAGATACATATAGATTTAAATCAAAATTTAATCAAAATTTAATTTCAGATACATATAGATTTAACTAAAGTTAAAAAAGACAAAGATGGTCACTTCATACTAGTCAAGGGAAAAATACAACAAGAAGACATGTCAATTCTAAATATTTATGCACTCAACTTAAATGCTCCCAGATTCTTGAAATAGACCTTACTTAGTCTGAGCAATATGATATCCTATAACATCATAATACAGGGGACTTTAGCACTCCTCTTGAGAGCTGAAGCCATCCTCTAAACAGAAATTAAACAAAGATATAAGGGATTTAAATGAGACCCTAAAACAACTGTGCTTGATAGACATATATAGAATATTCAATCCCCAAAATAAAGAGTATATATTCTTCTCATCAGCCCATGAAACATTCTCCAAAATTGAGAAAATATCCTAGGACACAAAACAAACCTCAATAGGATCAAGAGAATTGAAATTTTATCTTTTATCTTCTCAGACCACAAGGCACTAAAGGTAGAACTCAACTCCAACAAAAATGTTCAACCCCACACAAAGGCATGGAAATTAAACAACCTTATGCTGAATGACAGCTGCGTGCAGGAAGAAATAAAAGAGGAGATCATTAACTTCCTTGAGCACAACAACAATGAATACACAAGCTACCAAAATCTGTGGGATATAGCAAAAGCAGCCCTGAGAGGAAAATTTATTGCTTTAGTTGCCTACATTCAAAAAAAACAGAAAAAGAGTGCATCAACAAACTCAGAAGCCATCTTATGGAATTGGAAAAAAAAAAAAAAGAAATCTAAGCCAAAAGTCTATAGAAGAAAAGAAATATCCAAAGTTAAATCAGAGATTAATGAAATTGAAAACAAAAGAATCATTCAGAAAATTATGAAACAGGAGTTGGCTTTTTTGAAAAAAAAAAAAATCAAATAGATAAATGTTTGGCCAGACTAACTAGAAATAGAAAAGTAAAATCTCTAGTAACCTCAATCAAAAATGACAAAGAGGAAATAACAACTGATGCCACAGAGATACAAGAGATTATCTCTGAATACTACCAGAAACTCTATGCCTAGAAAACTGACAATGTGACAGAAATGGATCAATATTTGGAATCATACCCTCTCCCTAGACTAAGCCAGGAAGAAATACATCTCCTGAACAGACCAGTTTCAATCAGTGAGAAGAAAGAAACAATAAAAAAACTCCCAACAAAAAAAATGCCCTGGTCTGGATAGTTTCACACCAGAATTCTATCAAGCCTTCAAAGAAGAGCTTATTCCCATACTTCAGAAATTATTCCAAAAAAATTGAGGAGGAAGGAATCTTCCCTAACACATTCTATGAAGCAAACATCACCCTGATACTAAAACCAGGAAAAGACCCAACTAAAACTGAGAACTTCAGACCAACTTCACTAATGAATATAGATTCAAAAATTCTCAACAAAATCCTAACTTATAGCTTATCATCAAAAAAGCCATACATCATTATCAAGTAAGTTTCATCCCAGGGATGCAAGGCTGGTTTAACCTATGCAAGTCCATAAACATTATTCACCATACCAACAGAAGCAAAAGCAAAAATAAAGACCGTATGATCCTCTGAATAGATGCAGAAAAAGCCTTCAATAACATCCAAAATCCTTTTCTAATTAGAACACTGAAGAGTATAGGCATACGTGACACTTTTCTTAAACTGATCGAAGCTATCTATGCCAAACCCACAGCTAATATCTTACTGAATGGAGTTAAACTGGAAGCTTTTCCACTTGGAACTGGAACCATACAAGGTCGCCCTCTGTTGCCATTACTATTCAACATTGTGCTAGAAGTTCTAGCCAATACAATTAGGCAAGACAAGGAAATGAAGGACATCCAAATGGGAGCAGAGGTCAAACTCATCCTCTTTGCTGATGATATGATCTTATACTTAGAGAACCCCAAAGACTCAACCACAAGACTCCTGAAAGTCACCAAAAAATACAGTAATGTCTCAGGATATAAAATCAATGTCCACAAGTCAGTAGTCTTTGTATACACCAGTAATAGCCAACATGAGAAGCTAATTAAGGACACAACTCCCTTCACTATAGCTTCAAAGACAATGAAATAGCTGGGAATATACCTAACAAAAGAGGTGAAGGACCTCTATAAAGAAAATTATGAAACCCTAAGAAAGGAAATAGCAGAGGATATTAACAAATGGAAGAACGTACCAAACTCATGACAGGAAAGAATCAACATTATTACAATGTCTGTACTTCCCAAAGCAATCTACCAATTCAATGACATCCCTTTTAAAATACCAGCATCATACTTTCAAGACTTGGAAGAAAGGATTCTGCATTTTGTGTGGAATCAGGAAAAACCCTGTGTAGCAAAGGTGGTTCTTACTAATAAAAAGCAGGGGGTATTAGCATACCAGATTTTAGCCTGTACTACAAGGCCATAGGAGTCAAGATAGCATGGTACTGGCACAAAAATAGAGATATAGAATCAAATAGAAAATCAGGAAACAAAACTAACAACTTACAACCACCTAATCTTTGATAAACCAAAGAAGAACATACACTGGAGTAAAGACTCCCAATTCAATAAATGGTGCTGGGAGAACTGGATATCCACATGTAAAAGACTGAAACTGGACCCACACCTTTCCCCACTCACAAAAATTGATTCAAGATGGATAAAGGACTTAAATTTAAGGCATGAAATGATAAAAATCCTCAAAGAAATCATAGGAAAAATACTGGAAGATATCAGCCTGGGGAAAGACTTTATAAAGAAGACTGCCACGGCAATAGCAACAACAAAAATAAACAAATGGTACTTAATGAAACTGAAAAGCTTCTGTACAGCTAGGGAGACAACAACCAAAATAGACAACCTAGCCAATGGGAAAGGATATCCACATATTTGGAATCAGATAAAAGCTTGATAACTAGGATCTATAGAAAACTCAAATTAATCCACATGAAAAAAGCCAACAATCCCTTATATCAATGGAGAAGAGACATGAATAGGACCTTCTCTAAAGAATACAGCTGAATGGCGAACAAACATATGATAAAATGCTCATCACCCCTAATTATTAGAGAAATGCAAGTCAAAACTACTCTGATATATCACCTAACCCCAGAAAGAATGGCCCACATGACAAAATCTCAAAACTGCAGATGCTGGATCAGATGTGGAGAGAAAGGAACACTTTGACACTGCTGGTGGGACTGCAAACTAATACAACTTTTTGAAAGGAAGTATGGAGAATCCTCAAGAACTTAAGCTAGACCTCCCATTTGATCCTGCAATCCCATTACTGGGCATCTACCAGAAGGAAAAAAATCCTTTTATCATAAGGACATTTGCACAAGACTGTTTGTTGCAGCTCAATTTACAATTGCCAAAATGTGGAACCAGCTTAAATGCCTCCCAACCCAAGAATGGATTAACAAACTGTGGTATATGTAAGCCATGAAATACTATACAGCCATTAAAAATGGAGGCTTTACAGCCTTTGTATTAACCTGGATGGAAGTGGAACACATTATTCTTAGTAAAGCATCACAAGAATGGAGAAGCATGAATCCTATGTATTCGATTTTGATATGAGGACAATTAATGACACAGTGAGTGGTGGGGGAAGGAGAGAGCAGAGAGAGAGAGGAGGGAGGGCATAGGGGGAAGGAAGACCAGAGAGAAGGAAAAGGGAGGGTGGTGGGTCCTGGTGTGTGACACATCTTTGGGGGTCAAGGAACAATTGTAAGAGGGACTTTACCTAACAAATGCAATTAGTGTAACCTGGTTTCTGGTACCCTCAATGAATCCCAACAATTAAAGAAAAAATAAAGAATCATGATGAATCCAATTTTGTGTTCCTGAAATAGTCCCCTTGTGAAAAAAGAATAAAATGAGGTCTTTTGGTGTTCTAATTTGTCCAAAAGATGCAGTTTAGACTAGGCAGAAGGGAGCATTGACATTTATTCTATTTTTTTCTAAACTTAGTTATTGATAAAAGTTGATTGTTTGAGAATTTGACTCAATATTTGTTCATGGAAGCCTGAAACTCAGGCAGTATAATGTGCTGAAGGGTAAGTGTGGTGGTCTGGAAGTCAACTTTTTGTTGCGTCATAGTATTCTATAATATTGGTTAAAAGCAGCAGCAATGTTTTGGAAACAAAATAAGCAAATGAAAATATAAGAGAAAATGATGCTAATTTTCCACCATTGTCATTAATAAAAACTCCTTATAATAATATTTTATGTCATGTCATTATAAAGACAGTGGCCTCCTAATGTATTTATAGTATGTTATTGACAAAATTCAAACTATTGACAAAAACAGAACAAAGTACAATAGTGTATTCCATGAAAATATTAATATTAACCACTTAAATTTTACAGAATTATTTAGCCCTGATAAAATCATACTTTTGTCATCATAATTAATGTTAATTGCCTCTTCTTGATAAATAATCATCAAGTCCATCATTCTTCTAAGTTCTGTCATGATCCATAATAATAAAACCATGACCTTATTATACAAAAGGGTAATTATTTTCCTCTTCGCTCTTACAAGTGGGCAATCATCCAATTCCTCTAAAAAGAAGATATATAAAAAAAAAATCCAGATGAAAGTAAAAAGAAAGCCAGAGACTCATTTTTTTCTTATACATTTAAATTGGTGTCTTGCTTGATTCTGGCATTGATACCATGGATGTAGATTTTCAAGCATATTAATAATCGGAGACTTATCTTAAACTCACAGAGCTTAAGAAACATATCCATAGACTCAAAGACAGATGTAAAGTTAATCAAAGCTCTGAAGAGTCCTGCTATTTTCAGCAGACTTTTTTCAATAAGATTAAAAAGAGTTCAATAATAATCAATACCTCAAGAGTGAAGTCACATAAAATTTGCTTGTCACATAAAGACTTACAATGAGAGCCCAACCCTTCTGTTGCTCAAGTAGAAAGACATGAAAGCTTTGAATGTATATTAAATGAACAATCGGGCGTGTATTTTTAAAGGTTATCCTTCCTAAGGTATGAAAAGCTGCTTGCAACGGAAGGTTGATAGAAGCGAATGACTTGATACAGGACTTCCTCTGAACAAGTTTTCAATAAAGTTACTTTATTAAGATTGCATTGACTAATTGCTTTAGCCTTCTGCACAGCCGGGATCTGTAACCACTTTGAAGTTATACTTGCAGTATGCAGTTATCTTAAAATCTTGAAATTGGGAGGAAAGAAGTTTCTCTAAGTTAAGAAAGCTACATGATTTCTTAAAATTCCTAAATAGAACCCCTTCAAGTAAGAGATATATATCTTGGAATCTGCCATATACCATCATTATGAATCCTAAAAGACTTTAAGTGAAGTTTAATTAGCGTCCTGTAAACACTTTCAGGAAACATTTGTAATCCTTCATAAGGTTTGAAGAAAATGGAATTTATTTTTTATTTGTTTAATTAGTCACCATCTAAGTAGTCCAGTTCTATTTGGATTACATTATTAAGCTACAGAAATCAGTCAACTTGCATCAGGTCTTCAGAATGACTGTATTTGAAGAGAAAAACAAATTTTTAATTACAAAACATAACAAACTTGTATTCACATGTATCAGTGATTCTCAGCCTGAAGTGACTTGTTCCCCACTCTTCCAGGGAATATTGGGCAATGACTGGAGACATTTTTGGTTGTCACAAGTGGGGAGCCTCATACTGCATCTAGTATGTAGAGGTCATCGGTGTTGAGGTTGACACAACCTGACACAGATGAAAATATATTTCAAACCAAATAAAACTGATTTTAATAGTCTATCTTTAATTCTTGTCATCAGTGTGAAGTCAAATATTTATTATAGTATACATAGTTTGCAGTACCTAATAGATTATCGACTGATCTATTATTTAGATTGTTGACTAAGGATTTTCTCAAATTTAAGCTACAAGCTCAAACATACAAATTATTTGCTCTCTGTTAACCACTTATTTAACTGAAATAAATAAATGCTTCTCCCAGTTAAGGAAATAGCACATTGTGAAAATGAACTATTCAACATATTTTTTAGGTTTATTGGTTTCTTAACTTATTTTGCTTTCATGGTTTGAAATTGGAAAAGTGACTCTCACTTGCTAAGATTTCAGCAGAAGTGTTGTGTTCTGGGAATAACTTCCTCGGGTGTTCAGCACTGTAGACCTCTGAGGCTGGAGAGGCTGAACATCATGGAGATGTCTGATTGATATGACAGAGCTCTAAGTATAAAATCAAACTCAAGAAACAGACATTTAAAATGTGTATGCCAGTCCAATTCCTTAGCATATGAATTCTCAAAATATTTTCCACATTATGAGAAAAACTCTCTTCTCTAAACTGTTGTTCTTACAAGCTGTTTTATGAATTTTTTTATTGTTTGTATTAAATGCCCATAAATTTGTGCACTTAATACTGTTTGCTATCATAGCAGTGCTACACAGCACATGTACGGTAGAGGTAGGCATCAAAGAAGTAAAAATACGCTCTTAGAGTTTACATACTGGTTACTACCAAATGATTAAAGTATGCTGAGCAATTTTGAGTGATTACAGAATAGTGAATGATTCATGACCAAATTTTATCAGAAGCAAGGGTATAATTGTTAAGAAAGTGGAATGAAGACTGTATGTGGAATGATAAAGAATATATGAAAATTAGAGTTGACCTTGAAGTGTGATGCCAAAGCATGAATTAAGTTTGTGCAATATAAAAGTTCAGATAAGGCAGGGTAAAAATAAAGATGCTAACAAGGGTTAAAACAAAAATGTAAGGGAGAGGAAAAAATAATATGTCTTCCGAATATTTGCTTTGTTTTTTTAATAAGATAAATTCCATATAACTTTTTAGTTCTTCTCTATAGCGTATCTATGGATAGTTAATAGATAGATAATCATTTTAGTAATTGCATCAATTTATCAAGATGAAAATATTTATCCCATCAATAGTTTTGAAGGGTTATTATTGTACTATGTCTTGCAAATAATCACTCTCAGTTTACATATCACTCTTGGAGCAAAGATGTTTAATTGCATAATGTTAAGTCATTAAAATACTATTTGAGCTACATAAATTAGTTCTTCTAGTGAATAAAATTAAAACTAAAAGTCTATGGCATAATGTATAACAAAAATTTGATTATATCTATTTGGTTATATATATGTTAACTATTACATCATAATGCTTACATAATTTCATTATGTTCCTAAATTATTATCAATTTACTGTCTACCACTTACTAAGAGATTAGTGTATGTTACACACTGGGGCGATCATTTCATATATAGCTGAAGAAAAGAAATATTGCTATTTAAAAAACCATAGCTACCTCATAAAGCTGGTGGCTTGTAGTAAAACAAAGGCTCTTTTGTTCTTCTTAGAAACTTTGATAATGATGAATTTGTAAAGATAAACGAATGGTGCTGTTTAAAGGGGTTGACACATTTTCCTGAAAAAAGGCAAAAATTTGGAGTTCCTGTGGGTGAGGAGGAACGCAGCGGGATGAAAATGTGAGCAGTTTGGCAGGAAGCTACAGGGAGACAGGATACGTTTTGGAAATGGCCCAGAAAAGCTTTAATTACAAAATACCTAGTATTCAATTTAAAGCATTTTGCATTTTTTGTGAAACTGACTCTATCTATCTGTCTATCTGTCTGCTATGGTTTGAGTGTGTCCCCACCAAAATGCCTGTTGGAATCTGATTCCCAATGTGGCAGTGTTGGGATGTGGGGCTTACTGAGAGGTGCTTGGGTCAAGGAAGTGCACCTGTCATGGGCAGGCTGTCGCTCTCTCCTTGAGAGGATGGTAAGAGAGAATGGATTAGTCTCACGGCAGGGGCTGCTGTCAGCATGCCCTGCTTCTCACATGTGTTCAGGTGCCTGCTTCCCCTTCTACTTTTTAGGAGTTGAAGCAGCATGAGGGAAAGATTGGAACTTAGAAACTGGTTAAGTACCCATGATCAAAATGCTGAGATCCTTAGCAAATGGGCTGCCTGATCTTGAACTTCCTACCTCCCAGAATTGTGAGCCAAATAAACTTATTTTCTTTATAAATTACCCAGTCTCAGATATTCTGCTATAGCAACACTACACAGACTAAGAGAAAATTTGTATTGAGGAGTGGGGGATTGTCATACAGATACCTGGACATGTGAAAGCAGCTTTGGAATTGGGCCCTGGGTAGTGGCTGAAAGAATTTGAAGGAGCAGCCCAGAAAGAGCATGTACTGTAAATGTCATGTTAAGGGTGATTACAATGAGGGCACAGAAAATTAGAAGACTAAGGAAAGGTTGGAACGTTTCAGAGATGCGTTAAATAGTCATGACCAAAATGCTGATAGAAATTTGGTCAGTAAAGGCCATTATGATGAAGTCTCAGTTGGAAATGAGAAGTATTGTATTGGGAACCGGAGTAAAAGGCAATTGCAAAAAAACTGGCTGCCTTGTGTCCATGCCCTAGGGCTTTGTGAAAGGCAGAAAAAACTCAAGAGTGAGGAACCAGGATTTTGGCAGAAGAAATTTCTAAGAAAAATATAGAGGAAGTTGTATAGTTACTTTTGGCCACTTATGCTGAGATTTGAGAGCAAAGGAATAATTTAAAGATAGAATTTATAATTAAAAGGGAAGCAGAAAGCAGAAAATTGAAAAATTCATTGCCTGACTATGTAAGGTGTGAAAAGGTATGTTTAGGAGAGAGTGCTAAGAGTTTCACCCAAGGACCCTTTGCTAAGGAGATTAACGGAAATAAAAGGGACCAGTGCTACACCTCAGGACAATGGGGAAAAGGCCCAGAGGAGGGCAGAATGATTATGGGGAAGAAACCTGGGATGATCTCCATAGGCTCCCTGTTCAGGACTGCTCCAGACAGTGTTGCCTGCATCTTGGGGCCCTAGTCACTCCAGCCATGGCTCAAGTGGCTCTAGGTGTGGCTCTGGCTCTGCTTCAGAGGCACAGGTTGTAGGTCTTGGCAGTGCCCTGTTGATTCAGAGGGACAGGTTGTAGGCCTTGGCCGCGTCCCTGTTGACACGGTGCTGATTCTATAGGCCTGCACAAGGCAAAAGCAATGGAGGCTTGGCTCCCTCCACCTAGATTTCAAAAGATGTGTAAGACTGCGGAAAACCCAGGGAGAAACTTGCCTCAGGGATGGAGCTGCCAGGGATACTCCACCAGAATGCCTAGTGGGGCTGTGGGAACAGGGCCACTGACCCCCAACCCCCAGAATGGTTAAGCCACCAGCAACGTGCAGTGCCCACCTGGGATAGCTGTAGGTGCTAAGTTCCAACTAGTAGTAGCAGCCACATGGATTACACTTAGAAGCCTTGGAGGAGAGGCAGATCGAGGCCTTGGTGGGGTTTGGGGGGTGTCCAACCCCTGCCACTGTGTGTCTAACAGGTGGAATATGGAGTGAAAGATTATTTTGGAGTTATAAGATTTAATGTCTGCCTTGCTTGGTTTTGAGCTTGCTTTGGGCCAGTCACTCCTTTCATGTATATATACACACACAACTTGTATATGTGTGTGTGTGTATGGATATGTGTATATATATGTAAAGGAGATATATATATCTCCCTTTTGATATGGGAATATTTTAGCCTATGTATATCCCACCATTATTTTTTAGAAGTAGATAACTTGTTTTTTGATTTTTCAGGCTTACAGTTAGAGGCAGGTTACCTTGAGTTTCCATGACACTTTTAACAGTTATGAGCTGGTGGTAGAACAAGTTTTGACAATAGGGGAAGGGAGATTATATGTTGTATGAGAGAAAAGCCTGAGTTTTAAGGGGTCAGGAACAGAAGGCTATGGTTTGAGTGAGTGTGTCCCCTCTGAAATTCAGGTTGAAATTTGATTGGCAATATTGCAGTTGGGAGATGACACCTAGTGGGAGATGTTTGCTTCATAGGTCAAATCTCCATCACAAGAGTGGATTATCACTTTTGCAGAAGTGAAAGCAGATTGTTACAAAGTTAGCACAACTTCCTTTGTGTGTTTTTTCGCATGTACCCATTTCCACTATTTTTTTTTTTTTTTTTTTGCAGTTTTTGGCCAGGGCTGGGTTTGAATCCACCGCCTCCGGCATATGGGGCCGGCACCCTACTTCTTTGAGCCACAGGCGCCACCCCCTATTTCCACTTTTAACCGTCAACTGAAGTGGCACAAAACCCTTAGTAGATGAGCGGCCTAATCTTGGACTCAAAGAGAGTCAAATAAACTTCTCTTCATTACAAATTACCCAGAATCATGAGCCAAAGAAACTTCTCTTTGTTAAAAAATTACCCAGCCCCAGGTATTCTGTTATAGCAACACAAAACAGACCAAGACACTTCTATCATCATCTTCATCTATTTCTTCCCGCCATGATGGTGATTATCATTTATGTATGTAATTCCCTGTCTAATTTGTCGAAATCTACCTTCTGTCCCTAAAGTGCATTATATATGCACAAAGTCCTCATAGGAGTAATTCACCCAGTGGCAATAGGGAAAAGACTGAGTTCCACATCTTGAAGGAGCAGCAAGCACAAGATAGACATGGTCTCATGCTAACTACAGGAGGGGCGGCAGAGGCTGAGACTCACATCTGACCAGGACATGATATTGAGCATAAGCACTCTGCAGTAATCCTAGCACTGTGGGAGGCTGGGGCGGTGGATTGCATGAGCTCAGGAGTTTGAGACCAGCCTGAGCAAGAGTGAGACCCTATCTCTACCAAAAAATATAAAAAACTAACTGAGGGAAAAAAAACCATTCATAGAGCAAAGGAAGGAGGGCAAAGTTTATTTCCAAACTTCCTTTCACTCCACTGACTAATTTTTGAAGATTTATAAGGAGTAGAAGAACAATAAAACCTATCAGAATAGACTAATAATAATAATAAAAAAATAGCTGGGTATGTTGGCAGGCCCCTGTAGTCCTAGTTATTCAGGAGGCCAAGACAAGAGGATCTCTTGAGCTGGAGAGTTAGAGATTGCTGAATAAATGCTTTTTATTTAGCTAAAGTAATATATTTCAGGTTCTGATAAGGTTACTTCTAACTTTATTGTTCTGGGAGAATATATAGGTAAAGTAGCTACTTATTGAAAATTGCTAAATATTCACCCGACACAACTATTTTCTCAAAGACTCAACTAATTGATATGGTTAAAAAAAAAAAAAAAAACAGTGTTGAGCAAGATAGAACATTTATTGGCTGCCCGACTTTGGAAAAACACTTGAATGGTGTTGGTAATTTGGAGATATGAATATTTTAGAAGGTAACTGTGGGTTTAATTCAGATCGAATGTACCTTTGCCCATCCAAGTTACTGGTACACGGAAAGGAGGTCAATGGAAGTTCATTCATTCTTCTTTTCTTAAATTTCATTGTATAGAGGTCTTAGAATAAAAATGAAGAAATTCCATATGTTCCCTGTGAGATGTTAGCATACCTCTAATCTATCCAGTATACTCGATGACAAAGTTTGAAAACAAAAAAAAAAACTTATTACTAGCTGTCAGCTTACTCAGGACAAGCTGTAAAAGAATGGGATATGAGACAAGCAAATATTTATGGTTGAGTTTAGAAGAGTCTAAAAAGAAAGCTTCTCTCCCAGTTTGGAACAATAGTAAATGACTCTCAGTTTCTAGGAGCTAACATGTAGCATGGATAAATTGTCACGGAGCAAAAAGAAAAAAATGGTTAAGACACAGAAAATAGGAACATAGGGAGATTCGGTCGTTTATCAGAAAGAAATGGAACACAATGTTATTAATCAGGATATCAAAGTACATTTTGTGTGTGTACGTGCATGTCAGCGTTATAAACCATCCTTTCTTTGTTTATTTAGCAAGCCTTGCGTGCTAAGCAGCCATTCACTAGGTTTAGTGCAAAACTTACAAACTCCCGGGGAAGACAAATGGAAGAACTGCCTCCCTGCCTCTCTGGTGTGAAGAACTGCAGGGGCCCTTGAAGGGAAGGTAAAGCACGATTCTAGAGGGGGAAAAAATGCTGCCGCCATTATTGCCTTCCACCCCCTATCTCCACTTGGAGTAACTTCCTGCCATAAGGTGGAGCTAGATCCTATCAAGAGAAAAGTATCGGTTATAAGATCTGGCAAAAGTTCACTTAGATCATTTGTTCACTTGGCTTGTGATTTTAAAAAGTTAAACTGCATGTCAGCCACCCCCAACCCAGCACCAAGTGATGTAGGAAGAGTTGTTATCTTGGTGCTGCTAGGATTTTAATGTGGCGAAAAGGTGTGTGAAGGCAAGCAGGACCTTGTGTTTTAGCTTATGCTGTAAACACAGCTTCAGGGGAAACTCTTTGAAGTACTGAGATCTGAGGTGGCAGGTTTTGAAGCCCCCAGAGGAGGTACAGAGAAACCACAGGTATCTGATAGTGTTTGCTCTTGAGTAAATTTTCCACAGCATCAGAGTGTTGACAAACAAAATAAAAAAAAAAGTGCTTTATTTAAAAGAGGATATTGTTGAATATCTTTTGTTAAATAGGAGGTTGCTGGAATTTATGAAGCTGAATTTTCTGAGCTGCAAGAGAGGGTTAGCTTCTCAGTGTGTAACTGTGAGAGGTATGGCCGTGAAAACCCCCAACTGAGTTATCTGTAAAACCCTAGCATCTCCACCCAAAGGAAAAAATGATCCCCTGAAGAGCCAGAGCACTACGGGTTTCCTGATAACACATCAAGGGTAATCGAGATAAAGGAGAATGGCTCAACAGGAGAGTGCTGCATGACTCCCTGGGCAGTGCTCTCGATCTGGAAATCAATTAAAGGGCAAGGTACACCGGCTCATAGCCAGTTTGGGATTTCCTTAGTAGAGATTTGCATAGAAAGCTTTCAAACAACTAAAACCTATTGTAAAATCAGAGTTGGTCTTGTTGGAGAAAACTCTTTAACCAGTAGACACTGACTAATATTGGAAATGATTATTAGCAAAAAAAAAATCATCTACTGTGAGAATCTGTTTTGCTCTATTGATAACATAACTCATCTGAACACGTGCAACATAAAGACAACGTGTAATCCATCCTTTACAGCCTTTGTGGACTCTCCACACGCTTTAACAAACAGGTAAAGGTGTTATTAGAGATGGGTTGGTATTAAGAGCTTCGTGTTGTCAAATAATAAAATCAACACTCTTGAGAACAATGTCAAGATGAAGGAACAGAGTTAGGAGAAATAATGCAGCTACTTCTCTGAATATTCACGCTCGTCAGGGTGCTAGATACTTTATAGCACTACCTAATTTAATCCTCATCATAATCATGCAATGATTGCACATCGTAATCATGCCACAAGCTCTTGTGACTTTCACCTACTACTTTTAAATTCCTGCCTATGGCCACACAACTACTACATGGTAGAACCAGGAATACAAACTCAGTAAGTGCGATGCCACAGTTCTCAAACTACTGTATATTTGCATAAAGACAATTTCTATTATTAAACTAGTCTTTCAAGCAGTGTGTTTATATTCTTGTGTTGCCTATTTACAGGCTAGCTAACCTTTTCTTTTCTAAAAGCTCACTCAAGAGGGCATGGTTTCTTCTATGTCTGAATCATCCCTGGCTCCTCTTAAAGCCTTGTGCATTACAGTTACACAATCAACATTTTCTGAATATGTAACTCTCAGTCCAACTGGGAAACCTGTACATACAATGACTCATCCTTTTCATTTATATAATATTCCTCCCCTCCCACCTCTTTTCTTTTCTTTTGTATTTTCATTTTACCCTGACAAATGCATGATTTTTTTTTAAATGCGCTTTTGTTGTTAAAATAGGACTCTTATCCATGCCCCCAGGCATTTTGTCTTCTAACTTTGAAGGTCTTTCTGCTTTCTCTACTACAAAACACAGCTCACCAGCCTTTGCCTCTTGCTACTCCCCTGAGTCTCAGAACTATAGACTCACACTGTAGGGAACTGTCCATCCATCCAGAGCACCTGGGGTTTAAGGTGTAAGCAATTTGACTGTAATTGCTTCTTCTCAGCAGTTACTCCTTGAAGTGGCGGAGGGGGACATTTGGTTGGTTCTCTTTTTCCATCTACATAAATAGGTATTGGAACCAAGTCCAAAGAGCATGGTGGATTTATTTAGAAATAAATGTTACCCCCATGACAAGAGTTTTTAGCTATGCTTTTGTCTTTTTTATTTTTTGCTTATGTTTTATCAGAAACTAAGTTCACTCTTCCTGTTTACATTTGATCCATTGATTTCTCAGGGAGGGGGAATTCAAACACAGTTCTTAATGTTATATTATTTAAATAAATCATGTTTTTCCCCCTCAAATCTCCATTTTGAATGAAGCATGATAGCATGACTGCTTTATTGAAGTAAACTGCTCTTTCTTAAGCTGGAGGTAAAAAGTATCCTTTTCCGTTATAAGTTTTTAGTTCTCTTAAATCTCTTGATTAGTTTTTGGAAGAGGAGAACAGATTCAGTTTTCATTGACAGAGAATGGATGGATATGTAAGTACCTTTAGTGTATTTTCTTCCATTTGTCCTTCATTTCTATTTTACGTGAAGGATCACACTAGTATGATCTTGGTTCTCAAGAAAACTCTTCTATAAGTAACAAAATATCTTCACAAATACTTCAGTGGAGAATGAAGAGAATTTTGAAGTGTATTGAGACAAAAATCAAGTACAAGCTCTACATAGAAAAGTGATGGTATGATAATCCAGATTGACCTGACACAGGTTAAAATATTGACAATGGACTCTAGGGATTAACACTCCCTCTCAAGCTGCTGGGGGAAACTATAACCACCTCAAAGTAGGAGTGTGGAATTTTGTTCATTATATATTATGTGTAAGGGCGAACATCAATTTTTAATCTGTGGTCTCTCTATTGTAAAATTCATATTTGCCATGAAGCAGTAGCACAAAAAACACAAACACTGATAAGAATTTCATGTTATCCCCTTGAAAATGCCGTTTTCCTCTGAGAGCCTTCTCTCCCAGCATGCTATCCTTTTACCATACTTCTTGAAAGGGTGACTGTCTAACTTATCTAAATAGGTACACTTTTAGAAATGAAAGTGGGTGCCGTTTATAATTACACTAAGCCATAGGCATAAATTGAGACTGTCTTGGGAAAACTGGGACAGATGATCACTATTCTTATACGCGTAACACACTATGTAATTAGGGTGCACAGAATGTCAACATGTCAATTTCTAAGGTCTTGGTCACTCTAGACCTAAGGCCCTGTTACTAAGGCTGCTAAGATACAACTTTGAGAATCTGGAAATGCCATACACACCAAGCTCATATTTTTGTTGTGATTATTTTATCTTGTCCTTGGAAAGGTAAAAGTAGTACATGAAGAAGGAGATTAAGTAATATGTACTACTATCGGGAATCCGGATGTACCCAGAATGAAGAAGACAGAGGGCGGCGTGGGAGGGGGGCGGCTCATCTAAATTCACCAGGACACATTTCTAGCTTCCTCTGAGAAGTCCACAGGAGACAAGAAAAGAACATTGTTCTTGGATGATTTCACTATTCCCTGAACAGCAGATGTCTCTGTATCCTTTGGTCTCTTCTATTCTGTGGGTGATCCCTGGGTATTCCACTTAATTGCATGCCATTTCATCTTTGTTCAGTAATTATACTTGTGCATAGTTATGAGTAAAGTGATTTTCCCTCTATATGCATTAAAGTTAAATTTTGCTCTTGGGGTTTAGTGCATGTGCCTTCCAGTGGCATCAGTGAGAAGCACGTGGGCTTCTTCCTGCCATGTGTGAGAGAAGAATATGGTCAATTACGATGGTGAAATTTACTAAATGTGATGATAAACACTTTTAAAAGCAGCTCAACAAATGATTATGGATTTCACACTTTTACTAATTGCTTCAATTTCTGACTGAAATAAAAATCTTCCACTTGCTTGAGTACTGCTGGGTACAGATCTTGAGAATATATTACAAATATCTACAAAGTATCTCTCACTGTGCCTCTTACTCTTCTCTTCTGGAATCTTTTTTCTTATAAATAGACAAGTTTTAATTTTTTTTTCATATAAAACTTACATTCCTATTTAGTGATATTATTATTTCTATATAGTTATTTAAAATGTCTTTTTTTTCTGTCAATATTCTTCATTATTTCACATACATGTTCCAAATGTGAAGTTCTTTAGGATAAAGGGTAGATTTTGTTTTCATTTCTTATTTCTCACCACTTCACTTCTCAGCTCGAACGTTTCTATCTCAAAAAAGTCTTCTCTGCTTTGTTCCATTCCTCCTTCCCCCAACTAGCCTGATTATTTTCTGTTACACTCTTTCAGGTTGCTCCCTACTTCTTCATTATAGAATTTACCATATTGTATTTTATACTTATGCTTATTTCAGGTTAGTTCTCAGTCAAATACATTTGTATGAGGTCAGGGGATGTGTTGACTTTCTTGTCATTTTATTCCCATTGACTTATAAACATCACATTATATAGTAACTGTTCAAAATCTATGTGAGAAGAAAGGAAGGGATGAAAGGAACAAGGAAAGGAAAGGGAAAAAGATCTTGAGATCTGTTCATCAATGATAATTTCTTTGTTTCTCTTTTTGCATATTTTTTTGCATTGATATATACTATTGTATGCACTTACCATGTATAACATTATTTTTTGAAGTATATGTGCTTTGTGAAATGACTGAGTCTAGCTAATGAACATATGCGTTACTTCACATAGCTATTTTTTGTGGTGAGAACTCTTCACTTCTGCTCTCTTAGCATTTGTCTATCCTTAACTATAGTTACCATGTTGTACAACAGATCTCCTGAACTTCTCCTTCCTGTCTTACTGAAATTTTGCATATTTTGAACATCTCCCCGGAAAACCACCATTTTCTTCCCTACTTTCATGAGGTCAACATTTTTAGATTCCACCTATGAGTGAGATCACACAGTATTTGTTCTTCTGTGCCTTGCTTATTTTACTTAACATAATGTCCTCCAAGTTCATCCTGTCACGAATGACAGGATTTTCCTTTTTTTTTTTAAAAAAAAATATGGTCAAATAGTACAAATAGTATTTGATTGTGTATGTATAGCACATTTTCTTTATCCATTCATCAATTGATGGACACTTAGGTGAATTTCATACCTTGGCTATGTGAATAGTGTAGCAGTGACCCTGGGAGTGCAGATATCACTTTGACAAAGTGATTTCATTGTCTTTATATATATGTATATCCCTAGTAGTGGGATTTCTGGATCAGTTGGTAGTACTATTTTTAATTTTTTGAGAAAATTTTGTACTGCTTACCACAATGGCTGTACGAATTTATATTATCACCAACAATGTGCCAGGGTTCCCTTTTCTCCACACAATGATAATTTCTTTGTGGGAAGTATGGACATTCAGCCCTAGGCCAAGATGCCAATAACCAAGTACTATTTGCTCTGAAATTTCTTTGTTAGTGGTGGTAATTTTATTATTCTGTTTTTATTACCCCTTTTTTCCTAGTTTGAAAATGACGATTATATTTTCCTTTGTTCTTAGCTTTCTTCCCTTTCATTGTTTTCTTTTATTCCTCTTCATTGGAGCCTTCTTATACTTTGGGGGTCTGTTCCATAAGTTGTTAGAAAGAAGTCAGTGGAAGACTGAGGGCTTCACAGAACCTTAATAAAACTTTGCTATCCTACTTTGTTCATAACTCGGTCTGTTTTCTTATTATTCAATAAGCTACCTGAAAACAGATGCTATACTATGATATCTTTCTTTATCTCATCCAGGTCCAATCTCTAGTTTTCCCACTCTACCCTGTGTTCCAGGGATTGTCTTCTAGGCTCCAATCAATGAGAGGTACCAATAGGAGATGACAGGATGAAGACAGAGTTAAGGTAGGATTGATTTCCTGGCTCCTTAGAAGCCGTCCATTCCATTCAGTGCTCTCTGGCCTAGGGCAACTACATCTTTGTCCCCAGTTCCTAAGGCTTAGTAA
The DNA here is from genome assembly GCF_000181295.1 of Otolemur garnettii. Classification (NCBI taxonomy): domain Eukaryota; kingdom Metazoa; phylum Chordata; class Mammalia; order Primates; family Galagidae; genus Otolemur; species Otolemur garnettii. Next base: position 31,630,383 of record NW_003852401.1, read on the forward strand.
AGCTACCCACAGTTAGTAGCTAGGGGGTGCTACATCATTCTTTGTTACTTGGCCAATTTCTTCTGTTTTGCCAGGTTTAAACCTGCTGTTTCCTATATTCCTATTTGTTTTCTTAGTACCCAGCAAAAATTCTACAATTTTCTTGAATGAGGAAATAAATACATTTTGTCAAAAATTCTATTTTACAAACCATAACTCCTGACTCACTTTTTCAATTTTAAAAACAGAAGGGATCAAAAATAGAAGTGGGAGCAGTCGCTCTTACTGATTTCGTGAAGAATGACAGAATATTAGAGTTCCTATTCTAAGCAACTGTTCCTTTAAACATAAATACATGTTAGTTCCTGGATCATTCCATTACTGTGAGATCTCAGATAGAAAAGATACAACCTCTGTGAGCCATTTCATTTTTAAATTACTGTATTCTTTGAAAGGTATAACTTACTAAATAGTTTAAGTCATACTGAATGCTAGTAACAAAATTAAAAGTTGACAATATTTTCATCATGAATTTTGTTGAGATAATTTTGAAAAAAAATTCAAATAAATGAAGAAGATAATAGAAGGACAAATTGGAATACTAGTAATTTAGTTAGTGTGGCTTAGGGAAATACAGTGCCATGTTTGGTCCGAATCGGGGGGTGTACTCTTTAACTCTTTTTATTTGTGAATGAAATGGCCTTTCCCCACAAAACCCAAAAATTTGGCAGAGAGAGTTTCAAATATTCCTTCTCAGGCTTGTATTCATCACATGTTCCTATTGTGAATATAATTTTGCCTGATTTTGTTCCTTTAATACAAAAATCCTTTGGACACTGATTTTTCTCCATATATGTACACAGTTTTGCCACTGTTAGCCGTTAGGTATTTGCTCTTGTTTGAATTTTCTACAAACTATAACATATTTTTTTCCCTTTTAATTTGCCTGCTGATATGGTCAATGTATAATGTTTCATGGGTATTCAAATACTGTAAAGTGTTTATTCTATTAGAAAGGAATTGCTGATGAATATGTGATAATGATTAAAAGGAGTCTTGTTTCCTACATCCTCTAAGGCAGGAAATGACTTCCTTATAATTTTATATTTTCTCTGAAAACAAAATGTATACAAAATTGTGGATTAAGTACCTACATCTTTCTTTGGTTTTATTTATAACTAGCAAAACTATTATATTTTATTATAGAAAGAAGACAGTATATCATGGTAATTCCTTGTGTAGTTTTTCAGTTAAAATTCAGGATTCATCACTCACTTCTGGGTCTTGCTTTCCCTCCTCTACAATGGATAAAAGTATCCGTTCTTTACAGTGGATAAAAATAATACTAACTAATATGCTTGTTATCAGGATTAAAGGAATTATTGCTAGTGAAGCCCTTGAGACTATTTCCTAGAATTTAGTAGGTATTCCAAGCATATGAGATTTTTTTTTAATTCTGAAATCGTATAGTATTTTTGGTCCTTTTCAAAATGGATGGGAGTTTCTGATTTCTATGTTAGTAATTTTTGTAAAGACCATATCATGTTTATTAAATTTCAAAAAGGATGCTTTCTTATCTGATTCATACCTTCTCCATAGTTTTATCTACCACCATGATAATTCTTGTTTTATCAGGTACACAACAAATATTTCTACATATATGAAGGGACATGTTTTTGAGTATATGTCACTTTATTTAACAGGAAAATTGATAACTGAAATTTTCCATTGCTTTCTTCCAAAAGAAAATAATTCTATCATTTTGCTAAAAAGATGTAATACAAGCTGCAGAGCTTCAATTAGCCCTTAGAAAGCATGGCTATTTTCATGAAGTGTGAATGTTCCCTGAGAATGGAAATTTTAAGAACAGAAACTTAATTGAAAGTTAAGATTATAAAAGGGAAACAGGAAGAAGGGAAGAATCATCAAACCACAGTTCATTGAGTGTCTGAAGATGTGACATACTTTGTAGAGACTTAACACTCAGGGTAGAACAGGGCAAAGAAAGACTCAGTTGCCATGCTCCTTTCATTAGATAAAGGGAAAGGAAAAACATATATGCATGTATACAACTTGTATAACTAAAACTTTAGGAGAATCTTGGCACAAAGTAATAAAAAGAAAACTGAACTTGTTACAGACTCACTATGTGACGGTGGCGTGGGGTGTTTCTCCCTCTCCATATGTTGGGGGAAACATAAAAACTTCCTGAAATTGCCTCTAGACAAGATCGTTAGGTCCTTTACAACCTAAGAAACTTTAATTATCGTTGCATTTTTATTTCATTAGGGATACACTGCTTTTAAATTCTTTTTAGTTATTGCATAACCATTAGATTTTGAGAACGAGAAAATAGAGGCATTTGTTAGATGTTTAAAAAAACAACTTAGGTTCAATTCTATTATTTGTGCATGTTGAGGGAGTGTGTTTATGAGCTAGAATTAAAGGACATTACCATATATTTCCATATTAGTCTGAAGACAGTGCTTTGTAGATAAGTGTTTTTTTCCAGGAGTTTGGTGAGCTTGAAATGTATACATATTTTTTTCAAGCTTCTATATTATATAGTATATTTATTATATACATATAATTATTTTGACTAATGCAAATGTATGTAAAAGTGCAATACCACTTAGTTGTTCAGCTCACAAGATCATACCCCAAATTTAAACTCCAGTCAAAAAAGGCGAATGACTGAGAGTTAAAGATTTTCCATGGGCCCTTCTTCAATACTTTCTTTGTATTGCTTAATTGATTTGTTGATGCTTAACATACTTGCTAAAGTCTTTTTATTTGAGGAATGATTAAAAAGTTATTTTAATTACTTGTTTAATAAGATAGAAAATAAACATCATTTCTCTTCTACTGAAAATGCATTTACAAAGTAAATTTCCCAAATTCAAAGATGAGGTCATGCGAGGATGAAAAATAAGATACGCGATATCTTACAAAAACAAAAAGAAATAACAAATAAACGTGAAAACCCACTCCAGTAAGATTTTTTTCTAGCTTACTGTGCTTCATTTTAGATTCTAGAGCCATCATTAGGAAAAACTTGTTTTTCTTTTATCTGTGCTGCGTATTGTACTCATTCTCCTCTAAGCTATTGTAAGCACCCAGGTTCCCAAACTGAAATCCTTTAAAAGCTTCATCTTGAATATCTTTGTAAATATGCTAAACTATCCCCCATCCTCCCTGCCACCGATGAGCAGGCTTCATTGAGATGATATGCAAAATGTCGTTCCTCTACTGTTTCCGCCTCTTCAAAAGGGAAACATTAGTTTCAAGTCAAGATACCTGGAGTCAAGGTGAGGGTGTTGAAGCATCACCCTGTGATTGCAGAGCTCTTGGAGAGGTGCTGCCCTAGCCCAATTCTCATTTTGATTTATTTAAGTTTAGAAATAACAGTATTAAATCAGCAAAGACAAGCAATGAACAAAGCCCTGGAGATGAATTAGCCATTGTCTCTGGTCCATTAATCTCCTCCTCAATTCTAGAGAATTGTGGCTCACCCAGACCCGAAGATCAAATAAAATGCCTAATTGGGAAAATCCTAAACAAGTGTGTCCTGGGGAGCTTGAATTTATTTGTCACCCGCTCAAACAACTGTGTTGTTTATATAAGTCTTTAAAACCCTGATACTTTTCCACTACTATATCTTAATCCCTGGTTCTTGATGCTCAGGAGGGCCATTTAGAGTTGTTTTCAATTAACTAGAATGGAAAGGGGCACTTATTCCAAAAACAGATAGCTGTGTTGTGAGTATTCTGCCAAACATGCTGAGTGGTTTAGATCTAAGCGTCAGGTTTGGGAGATGCTTGGGGATCTCTTTAAAGATAATGGTATCTACTATTTAGCACTTTTGAATATTAGTAAAATGACTGAACATAATCACAATTAAATATGTATTGCAAGGAAGGTTGAGATGCTAAGGTGAAACACGAATGTGATGTAAGGAGCTAAAATAATCACTTAAGGTTTCAGTCCAGACTGGGCAATATTTCATTTAAAATATGCAGGTGGTATGCAGATAATTGAGGTCAAATTTTTATTTCACATAGGACAAAACAGAATGAAAATCAGTCTGCTGAATTTTGTTCACCCAGAGATGGGGCATTCAATTGTACAACCTAAAATGCGCCAATACTTTGCATTCTGTGGAAAAAGCCAAAAGACTAAAAACTAGAAATCCACTAACACCAAAGTGACTATACACACTGTTAATATTGACTCTGCCTGAGTGACAGTTTAAATGCAGTACTCAGCTTGCACAGTGTTTTTCAAGAATTATGTCATTCAATCCTCCCAGGGAATCAGGGACTTCACTAGATAATATTATTAACTCTGTTTTAGATGTGAAGAAATGGCAGCAGCAGCTAGACATTAGAGATTCACCCAAGACTGGTCAGCTAGTGAGTGGTAGAAGTTCATGCTCAAGTCTATCTGCTGCTAAAGTCTATACTCTTGATACGAAACTGTGTGGCTCTTATCACTAAGACAGCAAATTACCAGTAGGTTTGTGGAGTGAGTTGGTTAAATAGACTAGAATAAAAGTTTTAAAAAAAAATCTGTGCATGTTAATTACTAGAAGTTGATAGGGAAGTTGTCTTTATCTGATATGGAAGGTCTTCTGATCCTGAGACTGTGCCTGTAACAACATAACCAGGCAGTTCAGTCAGATGGCATACTGATGACTTACCCTTTTGCATAGGGAATTACTTATACCTTGACTTTGCTTTTATTTTGGTCTTGTCCTTTTAACAAGGTTCTGCCGTTTTAGAAGCATTCTATAAGGGAAGCAATATTAATCCTACAGGTTATTAATTTAGTTAGCCAGTAAGTTAACAAAAATATATTGATTACCTTTTATGTACCAAATATTCTGCTAGCATCTGGGGATACAAATTTGAGCAAAAATAGACACAGTCTTTGTTCTTAGAAAATTTACATTCAAGTGTAGAAGACCAATATTAATCCAGTAATATCGAATACATAAATATGAAAATACTACTTTCCTAAGTGCCATGAAAGTGATACAGTTTACACTATAAGAACATGTGATTGGGAAAACTAATATGGTCTAATAGGGTCAAGAAAGATGTCCTTGGAAAAGCTACAAACAAATGAAGAATGAATAGCAGTTAGTAGAAAGGGAGGGCAAGGGTACCTGTACCATAGGGATAGCACACTCAAAAGACCCCTGGAAGGAAGACGCAAGGTATACGAGGTTGGGCAATTAAGTTCTCAAACTCATCCTAGAAAAAATGCTACAGACCTCATTGCTGAATATCACTATGGTCACTTTTAAGGTTCTCTCTTTGGCCATCTGATGACTGTACACAGTGACTGCAAACCAGAATGTGAGAGAGAGTATAATGGGATACGAGGCTGGAAGGAGGGGTGGATGTCTGACTCCATAGGAATTTGGCTTAGTAATCTGAAATGCCCATTCATTCATTCATATGTACATTCAATACACTGAGTTTGTATAATACACAAATGACTTTGCTAGCTGTGATGGTTGATTTCATGTGTTATGGTGCCCAGATATTTATTCAAACATTATCATAGATATTTCTATGAAGATGTCTTTTGGATGACATTAACATTTAAATTAGTGGACTTTGAGTAAAAGCAGATTACCCTCCATAATGTGGGTGGGCCTCCTTCAATCGCTTAAAGGTCTTCACAGAAGAAAGACTGACCTCCGCTCAGCAAGAAGGCATTCTGCCAGAAAATAGATGCTATGCTCCAAAGGCAACTTTTCCTCCCGGTCTCCAGCCTGCTAGCCTACCCAGAAGATTTTGGATTTACCAAGCTTCCATGGTCACATTAGCCAAGTCATTAAGGTATTCTATCTCTCTCTTTCTCCATATAGTATACAAAGTCTGACAATTAAATACATGAACTCATCCTAGAAAAAGTGCTATATACCTCACTGCTGAATATCACTACCCTAACCTTTGAAGCACTTCCCTTAGGAAGCTATGCAGCCGTGACAGCACCCAGTCTACCCTTCAAAGAGATTTTAGAACTCTTTCTGGAATGGCCATCAGAACTGTCGTCATACTGCCCTTGATGTCCTAACTGTAATCAAAATGTCCTACTTTCAATATTTCCTTTATTGTTGGGTAAAGAAAAAAGTCACTGGGGGCCAGATCAGGTGAGTAGGGAGATGTTCTGATATAGTTATTTATTTACTGGCTGAAACCCCCTCATAGAGAGTCAGTGCTGTGTGGTCTGGTACATTGTCATGATGTCAGAGTCGCGAGTTGTTGATGAAAACTTCTGATTGTTTTTGTCTTTTTCACACAGCCTTTTCAGCACTGCCTAATAGTAAAATGGCTTAATTGTTTGCCTAGTTGGTACAAATTCATAATGAATAGTTCCTTTGATATCAAAAAAGGTTAGCAACACTGTTTTGACTCCTGATTTAGATTGACAGAAATTTTTTATCTTGGAGAACTGGCTGACTTCCATCCTGCCCTTTGAAACTTTGTTTGAGGGTCATATTAACACCAGAGATGACATGGCCCCAGTGTTGTCTTGCCTCTCCCAAAGGTCTTGGCAAACTTGCACTCGCCTTTGCTTTTGTTCATTGGGGAGTTCCTTCAGGATAATTTTTGCACAAACACCTTTCTTTTTCTGTTAAGATTTTCCTAACTGCTTCTCTATTAATGTTGACTTGGTCTGCTGTGCTTCTCATAGTGAGCTGACAATTCTGATGCAAAATTTGTCAAGTGTTTTCGTCAGTTCTGCTCTTTACCGGCTGTCCTGACCTCTCTTTAACTGATTCTCATGCCTCAGAAAATGGTTTAATTCATGTGTACACTGCCATTTTCTTCATGGCATCATTATCCCCATGAACTTGCACTAACATGTCCTTGATTTCACTTCCACTCTTGGCAAATTTAACAAGAAGTTTAATGTTTGTTCATTGTTCTCATTCGAGCTCCAACGTTGTTCTTGCTACAGCACACGAAAATGTGTAGCAACAACAATGAACGCCACTCAGCAGGACACCACCACATGTTGACATGAACACAGCTGTGAGACAAGGCTATACCAAGTTTATGAAACCTTGCAGAGCTCTACTCATGTAAGCATATGGTGGCAAGTCCACAAACTTAATTGTCAGACCTCCTATATTTGATAGATAGATCTATCCTGTTTATTCTATTTCTTTCCAGAACCCCGACTAATCCACTAGGTTATTGGAATGATGGGACACATACCTATTTGGATACTTAAAGAAGAGTTAAAACTGGTAACAAGGATACAAGACATAGAGCATAAGAATGTGAGATGAAGACAAGTAATAAATGTGTCAAATCATCAAAGAATTATGAGAATGAGAGCGCCTGATGAGTGAGTGCTTCCAGGCAAAGTCAAGGAGTTGGTAGGACTGGAACAGATGGGACAAAGGAGGGTGCCCAGGTGTGGCCTGAGAACGGCACAGAGGGAGGACTAAGGGTGGGCTGCTGTCAAGGTTCTGAGGAGACCAACCTCAATACAGGCTTGTGATAATACAATCCTCAAGCTGGGCATTCATCCCTATGTTAAGAGGAGTATCGGAACCCAAAGCCCTTGTTTCCAGAAGGAAGACACTGTGTGGAGGAAAACGGAATGTGTGGCAACCTCGCAGGAAAGGCCAGCTGATAAGATTTCCTTTATGAATTATTCAGAAAGAGAAAATTAAATAACGAGTCTTACATGACAGTCCAGTTCTCTCTGGATGGTTTTCACCTCACAGGGGGATACGGAATAAGATGAGGAGAGCAAAAAGAAAGTAAAATAACCAGTCAGCCAAATATAGCCAGGGAAACAGTGCCTTGGACTCACAGCATGCGGCCTCCAGGAGAGGCGGGCTCCTGCGGGAGCGGTAAAGCAAGCCTTCTGTTTGCTGGTGAGGCGAACCTACAAGAGCGAAGTGCATTGCCAGAGTCCTTTACTGCTCTTTATGCAACTAGGTTAATCTTTTTTGTTCTTTCTTTCTTTCTGGAAAAGAACTCAGAGAGAATTTGACTGTAGGTAATGCCTGGGAAAAGTTCTTTCTTTTATGTACACTGTGGTGCTTGCTGCTATAAAGCCAGTGAGTTAGCCAACTTTGAAGTCATCAGCTCTGATTTAGAACCCATCAGTGGGTTCAGTTCAGAGCGGCAAAGAATCGAGCTGTCCCGTTCTGGGGAGGCATGGCGTGCATTTCCTATGGGCTGCCATAGGCAGGGGTTCATTTGTTCCCCTGGTCTCCACTGCTCTAAATAACAGATTAGCAAGTCGATGCAGCTGACACCTAACCCCGGGTGTTAATTAAAAGTGGCATGCTGTGATCTTTGGGCAAGTGTGGGTGAAATAAGGTAGTAAGACTTCTACAAGGCAAACTGTGATGAGCTTTTACAAACTTTCTCATGTGTTTATGTTGTCAGGACACTGACATAATTTTGGGGGAGGGAAATAGCATATATCTCAAAAAAATTCAGTACCTTGCATTCAGTTGCTGAGAAAGGGAGAGAGGGTACGGACTGTTTTACCTTATTCAGCATCATCACAATGTGTATGAAATTTGCAAAACATGCCAGGTACTGTGCTCAGGAATTTATACGCCTTTCTTTATTATCATGTTGCAACAATATGTATTTGCCCTTCAGTAAGTTCTACGGGGTTTTTATTTTGTACCTGTTGCTAGGAATATTTCTGTGGACAAAATAGGTTATGTTTCTGATCTCAGGCTACATTCTGGTCAGCTGGAGAGGCAATAATCAAGAGTACAGCGAAGTTCCATGGAAGCAGAGGTGTGTGTGTCTCATATTGACTGCTGTTACTCCATCAACTACAAAAGGACCTGGCAAATAGTATAGACTCAACACCATTTGCTAAATACTTGAAAGGTGAGACAATAAAGGTTAGAAAAACTGCATTTACTTGTCCACTACTCTCTACAGCTATGAAATATATATGCCTTCTAGGTATTATTTTTCATATTTTACCAATACGTTCGTCTCCAAATGTGGGGAAATTCTAATTTTAAAACTTAATCTTTCCCCCAGATGTTGACTTGCTTGAATACAGAGGAGTTTCTGTTGCTATTCTCATTATTTGGGGTACAGCTTTCTTTCAATGTCATTACAACCACTGGTCCCAGCTCGTTAAGACAATTTTCACATCAGAAACAATTTCTGGGGCACTGCCTGTATATCACACACATCCTTCTAGGTACAGGAGATTAAAAGTGAATAAACAAAAGAATAAACTACACGGAGCCTTTGCCTCTGTTAGGGAGGCAGAAATTGACAGTAAATAGGTAAGCAAATAGATGTAGGCGATAAGTGAGACATTAGTAAGTTTAATAAAGACGTCAAAATAAGGAAATGTGATAATGAACACGGAGAAGTCAGTGGTCAGGGAAAGCCTCTCTGAGGCGGTAACTAATGTTTGACTTGAGACCTGAATGAGGAAAACCAACCATGGAGTGAAATTCTAGAGAATAGTTCAAGAAGAAGGGATAGTGAGAGACAAGAAAGGGTTTGGCTTTTAAGCTGGTAAAAATATTGCCATTTTTAAAGGGCATGGTAACTTAAATGGCCTATGTAGGAAATTGAAGCTAGACAGGTAGGTGAGAAAAGATATTTTATTTTAATTTCAATGGGGAAGTTTGACTTCTGTAGGTGTTGGTGAGCAAAACAGTCTGATTTATACTAAGGAAAAGTCACTCTGGCTATTGTTGGGCTGGACAGAGTGTGTTGAATGTCGTCAGAATGGCCAGTTAAAAGTTGTTTCAGTATTGGGGGCAAGAGTTAATGGTGAAAATAATGAGAAACAGTCGGAGAAGGGTTCTGTTTTAGAGATAAAATAGAATTATCAGTGGGCTGGATAAAAGTAAAATATGAGGAAAGCAAGTAAAGATGAGTTCAGATCTGAGTAACGTGTTACATAACTGGATAGAAGGTGATTCAGCAGCAGGGAAGAAGACAGAGTAGGGCGGCGTGTGAATGTACACAGGTGGCTAAGAAGAATACGCAGCTCTGCTTGACCAGTTTAGGCTTTCCGTGGCATTAACACCAAATGAGTATATTGATATAAGGAGATAGGTACGAATCCAGAGAAAGGAGTGATTTTAAAGGTGCAGGTTTCAAAGTGTTCAGTGTATATATGGCATTTGAAATTATGTAACCGACTTACACTATTTAGGAGGAGGGTGTAGGGGCAGAAAAAGGCAGAAAAAGAGAGCCTGGGGATGTTTTGATGTTTAAAAATGTGGTGCAAAAGTAAGAATCTAGCAACTGAAATGGGAGAAGGGAGAAGTAGGGATGTGAGGTAGAAATGAAAGTGTGGAGGTAGGGTAGAAAAAAGTGTCAGCAGGCTCTGGTCTTGTATTTTAAGAGAAAGAAAAATATGTAAGGCTATCAGGTCGTTTGGGTAATTGGTAGAAGAAGAAAAGAAGATTTTGTGTAGCTTTTTCTCTATGAGCTAGTTTTAGGTCATTGTCTTAAGGACCAGTTATGGAATTAGGAACAATTTGACAATAGATCAAATAATACAGAAGGTGAAATACCAAGGCTATTCCATTAAAGTTTGGATTTGCCTATTTGAGATTTTTGGCCATAAGCTTGAAGGAATACCAATCGGTAGAACTTTTCAGTTTTCTAGGGCTGGATTCCGTACCTTGAGCATGGAAGCAGAATAAATAGATTTTTATAATTTAACCTGAGTTAGGAATTTTTCAAGTATGGAAAATGAAGAAAATAACAATGAATTGGCTAGATGTGCTTGCAAGGAAGCAGATATAATGCTACAGCACGAAACCCGTGTAGATAAGAAGGGACATGCAGACGTTCACAGGGCCATGGATCATGAAAACGTGACCTAGGGATTCCAGTTCTCACGAAGCTAGATGAGGTCTTGGAGTAGGGATAACAAGTAAGTATCTGAAAGAATAAAAGGGCAAGGGAGGTAGGAAATCTGGATTTGCAGCTGATGTGTGTTACTGATGAATTCTAGGTCTAATGATGTCAAAGAACTTGGAGGTGCATCGTTACAGTTATAGCAGACGTGGTGGAAATGGGGAAAGAGTGAGAAGCTGCTGGAAGTCATTGATGAATTGCTTCAGGGGGTGACTGGGAGTTTTAAGGAAGAGAAAAATTTGGAGAGGTAAATGATTGTATAAATATTACAGATGCACATACACACATATGGCACACATCCTAAAGACAATAAAGTTGTTGAAGGCTGGAGGAGAGAAATAGTTTGGATGTGGCAATGGCAGATGATGCCCAGAGAAAGTCAGGTTTACACCTGTTGTCCTGGTCCAATATCTGACACCCCCTTTTATTTTAAAAATATACCAGTGTTAGTTACCTCATCATATTTACATTTTATTATATACTTCAAGAAAATACTTTCAGTTTCCTTAAAGTATGTGTGGTGTGAATAAGAATAAAACAAAAACCTCTTGAAGTATTTGTGAGATCATTTGCTTCAGTGGGCAGCCAGGTTTCTGTTAGAACCAGAAGGTGAAGGAACTATTTAGATGACAGGTGGCAAATATGTGCACACTTAATGGTAGTGGTTAGAGACCTTCTAAAGACAACCTAGGGAGTGGGGAAGAAATGGCTAATGGGATCATCTCAAGGGATTCATAGAATGGTGTGAAGGAATCTGTGAGGTTTGGATTGTTAATAATGACCAGTTCTATACAGCACAGGGTATGATACCTCAGGATGAGATCAATGATCTCACACAAAACTAGATTTCGTGGCAGGTGGAATTATACAGTGATTAGAGATGGTGACTATTTTGGTGGCTGTTCATGCTTTGCTTTGAAGAAGTGGCTACCTTACAGCAGCAATGGATGGGCTAGAGACCTAATTTTTATTTTTTACAGTCATACTGTAGTACATAGCTAAATCCTGTCCTGGACTCATGCTCTTGAATTGTTTGCTCATTGATTAATTATCTGATAAATAAGCATCATGGATTGCTATGTTGAAAACCACAGGGAACACATCTGTATTTATGTCTATATCTCTATCCATATTGCCCGTATTTCTATGTAGATAGTGAGAAGTCTACTCAAAGAAGTTCAGAAGGTGAAACCTCACATGAAGAATAGTTAAAAGATAAATACCATAGGCATGTGGTATTATTAATGTCATCATACTAATGACTGCTATTTACTGAGTGCTCACATAGTCTAGGAACTGTCCAAACATGAAGTCTCTATTTATTAAATGCCATGGGGTAGAAATTTCATTACCCACCTTTTAGGAGTGAGGGACTGAGAAGTAATTTGCTGGGCATCACTCAGCACACACTTAAAACACAAATTGCTTTGCTCAAAAAGGGGCTATTTCTGCCCGTGGAAAAGTCCTTAGGAGAAAAGCACCTTTGAGCTGGCTCCTAGAATATATACATTTGAATTGGGAGCAGGGGAACATGAGCAAAGGTGGAGATGATTTTCAGAGGGCATTTGTGAAAAAGAACAAGATAATTATTTGGACTAAAATATTGTAAATGGGTGAAAGGCAAGAGTGAGAAATAGACTTAAAAGATATATAAGGCCCACATGCATGTCACATATGCACAGAACATAAAAATCTGTGCTAGAAAATAAGGAAAAGGAAGGAAATCACGAATACAGAAACAGAACATTTTTAGAAATTCTCATCTATATCGTCCCCCACCCCAACTGCAGCTGCTGTTTCTCCCCTTTGCCATACTCAAATTTAAGTAGGTGGTTCCATCTTTGTTTACAAAATCTTAAGTCTGAGAGTGGAGTAAAGAGATGATTTGGACTATAGAACTCTGGGAGGCCAAGGTAGGAGGATTGCTTGAGGTCAGATTTTGAGACCAGCCTGAGCAAGAGTGAGACCCCTGTTTCTACAAAAAAAGAGAAAAGTAACCAGGTGGTTTTATAGTGTGGTGAGGCACACTATAGTCCCAGCTGTTTGGGAGGATTGTTCCCAGCAGGAGGATTGCTTGAACCCAGGTGGTTGGTTCAGGTTGCTGTGAGTCATGACACCAGTGCACTCTAGGCAGGACAACAAAGTGAGACCATGTCTCAAAAAGGAAAAAGAGAGAGAGAGAGAGAAAATGAGATTCCATGAAACTCAAGAAAGAACAATGATTTTTCCCATATAAAAATAAATTCCCCCTAAGCAGGGTGAGAGAGGGATGAGGGCAGAGAGAGGAGGAATGCACGTGGCACATGTGACTGACCGCCAGTGGGAATTCCACCCGTGGCAGAGAGTCCTGAGGCAAAAGAACAGGAAAATGCAAATGTAGCCAAACAGACAAATAAATCAACAGGAAGGGGACATCTGGATCTAAAAGCATACTCTGGCTTTGAGGCTGAGCTTTGTGACAGAGTACCGGGCGATAGGATACTCAAGGTCTTCATGCCTCCACCCTCTACAAGTCCAAGCGTCAATCCAGCTACTCTTTGGGTAGGGGTAGGATGGGAGTTCCTGAGAGAGGAGGGGAGAATGTAGGTGGAGAAAAACTGATAATCAAGTTTCCCTCATGTCTATAAGATAGGCAGGGGCATGGATATATATCAAGTTATAAAACTCAAATTATAGAACATGAAACTAACTATATTTCTTAAACATCCAAATTTATGGCTGATTCGTACGTAGTATCAGCCGTTGCAAATTACTCAGACTGTGTTTACTGGGTTAGGCTAGCCTAGGATGTGGCAAGAAATAAACCCCCAAATCGTAGGAGCTTTTAACACAATGCGCGTGTATGTTTCTTCCTGATTGGAGTCTAATGGGGTTCAGCAGCCCTTCTCTGTCTGTAGCTACATCAGTGGCAATATGAATCGCCTGGACTCTGCCGGAGCCACTGAAAGAAAAGAGGGTGACGGAGAAAGTGCAGGAGTTCAGAATAGCTGACTGTGCAATTTTGTTCAAAATTCAGACTGGAAGATGCATCCATTATTTCCATTCATATGTCCTTGTCCTGCCACCAGTAAGAGTGTCTCAATTGAAGTATGTGTGTGTGTGTGTGTGTGTGTGTATATACACATGTAAATATAGCATGCATATATATACACGCATGTAAATATTTGGTTAGCATCTACCATCTGCGACCTACAGACCCATAGAGTTGAACAAAGGAGAAATCTTATTTCAGATTCTGCACTGCTAATACTATTTCCATTTCTGTGGCAGGGGAATATCCGTGATTCCTGCTTTCAGGGCTCTCGGAATGTTCCATGAATTCCATTTTTATGTTCAAGGCAATGCTTTAATTATCTTCCCCCTCATTTTTATTCCTTTTTCCCCTACAAAAGTTATAAAACTAATGAGACAGGGTTAATTGCATGAAATGAAGGAAAAATGTATCCATTGCATTTAAAAATTGATACTAGAATTTAAAATCTGGAACTATTTAATAATTGGCCCGATAATTCATCCAATATTATTTAAAGTCTTGGGCCAACAATCAGATTAAATGGCAGCAAATCTTTATCAGCTGGATGTCTAGGAACTTCTTACTACTACTAGAAATGTCATTGCAGTGGTTATATTAACTAGTATAAGAGTGGCATTTAGGATTTCCCCTGAGGTTAGTAAAGCAACAAGGGACCATTTCACAGACCTTTGCAGAACAAAGGACATTCTCTTGGGGTCTGCAGTCTACTCCCATGCTCTGCAGACATCCTCTCTAACACAAAAGAACACAAGGAATCCCCTTAAATGGTGGACTCTCTTTCTGTCTTGAGACTTCTTCCCTCTCTTTAAATGGATTGGATTTAAACTTCCTACCAAACAATGTGTTATAATGGAGGAAAGAGAACACTGTAAGAGTAACATTTGAACCTAGAAAGAGTTAACTTCCTGACGGACTTATCAGTGACTCAATTAAATGATCCCTATTAGGATTTTATATTTTTTAAATCTTGCAATACAGGTTCTTATTCTGGCATAGAATAGAAAGAATATGGTGTTTATTTATTGATTTTATAGTAAAAATTTTCCCTGACAATGCAAATCTATATAAATGAACCTTTAAATTCTATCCTTAATGTGCTATTATTTCAGACTTAAGCTTAAGACATAAAAAAAATAATAAAAGAGAGGTGTAATGGGGGGAAGAGTGAGAAGAGTACATGAAAATAAATAAAAGAAAAATGAGAAAAGAGGGAAAGACTGCAGTAGATTGCTGTTTTTTTCTGTTCATTGGTGGTCTCAATTTTTGCCCTATTCTTGGTTTAAAAACATCTTCCATGAACTCTCCTAAACGATTGCTATTTATCACCTCAGAAAATTTGGGGGGCCCTTAGATTTAGATGTTTTATTGTGTTATATACTGTTGGTAAATCTGTATACATGGCAACTGATACCATTTCTCTCAATTCATTTTCCATATGCCGAGTGGTCTTTACAAAAATTATTTGGCCTGTACAAGTTTTGCCTGGTTAAGTTAAGCTTGTTTGAATATCATCTTAAGAAACAGGAGGCATCATGTATTTTAGAGGTACTCTGAAACACCAGCTTACATTTCTTCAGATTGTAAGCTCCAGTCATTGACAACCCAGAATTATTATAACCTTTTCTACAGTGAGAAGGTATTGGGGGGCTGATCAATGGATGTTCAGTAGAGCAATGACTGAAACTGAGCTGTTGCTCCAGGTGGTTTCATTCTTCTGCCACTTACAGATAGAGGCCAGCAAGTTTACCTGCTTTCATGTTCTTTGAGCATTGAATTTATCTGAAGAGTGTAGAGAAATAATTTTCTTTCAGATCAGCTTGCCATCTGATCAATAGTTTATATTACAAAGTTGAGATTGCCCATTAAACAATGTTCACCCTCTGCCTGGCTCCCTCTGCTGCTGTTCAGAACATTCTTCTTTCAGCTTGTGAACTGTAGATTACACTCTCTTATCACTCGGGGGTCACTCTGGAAATTGTTTATCATTTTAGCAATTCTGTTCCCTTACGCGGTAGGTCAGTCTTTCTTCTTTGAGATCATTTCTTGGGTGGCAAGGTGTTAGACTTGTCTTTTTGTAGAATATTAGAACTTTGTTGGGATTTCGCTCTTTTGGTCTGATATTGTCACATTTTACAGAAATTGAAATGATAGGTTTCTATTTCAACTGTCTACTGGCACCCAGCACAGTGCCTGAAAATGTTGACATATTCCTTGTTGTTTTTGTTCTGCTAATACAATTTGGAAGTTCCAACACTGTGGGTCACCTCACCTGAACTTGGTAAAATATGGTATACACTGTGAAGATACCTTCCTTTCCATGAAACTGCTAAGTTATTAATACTTTTTAAAAATTAAATCATAGCTGTGTACATTAATGCAGTCGTGGGATACAATGTCCTGGTTTTATATAAAATGTGAACTATTTTCATCAAACTGGTTAACATAGCCTTCATGGTATTTTCTTAGTTATCATGTTAAGACATTTCTATTCTACATTTAGAAAGTTATTAATACTTTACATGTTAATAGATAGGAGTTGTTTCTTTCTGACTCTATCCTAGTTTTCAGTGTGTAGTTTATGATGGATTTAAGAATAGAGTTATCAAAGTTATATCACAAATCTTAAGGATCTGTGACTTGGTTTTATTCTGCTAACTTCTGTATTCTTTCTTATTTGTTTCTATCAAGGCCTACATTTTTATCTGAATCACAAAATTTGTGTATCATGTTTCAACCTCACTTATGAATGTCCAAACCTCAAAGTAAGTTCTCTTCTTGGACTACTGTGCTGTTAATATGAACAGGGGGAAAAACAAAAGAGAGAGAGAGAAATGGATTAAGGTACCTACTGCTTTCAAATTAAATTCACAGATTTATGTCCTTAAAGTTATAATAATAAATAATAAGAAAAACATGCATTTGCCATCTGTGAATGGTCACTTTGTCAATATTGAAAAAATTATTTTAACATTTTAAATCTATTTTTTTTAGAGTAAATTTAGAGACTTGCTCTATCTTTTGAGCAGTTTCAAACACCACAGAATTCTTCTTTAGGAAGTATACTATATGAAAATTCTTAATTCATGGTAGAAAGACTTAATTTTATTATTATTATTTTTTTGAGACAGAGCCTGAAGCTATTCCCCTGGGCAGAGTGCTATGGCATCAAAAGACTTGATTTTAAATCATAATTTCATATGTATTCTTTTACAGACTTAAAACATTATATCTGGAGTATCAGTTTCCAAGTCTCTGTTTAGGTATAATAACAATCACCATACCTGTTGCCCAGGGTTATTAGAAGGTTTAAATTAAAAAGTATGTTAGGCTCACCATACTTTAGTTTTTATCATTCTCTTTCTCTCTCAGATCTTCTTTGCATAAGAATTGCTATTTAATTTCTTAGTTATAGTGATATGTTCAGAAACGTTTAACAAGAATTTCTTCAATAAAATGCCAGTTAGCAGAACTTATTCATTTCTGTGGTACGGATACTTCCGGCATGGTCACTGAGAAGCTCGCAGTGTGATGTCGCTGAGGGAATTGGGATCAGATGTGCAAAGTCCCCTTCTGCAGCATGATGGGGTGGGCTCTAGCAGACCACGAAGGCTAAATATATTATAAAAAGCTGATTTGTCTATTTTCTTTCTCCACAATTGCTTCATATTTAAATAACACAAGGGAAGATGAAAAACAATCAGTCCAACAAATAAGAGCTTAAACAGAAATAATGAAGAGGAGGCTGAGCGTGGTGACTTGGCACTTGGAGTCAGCTGTTTTGTTGTGTTATATACTGTTGATAAATCTATACACATGGCAACTGATACCATTTCTCTCAATTCATTTTCTACATGCCAAGTGGTTTTTACAAAAATTATTTATAATCTTATATTTACAAAAATTACTTACAATCTTGACACTCTGGGAGGCTGAGGTGGGAGGATCCTTTGAGCTCAGGAATTCCAGACCACCCTGTGCAAGAGAGAGACCTCATTGGTACTAAAAATAGAAAAATTAGTCTGGTTTTGTGGCAAGCACATGTAGGCCCAGCTACTCTGAAGGCTGAGGCAGGAGGATTGCCTGAACCCAGGAGTTTGCGATTGCTGTAAGCTAGGCTGAGGCCATGTCACTCCAGCCTGGGGAACAGAGTGAGACTCTATCTCAGAAAAAAAAAAAAAAAAAAGAGGGTAAAGAGGATATGTCTTATGAGTTATTTACAGGTTCTAAAAGCAACCTGATAGAAAGAGCCAAAAATTTGGAGCATGAGTCCTGACCCTCTCACCACCTCTCATCCACATTCTGCTTCATGCAGGCCCTATTTTAGTTGCTGATTATATGGTTCTGAATAAAAATCAGTAGTTTCTTCTTCTCGGTATGATGTTTGCAATCTTATGGAAGAGAGACTTTAATAACATAAGCAAATAAAAGCAAAAATTACAAAGTCTGATGTGTGATGAGAAAGTAAACAGCTGTCATCTAAATCCTTTCTAAGAGTCATTTTCTTTTAGAAAATATTCAGAAAGAAGAAAATTTATTTTGTAATTCTAGGGTAACATGTTAATGCTTCTCCAGTCTTCTGGTGCTTTGTCGCTGCTCCTAGCCCGGCTACACCAGCTCCCTTTGCTACTCCTTACTGTCTGCAACTCCTGGATTCCATCACCTCTCCCAAAGGGGAAGTACATGAAGTGGGTCACACCTCCTTCAACATCCCACCATCATGGCCTTAAGCTTTCTCTCCGCTTGACTAAACTTTAAGAAGATTTCTTCCTAATTATATGTCTTAAACCTCCCTTTTCTTAGAGCATTTACTTAAAAAACGTGCAATTATAAATTCTTTATCTGCTCCTTTGAGATATAAATCTTGCACAGTCTAGAAATTCTCTCAAGAACATGAGAGTTATCCTTTTGAAATGTAGTCATTGGAAAAGTCTCCTGATCTCTGTGGGAGGGTAGGAACCTAATTTTTTGGTAAATGACAATTAGCAAGCACTGATGGCCTAATAACATAGACCACCCTCATTCTTCATATCCCCAATTCTTTTCCATTAGCTTGCCCTGTCTTAAAAACCTCTTCTGCCTTTGTTTCAGTGGAGTCAAGTTCAATCCTTTCCTCCTTGCAACAGTGCTGATAAAAGTCTGTATTGCCTATCTAACTGGTCCAGTGCAATTTTTCTTTTACATTTCTCTATCAATTTTTTTTCTCTACAAAAACACTACTGAAGCACTATGAGTATAAATAAAACCCAACTTTTTAATTTGTTTATTTATTTATTTATTTTTTGAGACAGAGTGTCACTGTGTTGCCCTCAGTAGAGTGTTGTGGCATCACAGCTCACAGCAACCTCCAACTCTTGGGCTTAAGTGATTCTCTTGCCTCAGCCTCCCCAGTAGCTACAATGCCTGGCTATTTTTTATTGAGGTTTGTTTACTTGGCCTGGGCCAGGTTTGAACCAGGTGCCTGGGCCACTTTTGGTGTATGAAGCTGGCATGTAACCACTGTGCTATGGACGCTGAGCCCCAACTTTTTCAAATTAAAAAATAAAATGAAATATGGGAGAGAAACTACTAAGACTTTCTTGATAAACTAATGGAGAGACACTTTCAGAGCCCCCTGGAAGTATCCTTTCCTCGGCATACCTCACTTCATAACCCTAAGCTGCTCTTTTCCAGCATGTATTTCAAAAATAGCAACGATGACAAAAACACAAGCAACAATAAGGAAAGACCTTTCTTCCTTCATGCCTTGCCCTCAGCCTTACTGTTGTTACGGGGGTTTTTCTTGGCGGGGAGAATTTCACATTTTATCCTTAAGGATTGTTATGCATTTGGCAAGCAACCCCAGCCCTGCCCACACCACTGTCAGCACTTGGTCCATTTCTCCAAGTTAGAGGACTCAGTCCATAGCTCTTTGGCATTCTAAGGATCGGTTGGGGACATAAAACACATTTCATCAAACAGTCCAGCATAGGAGTGAGCACTCCACTCTGAGTTGTAAACATGTTTATCCATCATGTATATACAAGGCAACTGCTAGATTCTAGGCCCAAGCATATTTCCTAAATGACAAACATTAATTCTCAGAGACGGTAGATTCTAAATCTACAAGGAGGAAGAGAAATATTTTACCAATTGCCTTCATAGTTACAAGGTTGCTCCTTTCACAGTGAAGTCAGATCTTTTCATTATTATTTTTTCTTTGTGTTTCATCCACTTTATGCCCCTTTGCTTGGCCAAGAATAAGAAAGGACGTATCCTTGAGTAGAAGAGCAACTTTGCTTAATCCACAAACACCTGAATGCAGTTTTCGTATAATATTTATAAACTCTTAATAATGGCAATCCTTAACAACTTTTGTATGTGTGTAAGGACAAAAAGTTTTATTATTCTAATTAAAATAAAACAATAAATAGTAAATAGTTGGGTAATAACTAAGCAGACATTTAATTTTTTCTCACTTTAATGATGTTATGAAATTTCTAGATTTTATTTACGTTTTGGTGTTATAGCTTATTGAATTCTGTACCTTCCTTAAGGTCTCTAACATGATCCCCCTTAGGTCTCTAACATGATCTTAGATCCATCAAACTCATATGAAATATGAAGGTTGGGTCTATGATGGATGAATGATTGAATGATATTCCACCGACAACATCGTTCCGAGCATGTCTGTTAAAAACAATAGTTTCCAAATGTCTTTAGAGATTTTCACATTATTGCAGACTTGCTGTTGTTATTCTACTATTATACACATATAATGAATTAGGGATTCCAAAACTGACTTTGAAGAATGACAGGGTTTATTTCCAAGAAATAAATATCTTCCTGTGATTTCTTTTTACCTTTCAACATTTGTATGCTTTTCTTTGTTTCTATAGACTGAGAACATTGCATACGGTAATGGTTTTATCCAAATAATGCACTTAGTATTTTTAAGGAACTTTAGCTCTTTATTCAACCGTGCCTGTTTCAAGAGAGTAGAATCCATGTGCCAAATTTTATTTTATTATTTTATTTTTGAGTCAGAGTCTCAAGCTGTCACCCTGGGTAGAGTGCTATGGCATCATGGGTCACAGCAACCTCCAACTCTTAGACTCAAGCGATCCTCTTGCCTCAGTTTTTCTATTTTTCATAGAGATGAGGGTCTCACTTTGGCTCAGGCTGGTCTCGAAGTCCTAAGCTCAAGCAATCCACCTGCCTGGGCCTGCCAGAGTGCTAGGGTTATAAGTGTGAACCACTGCACCCAGCCCTAAGTGCCAAATTTTAGTTATGGCCACTGATGACAATATTTGTTTGTCTGTGAAATGTATTCAGTTTAGGTTTAATTAGCCTATCTTATCCAGATAGACTGTATTTTTAAGTCTAAATAGTTTTGTGATGCTTATGAAAAGAAAATGCAGCACCATCATAATCACTTCATTTTGCTTTCAGATTAAGCAAAATGTCTGTAATCTTCTAAACTCCTAAAAGCCTGCATTATGTGTGTAAATTATAGTATTTATTTACTATTCTCAGGAGATAGTGTAGTAAATATTCAGAATGTTAGGCTGGATGGTACTTAATTAGTTATTCAGAACCATGTCTGGCTCTAGGATATAGTTATTTTATAATATAAACAGAAGCACAATCTTTATATAACCTTTATATTATTAACTAATTCCAGTGTCATTACCATTACATGTACCGGTGTTGGCTATTCTGGAATTACCTAGGGTTAACATAATCTTGAACTTCACTTCTAAAACGTTTCTTCTGGATTCCTGCTTTAGTACCTCTGTCACAAAAACAATGTGAAAATGTTCTCTGCTTTTATCAAACCAGGTTAAGAGCCATAATTTTCACAGCGCTCTAATTAGATGAAACTGTTAGTGAACAATGTTATGATTCCATCTCTGCTGTTTGCTAATCTTGTCACCTTAGTCTGGGCCCCTCTTTGATTAGCCAGAAAATGAAAGTATCTAATGATGCAGTAAATATTCTTAATGCTTGTCAATATTTTTGTTTTTTTGCCTCACCCAGTTATATAACTATGGACTTTTGTAATTAGGAATAGTCCTGATTTCTTCAAGTAATAATGCAGAAGTTGAAATGCTATGTGCCAGTTGAGGCCGATGCTGTGCTTTCCTTCCATGAGGACTGTGGGAGTACTTACTGAGATTGAGTTACCTCAAGACTGAAGGCTCCTAAAAGGGGTGGGGAACGTACAGCCTTGAGGTTATATGTGATATAACCCGCCAGATCCCCAGTGTAGCTCATGAGGCTGAATCAAAACTTCACAGAACAAACCCATTTATTAAAGGAATTCAGAAGGCTGTGTGTTCTCCATCCTTCCTGGAGAGAGTTCTAAGTGCTTGAATGTTAAACTTGCACTGGGTTAAACATTGAGGTTTTTCTTTAATTTGTTGCCATTACCTATATTATGCTTAGTAATGTAGGTGATTTCTGTAGTATCTTTCACTTCTATGGATTCATGAGCCATGATCAAATCTGCTTGTCTGAAACTGCAACGAAACAAATAAAAAGGACCATTAACTTATACAGTGTATTATACTGTCATATCAAACTCATGTTATTAGATACACCATTTGGTATTCTTTAGAAATAGCTGTCATATATACATTTTCTAATGACATATATATATATATATATAGTATCTAAATTTTCATATATACTATCAAATTTTCTAATGACATGTATATATAGTATCTTTAAGGTTTAATGATGGGTTCACATCTTAAAGTTATTTTACACTTTGATTTACATTTTTCTCTAGCAAAGAAGTCTTGAATTAGAACAAACTTAAAATGGATAAACGCTGTTTAACAAATTTAGTATGGACTCTGGGATTTAGTCAAGCTTGAATAATTCTTGACATGTAAATGTCATAATGACAATATTCATTTGCAGCAATGAATTTGGTTTTGGTCTTATAAAAGATGCATATGATATGGAATGGAGATGGCTGTTAGCTCCATGGTGGAAATGAAATGTCAGCTGTCTGCTATGTTGTCCATCAATAGTTTAGGGTTGCCAGCTTGTTAGGCCTGGTCATATTTCATTCAAAATGGAGTTGGAAGAATATGATATAATGTAGGCTGTCATTAAGTTAATAAATTATTCTTGGAAGCTATATTTGAGCACTTACTAAGGTTTTAATCTTATGTTTAAATGTACTGCATCTTGGTCCATGGATTTTTAAAAATGTTACAAACATTTCATTTTCACAATAAGCTTTTCATTTTTACAGTTTTTGAGCTGAAATCATTGTGACAAAAAAGTGAAAAATATCAAATGTTTACATATATTTTACCTATTTAGTATTATGGGTATTTATTGCGCTGCAGGACTTTCCTTTCTTGAGGTGATTGTGGACCACACAGGTTAATGTTTCTCTCCAAAAAACACATTCATATAAATTCAAATGCATTCATATGAATATATATGAAAAATCAAAAAATAAAAATCCTTTATAATCATATGCTGTGTTTTGATCAAATGATATTTCATTTCAATGTAAAGGGAATTATCACACCGTAAATAATCTGCAGTGTAAAGAAATATATGGAATCTTCATTCCATCCCAGGCTCTCTGCTGCCTTCTTCTTCCTTCACGATCATTCTTGGCTAACTGTTAATGCCAAGTTACAATTCATTTTCCATATATGGAAATCATAACACTAAACTTCAAATGTTTATTGGCTGTTTCTACTGCTCCATAAGTATCTACTTTATTTTCATTATCCCAATTACTATTGTTGTAAATGGCATGATATTTTTCTTATTAAATGCCAAGTGTGTCAGTTTTATTCATTTACCAATTCTTTCTCTTCCTGCTATTTTCCAATGTTTCCTGTGTTGCATATAAAGTTCTCATGTATGCTTAGGCTTATAGCTGAAAGTTTGTAAAAGTGATTTTTTTCAGTATTACGAGTTCACTGATCAAGACATTGAGAGTTAGAAATGATTAAATACTTTTTCTAAGCTCAGAGAGTTTGTAGGTAGATCAAGGGCTAATAAAAAACAGAACTGGAGTTTGAATGATCCTTATGTGTCTTCTTTCAAACCTCTGTGCAAAGACAAAGCATTGTCAGACAGAGTTGCTGCTTGTTGGACGTAAATGTACTGTGGAGAAAGCAATGAAAGAGCTGGATTGCTGTCGAACAAATTGCTGAAGGAAAAATACCTTCTTTCCATTGAAGTCCAGTAGGTAGTTATTACACAACTATTCCACCACAAAAACTGATTAAGGAAGGACATAGACTCAGTACCAATTGTCTCTTTTTGTTCATTGTAGTGAATAGAGTAATGAGATTGGAATAATTAGCCTTGGCCCTGGCTGATTATGCAGGCATAGAATTTCTGGTGAAAAAGTTAAATATTTAATGAAAATTGAATTGAAGGTTAAGTATAGGCTTTTGGTTAAAGGTTGACAGAGCCTCAAAATCAAGTTTATCTGTTAGAGCTCATTGCCAGTGTACAGTCTGTGCAGTGTGTCACACTCTGAGCTAATGGTACTGACAGGGCTAGAAGTAATTGGCCGTTATAAATTACAGGTGTAACTTATGATTTGTCACACTAGAAGGAGAGACCTGTGAGAATCGTACCAGGTGCACATCATAGATCAGTGTCAATATTCATGATTACATCTGCGAGTAAACCTATTTCATTTTTCTGTACATCCAATAAATTGTATATCTAGAAAGAAGATTTATGTACCATTAAGTAATGATGGTTGGTACAGAAGTAATTCTTCTCCATATCTTTTCAGTGATGCTTGCTACCTTTCTGGTAATGAAGATCAAGGAAAAAAAGTTGGAAGAATACATTTAATTTACTGAATATTGCTTTATACAAATGTCATCACATTTTAGATGAGTAGAGAAAATGAACAGAACAATATTATGAGATGAAAAACCAAATGAGACTTATTTCTGTCTTTTTCTTTGTCATCTTTAAGAGATTTATGCCCCACCAGTTTGAGATATTTTTCTTTCTATATCTGGAACCATCTGCTGCCACTTTTTCATTTCAGGTTGTTGCTTCATTTTATATTTTGAGTGGCAATAAACTTAGTCATCTACTCCTATGAGCCATATTTCACTATCTTTACTGTAGAAGAACTATCTTTCAGGTGGGTTTAAGCAATTTGGGGGCTCAGGAAGTATTTTCTATTTTCCTATGATTTTCATTTCATAATCCATATTTATTGTCCAATTAATTTATCTCTTTCAAGTAATAACTATCTGAAAACAAGTATGGTATACTATTTTACTACTGTTTGTAGCTCAGAGGGCACCCATGTAAAATAATTCAGTAGATTACATTAGTTCTTCAATTTACAACACCCTGAATACAATAGTTCCCCCTCATCCATGCAGTTACCTTTCAAGACTCGTAGTAGATGCCCAAATCCATGGACATTAACAAACTCTGTATGTATTATGTTTTCTCCTATACATACATACACACAGTAAAGGTTAATTTACAAATTAGCGATTGAACAATAAAATAGGACAATCATAACAATAGAGAATAAAAAGTATGTGAATATGATCACTCTCTCTCTTTCTCAATGTATCTTTTTGTACTTGTATTCACCTAGAGGTGTTTTTGGACCTGTTGACCACCAATAACTGAAATCACAAAAAAACTAAACTGTGAGTAGGGGGGACTACTATAATTTGAGATAAAGCATTTATTTCATAAATATCACCCAAGGTGGTTCATTATTGTCTGTACACCATTATACGTGGGATATAATATCAAGATGCAGCACAATGTCTGATTATGTACTTAATTATTTAAATCTGATCAATAAAAGTTTTTTTAAGTCAAGAAGCTGATTTTTTTTTTAATGTGAATGATATTTTAGGAGTTCATCCCCATAAGACAAATTTCTCTGGCCATCTGTTAAGGGGTGAGAGAAAAGGAAAATGCTATCTCACTATGGGATATCCTGAAAATTTTAGCTTTGGGTCTCAAACACAGACACAGATAAGTAGAAATAGTCATTGTTGATGACTACTGGTATGATTTATATAATTTTTTAACTTGACCGAACAAAAAAGAATTTTTTTTCCTCATCTTGAGAATGGAGTTAGTTATAAAAGAGAGTGATGGAGTGAGAAGTGATCTCTTAGTCATCCAGAATCAAAACTTGGCAGTTCTATGATTTCTACCTTTCATTCTCCTCCTCCTAAGTTTGACTGAGTCTTTAGCATTTCCATTGCTATCAGCTTTGCACAGAAGTTTTTGTTTCCTTCCAAGACACTCATGGTAGGAGTAGCCTTCACCATATTACCATATCTACCAGCACCAGGCTTGTACTTTTTGAGCTCAACCTGATGGCACCTTCTTTATCTTACAAAGTCCCAACAATGGAGTGCGACAGTCTTCTATATTATTTCCAAATGTCTTTTGGCATTGTTTTCCCTCCCTGCTTTTTCCTATGTTTAGGGTTATATTCATCTCATTTCCCAAATCTGAGATATTCCAGCTTGATATCTCATCATTTAATGCATGCTTCTTCAAAGACCAACTGACAAACCATCATGTGTGAAATTTTTTGATCACTCCAGCAAGAAATTAACTGCATTCTCTGAACTCCTGAACTTTGGTATTACTTGGTGCTTTTCACATTTGGTGATCATTTCTAAGTGTCTTGAGTTCATGGACTATGTCACATATCTTTTTACTCCTTACAATGTCTAATAATTTCTTTGTGCGTAGCATGCATTTAGTAGATAATGTTAAATGTGGGGATTGACATTCATCTGAGTTAAGATCAGCTCTGTGTTTCTCTAAATGTGATTTCTAATTGTTTAGTGCAGTGCTTTTAAACTTTTTTTTTAATCGTCACCCCCCTGAGGAATCTTTTTAGACATTGTTTTCCTAAAAGCCTTTCCATGAACTAATACCGCACATATACTGTATTTGTTTATGTAATGTACATATATCTGTGTTTTATGCATAAAAAGAATGAGATTTTTTCATCCATCAAGAACCAACTTTTGCCCTTTTAGAAGTAATACTGCTTTCATCGAGAATACATGATTTAGTCTTTATGTTGAAAGCTGCTATCATTTGCAAGTAGAAAATATTGCATAAGTTATAATATTGCAGAATGATGAGATTGAGATGTGTCTGGGAAGAAAACACAGAAGATATGATTGTTTAGTGATCATCCACCAATTTGCCAAACTCTATACTATTTATTTTCTATATATTATTATTTTTTTTTTTTAGTTTTCTAAAAACCCTACTAGGAAAACAATGCTATTTTATTAAATTTGCCACAATAATTCATTTTCTCCTATAATTTCTGGTTCTGTTCGTGTTCACTAAATACTAGTTTTCATTTTGAAATTTCTTTACGTCATTGTGAGTGGTGACTTTTAGGCTGCCTAACGCACCTTAGGGTTAGTATGACATTAGCCTTGGGAACTTCCTCATTGAAACTACGGGCACTGAATGCTTATCTGAATTATATTTATGGGACTCAAATAGAATTATTTTTGTGAAAACAAGTGAGTTCTATTTTTTAAATTGTTGCTGTTGGAAATAGAGTGTCACTCTGTCACTTGGGCTAGAATGTCCTGGCCTCAGCCTAGCTCACAGCAACATCCAACTCCTGAGTTCAAGCAATGCTCCCACCGCAGCCTCCCAAGCAGCTGGGACTACAGGCACCTGCTGCGAAGCCCAGCTAATTTTTCACTTTTTAGTAGAGATGAGGGGTCTCCCCTTGTTCAGGCTCCCTGAACTCAAGGGATCCTCCCACCTAGGCCTTTCAGAGTGCTAGGAGTGAGCCACTGTGCCCTGTTACAGTTCTACTTCTTTAACAAAATTTGAAAATTGCTCTTTTGATATAATTGCCCTCCACTTTATTTTTATATGTAACAACATGAATCTCTGAGAGGTTAAGTCTCTTTCCTCTGGTAATATACTAACTCAGCTGTACAAAGGATATAGATTCCAACTTTTTCTTAGGAGACAAATTAATTACCTAAGAAAGAGAGTTATCATTTTTTCAAAGCTATTTTGCTAACTCTAGTTCATTCTCATATTAATTATGAACTATATTATATATTTGCATTTTGACTACAAAAAATTATTGGACTAACATACATATTCTTTTAATTACTAAGATTCAGTACTTACTCCAAACTGAAATACCCTACATTCCATGATTCATCATGGTGAGGAATTGGTTTTTCTTACTGTGAGAAAGCTGCCCAGCTAATGGCAATGTCTTGGATAGCACACAATGCCAATGAACCTTCATGTTGATATTTTTACTACACATTAGTATTTATGAAAGTACCAGTGATAAAATTAAGTGGTGCTGAGTGAAAATGAGTTTTGGTTATATTTTATACAATATGTGTTTATTTTGGTTAGTGTGTGTGTTTTAAGTATAGCGTCTTAAAGACTTATATGCTAGAATCCGGCTTTCATATCAATTTGTTTCTTTCTGTTTTGAAAGGTCATGTAGAAAAAAGTACAACTCTGGAATATTTAGATTTTTATTTCTAAGAAGTCCATAATTAATAATGTAAGGCATACATTCAAAATAGCATGTCAAATCCGTGATATATTGATTTTTGATGACTAATTTAATAATGCAAAAAAAGTAAGAATTAATGGGCTGTAGAGATTGATGGTTTATGAGAAGAGTATATAAAAATGGATTTTCTTGGTTCATTTTTGTGTTCCCCCTTTACTTCTCCATCTGCCCAAGTCCCCCCACCTCAGAGTGTACAACATAAGTTATCATTCTCTCCTCTGAGTGCTGGGAATAGCATTTTATTTATTCTTTGTGAAAGCACATATGTCCTTCCCCCCTTTTCTATAGTTGCCTGCGTACTGCTTTTATCTCCTCTGCTAGATTATAAGCCACCAAAAACCAGAGCCTACAACTGCTTCATTTCTCCATTCCCTCTTCCCCCATAGCTATGCCACGTGGCCCAAGATTTGGTAAATTAGTGGATGGACACAGCCTCTGTAAGTCAATTTCCTACCATTTTGGTCTTTCTACCACCCTCAGAATAGAAAATGGTTCTTTCCACTTTTCTCATTTTTCTCCAACTAGTTAGGTTGAAAGAATGAAAGATTACCATTTTGACATAATGTTCTGCAAATGCTGCTAAGAAAAATAATAAATAATTCTAGGTGGACAGTGGAAGCTTTTAGGAGTTTTACTCTTCTTTATTAAGATTTCAACCAGCAATTTAGTTTAGCCCCAACTTCTAATCAATATCCATCCGAAGTGTATTCAACTTGGTAGCCTAGAGTTATCAATCTCTTGAGTTATCACTTCCTTAACAAAAGAATGCTTATTTTCCTCCTAACTCAGACATTTATAATTTTGAATATCCACTCGGAGTTACCATGTTTGAAAAATGAAGTTTCATATACAAATGTTCACTTTGCTCTTACAATGGTTTATGGATGTGTTTGAGGCATATTGTCTACATTTCCTTCATAAAGCATATAGGTAGCAAAGAATATTCTTCACTGTATTATGTGCACTGTAAAAATTTTATGGTCCAATAAAATAAAATTGTGTTGGTGCCACTGTGTGCACCCTGTCACTGTGCAAATAAAAACATCCAGGACATGGATTGAAGGTACACACCTACAAGAGATGGGCTTCCCATCTGTCCTCTGAGAGCCCCAAGAAACCTCTCCCTTGGCCTTTTATTGAAGCCTCATACAACAGGAGTGGGGGCCCCTGCACTAGGATCACATGTTTACTGGTTGCTAAGTGCTCTTTCTTCTAAGGGTCAATTCCTATTCTTTTGCCCTACAAATGTTACAAAGTATAACACTAGCTTGCTAACTAGCTACCAATTAACACTAGCTTGCTAACCAGCTAGGGATCTTATCTCATTATAGAAGCAGCTGCTTGACGGCTTGTCTTTGGGCTGCAAAACATCTCCATGATGGCAAGGAGATTGTCTCACTCTCGGTGCCTTCTTCGAGAGGTGGTGGCTGCTTCTATCAGCCTGGTGCTTGGTCTCCTACAAAATTGTTAGCATCAAATTGAGTATTTTAGCTAAAGAAATAAAATCAAGTTTTTTTCACAATGAGCTCCAATCTCTTTAGGGGTTGTTTTGTTTGTAATGTATTTATTTATTTATTTATTTATTTTTTGGAGAGTGGAGTCCTTCCTTCACTCAGGCTGGAGTGCTGTAGCATAGTCATAGCCATCCTCTAGACTCAGCCTCCCAAGTAGCTGTGACTACAGGCATGTGCCACTATACTTTGCTAATTTTTTAGCTGAGACAGTATGCTGATATTTTCCTACTCTGGTCTTGAACTCCTGGCATCAAGCAGTCTTCCTGTCTCAGCCTCCCAAGGTTGTGGGTTTATAGGTATCAGCTACTACACTCAGATAGGATTACTTTTTTAATCAAGAAAATTTCACTAGAATACATGAGATGATGATGAACAAAAATGAACAATCACACTGTCAACTAATTATTTAACTAATAGAAAATAGGATGGAGCATAAAGTTATAGTTTTAACTTTTAATAAGATTGCATTGTATTACAAAAATGCAACTATTTTTCTAGCTTTACACAATATTGCATAGAAAAATATTCTAATATTTTTTACATACATCCATAAATAAAGCATTTTTTTTCTATACATACATATCTAGATATAGGAAATTCACTAAATCATGAATAATTCCAACACTAACTTTTTCATTGCAAAGCATATGTAGTGCTAGCTGCCTCTACTAGAATTCATAACTGTCATGACTTTAACCAGATCAGGATTCCATCTACAAAAGAGATTAGCAGCAATATGGAACAGAAAAAGTGGCAGGAAGTCTGAGGGGGCAGCCTTCAGTAAACTTCAAGATAGATGTACTCTAGAGAACCATGTTTGGATAAATTCAATGGAATCACAGATACAAAAGCAGTGTATCCTGGGTAATAGAAATAAAATCTTTAAAATTAAAAAATAAAACCTTGTGAATATGCTTTTCTGAAGGATCTAGTACTATATCTGTGGTAGACCTTAGTTGTGTTCAAATAATAAGGACTGATTTAATCCATGGTCTTCTCAAATCATTGCCTTCTTTGGAGCAGTGGTGCCTTAACTGAAATTGTAATAACTGTACAAAATAAATTAGAAATATGTTAACCATCCAGAGGTTAAGGATACTAATGTGTCCTGAGTTATTTGATATCTTTACCGCTATCCAAATAAAGGCAAAAATGGTTTTGTTGTTGTGATTATTGTTTGATTGTTTATTTTTAATGGGGAACTTGAAAAAATGATACAATGTTTAACATAGAGGAACACAGTGAAAATCTTAAGAAAGATATCTGAGTATTTTCTGAGTGTTAGATACTTAATATAATTTAAAAATATAGGAATTAAGGAAATATCATTCTGTCATGTAGCCAGATTGATTAAAGAAACAGAAAAGAGCTCAGAAACACAAATATATTTGTGAACTTAGTATATAATAGAAGTGACAATTCAAATCAATGGGAAAATGAATTATTCAATAAATATTGTTAAGACAAATGACCCTAAAACCACTGGAGAAAAAAAAGAAAAGAAAAATACAGAATTGACTAATGGTGGGAGGAAGACCCAGACCTTTACTTTCTTTTTTATCCTAAAGATACCCATTTTAAATAAAGATTAATTCCAAAAATAAAATTATAAAAAATACAAGAAGCAAACAAGATTGGCTAGGGTGAGAGTCACTCCTGAGTCCAGGGTGAGAGACCAATAGTATAAGATTCAGAATGAAGACTTTAGAAAAAGTATTTGTCTACACACAAATTAAAACTTAATTGGATAATGCAGGGAGACAAAATGAAAGAACAAATTGGAAAGGATATTCACAGAGCACAAGAATAGAAGGTTAATATTTCCTATAGCAGGAACTCTTAGCTATTAATAAGAAAAGATCTAATAGAACTGAGTAAAATAATCAATAAACGATTCAAAAAAGAAAAATCATTAAAAGTCATACAATATTTGTAGTTCCACAGGAAATCAGTTAAATAAAATGTTCCACCCACTAATTTGCCTTAAGAAAAGGTAAAATTGTATGCAAAACTTCTTAATTTGAAAATATTGACTAAATATGTGTTGGCTAAAAAAATTTGATCTTTGGGCCACAGCTCAACTTGGGAAATTTAAGGATGAGAAGCTCCTTTCTCAGACATCTAAGGATGTCTTGTAGGCAGCATTGAGCAACTTCTGCAGAATTTGGGAAGGAATGGCTCATGATTTACTTTCTTTAGACTTATATTGCAAGCACTATGTATCTGCTAATTACTTTTTCTTTAAAAGAACTATCTGTAAAGTTTGGGTTTAGAACATTTGATATACTGAACAGAGTAGAATTTTTAGTAAATACTAAAAATAATTAGTAGACAATTAATGATTATTAGAAAGTTCTTACTAGTCCCATACTTATTTGGTATATAGTTATTTTTTTCAGGAGAAAAGTATGAAGATGTTCTAGAATTGTTTCTTTAAATCAACTTTATTTGGGCATAATTTTCATATAATGAAATCACTCATTTTAAATTATACTTAAGTTCTGGAACAAATTCTTCTGTATCACAGAAATGTATGTATAATGTTTCTATCACCCTGAACCCTTTCTTATCCCTTTCAATCTATCTTCTTTTGTAACTGCTATCCCTAGACAACCACTGATCTGCATTCTGTTGCTATTGTTTTATCTTATTTTTGAATTTCATAATGTTTATGCAATGGAATCATAAACTATGAGTTTACCCATTTGCATTCTCTCAGTTAGTATAAGAATTTTGAGCATCATTTGTGCTTACAAAATGTGTCAGTAGTTTGATTCTTTTTATTGAAGACAGTATTCCATTGCTTTGTATGATTATGCCATGATTTGTTAATAAATTTACCTATAGATGAACATTTGGGCTGTTTCTAGTTTTTGGCTATTATGAAAATAACAACTATGATAAAACTGCACATTGGTCTTCATGTAAACATGTGCATTTTTCTTCTCTTGGGTAAACATTTCAGAGTGGAACAGCCAAGCTGTATGTTGCTTGACTGTAAATGTTTAACTTGATAAGAAACTGGATAGTTTTCAAATAACTACATAACTTTGCACTCCTCTCTGAAATGTATGAAAGTTTGAATTGTTCCATATCCTCACCCACATTTGGTCTTGTCAGTTGTCATAATATTACCCATTTTTAGTGGTATACCATGCTATCCCATTGTGGTTGACTTACTTATTTACTTTTTCAAGGCAGTGTCTCACTCTTCGATCTATGCTAGAGTGCCCTGGCTCACAGCAGCCTCAAATTCCTGGGTTTAAGTGAACCTCCTGCCTCAGCCTCCCAACTAGCTTGGACTACAGGCACCCATCACTATGCTCTGCTAATTTTTCTATTTTTAGTAGAGATGAAGTCACTCGGTTGCTCAGGCAGATCTCAAATTCCTGAGCTTGAGGGACCTTCCTGCCTCAGCCTTCCAGAGTGCTCAGATTAAAGCTGTCAGCCACTAGCTTGGCCCCTTTGTGGTTTTAATTAGCATTTCCTCATTGTTGAATAATTTGAACATTTTTTTTATATGCTTACTAGTCATTCTTATCTCTTTCTATGTTAAATGTCTTTTAAAATCTTTCCCCTTTTGTTAATAATTGTGTTGTTCACTTTTCAATTATTCACTTGTAAGAGCTTTTTATATATTCTGTATACAAGTTCCTTATCAGGTATATGTTTTGCAAATATTTTCTCCCAGTTAGTATCTTGCCTTTTTGTTTGACTGGCAGAACCTTTCAGGGAACAAAATATTTTACTTTTGATGAAGAACTTTTATCATTTATAAACAAGTATTTGAATGTTTTATGTACATTGCAAAGGGGAAAATGTAGTGATCCTTTTTTCCCAAATTATAATGTCAGGGGCAACATTTCTGTAACAAAAGACAGATTAACAAGAAAAAGCCATAAGACATTTATTAATGTGTATAAGCATGAGATCAATACAAAAATATATATAATCTCACAGAACAGTCAAAGGGTTAATGCTTAACTACTTTCTTTGTTGGAGAAAGAGAAGTGAGGGTGTAAAAGTAAATGATTTCAGGGAAATGTATAATCCCAAAGTTTGACGGTTTGGATGAGAGGAGAGAAATGTGAGGGGCAGGTGGAACTTCACTGTGACTAAAGGCTGTCTTACTATGCGGATGAAACACCAGGGAATGTTATCCCTAGGTTAGCTGGCAAATTGAACCCTTTCTAAACATCGACAGTGTATACCATTTCACACCATTATCTTCAAAGAAAATGTAAAGATGGCCAATATGGACATGAGAAGATGCTCAACCTTGCCAAACACTAGGGAAACATAAATTGAATTTGCTACTTTATGTCCAGTAAGATGGTTATTACTTAAAAAAAACAAACAGTACCTAACAAGCGTTGGTGAGGCTGTGGTGAAACTAGAGTACTTGGGTCTTGCTAATGGGAGTGTAAACTGGTACAGCCACTATGGAAATAGTAAGACAGTTATAGTTCCTCAAAAAATTAAAAATGAAATTGCCATATGATCCAGCAACTCTACATCTGGATAAGTACCCCAAAAAATTAAAAGCAGGGACTCAGACATATGCACACCCAGGTTCATAGCAACATTATTCACAACCGCCAAAAATGGAAACCATCAAATGTACCTTCACAGATGAAGAGATAGTAAACTATGTCTATCCTCACATACAATAGAATATGATTCGGCCATTAAAAGGAATGAAGTTTTGATATGTACACCATGAGTAGACCTTGAAAATACTGTTTAGTGAAATAAGCCAGACATTAAATATAAAAATAGTGTATAATTCCTCTTCTTTGCAGTACCCACTGCAGGAAAATTCATAGAGACAGAAATTAGAATAGAGGTTGCCAGGGGTGATGGTGAAGTTTTTGTTTAATGAGTAAAAATTACCATTTGAAATAATAAAAGGTTTTGGATGTAGACGGTGATAATAATGGTAGACAACATTGTGACTATATCCAGGCACACCAACAAATGATTAAGCCACACTTATAAATGTCAACAAGGTACCTATCATATAATATTTTTACCATAATGAAAAGGGTTAAAATAAAGTAACAATGAAAGCCTCTTCATTTGCACATAAGATTAGAAAATTAACAAGAAGGAGGAGGAGGAAGAAGAAAAGAAGAGGAAGAGGAGGAAGTAAGGAGGAGGTCAGGGTTAAGAGATACGCTTGTACACTCTTACTGTCAATATAACTATGTATCCTTTTTGGATAGTATTTAGAAGTATCCATCAAAATTTTAAATGTATAACTTTCAACATAATCATTATATTTTCAGGAGTCTGTACTAAAGAAACAATCACATAGGTATGAAAATGTATAGACAAATATTCAGATAGATAGATAATAGAGATAGATGGTCATTATGGAATTCTCACCATAAAAATGGAGATAACCAAGATTAATTAATATAGGACTATCAAATAAATGTTGCTATAGTGATATAGTAGATAACATGATAAACTGATTAGCTTTCAACTGATATCTTAATATGTACATTTACAAATTTAGGGTTAACCACTTAAACTAGCAGAATAATGTAAGACTTCCAAACTAATAAAAAGAAAAAGAAAGAATTTTTAAAAAATCATTCCACAAAGGATAAGAAAAAGAGGAAACTTTTCCAGCTGAGAGCAACAAAAAATTGTAAAATATAAATATTAACAATTAAAATCAGAATGCATCATGTATAATTTTTTGCATTTTTTTATTGTTTGGGATTCCATTGAGGTACAAAGAATTAGGTTACACAGATTGCATTAGTTAGATAAAGGCCCTTTTATGATTGGGTCCCATTTTTGTATATTTTAACATGTTTTATTTTAAGACTGGTCAGAAATTATCCAATATAAAAGTAATTTTGTTGGAAAGGAAAGAACTAGAATTACTTGGATTAAAGATCAGCTATTCATGTACCATTAAACCATGTGCCCTTAGGCCTATCTCTGCCTATCTCTTTAGAGATTGTCATCCTCACCTGTGCACTGCAGATGCTACATACTTCACAGGTATGTGGGATGACTTTCTACAGAGAATGGAATGTGGCCAGCACAGTATCTCGTCCACATAGAAGAAAAATACATATTTAAAATTATGACTACAATTTACTACTGGTATGTGAACACAACCCTAATTAATGAGTTCCTGAATAAAGCTGTCTAATTTGTGGACATAGTTCCTTTTTAGGCATAGCATGCATTTTCAAATACTGTCTTCATTTTTGGAATAGAAAAGGTTAGCATTACTTGGATGAATATGAGATATATTCTCTTTAGCAATTAAACTCACAAGATTCTTTGCTATTGGTGTCATATCTTGAAAATAATTAAGGTGATAAAACACTCATTTGGATGTACTGGCAATAAGTTGGGAGAATTGGATATATAGTTGGGCTGGGGCTAGGGGGTTTTATTTTGTTTTGTGTGTACTATAGCACCTAGCATATTTTTGATACCAAATGAAGATTAATAATGAGAGCTGTAATAATTTCAGTTTAGTGTTCTGTGTAGAATACATGTGTAGCAGAAATTTCTGCTGAGCTTTCTCTCCTAATGCAAATTTTGAGTATTGCTCCCAATGTATTACTGCTATTCAGTAAATCTATGTTCTTCAGAAAATTATTTAATATCTTTATACCTATGATTCCATCTATAAAATGGGGATAATAATACAGACCTATTTAATTATTCAGTTCTTCAGAATGCTGAGACACTTGATTCAAGTTAATTATACTAAAGGTACTTCAAGTTCGCTCTATTACTAATTGTACTTATATGATTTTGTGCACCATGACCTACTAATTATACAGGATACTGCACTGAACATAGAGGATAAAAATAAAATGGATTTAAGATATCTGAATAGTAGCAGGCTAGCAACAGAGCAACTGAACAAATAATTAAGTTATTTAATGTAATTAAATATGACTCTAAGTTGCCAAATGTGAACATGTAAATATGAAACGATTTTAAAACTATTATCGTTTTCTTGACTAGCTGAAATAAAAATGAAATGCTTTGTTTTAAAATTTACATTTTACATATATAGACATTGATAATTTTAACGTACTAGAATATTTATTAATGTGTTAATGATGTTGCAAGGATAAATGTTTATGTTGCACTAAAAATACTACCCTGAAAAAAAAAATATCTACCATGGACTCAAAATACAATAAAATTAACAAAAGTAATGAGGTCTTTTTTATTATTAAGTGAAAATTAATTGAAACGACAATTGAGCTAGGATCTATTTATATATCAGACACTGTTAGGCAACTTAGACATATTTATAATCCTTAGAAAAAATACTGTAAAGTGAGTGTTAATAATTTAAATATGTAATTTTCCCAAGTCATACAGTTAATAATGGAATACAACATTTTCCATCTTTGTGTATCCAATCTAGTATCTTTCTTCATAATTTTACCCAGGAAACCAATATCATTTTTACTTCCTTTTTTTTTTTTTTTTTTTTTTGCAGTTTTTGGCCAGGGCTGGGTTTGAACCCACCACCTCTGGTATACGGAGTCAGACCCCTATTACTTTGAGCCACAGGTGCCACCCTTTACTTCTATTTTTTACATAATATAATGTACCTACTTAGTGATGCCAACATTCTCCACTTCCATCTCTCTCTCTTTCTGATATGCATTCTTTTCCTCATGGGGAAATCATTCTCAATGTCACCTCATGCCACCTTGCCACTCAATGACTCCTCACAGGGTCTGCTTTTGGATTTGTGTGGTAAATCCAGCTAGTTATACCCCAATATTCGTTTTTTTCTTTCATAAGGGAACTCATAAATTTTAGCTATAAACATGGTCACCGTAGATTTTATTTCCAATATTTACTTGTAGTTTATAAGACTTAAATTCTGATTTAAAGAAGAAGGTGTCAATCCTGTGACAATTTCTTTAAACTTACCAGAAGAGAAAGCATTGTGCCCTCTTTGCCTTCATTCGCCTTGGCACTGTGGATGCTGCCTTGTGGGCCGCGAGGCTATAGTAGATCATGGAGCAACAGCAGAGGCAGAAGGAACGTGGGTTCCTGACACTAGGGGGCGCTGTGTCAGTGCTATCAGGGCTAACTATGGAATTAGTGAGGTCTCAGGCAAAATAAAAACGTGAGATTCCCACGTTAAAAAAGCAAAGAAAAACGTCCTTAGAAGTGCCATAATGTAAAGCTTTTCCCTTTCTTCCTTCATCTGTCTCTATACTTGGGATATTTTCTTACTACGTAATCTCTCTCTCTCTCTTTCTTTATTTCTTTGTTTCTTTCTTTCTTTTTGAGACGGAGTCTCACTATGTTGCCCTGGGTAGATGCTGTGGCATCACAGCTCACAGCAGCCTCCAACTCTTGGCCTTAAGTGATTCTCTTGCCTCAGCCTCCCAAGTAGCTGGGACTACAGGCACCTGCCACAACGCCTGGCTATTTTCTTTATTGCAGTTGTCCTTGTTTGGCTGGCTGGGCCGGGTTCCAACCCACCAGCCTTGGTGTATGTGGCTGGCACCGTAACCACTGTGCTATGGGGGCAAAACCACATTTTTTCTTTTTTTTATTTCTTAAGGAACATTTTATAGTGAACATCTTTTTTCTTTTTTTTTCAGATTAATATAAGGGTACAAAGACTAGGCTACAATATTTACATTTGTTAGGTAAGGGCCCTGTTGTAGTTGTATCCTGAACCCAGAAGTTGGGCCATATACCCTTACATTGTGCCCACTAGATGGGAGCACACCAATCGCCTTCCCTCCTCCTCTTCCCCCTCCTCCTTTCTCCTCCTCCCCCCAACTTGAATTAAATTGAGTTTTTCTCTTGTCTGGTTATGTATTAGTTCTTCTACTGGCTTTATATTAGTACTGAGTACATTGAATCCTTGCTTATATAATGTCATTCTTAATAAAGAAAGAAATGCTAAATTATTAGCATGAATTTCACTATTTATCTTTGCATTATTTAGAATGCCATTTTAAATAAAAATATTAAAAAATTTAATACACATGCATAATTACTGAAATTACACAATTTATTAAATGGACCCTGTCTCTTACGAAAAAAAAGAGAAAAAAGAAATTGGACAATTTACGTTTCATATCTTATATGTGTTCATACCTGAAGAGTGAAAACACTGAACAAAACTAATGCAATGATTCTCATTTAATTTCTTGATAGGTTTAATTCTAGAATACTACCTACTTTTAGCTTACGGATGAGTAAGGGGAGATTGAGAGGAAGAGGCACAATGGAATGCTATAGCTTTCCTCTTTTTCTATTTCATCTTTCATCAGCAGTGGCTAATACAGGTAGGTAACATGGGTTGAAAAAATAAAGCAAGGTTCCTTGGTAGTTTGAATTTTTAGAATGCCATTTCCTTTTTAACTGTGTTTGAAGCAAGTTCTGGTTTGAACAGAAAACACGACCTCTCTTGGGTCAGTACCCCCTCTGAATCTTAGAGATAACATACTTATATTGATTATACTTGCTTTGAGTTTCACTAAACTGAAGCCTATGGTGGGTCCGTTTGGATTCTGTACCTATTGTGTATCGTGAGGTTATCTGCATGTGTATCTTCCCTCTACTCCATTTTCCCTTTGGGTTTCCTGTACTAAACATAAATTCAGAGATAATATTAGTAAGAATCTGTAATATGGCTCCTGAAAAGCATTAAACCACATGGGACTTTGTTTACTGCCCAGGTCACACACTCATGAAGCTGGCTGGCCCTGACTCTGGCCTGCTTTCTTGGACTTTTAAGTTTTAGACTCTTGCTTAAAGCTCTGCTATTGAGGTTTTCTATCAAACTAAGCTAAAAGTTTTCATTTATATAAATACCTACTATAAAGCTTAACACATAATAAGGGCTCAATCGTAGTTATTTTGTTATTAGCAGTGGTAGTATTAATTATTTTTGATACATAACTCTTTCGTGCCAATGCTTTATCCATAGCTTTTTTAAGGTTGTCAATTTTTAACTACATACTTAAATCATGTGCCATAGTTCTATACGCATAAACTTATTTCTTAAACACGATTCAAGGATGACTGGGAAATTCCGTTCCAAGACAACTGCATTTCTTTGTAAGAGTCAACCTAAAAATAAACCTCAACAGCAAAGAGAAATCATTTTAAATACTTGTGACAGAAAAATTTTTAGCAATAAAAATGTTTTTGTAGTTTTATTTTCATCATTATGAATAAATTTCTTGACGTAGACTAAGAACAGAAAAAAAGAGAGTTAACTGATGATGTTAACTTCTGTAGGAAAATGGTAGGGAAGAGCTCATATCTTGTTGGCTAAGAAAGGATTAGATTAGATAGAGTGATGGCTTTGCTTGGTTAGAATTCTGGCTATAGAAAAGGGCACCAAATATGCCAGCAGGCCTGCTGAAAAGGAAATAGATTAAAAGGAGTCCCAAAGCCTTTTTTACTTCAAGTTAAAAATAATAAATTTATAATTATAGACATAATTGGTACTGAAGAGAGTAGCAGAAATTCAGAAAGAAGAGTATTAATCGACATTAGAAAAGACACTTTCTTCGATTCTATAAGAAATATTAATAAGTCATACCCTCCTTTATTTGTCTGAGTTCTTTAAAAGCAGGAAATAAGTATTGTATTTTCCCTCTGATGCATAAAACAGTGACTTGCACCCAGTTGGCACTTCTTAGATGTTTGTTTTTTTCTTTGCATAGGAAAATGCAAGACAAGACCAGGCAAAAATGAAATGAATTGAGAACATACTGACGCCCTCAAATAACTGTCAAGGATTTAGAGGCCATGTCTTAAATGGTTTGGACATCTGGTGAAGTAACACAAAAATAGAAACCCCAGTAGGATTTTTTGAAACTGAAGTAGAAAGCAAGAGATCTAGAAGCAGCCCTTGAAATCCCTGTAGGAACATAATAAAGAAAAGACTTTAAATAGAAGCCTTGAACAGAAAACTTCATATGCTATAGGAGTTTGAAAAGGTGGAAGGAGTTTGTGTCTCTGATAATATGAAGAATATCTTTATTCTATATGGACATAAGAATCGCAAGATTCATGGGAATAAGTGCCCACTTGAAAATATATGCAGTCCAACCCTGACCATTTAGAAACTATTTTCTGCATCTTGCTGTCTGTGTTTTCCATTTGTCTATGGGTAGAATTGTTTGCATAACACTCTATGTTATATACCCTGTAGCACTCTATTCTCTAGGCATTTCAGAAATATATTTATAATTTATTGGGAAAAACACTCTGAAAATGAAAATAATATATATATTAACAAAGACTATATCACGTGGATATAAATTAATTCATAAAAATTATTATTACAGTGATATCTGAGCAAGTTTTCAAACTGGTAACTTTGGCTTGAAGTGTAAACATAATGATAAGATTTATTAAGTCTTAGTCTGACTCTGTATCTTTTCAATTCCTCCATTTGACAGTTCTTCAATGGTTTAAAGAAAAGACATAAATGCTTCATTTCAAGGAATCAAGGTCATCTTAGAATTTAATTGCTATCACTTAAAATCATGAAACACAACATGTTCTAACTTCAGTGATTAGAATTAGCAAAGGTGTTGAGCTGATGTTCTTCATGTCTAAAAATCTTCAAAACACAAACAAACAAAATAAATTGTCAACAAATTGAATAAATACAGAGAAAGTCTGAAACTCACTGACCCATACAGAACATAGCTACTAATTCAGTTCTGTTTTTATTTATAGAATTTTTCTTTTTCTTTCCCATTTTTGTCATAGTTTTGGGTTCTTTGAGGGCCCAATACTCTTAAACAGTGAAATGTGAAACATTTTGAAATCTTGAGGATGGTTGACACTAGACCGTGAAACTGAAAAGAGATAACAAGTTTTGCTGTTTTCTCCTATGATAAATCCTCATGTTTCAGTGATTTCATGGTTTGCTTACATAAGGTTTGACAAATATGTTTACTCTCTGACAACAAGGGTGCAATGTACTTCTCAGCCATCTAACCATCAGGAGTGTGTATACACAGAAGCAGAGCTGGCTTAAAATCTAATGAGCAATCTCCCCAAGGTGAAGAATGACTAGAAGAGATTTATTAAAAATTGACATTTATCTTTTTAAGGAATAATTCTATAAATGCAGAAAACTTGGAAGAAAAAGTAACCGTTGATGGAAGATGGTATATGTTTTAGTGGATGTGGGCCAGTAACACAAATTAACATAGACTGACTGGTTTAAATAATAGATATTTGTTTCTTATGGTACTGGAGGCTCAGAAGTCCAAGATCAAGGTGTCTGCAGATCTGGTGTGAGACCAAGGCAGTCCATCTGGTTTACAGACAACTTTCTACTTATTATATACTCATTCTGAACTTTTTCCCCATTCCATAGGTTGCCTTTCTACTTATTATATACTCATTATCACTCAAAGAGAGTGATATTCCCTTTTACGTATAAACTTTATTTTTTAAATTCATTTTATAACTAAAATATTATACCCTTTAAAAAATAAAATTTCTTTATTTTTTAAAATTCATTTTATAACTTGTTCATTTTAAATCTTGTTCCCTTTGACCAGCATCTCTCCATCTCCCCCAATCACAGTTCCCAGCTTATTTTATCACTCTCCTATTCTCTGCGCATATCCCTTTGAATTTAGATTCTATGAGATCATACAGCATTTGCTTTTCTGTGCTGGCCTATTTCATGTGACCTAATGCCCTTCAAGTTCATCCATGTTATTGCAAATGCCAGAATTTTCCCTTAAGGCTGAATTATATTCATATATACCATATTTCTTTTATATGTGTATATATACATATAATGTCGTATTTCTTTTATTCATTTATCCATTGGAAAACACTTACGCTGTTTCTATATCTTAGCTATTGTGAATAATGCTGCAATAAATAGAGAATGCAGGTATCTCTTCAAGATAGTAATTTCATTTTCTTTGGATATACACCTAAAGTTGGATTGCTAGGTCCTACGGCAATATTATTTTGGTTTTTTTGTTTTTTTTTTTTTTTTTAGAGACAGAGTCTTACTTTGTCGCTCTTGGTAGAGTGCTGTTGTCACAGCAACCTCAAACTCTTGGGCTTAAGTGATTCTCTTGCCTCAGCCTCCTGAGCAGTGGGACTACAGGCACCTGCCACACATCTGGCTATTTTTTGTGACAGTTTGGCCAGGCCGAGTTCGAACCCACCACCCTTGGTATATGGGGCTGGTGCCCTACTCACTAAGCCACAGACACCGTCCTATTTTGAGTTTTTTGAGGAAGATTTGTACTATTTTATGTAATGGCTATATGAATTAATATTGTTACTAACAGTTCTCTTTTCTCCTCATTTTCACCAACGCTTACAATATTGTCCCTTTTTCTTAATAAATAGTCATTTAACTGGCATGGAGTGGTTATCTCACTGTGGTTTTGATTTGTATTTCACGATGATTAGTAATATTGAACATTGTTTTCCACATACAAGTGGGTCATTTGTATATAATTTTTTGAAAATGTTTATTTAGGTCCTTTGCTTACTTTTTAATTGGGTTATTTGCCTTTGTGTGTTTGTTTTTTGCTATTGATTTTCTTATATATTTTTAATACTAACCTCTTGTTGGATATATAGTTTCTGAATATTTTCTCCCATTCCATAGGCTGCCTTTTTATTTTGCTGGTTGTTTCAGTAAAACTTGTTATTTGATGCAATCTTACTTGTTTAGTTGTGCTATTTTGCCTGTGCTTTTGGTGTCATAGCCAAAAAATTGTTGCCAAGACCACTGACAAGGAGCTGTTTCCAACATTTTTTTCTAGGAGTTTCATAGTTTGGGGTCTATATTTAAGTCTTTAATCCATTTTGAGTTGATATTTGCATATGGTTTAAGATAAGCATCCAATTTCTTATTTTTTTACTTTTTTGTGGATATCAAGTTTTCCCAACATGATTCATTGGAGGAACTGTCATTTCCTCATACAAAGGTATCATTTCTTGGTATCTTTGTCAGAGATTACGCGATTGTATATTCATGGGCCAATTTCAGAGCTTTCTATTCTGTTTCATTGGTCATCTTATTTATATCAGTAGTATACTGTTTTAATTATAATAGCTTTACAATATAATTTGAAATTAGGAAGTGTGATGACTCCAGCTCTAT
The DNA here is from genome assembly GCF_000181295.1 of Otolemur garnettii. Classification (NCBI taxonomy): domain Eukaryota; kingdom Metazoa; phylum Chordata; class Mammalia; order Primates; family Galagidae; genus Otolemur; species Otolemur garnettii. The sequence goes on from NW_003852401.1 coordinate 31,674,511, forward strand.
TCTTCCTGCTCAAGATTTCTTTAGCTGTATGATGTCTTTCATGGTTCCATGTGAATTTTAGGATTATTTTTTCATTTCTATGAAAAATGCCATCAAAGGTTTAATAAGGATTGTATTGAATCTATAGATAACTCTGGGTAATTTGGATATTTTAATAATACTAATTTTCCCACACCATGAACACAAGATGTGTTTTCACTTATTTGTGCCTTCTTTAATTTTTTTTATCATTTTTATTGTTTTAAGTGAGCACATACTTCCTTGGTTAAATTGATTACTAAGTATTTTATTCTTTTTTGCTGTTATTTATCAATGACATCAATTCCTTAACTTTTTTCCTAGATAATTGACTGTTAGTTTATAGAAGAAATCCAACCAATTTCTATATAGTGGTTTTATATCTTGAAACTTTGCTGAATTCATTTGTTAGTCCTAAAAGTTTCTTGGTGGAGGCCTTATGATTTTCTAGATCATGTCATCTGCAAAACAGAGATAATTTTACTTCCTGCTTTTCAATATAGATGCCTTTTATTTCATTTTCTTATCTAAATTCTCTGGCTAAAAATTCCAGTATTATGCTGAGCAGAAGTGATAAGAGTGAACATTTTTGATTATAAACAAAACAAAGATGTTCTCTAGACCACTTCTACTCAGGATTATATTTGATATGAGAAAATATTTCACGTTTTTGCTATTGGGTATGACATTAATTCTGGGTTTGTAACAGGTGGTTTCATTGTGTCGAGATATAGTCATTCTATATCTAATTTGTTGAAAGTTTAAATTATGAACGGATGTTAAATTTTAGCAAATGCTTTTTCCGTATCTAAAAACATGATCATATTTTTTTGTCCTTCATTCTGTTAATGTGATCTATCAAATTTATTGATTTGGGTGTGCTGAAACATCTTTTTATTCTAGAGATAAATCTCACCTGATCATGGTATATAATCCTTTCAATGTGCTGTTGATTTGATTTGCTAATATTTTGTTGAAGATTTTTTCATCTACATTCATCAGAAATATTGGCCTGTAATTTCCTTTTCTTACAATGCCTTTCTGGGCTGGGTATCAAGATGATGTGGACCTCATAAAATCAGTTTGTAAGTGATCTTTCTTCTTTAGTTTTTTGGAAAAGTTTAAGAATAATTGGTATTAGTTCTTCTTTAAGTGTTTGGTAGAATTCAGCAAGCCATGAAGCATCAAGTCCTCGGCTTTTCTTTGATGGGAAAATTTTTATTACTGAGTGAATAATATTCCATGGTATACATATACCACAGCTTGCCAATCCATTCCTGTGTTGAGGGGCATTTAGGCTGTTTCCATATTTTGGCAATTGTAAATTGAGCTGTGATAAACAGTCTAGTATGAGTGTCTTTATAATAAAAGTTTATTCCCTTCTGGATAGATGCCCACTAATGGAGATTTTGCAGCATTTGTATTAACCTGGATGAGGTGGAACACATTATTCTTAGTGAAGCATCTCAAGAATGGAGAAGCATGAATCCTATGTAGTCAACTTTGATATGAGGACAATTAATGACAATTAATGACATAATAGGGGGTGGGGGAAGGGGAGAGCGGACAGAGAGAGAGGGGAGAGGGTGAAGGAAAGGAAGAGAAAAAAAAGAAAAGAAAATAGTGACTAATTCTCATATAAATTGGATCTAATTTTGACCAAAGTACATTATTTGAACCATAATTTTTAATTCAACTTGTTAATATGTTGTTTAGTTTATTGCATCCTCATTTATAAGTAAAACATGTTTGTAATTTTCCTTTATAATAATATACTTTTTCTAATTTTAATATCAGGTATATCCAGATTAAGTAGAATGAATTTGAAGTATTTTTTCTTTTTCTATTGTCTATAAGATTTGGCATGATCTGTTTTTTTAAATTATCTTCTGTTTTTATTTATAAATATTAGTTGTCTATTTCTTGAGACTTTGGAAAAAAACCAAACAAACAAACAAAATGAGTATTCCTAGAAATAATTCTCACTATTTAGAGGCCATTTGGGGTTTTTTCTTTTCTCTTACTATCAAAGTTTCCATAATTCCAGTTGCTGGCATTTCAGTTAGTTTGTTTCCTTGCTAGAATTTTACCTTTTCATAATTTAAATTCAATTGTATCTGGGATTGAGGCAGAACTTTGCTGTAAATTATGAATTATGTATTATTCTTTTTGATCATCTGTAGTGGAAGCTATGATGTGCTTCCTAAATTCTCACAAATCCCCCACCATTTTGAGACTGCCCCCTCCCTCAGCTACTAGGACTATTGGTAGTTGGCTGCTCTCTGCTGCGTTCTTCTCTGGAAATTGCCCCTGGCTAAAGAGAGTCATCTCATTTAAGATTCATATTTGTCGGATGGCAGATATCTGAAGACTGGCCATTGCCTCAATTTAGACATCTTTGAGGGGCTTTCCCAACTTCAGTGGTTCTTCAAGGGATCAAGTGAGGTATTTGTCAGGACTTCAGTAGAGTTCAACTTCTTGCTCTGTCTATACTGCTTCATTCTTTCACTCTCACTGGTCTTCATCTAGATGGCACTGCCCAGTAAATACACTTCTTGCTTATATATTTCTATCACAGAGTCTGTTTCCCAGGAAACCTATACTGCATTGTTACCACTGTATGTTATTTAATGTATGTAATATTTTGCATGGAAAATATATTTCATTATCTTTGTGCTTGGACATAAAAATTAAAAAAAAATTGTTACTGATTCAATCTCCTTATTCATTATTTGTCATTTAGATTTTCTATTTCTTCATGACTCAGCCTTGGAAGGTTGCTAGTTTTTCTATTTTAATACAGATGGCTCTTGCTTTTAACAGACTGGTCTGGAACTCCTGAGCTCAGGAGATCTACCTGCCTCAGCCTCTCAGATGTGAGCCCCTGCTCTGACCCAGCCTGCTCTAGTCTTTGTTATTTTCCTTTTATCCACTAACTTTAGGTTTGGTTTGTTCTTATTGTATTAATTATTTGAGGTATAAAGTGAGGTAATTTGAGTTTTTTATTTTTAATTGTAGGTAAACTACTATAAACTTCCTTCTTAGAACTGCCTTTGCTGCATCTCATAAATGTGGGTATGTTGTATTTCCACTTTTCTTTGTTTCAAGATATATTTAAATTTCCCTTTGATTTCTTTTTTTTTTTTTTTTTTGAGATGGAGCCTCAAGCTATCCCCCCTGGGTAGAGTGCCATGGCATCACGCTCACAGCAACTTCCAACTTCTGGGCTCAAGCGAGTCTCCTGCCTCAGCCTCCCAAGTAGCTGGGACTACAGGCACCCGCCACAACGCCTGGCCATTTTTTGGTTGCAGCCATCATTGTTGTTTGGCGGGCCCGGGCTGGGGATTCGAACCCGCCACCTTAGGTGTATGTGGCTGGCGCCTCAGCCGCTTGAGCCACAGGCGCCGAGCCCCTCCCTTTGATTTCTTATTTAACCCACTGGTCATTTGGGAGTATGTTGTTTAATTTCCAAATATTTATGAACTTTCCAAATTCCTGCTATAATTGATTTCTAGCTTAATATCATTGTGCTTAAAAAATATACTTTATATGATTTTTGTATTATCAAATTTGTTAAATCATATGATCTCATGAAAAATATTCCATGCACACTTTGCAAATAATGTATATTCTGCTGTTATTGCATGGAATGTTCTGAATATGTCTAAATCCATTTGATATGTAAGTGTATTTAAGCCCAATATTTTCTTCTTGAATTTCTGTCTGCATAGTTTCTTTGTTGCTGAAAGTGAGGTATTGAGATCTCCTACCACTATTGTATTGTTATTTCCCTGTTCCTCTTTGTTAATATTTGATAATATACTTAAGTGCTTAAATGCTAACTGCATATATATCCTCATGGGTATCATTATCTCATAAGATTCTTTGTTTTCTTTTTTGCTATTCTTTCAATCTTAGATAATGTGATTCCTTAGTTGTATTTTTTTATTGCATTCATCCACTCCATGTCTTTTCTGTGGAGAATTTAATTCATTTATGAGATTAATCTATTAGTCTGTGTCTCTTATAAGGACATTGATTTCACTCACAAGGGCTCTGTCCTCATGACCTAATTGCTTCACAAACTCCCCATCTATAAATACCATAACAGTTTGGATTTAGTCTTCAAAGTATGAATTTTGGGGAAATATATTCATTCTATAGCATAGCATAATCCATTTTTTACAAGGAAGATTCTATTATGAACTCAGATATTACAGTTAAAATATAATTACCTTACTATTACCTAATCTCTAGTTCTTAAATTTTTCTTCATTGTGGTTGTGCTCAAAGTGGTCATGCCTAAGCAAAAAGAAAAACAAATAAACAAAAAGGAAGACTTTTACCTTTTCAAATACCTTTGAACATTTCTAATCATTCAAATGTTTGAAGCTCTAGTTTGAGAAATAAAGTCATATTATTTCTTTGTATTTTTTTTCAAAATGAATTTATTTAACACATTCATTAAATATTTGTTATGTGCAAACATTCCTGTTGGGTACTCTGGAGAAGATAGATTGTGAATAATGTTTATTTTTTTATGTAGTTTAATATCAAATGGAAGAATATAGGGCCATAAAAATGCAACATACAATAAAATAGTTCATAGAAGAATATATATATATATATATTCAGGACGATGTGAGTCTAGAGGAAAAGAAAACTTTTAGAATTTTAATTTTATACTTTTAGATAATTCACTGAAGAAAGAAGTATGCTTTTCATGTGACCAATAAAGTGAATGGTGAGAGCAAAGATAAGCATTTTTTTTTTTTTTTTTTTTGAGACAGAGCTTCAATCTATTACTCTGGGTAGAGTGCTGTGGCATCATAACTCACAGCAACCTCCAACTCCTGGGCTCAAGAGAGTCTCCTGCCTCTGCCTTCCAAGTAGCTGGGACTATAGGCACCCACCACAATGCCCGGCTATTTTTTTGGTTGCAGCCATCATTGTTGTTTGGCGAGCCCAGGCTGGATTTGAAGCCGGCAGCTCAGGTGTATGTGGCTGGTGCCTTAGCCGCCTGAGCCACAGGCGCCAAGCCAAAGATAAGAATTTGAGGATTGGCACCTGTAGCACAACAGCTAGGGCTCCAGCCACATACACTGGGGCTAGTGGGTCAAAAACCGGCCTGGGTTTTTGCCCATTGCCAAAACAACAATGACAACTACAGCAAAAAAAAAAAAAAAATCCAGGTGTTGTGGTGGGTACCTGTACTCCTAGAGGTTGAGGCAAGAGAATTGCTTAAGCCAGAGTTAGAGGTTGATGTGAACTGTAATATCACAGAACTCTACCAAGGGTGACATAGTGAGACTCTGTCTCAAAATAAATAAATAAATAAATAAATAAATAATAATTTTGAAATTAAAAAGGGATTTATTGTAGCATAATGATTTAATGTTCACTGATTCAATTTAAATCATCTTGTAAAGAAAATAATTATCCTTATTTTACTAAATTATGCCATTAGATTATTTTCATGTGTTTTGCCCACTTTTTAATAGGTTTATTTCATTTTTGTCTTGCTGATTTGTTTGAGTTCTTTGTAGATTTTGGATATTAGCCCTTTATCAGATGTATATAATTTGAATATTTTCTACCATTCTGTAGGTCGTCTATCTGCTCTGCTGATTATTTTCTTAGTTGTGTAGAAGCTTTTTAATTTAATCAAGTCTCATTTATTTATTTTTGTTTTTGCTTTGATTACCATTGGTGTTTTCTTCATAAATTCTTTCCCTAGACCTGGATTTAGAAGAGTTTTTTCCAACATTTTTCTTTAGGAATTCTTATGGTTTTCATGCCTTACATTTAAGTCTTTCATTCTTCTTGAATTAATTTTTTGAGTGGTAAGAGACAGGGATTCTGTTTCACTATTGTACATGTGGCTATCGAATTTTCCCAGCATTAGTTATTACATAGGGATTCTTTTCCCAGTTTAATGACACATATCAAAGAACAGAAAAGGAAAAATAATCCAAATCCAATATCATCAGAAGAAAAGAACTATGATCAGAGCAGAACTAAATGAGATAGAAAATCAGAAAATAATAGATGACCAACAAAACAAACAAAAGAAAATTGGTCTTTGAAAAGATAAAGTTGATAGACTTCTTTTTAGATTAACCAGAAGTAGAAGGAAATGGACCAAATAAGTTCAATCAGAAACAAAAAAGGAGATATTACAACTGGCACCACAGAAATACAAAATATTATCAGTGAATAGGATAAAAATATCCATGCACATAAACTGGGAAAGGATGAGGAAATGAACAAATTCCTGGAAACACACAAACTTCCAAGACTTCCAGTCAGGAAGAAATAGAACTCCTCACCATGCTAATAAAAAACAATGATATTGAAGCAGCAAAAAAATTCTTCCAACAATAACAACAACAAAAGGCCTTGGACTGGATGGTTTTAGAACTGCATTCTATCAGACCTAAAAAGGAAAGTTGGTACCTGTATTGCAGGAATTATTTTATAAAACTGAGAAGGAGAAAATCCTCCCCAACTTCTTCTATAAAGACAGTATCACTTTGATATCAAAACCAGGAAAGGATACAATAGAAAAGTATATACCAATATCCTTTATGAATATAGATGCAATATCCGTCAACAAATACTAAAGAATCAAATTCAATAGCACAGTAAAAAAATAATTTTCTAAGATCAAGTAGGCTTCATCACAGGGATGCAAGGATGGTTCAACATATGTAATTAATAAATATAATTCACTGCATAAACAGGAAAAAACAAAGATCATATGATTATCTCAATAGATGCAGAAAAAGCATGCAAAAAAATCAGTACCTTTTTCATAATAAAAACCCTTAACAAACTAGGCATATAAAGAATAGGCCTCATAATTAAAAAAACCATATATGAGAAAGCCATAGCCAACATCACACTAAATGTAGAAATATTGAAGGCCTTTTCCACTTGGAACTGGAATAAGATAAGGATGCCTGCTGTTACCATGTCTATTCAACTTAGTGCTAGAAGTCCTAGCCAGAGCAAACAGGCAAGAGAAATAAATTAAAAATATCCTAATCTCAAAGATTCCACCAAGAGACTCTTAGAATTAATAAACAAATTCAGCAAAGTTCAAGGCTATAATATCAATGTACACAAATCAGTAACATTCCCATACACCATCAACAGTCAAGCTGAAAATAAAATCAAAGACTCAATATCATTCACAATAGCTACAAATAAAGTAAGATACCTGGGAATATACTTAATCCAGGAGGTGAAAGATCTCTACAAAAAGAACTAAAAATCATTGAGGAAGGAACTTGCTTGCCGATGATACAAATAAATAGTAAAACATATCACGCATGTGGATCAGCAGAATGAACATTAAAATGTCCACACTACCCAAAGTGATTTGTAGATTCAATATGATCCTCACCAAAATACAAATGTCATAATTCACAAATCTAGAAAAGGTAATTCTGTGTTTCATTTAGAACTAGAAAAGAGCCCAAATAGCCAAAGTGATCAAAAGGAACAAATCTGGAGGCATCACATTATCAGACTTCAAACTTTACTATAAGACAATAGAACCAAAGAGCATGGTACTGGCACAAAAACAGAGACATGGACCAATGGAACAGAGCAGAGGACCCAAATGTAAATGCAACCAGATACTGATCTTTGACAAAGATCTTTCAAAAATATTTCAAAATTTTTTGAAAGTTTCAAGGCTCTCTGAGGATACAACCAAATTAAAAACCCAAAAGGATTAAAGAAGGATAAAAGTCAAATAGTGTAGAGGAACATAGTTTTAGTCATCCAAGATCTCTTCAAAAAGTAAAGCTGATTTAAAATCACAAAGTTAAGAGTAGGCAAAGAGTAGGAAATACGCAGCTCTAAGAAACTGCTCTAACTTTTCTTAAGATTATTTTTCCCTTCTAAGTTTGTGATAGAAGTCTGTATAATGTTTCTGCCTCTATACCCCTGTATTATCAAAGCTCAGACTTTTTTTCTATTAAGAATTGGCAGGTAAGGAAATTAGAAATAGAGGTGGAATTAAAGTCATCTCCCCTGGAGACCATACTGTTGGCATTTATTGGGGATTGCAGAGTGTGTACACGGTGTACATTATGACAACTCAGAAAAACAAAAGTAAACAGAACAATGTCGAAAATTTGTTCCCCTGGGAGAAAAATAACAATTTTAAAAAGAACAAACATATAGTGGTGGTGACCCCAACTATTTACTTCTCTGGTAAATCTTTGCAATATTATTATATAAAATTATTTTCACCTTTGAAATTATTAAAATATGAATAATAGAGAAAATTAGGCATTTAATTTTTTACTTATTTATTTAAAACAATTATAAATTTATTTATAGAAGTGATTGGTTGAACTGGTTTTGTATTTCATGAATCTGCCCCTTTATACATATTGAAATGATTATATTTGGAAACTTTTCTATTTACTTAACTGTGACATTTGCTGAACTCAGAAGTAGGTGAGGATTTATTTGCCACAATTATACCAAATTTATTTCCTTCAGGTTCTTAAGTGCAAAAATAAAATAAAAATTCAAAGCTCCTTGATTGACCTGACACTCAGACTTGAGCCCCTTCTACATAGCTTAAAGCATACATGGCTGATTGCCTTCCTGGCCACAAATTAAGACCTGTGGATTCTTTGAACTACTTATTTGTTTGTTCCTTTCTTTCAATCACTAAAATAAATGCAAAATTAAGCATGAGTCATAGTTATCTCTTGGAGGTGATAGTAATTCCTTCCAGGTTGCCAATAAACCACTAATTGGTAGCTCTTCACTAATCAGGAATAGGAAAAAAGGTGTCATGGACACCAGAACCCTCAGATACCTGCCATAAACCAGGGACCCCATCCTAAAAGAAGGCCAAAATAACTGGAATTAGAATCAAAGGAAAATCTCCTCCAGAGCAGAGAAATAGGATTGATGAGAAGTGGACAAACTCCCTTCTGTCAGTGAGCACACAAGTCAATACAAACTCTAGTCTTCTGCATCTACTAGAGGTAATGTGACTAGTTCTCATTAACCGCAAACAGAATTGAAGTGTTACTTCTGGGCCTAGAGCAGGGATTTGTCCAAGGTCTATTGAGTATGATCGGTGAGCTGAGAATTTTTCCTTTTCCTTTTTAAAGGGTTAAAAAAGGATCTTATGTATACAATATATTAAATATGTACAAATATGTGTATGCATACACAGATATATATATTCCATGTATATGCACACACAGCCTAAATTATTTATTTACTGTTTTTCTGTATACACACAACACATGAAAAACTGTAGGTTTAGACTTAAACTTCTGATTCCAAAATGATTCATAGGATTCATTTTAGCTTTCCAACTTTTTCTGATTTATAACTCCCTTCTCCAACTGTAAAATATCTTACTCCTATTATCTATATCAGTTTACTAATTTGTTCAAATCTAGTAAACACATAGTTTCAGAATTGCTAGGGCATTTCATCATAAGGAACACTTTGCTAATTAGATTATAGTCTGCTTTCTACCTCTATCACATTCTCTCTGACTCATTTCATTTTTTTATACTATTTTTATTCACTTGGGTGCTTGCCTGCCTTTGAATGCTACTTAATAAATTTTCATTTGTGTATTTTCCCTCTTGTAATTGACACTCTTCATTTTTGAGAAGAATTTGGAAGAATTTGTCTTTTTCTTCCATTTTCTTCCCTTTCTTTCATTTCTTATCCATTTTAATAGGTCTTGTCCATTTTAATTCTTAGTTCTAGATTTTCTGATTTAAAGTGTTCTTGTTGTATTATCAAATGTTTAAGCACATTTAATTCCATATGGAACGTAGATTTATAGTTTTCTTCCATTCACATCACAATCAGGCAAGAGAAGGTGATCAAGAGTATACAAATAGGGTCAGAGGAGATCAAACTTTGACTCTTCACAGATATGATTTTATACCTGGAAATCCCCAGGGACTCAACTACAAAACTCTTAGAAGTGATCAAGGAATACAGTAGCATCTTAGGATACAAAATCAATACTCACAAATCAGTAGCTTTTTTATATACCAATAATAGTCAAGCTGAAAAAATAGTCACAGACTCTATTCCCTTTATAGTTGTGACAAAGAAGATGAAATATTTGGGAATTTACCTAATAAAGGATGTGGAAGATCTTTATAAAGAGAATTATGAAACTCTGAGAAAAGAAAAAGCTGAAGATGTTAACAATGGAAAAACACCATGCTCATAGCTGGGAAGAATCAACATTGTTAAAATGTCCATATTACCCGAAGCAATTTACGAATTTAATGCAATCCCTATCAAAGCACCACCATCATACTTTAAAGATCTGGAAAAAATAGTACTTCATTTTATATAGAATCAGAAAAAACCTTGAATAGCTAAGACATTACTCAGAAATAAAAACAAATCATGAGGAATCATCCTATCAGACTTCAAACTATACTATAAATCTATAGTGATCAAAACAGCATGGTACTGGCACAAAAATAGAGAGGTAGATGTATGAAGCAGAATTGAGAACCAAGAGATGAACCCAGATACTTATTGTAATTTGATTTTTGATAAGCCTATCAAAAATATAAAATGGGGGAAATATTCCCTATTTGACAAATGGTGCTGGGAGAACTGTCTGGAGATGTGTAGAAGACTGAAACTGGACCCACACCTTTCACCATTAACAAAAATTTACTCTCACAGGATAAAAGATTTAAACTTGAGAAAAGAAATTATAAAGATTCTTGGAGAGAGTGCAGGAGAAACACTTGAAGAAATTGGCCTGGGAGAATACTTTATGAGGAGGATCCTCCACCAGGCAACTGAAGCAACCCCAAAAATACATTACTGGGATCTGATAAAACTAAAAAGCACAGCCAAGAACACAGCAAGTAAAGCAAGCAGACAGCCCTCAGAATGGGAGAGGATATTTGCATGTTATGCTTCTGACAAAGGCTTAATAACCAGAATCCACAGAGAATTCAAACTTATTAACAAGAAAAGAACAAGTAATCCCATTTCATTGTGGGGAAGGGACTTGAACAGAAGCTTCTCTGAAGAAGACAGGCATATGGCCTACAGACATATGAAAAAAAGCTCATCATCTTTAATCATCAGAAAATCCACAACAACACCACTTTGAGATATCATCTAACTCTAGTAAGAGTGGCTCACATAACAAAATCCCAAAACTACAGATGTTGGCGTGGATGTGGGGAAAAGGAAACACGTCTGCACTGCTGGTGGGAGTGCAAGCTATTTTATTTTAAACTTTTTAATGATAAAATGTTTTTACTATTTTAAATATCAGGTATGTATACATATCATATTAAGAAGAAAATAGAAACAACTTCCTAAGCTCAAAATTTGATAATTTTCCTAACAGTCCTCTTTTCAACTTCTATAGTATATTAAGAGGTTCTATTATATATAGAGTATATAGTATATACAGAGGTTCTATTAAGAACCTCTGTAAGTTGACCACCCAAGGAACTATAAAAGACTGGCCAACATACAGAGGTGGTCAACATGAGGAACTAGGGCTACTGTACTGATTGTACAGTTGGTGTATGTCTGGTCTGGTAACTTAAGGAGGTTGTTAAGGTAAGGAAGTGGTCAGCTATGGAGGTTTTACTGTTTTACTGTTGATAATGTTGCTTAACAGATAATAAGAAGTGGAAAGACTGATTTTGGATTGAGTTTTGCTTTAAGCTGATAGTTTAGGGTTTATAGTATAGTTTGGCTTTTGGGTTTAGAAACTCATAATTAGACTGCAGTTACTGAGTGTGATTCCAGACAAGAAAAAGAACATCATTTAGTTTCCTTGTACTTAACTATATAATAAATAATACCAACAATAATTATCTTAAAATGTGATTTGGAGAAATAAGTAACAAATATAATAAAATTCCTGGACCACACTTCATATTTAATAAATGAAAGCTTATTATCATTATAATAGATGGGCAAGCAAAAAAATTTATAAGGAGTGAATTTATTACAATGTCATATATGAGGTCTGACTGAGAGAGGATACCCGAGAGGGGTGAGATCTGGGAGAACAGGTCTTCTCAGGGAGACCTCAGGGATGCACCTGCAGGGTCCTCTCCATGGTGACTCAGCTCTTGGGAATTTGTGGGCTTGACTTCCTGGAACCTGGAAATTTTCAAGTTCTGTGAAATCCTGTGGTTCTATAGGGGCTGCACTAGCATCTCCTGCTTGATTCAAACTGGCCAATGAGAAGGATACTTGTGGGGTGGAACTTTTTGGCTGTCAATAAAAAGGGAAAGACCAAGCCAGTCATGGAGCGCTGCCGTTTGGAAGTCTTCTATGCAGTAAGCTCCTGGCCTATGAATAAATCCCTTCCTCTTATAAACATGGTGTTTGGGTGCTGTTTCCATTGGGCCTCCTCTTCCTGCAACACTTTTGGTTCCCTGACCAGGAGGTGAGATCACCCTTGGAGAGAACACGCACCTGGTAGTTGCCACCAATCCTCTCAACATCCACTTGGGGGCCCCTGATCTGTCTGGTTGACGTGAACCACTGAGTGCACCCGGGGGGCAGTTAGGCCTCCCTGTGTGGACACCTCAACTGGGCTGAGAAAGGACCCCATTGGCAGGTCTTCAAGGAGTCAAACACCGGGAGGAACTGGCGTGCAGGAACAGGTACCCACACAGGGAAACGTCTAAGGCAAGGTAGGATCCATTTGGGGCCCACTACAGTTTTAGTGGAAGAGGGAGTCTGATCAACCTCTTCGGCCTTAGATCACCAGCAGGTCTGTTGAAAGGAGTGTGAGAGCATGTGGATGTAGTGTCACTGAGAGAACTCTGAGAGTGGAGTTAGATCTCTGGTCACAGGGCCTAGGGGAGTGTTGGTTTGCCTCCTATGGCTAAGTGGCAGTTCAAGTGGGAAATCAAGGCTACTCAGGTTAAAAAATGCATTGGGATTGTGTGCATTTGAGTGCTTGGAGAATGACTGAGATGGGTAACAATAGGTGGGGTTTTGTTTCCCCCCCATTCATGGGGTGAAATGAATGTGTGAGTGTGCCCTTCTTTCCTGCTCCAACTTTACCCCCTGGCTATTCTGAGGGAAACTGGAAGTTCTAGGTTTTCTGCTTTCTGTCTTTGGTGGCAGCCACATGGCCATGTCTGTCTGGGGCAGGTGGGGGGAGTGGGAATGAAAAGACATTAGAAAGGATTTTGTAGTTTTGTTACTGGAATTTCTTCAGTGAGTCTGTGGTCTCAGGAATTTGAGAATTGAACCCATGGGCCACAGATTAGTGATAAAATGGGATTTTGTTGGACTTAAGGGCATGCAGATGGAGTGGAGAGTGCTAGAGCCATTGGCAGAGGGGCTGTGCCTTGGAAAGTGTTGCGGTTTGGGCAGTCCTGTGAGCTCTGGATAGCTCTTGAAAATCTGGGGGAGAGAGTGTAAATCTTGTGGGGAATGGGGCTGTATCCTTATCAGCAACAGGTCTCCAGGGTGAACAGCCTCTGGAAGGGGGGAGGAGGCCTAGTTCAGAGGTTTCCTGCATGAGTCCTTTGTCTAGGGGTAAATAATTGGCCCTGAGAGATGTTTTGGCCAGGATTTGGGAGATGGAAAAATACCTTTACAAACCGAATGGGTCTTCTAGCGAATGAATGCAGCCCCTCACCTTGACCAATGTTATTAGGTCTTTGCTGGGGTTTTTGTCTGGGGAAAGGATTAGGATGTGTGATCCTTAGTCAGGGTGGAGCAATCCAAAAGGTTTCAGGCTGCTTTGTTCATGACCTGGCTGGGGCTCAGAGAGTTTGTACCTGGAGATGGGAGTCTGATATCTGAGCTCACCTGAGCATGAAAAATGAGGGTTACCTGTCCAGCCCTGAGTTGGAAAATCCTGTATCAATGTTATATCTCGTAAAATGTCTCTCATTTATAAAATGTAATAATTTGTTTGTTTAAATTGTTGGGGAAACTGAGTCTTTGTCAAAGGATAAGATTCTGACTTTTCAAACTTTCTAATTATCAGTTTGGCCAAGTGAATGGGTGACTTCATAGTGAACTGAGATTCTGTTTTGTAGGAAGTACGTTTTTGAGAGTAAGAAAAATTAGACAGAAAGGAGGATGGCATAGTGTAAAGAAAGAATCTTGTGTGATAAATTTTGTCCTGAAAAAGAATGGTTGTGTAAGAAAATGAAAGGCAGGGCAAAGTTAAAGAAGGTTTAGAATGTTTGAAGATTGTCTGTGCAGGTTAAGTGAAGCTCATAAAAGAGAATTTGTGAAAGAATTTACATGTGATCCAGTTGACTATGTATTTCCTTTAAAACCTTTTGACATGTAATCTTATTTGAATCAATGTTTTAGGCCTATTGATATTTGACAAACCTTCCAAAATCAAAACTCTAAATTTGGGGTGTGGCGCCCATAGTGCAGTGGTTACAGTGCTGGCCACATGCACTGAGGCTGGCAGGTTTGAACTTGGTCCAGAAAACAAAAAGCACAACTCTAAATTTGGTCTTTTTGAAATATTAAGACTACTGAAAGTCATAGAAAAACAAATTTAACTTATTTGATTTATTAAAAATATAAGGAAACATTGTCAAATGTGAAATGGTGATTAATTTTATATGGGTTATGGTTATATATATATATATATATATGTTCCAATATTATAAAGTAGTGGTCTGTCTTAACATGTAAGACATTGGTCTGTCCTAAAGTGTAAAGCATTGGTCTGTCCTAACATATATTGTCAGTAATAATTTTAATTCATCTAAAAAAGAAAGTGTTTTTTTATGTAACTGGCTGAGTCCAAAGTTTGTCCTAAAAAGAAAAAGAAATATTAAGAGACAATGAAGAATTCTCTCAAATTCAAATTCCTGATGTCTTTGGAAATTGAGTACCTTCAGGCTAAAAGCAGATTTTTCAAACTTTCATTGGAAAGTTAACATGTCTATGAGTGTTGCTAACCTAACTTCAAACAGAATAGAAATCAGTTATGTGGAACTAGGCTAGTTTGTTATGGCTTTTTGTTTGAAATGTTGTTGGTTCTTTCTGTGTTCTGTTTTCCAGAAGTCAAGAAAATAATTCTCTGTTTTTTGAGCTATTTGTAGCTTTTCAAGCAATGTATGTACTTATGAGCAGAGTTTGAAACATGTATTTTTCTCTCCTTGATTTCTCTGGAATTTGAAAGCCATTTGTAAGTATTCTCAATTTCTGACAATACAGTTTTTGCATAGGTTCAATAAGAATCTGTTTTGTTCTATAAGACATAGTGAAGGCCCTGGTATTTTACCAAGGCTTTGGCTAGAATAGCATTTCCAGAGGTGTCCAGACTGTGTTAAGGAATTAAGGTTGACTTTATAAGGCCAATAAAGAAAGCCCTTTGGAAACCCATCAGTAACCTTTCCTGATCTGTAGTAAGTAAAGAAAGTCGCTTGCTAATGGGTCTGGGAATTGAAAGGTGCTTGGGGACCTCACGAGAAGAGGAATTTACCCAATGCATACAGGTATTGAATGGAACAGATGAAACCTGGGCTCATGAAAGGCTTTTGAGAAAGTCCAGCCTGAAAAATTCCTTATAAAAGGTTCCAGCAAAGCCAAAGAGACTAGATGGCTAATAATAATTCTTACTGTGCTTTATGCAAATCATCAGTATACTGAAGGTACAGTTTATTTTGGCAACTGAGTTAGTTCTGCTGTAATTTACCTTTAATAAAGAGAGAAATTGGAGAGAGAGAAAAATAATTCAAAGGAAAAAAAGAGGCTGTGGCCCACCTGTATTAGATCTCAGCCTTGTCTGTACTGTCAACTAATAAAATAAGTCATAACTGTTTTAGTAAATTGAACTGTTAAATGGGACTAAGAGACTGGCCAAAGAGTGTGGTGTCAGTGTGCTCCCTGGAAGAGAGACTTTGGGTAGAAATGGGGAACAAGCAAGGGAAGCCCACCCCATTAGCTACTATGTTGAAAAACATTAAGAAGGGATTTGTAGGTGACTATGGGGTGACTATGTTGCCAAGAAAGCTAAGGAGTCTTTGTGAGCAGGAATGGCCCCCTTGGGGATTGAATGGCCCTTGGAAGGAAGTTTAGAGAGATACCTAGGGTCTGAGGTATGGCACAGAGTTACTGGAAAGGGGAGTCACACTGAGCAGTTTCCATATATAGATATCTGGCTACAGCTAGTAGTGAATCATGCCTCGGGAGGAGGAGTGGAGGCTGTTTGTGACTCAGCCAGGGGAAGGACTGAGGCCTGAACTGGCCCAATGGTGGCTGCGAGTCTGGGTGAAAGATAACCCTCCAGAGCTGTGCTCAAGGTACAGACTGCCTATTGCAGTATGTGGCTATAAAGTTTCTAAGCGAAAGGCCCAGATCTGCCAGCAGCAAGTACCTTTTCTAAGATTTATTATCTAGCAGGGAGGGAGGATTCTAGGCATGGAGAGGTGGCAAGTCATTAGTTGCCTTCCCACCTCCACAAGCTGAAAGCAAGTTGGGGAATTCCTAGGCACAGTCAGTTTCTGTCATCTTTGGATTCCCAACTTTGCCATCTTGGCTAGACCTCTGTATGAGGCAACTAAAGGAGAGGAAGGAAAGCCCTTAGCGTGAGGAAGAGAATAGGAACGTGCCTTCTCCCAGCTAAAGATGAGGCTAATGACTGCCCCTGCACTGGGACTGCCAGACCTAACCAAGTATTTCACTCTGTATGTCTCAGAGAGAGATCAGGTGGCTGTGGGGTGTTAACCCAGCTGGTTGGGTCCTGAACAAGGCCTGTAGCCTACTTCTCTAAGCAGTTAGATGGAGTGGCAAAAGGATGGCCACCCTGCTTACGGACTCTAGCCGCTACTGCTCTCCTTGTGCAAGAAGCTAATAAGCTGACTCTAGGGCAGTATCTCAGAGTAAAAGTACCACACTCTGTGGGCACTTTAATGGACACTAAAGGACATTCTTGACTCTCTAATGTAAGAACACCTTGGACCCAGCCACATTCCTTCCAGTCAGTGGAAGAAAGACTGAGTGTGACCGTATGGAAGTTATAGATAATGTGTGGACTTGCATGACCAGCCTTGGACAGACGCAGATTGGGACTTGTATGTTGATGGAAGCAGTTATGTGACAGCGCAAGGTGTTGCAAGTGGCTCCCCTTGTCCCTCCTCATCCCATGGGTTCCAGAGCTCTCACCTATCTGCTCCTGGAAGGAGAAGAAATGGTTGGCAGCAGAGAAGAGGTAGGAAGCAGAGGGAGGATGGATAAAGACACTAGACAGACGAGTAACAGTCCCCCAGATTCTAGGAGCCACCATAGTGACAGGAGTATTTGATGAAGTTGTTGGGCTGGTACTTCTACATCTCCCACCTGGCAGCCCTGGCCAAAACTGTCAGTCTACAGTACGTCACTTGCAAGCAGTTCAACATGTGCCAAGGACTGACGGTACCCCCAGGAATCTAGTCATATGAAGCAACACCCTTCGAGGACTTCCAGGTAGACTTTACTGAAATGCCCAGGTTTAGAGGGAACAAGTACTTGCTGGTGATGATCTATCAGACTTGGAATAGGTAAAAGCCTTCCCCACTAGGATAAAAAGGACTCCTGAATTAGCAAAAATATTGCCCAGAGAAATCGTACCATGGGTTAGGTTGCCACTCTGCTTTAAATTTGACAACGGGCTAGCCTTCTTAACAGAACTAGCACAAATAATAAGCTAAAGCTTTGAATAACTTGTAGGCCTCAAAGCTTAGACAGGGTAAAGTGTATGGACAGGACCATAAGAGGAGAAATTGGTAAACTCTGCCAGGAAGCAAAGCTTAGTTAGATACAGGCCTTGCCACTGGTGGTGTTAAAGGAGGCCTCTGTCAATTCTCTGCAATTTAGCAGGAACTCCTAAAAGAACTGGGAAAGACTGAACCGAAAAGACAAAAACTCTAGAAAGAGTAGCAAGGAAAGTCTCCACTGGGGTAATTAACTGTGTTCTGTTTAGTCATTTGTGTTTGTACATCCTTTTTCTCTGGATGATCAAGGGGACCAAGTCTAGGTCTAGAACTGGTCCCCCTGAAACCAAGGTAGAAAGGACTTTCTACCATCATCCTAACCACATGCACAGCAGTGAAGGTGGAAGGAATCCTCACTAGAGTTATCACAGTTGGCTGAATAGGACTTCACTGACCCTTGGGAAGTAAAGGTAACTTTTAATACAGTCAACATGCCCTGCTCCAGCCACATACTGGGAGCTGGCTGGTCAACACAGGCCTGAACCCTGAGGAAACTCCTCAAGGGACTTGTCTTAACTGGACTTTGGACTTTCGGAAAAGAGAGGGAAAATGTCACAGGGAAAAGTAAAAACTTACATATGTATTAGTCCCCCACCACGGTACTATTAAGGCCTGAGTAGAGAACCCAAGAAAAGTCACAGTCCCTAAAACCTTAGTGCTAAAAAGTAATTAATATTGGCACCTACAGAAACAAGCTAATATTGAGACCCCAAATTAAAACTATATTGGAGTCTCAAAAGGGAGGAATGAGAGAGCATACCAGAGAGGGGCAAGATCTGGGAGAACACGTCTTCTCAAGGAGACCTCGGGGATGCACCTGCAGAGTCCTCTCCATGGTGACTCAGCTCCTGGGAATTTGTGGGCTTGACTTCCTGGAATCTGGAAATTTCCAAGTTCTGTGAAATCCTGTGGTTCTGTAGGGGTTGGACTAACATCTCCTGCTTGATTCAAACTGGCCAATGAGAAGGGTACTTGGGGGGTGGAACTTTTTGGCTGTCAATAAAAAGGGAAAGACCAAGCCAGTTGGGGAGCGCTGCCATTTGGAAATCTATGCTGTAAGCTCCCAGCTGATGAATAAAGCCCTTCCTCTTACTTATAAACGTGGTGTTTGGGTGCTCTTTCTCTCCGTTGGGCCTCATCTTCCTGCAACATGACAAGTTTACAAACTCATCCAAGAGTAAGTGCTGCATAGCTCATTGCTAAATATCACTACCATCATATTCTAAGTACTCCTCTTGGGAAGTTATGCAGCTAGTCCACCCTTTGAAGCAATTTTGGAACTCCCTTTTTTCTGGAATGACTATCAGAGCTGTGGTCATATTAGTCTTGAGGTCCTAAATGTCATCAAAATGTCTTCCTTTCAATACTTTCTTTATATTTGGCTAAAGAAAAAAATTATTGGTCAGGTGAGTAAGGATGGTGTTCTAATAGAGTTATTTGTTTATTGACTAAAACTTCCCTCACAGTGCCATGTGAGCTGACACATGAGTTGTTGACAAAAAGTTCAGGTCATTTTCATCGTTTTGGTGTAGCCTCTTCAGCACTTCCAAGTTGTAAATTTGGTTAACTATTTCTCTGGTTGGTATACATTTATAAAGAACAATCCCTCTGTTATCTGAAAAGGTTAGCAACATCATTTTGATTCTTGATTTGGTCTCATGGAACATTTTTGTTCATGGAGAAATGACTGACTTCCATTGTGCCCTTTGATGCTCTGTTTCAGGGTCGTATTGGTACACTATGTTTCATCACCGGTGATAGAATGGCCTGAAACATTGTCTTGCTTTTCTAAAAGGTCTTGGCTACTTTGACTCTCCTTTGCTTTTGCTCACCAGTGAGTTCCTTCTTGATCATTTTTGCACACACCTTTCTCACCCAAGATTTTAGTGAAGATTTTCCTAAGTGTTTGTTTAATCACTGTTTATTTCGACTGCTATGCTTCTCATAGTTAGTCAAAGATTTTGACACACAATTTCATGATTTTGGCAGTGTTTTCATCAGTTCTACTAATTACTGGCTTCCCTGACCACTCTTCATCAGTGAAGTTTTTTCTCCTTTCAGAAAATCATTTAACCCACTTCTCCATTGCCATTTTCTTTATGGCATTATCTCCATAAATTTGGACTAACATGTCCTTGATTTCACTTTCACTTTTGCCAAGTTTAACAAGAGATTCAATGTTTGTTTATTGCTCTAATTCAAGCTCTACTATTCTCACAGTGGTACACAAAAATAAGCAACAATAATGAAAGCCATTCAGCAAGACATCATCACAGGTTGACATAAACCCAACTGTGAGACACTGATGTATCAAGGTAATGAAACCATACCAAGTTGTTTGTGTAGTGCTGCCATTGTAAGCCCATGTGGTAAGACTGTGAACTTAGTAATGTAGTCTATTCATTTATATACCTGTTACTAATAATTGAAATTTTAGTAGATATTTATTGTTGATTTGACATATACTATTATGATCACTGTTCTTCCTACTACTTATGTTAGTGGAATGGCTTCTCACTAAAAAAAAGCCAAGAAAGAAAAAATATGAAATTCTTGAAATCTAGTTGGTTTCAGCTAATGTGAGCTCTGAAAGTGAACATGACCTCCATCACAGTACTTCACATCTGAATATTGTAGCCCTGGAATATTTACTAGGAAATTCTGTCCCTTATTTCATTTTCAACACAGCATACAGCACTAATTGAAAGGTGACATGGGCAGGGCTATTTTCTCACTTTCTGTAGTAGTGTGAGTATAGGAATGGCTTACATGAGATCATCAAGTGAAATGTTTACTAAAATCTAATGTTTTGGAGTTTCTTTTTACTATACTGTATTCTATCCTGCATGTGTCACTGTTTTTTAATGATCATGTAATTGAGCTGGGTGTCAGAATGTTCCAAAGACCTAGATAATGTTTATTGATGGTGTATGTTTATTATACTAGCAATATATGAATAAGGCAAACAAAGTTAACAGGGGGCGAACACAATGAATTGAAATGAAAAATACCTCAGTTTTCCCATAATTGATGTTCTCTATACCTATTTCCCAAAAGTAACTGAATGGTGTCTTACACATCTTCTTAGATGCCATATTTTGCTATAGATAATGTGCTGCCACCTATAACACACACCCACATTTGTTTGTCCAAACTTTCAGAAAAATGTTCCTCAAGAAAGTGGCCAGTTCTTTGCTAGGAGACACAAATTGTGGGAGGGCTAATGCTCTTCTGTTAAACGTGAAGTTTGCATTGCTCTCTCCACAGCTGTAATGGCTGTAAAGGCTGCCCCTACCATCTCTCCCCAAAGCCCTACCCTCTCTCCCAGGCACCCTTCCCTCCCCACCATGTCAGGGGAGTGCCTGTAAGTGAGGTGGATGAGGTGGGAGCTTCTGGAACCCCTGAACCTGTGTACAGCCTGTTGGATCTCTGGAACATTCACAGGGCTCCTGGTCCCCTTCGTGTGACTGGCTATTGAATATCAGTCCTTGCCCTGCATGGCTGTGGTGTGCCTCACCAGCCCTGCCACTGCCCAATCCCCTGATTAGAGTGCTTGGCAGAGGCCACTCTGCCATCTCCCACCCAGTGCAGCTGGCAGGCCCACAAGGGAGAGTATGGCAGTCCCGTGGCAGGCCCGCTGGACTAACATTTTCCATCAAACATCAAACATTTTCCATCAAAACATTTTCCATCAAAAATCTGGGCAAAAAGTGTACATTATACATGACAAAATATGGTAGTTCTAATTCATATGTAAGAACATACACGTGTATGGTTATCTATGAAATTATCTCTACGATATGTGGCATAACAGTCTATTCTGTTCCTTTGGTTTATTTTATTGACATATCTTGATTTTATTAAGAACAAACAAACCTGGCACATTATGTTTGCATATTACATACTATTTTAGGTACAAATGCAACACATTTGTGTACTCAGTCCCCTGTGAATGGGTGCTTAAGTTATTTCCAGTTATTTTCCCCAAAGTTCTTTTCACTGTGTGCTATTACATTGAAGAAATTTTATAGAAAAATGCTTCTTAATGAAGTTTAAGTGTATCTACGTGTGTGTAATTTTGAGGTGTGTATATGAAGAAAAGTAAAACTAGAATTTTGAATGCAATGCAGATTTTTAGCCAATTTAGATTTGCGCATAAAATTATATTTTGGACTTTCAGGACAGGCACAATGTAAAGAGCAGATAAATTTTCAGTACCCGGAAACCTCTGTTCCCACAGGCTTTCCGGTCCACAATTGAGAGACAATTGAGAGAATGAGTTCTAGAGTTGTGAAGAGAAATCCAAAGGCAAAGCCATTGGCTGACACAGTAGCTACTTCTTTTTATTTATTTATTTTTATTTTTATTATTTATTTATTTATTTATTTATTTTTTTTTTTTTTGAGACAGAACCTCAAGCTCTCACCCTGAGTAGAGTGCTGTGGCATCACAGCTCAGAGCAACCTCCAACTTCTGGGCTCAAGCAATTCTCCTGCCTCTGTCTCCCAAGTAGTTGAGACTATAGGCACCTGCCACAATGCCTGGCTATTTTTTGGTTGCAGCCATCATTGTTTGACAGGGGCCCGGACTGGATTTGAACCCACCAGCTCAGGTGTATGTGGCTGGCACCTTAGCCACTTGAGCCACAGCAGAAACTTCTATGATATCAAAAAAAATCTACAAATGGAAATTGTGATGGAGATTATGTCAAGGAAAAGAGAGGTCAGGGTGAAAATCCTCCCAGGGTCGTTGCTTAGAAAAGTATAGGTGTGGACCATTTAGATGGATGCATCTGAAGTAAAAATAGTGTTGCATAGGAAAAGCTGCGATGGGAGTAAAGTGGCAAAGCTTGTATCACTGTATGAAGTAAAATAAACTGTTATTCAGTGAGAGGAGAAAGGTCTCCCCTAATGCAGCCAACAACCCCTATTTGCACAGTTCCTTGTGTGGAGTGAGAACATTAGAGGGCTAAAAACCTTGCCAAGTTATCTGCAATTTGAAAACACCAGGCTGTTTGTGGAGCTGCACTCAGATGGGTTTTTAGCTTCTGTGTGAGGATCACGATGGCCTTTTTAAAGGAATTGTTTTAGCATTAAGCTGTCAGTCCAGGAAACCTGAGGGTCTTCTATTCAAGGCTGAAAGTTCTAGAAATGCACTATCCCTTTTTCAGCCATAAAGTAACTGCCCAACATTAATGTACTTAAAAATCACAAAATGTCCCTTTGTGATTTCCTCTCCCTCTCTCTCTCTCTCTCTCTTTTTTTTTTTTCCTTTTTTGAAACTCCCTGGCTCTGACTTATGAATATTTGACACACCTTCTTGCCAGGTATCACTCACAGACTTAGGGTATTATTTATTTCACAATCTAAAAGAATATTCTAGCTGTAATAGTTAAGATGTAATTAAATATCAAGAATAACCTGACTAGAGCCCGAAATTCAAAGAAAAGCCATTTTGTATCTTGGACCTATCATTTGTTTTGTACTGCGAACTATTAAGGAGTTTTCTTAATGATCAGTAATTGTCAACTACTGAGCTCTTGGTGGGAAACTCTATGGTAATTGATTTCACAATTTGTGAAATTATTATTGTCTTTAGTTGAAATGTTTTCACTCAAACTAAAAATTTGTCTCATTGTAATTTACAAATTATGTAAATTTATATTTTAGGAATAATTTTTCTGTGAATAAAACTATACTTATAACTTTGAGGTAAGCTTTAACAAAGCAAATTACGTAATCAAAATGATTGTACTCTCGTGATATTCTGAAAAAATAATAATTTTTCTCCTGTTTTATGTCCATCCTATTAGAAACATTGCTCTGAGTCCACCGCTTTTGAAATTTTGAAGGCTGCCCTATCCTGTATCTCACACCTAGCCCACTCCTACTCATCCTGAGCTGTGAAAAGAAATAAAGAAAATGTATCAGAAATCTTTAAAAAAATACAGAACCCCAAAGATTCAGGTTAGATCTATTGTCATACAACTTTTATTTATTTTTTTTAAATCAAGGCAGTTTTATGGAACAATACGTATAGCAAGGATTTAATACCTTGTGAATTCTGGACGCACTGTGAGTCTCTCAATCCTGCTGTTGTGATGATGTCAAGTAGAGGGTGCTCTAAAGAAGTCTGAAGCTCTGGGATGAGAAAAACGGAAACCATCTATACAGCCCTCCAGAAATGCAAGTAAAATAAATGGTCCTGAATAAGAGGGATGGAGGGAAGAAGAGGAAAACCTTCCAGAAACTGGATTGGTCCAACCTGGCTGCCAAGAGGCAACAGATTTGCCCTTTAACATTGGGTCCTCCAGAGCCTTTCAGGGAGCCAGGGTGGCCTCCTGTCAAAGGATTTTCCTGGAAAGGGCTTGCAATTCTTAAAGTTAGTTCTCCTCTGCCTTGTTTCACAGCCTTGTTTGTTTCCCAAACTTTTCTAACTTTTTTTTTTTTTTTCAGGTTTTGGCTGGGGCCGGGTTTGAACCTGCCACCTCCGTATATGGGGCCAGTGCCTTACTCCTTTCAGCCACAGGCGTCGCCCTGTATCCCAAACTTTTCATTGATATTTCTTCTCTATCTTGAGCACAGCCTTGCTCCCTATTTAAATTATTTGTATGGATTGACTATCCAACCAACTTTCAAACTATTCCCACATTTTTTTCTGGTTTTAATCAACTCTCGGCAAAAGATGGTTTCAGGAGACCATGAAAAATGGCTTCTCTTTCCCAATCCTTGGAACCTTTACTCTTAAAAGCTGTTTTAGAAGCTGCCACTCAATTAGGTGAGGTCAACAGTTAATACTTCGTTTTCTACCCACCTTATTCTAGAGCAGTATTTCAAAAGTAGTCAAAAACTGACTTTTTAAATCACCTTTGTGGGTATGTGGCACACCTCTTGGGTGCAGGACACAGCTACAAGAGGGACTCTACCTAACAAATGCAAACATTGTAACCTAGTTGTTTTTTACCCTGACACTAATCTGAAATTAAAAAAAAAAATAGAACAAAAATAAAACCACCTTGATTCCGTTAACACATAAAATTAAAAGCAATTAGTTTTTTTTTTTGTAGCTTTAGAAAAATCATTGGCATTAAGATGTGCTCCATTAATGTAATTGTTTCAACTTACAGTTTATCAAATCAGCAAAGGCAAGCTTTAAATCAGTGTCATTTTTAAGCCTTAAAATAAATTGTTCTCTGAATTTGGGCAGCTTATTTCTGGCAGTTTGCAGATGGACAGCCTCATGGCATTACTGAATGTATGCATTAGAACATAATTAGCTCCATGTAAAGATAGGTTTAGCTCTTTCTAAATGGGTTAATCAGTTCTCACTGAATTCAAAGAAATATAAGGGAAACTCAATGCTCAATGCGTTTAGATTTGTTGGCTTAGACTTTAGGTAAGCTGGTTATAAATAAACACATACCCCAATGGGAACTAGTTCTGTCATATTCAGACTTTCTATCAAGTTATCAAAGCATGAATATTTCCTGGTCATGTTCCAGAGGGTTTCTTTGTTTTGATTTTGGTATGTTTTCATTTGTAACCAAGAACTTTGCCTTTGCATTGTTAAGTAGATATCTGTAGTGGTGCCCTGCTTTTGCGGTTTGGTTGGGAAGGATCGGGGCCATTTACTCATTAGTAAGTTCAGTTGTTAGAATGCCCTCTATAAATGAAATATGCAGCGTGTATTGTAAAATCTAACATAATTAAAATAAAAAACACTGGCCTCCATCTCTGGCTGTCTCTTGTTCTGTGGTTCTTTGGTTCCTTCTGCTCTAGCTGACATCTAATGCCTTCTATCTCAAATTTCCATGTGACTGTCCCTCCCTTCCCAGTCTTTGCCATCTCAGTGAAAGACATCATTAAATTATAACTCTATTTTCTTCAATCCCTAGTACAATCAAGTAGAAGTACCGTTGATTCTACCTCCTCAACACGGATCAAGTCCTTTTAGTTTTTAGTCTTCACAGCCACTCCCTCAAGTGGTCTAAACCACCGTCATCTCTTCCTGGTCTCACAGTAGTAACCTCCTGCTTTCACCTATACCTCCTTTTCAAAATTTTCTGCTTATAAGCAAGATCTTCGCATGCTTCTTATATCTCTTTTCTTTTGCAGTGTTATTAGGGAAATTTCAAACATGCAAAAGCAAGGCAAATACTACAATGGTTCCCTAAGTACCTATCATCAACACTGGATAATTACCAAGTTGCCTCTGCGCGTTGGGTTATGGGCCGGGGGCTGCTTAAGTTCAAAACCTGGAGAAGGTGGGTGATCCCCAAGCCACAGCTCTTTGGTCTCTGCAAACTGCCTTCTTCAGAGTGAAGGAGGTGGGAGGATGTGAATTGGTTGTTAGTTTCTGAGTTTTACCAAATAAATTAGAATCTAGGAAGTAGAATTTTTTTAAAGAATGAGTTTTACACATATCTTCACACCCTAAATACTTGGAGATAAATTCCTAAGTACAGCCTTAAATACTTGGAGGTAATTCCTAAATACACCCTTAAATACTTGGAGGTAACTTTCAGACATCATATCACTTTATCTGTGAATACTTCAGTCTCTGGTGCTAAAAGATACTCATTTGTAACATTCTTCTCACAGCAAATATCTACTCAGTGCTCATGTTTTCACCATAGTCTTAAAATATTATTTTATAATTCCCAGTAAGTTTCACACAGATCTTTAGTTGCTTATTCTTTCTCTTTTTAATTTATATGTTCCCTCTTCCTTCTCCCTTATTTTTTTCTATGTTGATGAAAACTTTCATTTGATCCTTAGAATATCCCTCCCCTCTCTCTGATTTTTTTCTGATTGCTATCCCCCCAAATGGTATCTTTTAACTTTTTTCTCTGACTCATGTTTTCTCAAACCTACTAGTTACAGTAGGGACTAGATGAGATTCACATTCATACCATGGCAAGAATTGTTCATAGGTGACATTCATATTTCTTGGTGTCACACATTGAGAGTCACATAATTTCTTATCATCATTCTTTTTGAGATGCTAACACTGATCCATAGGTTAAAGTATTCTCAGCCTCATGCATTCATTCTAATGTTCCCT
Organism: Otolemur garnettii; assembly: GCF_000181295.1. NCBI lineage: Eukaryota > Metazoa > Chordata > Mammalia > Primates > Galagidae > Otolemur > Otolemur garnettii. Next base: position 31,701,342 of record NW_003852401.1, read on the forward strand.
GCCTATAATTTGCTTAGGAGTTTTAATTGGTATTGTTTGTAGCCTAAATTCATTATGTTGTTTACTCTTGCTAAGTAGTAATAGTTTAATTCACCACTCTTTCTTCATTTGTTTGCTAAAAAAGGGATCCCCAACCTTTTTGGCACCAGTTTCATGGAAGTCAATTTTTCCATGGACCAGGGGACTAGGTGATTTCAGAATGATTAAAGCACATCACATTTATTGTACAATTTTTTTTATTATTATAACTTGTAATATATGATGAAATAATTATACAGCTCACGATCATGCAGAATCAGTAGGAGCCCTGTGCTTGTTTTCCTGCAAATATTTGGTCCCATCTGGAAGTGATAGGAGACAGTGACAGTGTGTTGCTTATGTCTTAGCTCCACCTCAGATCATCAGGCATTAGACGCTCATAAAAAGCACACGACCTGTACCTCTCATATACACAGTTAACAGGAGCGTTTATGCTCCTGCAAGGATCTGACAGCAGGCGGAGCTCAGGAGGTGGTGTGAGGGATGAGGGATGACCATAAACACAGACATACAGAGGAAGCTTTGCTTGTTAGCCTACCGCTCACCTCCTGCTGCATGGCCCTGTTCCTAAAAGACGATGGACCAGTGCCTGTCCATGGCCTGGGGTCGGGGATCACAGTGTTAGAATAGTCTCAAGAGAAAAACTTTCTTTTGTCATCTACTTTTTAATCCTGAGATGAGTGTATGGGAAATAGAAGATAAATAAAAAATCTTTCCCTTTATTTTCAGATTTTAAGATAATGTATCATTTTTTAGCATCCTTCAAGGTGATCAACATGTTTTTATCATGTTGATTTCATATTGTACAATTATGAAGTCATAGATTTGAATACATTTAAAGTATTTTAATCATGTGTCCATTGCAATTATTATTACTGGTCTTGCTCCAGTTGTCCTTTCTTTGGCCAGCTGAACTACTTCACATTGTCTCCTGAGCATTGGTGACACAACTCAAAGGCTTCCACTCTTTCTGTTAAGATCTATGTTCTTCTTGAATATCTCTTGTCCAATACCAGGAAGCAGCCAATTCCCCCAAACCTCTGATTCCTTTAGATGAGAAATGATATTAAAGATTAAGGATGCTTATGGCTACCGCATTGGTCAATGTTTCCAGATTTTTACATTAGATAGAAGATGGAAAAAATGGAAGATAAAATGCACCATTATTATTTCAGATTCAAATTTCTAATTCCAATATTAATTTGACTTCTTAAATCTTACATTTCGGTATCTTCTCTTTTATGGTGAAAATCTTGGATCCTAACAATAGCAGTACACGTACTTTTTCATTGATATGTGTGTGTGTGTAAGCAATTATGTTGTCAAATGTAGACCCACAAACATACACACAAATAGTTACAGAATAACAATATGATTATTAGAAACAGTTTGAGATCTTTACAGTGTTTTTGTCCTTAAGCTGTATCTCACTACTGATGTACACATTTCTGCGTCTTAAAATAAAATGACATGATGCCTGTGTGGTTTAACCCCCTGATATGCAGTTGACTTCATTTATTTTATTTTCCTTCATTTCTTTTAGATATCTTTTCTGCTTACATTTGACTTAGTTTTATTGCATGATTAGGAAACATTTACACGGTTCCAAAATCAAAACTACGTAACCAGACATAGTCAGAGAAGTATCACTTACAACCCAATCCCACTTATCTGAGTTTCCTTTCCCCTTCTAGGCAAGGAAAAATTAGTTTTTCAGTTAGTTTTTGGCTTATTCTTCACCTTCATAGCTGTGTGCATAAGTGTGCATTTGTGAGTTTCCCCCTTCTTGAAGAGGAACAATGGCACACTGTGTAAAGCTTTCTCCACCTTACATTTTTCCTTCACAGTGTATGTTACCTGTCACCTCTCAGCAGCGACAGGGATGTTTCCCCTTCCTTTGTATAATTACATAGTATCCTATTTGTGAAGATGTACACATACCATATATAATTGAATAAGTCGCCTCTTTATGCATATTTGGACTGTTTCTAATATTTTGCTATTTTGCTATATTGTTCTCATCTCACTTACAATGCTTCAATGGATTTCCATTATTTTTAGATAAAAATCAAAGTAATTTTCTATATCCTACAAGTCCCTGCCTCTAGGTCTCTACCTTAATCCCCCAATCTAGAATCACACCATTCCAGCAAACTTAACATTCCAGCTGTACTAGACTTCTTTCCATTTGTCAAATACACCAAATCTTATCTGTGCGTTAAAGTTTGCCCTGGCTATTTCCCCCTAATATATTTTGGTGCCTATTTTCCTGGTTGACTTATTTCACCCCTCACATTAAGGAGAATTCAAATGCTACTGACTCAAAAAGACCTCCCCGAAAAGTCTTCTCTAAAGTGACCTGACTACTCACTGGTTAGTCACCTGTCTATTTCCTTCGCAACACATACCACAATCTGTGGTAACATGTGACCTACAGTGTTACTACTGGATAACATCATATTGTATTAGGTTATGTTATGCTTGTCTTCCTCACCTAAATGTCCTTCTGACCACTGAATCTTCCATACCCTATAGGGTGTCTGACCCAGAGTATGAGCTTAAAAAACATTTGTCGAACAAATGATTGAATGAATCAGTTATCAAACATAAATATGCTACACTAGAAAAATACCTATAAATATTTAGCAGCTTAAAAATACAACTAACAACCTTACTCTTTTTGTACATTACCACAATCAACCCAAAGGATATTCTGCACAGTCTTCCTGTTATCATTAGATTTATATATTTCTACTTCACTTGAATATTATTGCACCAGACTGTAGTTTATATGTTTTTTTATTACTTTAGGGACCAATACAACAATATTTATCTGTGTGTTTTAACTCCGTTAATCCAGGAGGCCTTTACATTTATTTACAGATTATAGCTCAACTTTTAACCATAATCATCAGATTGCCATGCACAAGTGAATAGGTTATCAGATATATGGTTGTCCTAACAAGAGAAGGAGAGCTGTTTCCATTTCAGAGATGAGGACACAGAACCCTCAAATTTGCAAGCACTCTGAAAATGACACTAATTTAAGTGACGTTGCTAGAGCTCAATCCTGGGGGACTTTGATTCTAAATCTGACATTCTGTGTCTGGATACACTGTTTTTGAAGACATAAGAAAATAAGATTTTCATGCCTCCTATCTACTTATAAACTTATAGTTTAGTAAGAAATGTTTAAAAACTGTATAAAAGGCTATATTTGTATAGAGAAAAGTCTGTCCATTATGGTGTATTTTTATCCACCTCTATTTACCAAGGCAAAATTTTCTTAGGCTCCTTGACTCAAAAACCTAAGATTTAAAAAATCTGATAAGTTCTTGACAGTCTCTACAGTGTTAAAAGTATTCACATACTCATAAGTTTGTGGCCTAGTTAATTCTCATAACTAACTTAACTAGTTTTGAAATGTTCTCCTTTTTCTGTTACGAAACAGCCTACTCAGCATTACACCATCGCACACTTGCTACATCTGTCAATTTCCTTCCAGTTTCCTGTCAGACTGCCATTTCCCTCCACAACCCCTATCAGACACCCCCTGCATTGCCTGGAAATGGCCTAAAATTCTAAACTGACAGAACCTTTAAATGGTCAGGTGCATATATTGTTCATCATTGCAGCCACAGTGTACAGTATATTGTAACAAGAGGCAATGCAATTTCCATGAAATTGTTTTTTGTCCCCATACCCTTGATTTCTGCATAAGGAAACAAGACGTCCACCATTATTTGTTGATTTCATGACAGCTCTTGTTCTATTGCTTGGTCAGGACTTTGGTGGAGACAAATGTTGAAAAATGCAGTCTTTCTTTTCTTGTATTTCCCAAACTACTCTGATTATCAGGATAACTTGGAACTTGTATTAAACATACAGATGACCAAGTTTTGTGCTTGGAGAAGCTAATTGGTAGGTTAGATTGAAGCCTCAAAATCTGCCTTCATGACAGAAGATGAAGTGATTCTGATGCTAGTGCGAATTCAGGATTATCACAGGTCTGAATGCTCTACTATTTACATTTAGAATTCCTTGAAGGTGAGAAATATGTCTTTGTCAACTAAAGAATGTTATGAAATTTAAATGTGCATATGAATCATCTGAGGATAGTTAAAATGTAGATTCTAATTCTGTATGTCTGGAGCAGGGCCTGAGATTCTGCATTTCAGAAAAAAAATTCCTGTTTGATGCCAGTGATGTTGGTCTGTGGAACACAATTTGAGTGTCTCTCCAACTGATGGCATTTTTAGAACCACCAGAGGGCTTGAAAATAAAAGCACATACTGGTTCAATTAAATCAGAATCTCTAAGTGAGGTGAGGACATAAGGACATTTAAAAAGAATCACAAGTGATTCTGATGGCGTAGTCAGGGTTCAAAACCTCTGTCCTAAATGAAAAGGCAAGTAAAAAAGAAAATTAAAACTTCCGTTTTGTAGTTGTTAAACTTACATAATTCATGTCACTTGAATCCCACTAGTAGGCAAAGAAAAACTTAAACTGCCTAAATAGATGTTCTTCATATCAACTGAGGATTTCTGGTGAGTCTTCTCTGATTTAAATTCAGATTTAATCTTTAGGCATCTCCCTTATTTTTTTAAGTAAAAAGCTACATACATGAAACTATTGTTATTATTGTGATTCCTCATTTATGTGTCATGGGTAGGTGAGTAACAGGGAAGATATCTACAAATTACAATCTAGGTATGTTATGTGACTGCGGTATTCAGAGTGCAGGTGAATTTGCTAAGACATGAATTGGTATCCAAGGTGTTACAGTGTTATGACTCATTTGTTTTCTTTAAATTTAGTTGTTTAGAGATTGTCACAGTCTTCCCTACCTTATTGGTTCTTTCTTTCCCTATTCCCCTCCTTCACCTGTCTAAGAAGTAAAGGATGATGATATTGCCTGTTTATTCTTTTTTGGGGGTGTGGGGGAGGTGGACAGAGACTCACTCAGTCGCCCTGGGGTAGAGTGCCCTGGGATCAGAGCTCCCAGCAATCTCAATCTCTTGGGCTCAAGAGATCCCCTTGTCTTAGCCTCCAGAGTTGCTGGGACTACAGGCACCTGTCACAATGCCTGGATAGCTTTTATTTACATTTAAGTAGAGATGGGGTCTCACTTTGCTTATCGTGGTCTCAAACTCCTGAGCTCATGTAACCCATCCACCTTGGCCTCCCAGAGTGCTAGTGCAAGGTATAATCCACCAAGCCCACCTTGCATGTGTATTTTTGTACTGGAGGGGGACAGAGAGAGAGAACACAGAAAAATAGTGTTTTCTAAACACTAGGACATAGAGGGTTATTTAGAGTAAAAACAAAATAGTGCTATCATTTCTCCCTGTCAACAGAACATTTCATTATGTAGAAATTTGTGGTGACATAGGTAAACTTGAATGTATCACTGTATGTGTATTTTATTTTTGATAAGATCATTCATACATTATTAACTAATATTTTTATAGCTGGCGCTATTTACCAGAAAATTGCAATCTTACCTTTTTTCCTGATCAAACAAGTTTTTATAAAGCAATTAAGAATTCCAGTGTTAGCCATAAGAGTCCTGCATGTGTCCTGCCTTTCTACTACAAACAAGTAGAAAACTTTGAAATATGTATAAGAAAGAGCTATTTCAAACATTGAGAATAACCATCCCGAGGAAGTTATCCATGTTAAAAAAAACAAACAAGATGGGCTATATAATTTTTTCCAGATTTCTGTCTGAATGCACATTTTGGACCATGAGCCAGGAAGGGGTTCCTCAAACAGAGCGCATCTGTCTGACTGCACTGAGCTGCCAGCAGTCGGAGCTTGGGGAAGGAGGCTAAGCTAGCCAGCATTCGCAGGACAGAGGATGGCCAGAGAACAGAGGTACACAGAAAAGAAGCTTCACGTTATTTGTATGGGAGTTACCTGGAGTCTATTAATGGATTTTAATCTGCATATGTATAGAACTAAATTTCATCAGCCCAGCAAAGAATTTCCAAACATGTATCAGGTGAAAAATTACCAGAGTTTACACAGGGCTAGGGAATACACAAGTTACAATGAGCCAGATTGGAGATACCTCGTAGAATACTCAGGACATTCAGTATAGATTTCTGAAGAGTAGGACTTCTGCATTAGGAGTAAGGTAGCACCAAAGGGAAGACTCCACTATAATCATCACCACAAAGCAAAATATTGGTTTCATAAAAATATGAGATTGATCCCTGAATTACTTAACTGACTGCAAAATACATGTCAATATTACTTGAAAAAGGCTACATACTTTGGACATACAAGTATGTAATATTACAATCTGGCATCCAATAAAATATTTATTAGGATGCAAAGAGATAAGAGAATGTGCCCTGTGTTACCAGGAGACAAGTTAAACAATAAAAAAAGACTCATAGCTAACAATGATGATGAAATTAACAGACAATTTTAAACTAGTTATTATAAACATGCTCAAGCATGTCAAAGGATAAATGTAATGTAGAGAGAAATATAAGATATAAAAAAGTACAAAATGAAGTATGAGGGCAGAAGAACGCAGTATCTCAAAACTTTTTAGAATTTCAGACTATTTCCTCAAATATTTTTTGTAGCCTATCCCCACCACACCTTGGAGACTTCAATTATGCATTTGAAATTGTGTCGTATCTGACTGATGACATTTTTCATTTGTTTTCATAACTTTTCATTTTTCATTTTGTTACCTTCCAATGCTCTGTAAGCCTACTGATTCTTTTCTGCAATGTATGATCTGTGATTCATTGCAAGCAGTGAACTTTTCATTTTTAATTTTGTAGTTTTCATATCTTGATTTGAGTCTTTTTAATATTTGCCATGTGCCTACTTAATGTTTCATTCTTCCTTTGTACACATAGATTGAATTATAATTACTGTTTTAATGTTCTGGCGTATTCATTCTATTATCTGTTCCACTTCTTGGTCAATTTCAGTTGAGTATTTTTTTACCTAATTAAAGATCTGATTTTTCTACATATCTTGATGGAATGCAGACATTATGACTTCTATCCTATTGGCTGTTGGGGTTTTTGTATTTCTCTTTTTTTAATTTTTAATTTTTAATTGAGAAAAGTTGAATATATTCAAGTCGTACAATGTGATGATTAGACATACAGGTACGTTGTGTAAAAATTATAGCAATCAAATTAATTAACACATTCATTACCATTTGTAGTACACATTAGGTTCCCAGAACATCTTACACCTGAAAGTCTATACTTTTTGATTAGCATCTCCCCATTTCTTCCACTTACCCCCTGTCCAGCTACTGGCAACCACCCTCCTGTTTTCTGTTTCTAGAAACAGAAACATTTTTAGATTCCACTTACAAGTGAAATCATAAAGTATTGGTCCTTTTGTTTCTGGTTTAGTTCTCTTAGCCTACTGTCCTCCTAGTTCACTCATGCTGGTACAAATGTGTAAGATTTTTTTCCTTTTTATGGCTGAATAATATTCCATTCTTTTATATGTGCCATGATTTCTTTATCTTTTGTACCACTATTCTTTACCCTGAATGGACACTTCCATTGTTTCCACATCTCAGCTACTGTGAATGATGCTACAATGAACAGGGGGGTACATATATGTCTTTGAGATCCTGGTTTCATTGCCTTTGAATATCTACCCAGAAGTGGGATTTCAGCATTCTATGGTCCTTCCAATTTTAAATTTTTGAGGAAGCTCCACACTATTTTCTGTAATGGTCTACAAATTTTCATTCCTAACTCAGAGTAAAAGGGTTCCCTTTTCTCCACTACCTCATCAACACTTACTGCCTCTTCTCTTTTACATGATAGCCATCCTAACAGTTATAAAATGCTGTGGTTTGATCTGCATTTCTCTGATGATTAGTGATGTTGAGCAACTTTTCATATACCTGCTAGTGAAAAAATGTCTATGCAGGTTCTTTGTTTTTTTAATGGTTTTTATTTTTTTAGTATTTTTGTTATTGAGATGCCCTTCATACATTTTAGATGTTAAGCCCTTATTTGATATCTGCAAATATTTTCTTCTGTTTCCTAGGTTACCTTTTCATTTTGTGGATAGTCTTCTTTGTTGTGTGGAAAGTTTTTTACTTTGTAGTCCCACTTGTTTATCTTTGTTTTTATCATTTGTGCTTTTGTTGTCATATTCAAAAAATCATTGCCATGATCAATAGCAAGAAGCTTTTCCCCTAAGTTATCACTTCCAGATTTTACATTTAAATCTTTATCCATTTTGAGTTGATTTTTGTATACGATACAGACAAGATTCCAATTTCTGCTTTTGTGTTTTGGACATCTGGTTTTCCCAACACCATTATTAAAGAGACACTCTTCACTGGGTGTTCTTTGTACCATGTGATTAGTGAAATATTTTTGAACTCTGTCTGGAATGTGATTAAATAACTTATAAACCATCTACTTTTCAGCATTTAGGTAGAACCAGAATAGTGTTCAATCTAGAACTAATTATTTCCCACTACCCAGGCAAATTTATTTCTAGAACTCTTCCCCATGCTTTGTGAATTATCAGTTACCTGGTGTGGTTGAGGAGAAGGAGAACTATTTCCAGTGTGATCTTCAGGGCTTGATTTCTCTAATAGGAGGTTCTATCCCCAAGCCTGGGTAATTACCTTACATTTGTGTATTTTCTAAAGACTCAAGAAGAGCCCTTTGCAGATCTCTGGGAGAATCTTTCTGTATAAGTCTCTCTTATCAGCCACCTGCCCTGCACATTTTAGCTGCCTCTGCCTCCCTGAACTCCCCACTTCATTGTCTCAACTCACAAGTAAGGCTGGGCTCCTCTTGGGTTTTCCTCCCTTTGCTGCAACCTGGAAACTCTCTTAAGGCAATAAACTAGGGTAATTGTAGAGCTCCCATCTTTTGTTTCTTATCTTTTAGAGATTACCATATTTGGTCGCTTGATATACATCATTTTAACACTGCTGTTACATATATTTTAGCTGCTTTTTAGTTGTTTGATGTGGGAGGGTACATCCATTCCCTGTAACTCCCTTTGGCTGAAAGCAGATCGTCCTTTTTCTTAAAAATAAGACAGAAATAAATTAGGACTAAAGAAAAAAAAAAAGAAAACCTTCTTTCTCTGTAACTGATCTATCATTTGTTATACATTTTCTATTCTCAATGTAAGAATAATACATTTTTAAAAGATAACTTCAACAGAGTCCTTTTCAATGGAGATTATTGGCTATTATCTACTGAAATGAGTTTTCTATTCATTGACTTTATTTTAAACAAAGTTTAGTCATGTCAATATATTCATGACATAACTAAAGTGTTATGAGTGTTTATTATCAAAACAATAATATAGAAAATAATTAAAATAAATTAATTTTTTAAATAAATTTGTTCATCATATCTTTTCAAAATACAACTCGATTAAGCAAAAGATTCCTAGCCACTTTACAAAATAATTATTAGTAGTTACAAATGGAGAATAAAATGTCTAATTTGTGCCATCTTTTTTTTTTTTTTTTTTTTTATTGAATGGTAACTGTGTACATTGATGCACTTTGGGGGTACAGTGTGGTGTTTTCATACACAATCCAAGACA
>NW_003852401.1:31710980-31717757 GCF_000181295.1 Otolemur garnettii
TTATTATGTCAAAACATTCATATTCTACTCATAGAAAGATTCACTTGTACCCTTGCAAGATGAACCACAGAAGTGAACCCTCGAATCCCTCTCCCTCTTATAGTAAGAACATACATAAAAATGTAGGCATTGAAGCAGAAATACATTTTTTTAAAAAATCAAAGCAAATCAAAATCCACAATTGCAATTAAAGTTACTCTAATGTATATAAAATGTATTGACACAGTAAATAGCGTTTAGAATTTCATTTCTGGAAAATAAGCTTTTAAATACTCCACTGGAAGCAAGAAAATAAGTAGTTATTTTTAACCATAAATTTAAAATCAAATAAAGCATGGAAGACCAAAGTTGAAAATAAATATCAAAGAGAAATTCTAAAAAAGTCAAATATGCCATGCTAGTGCTTATATTGATATAAAATAATTTCATAATTCACAGAAATCATCAATTTTGAAACAAGTTAAAATGCTTTCAACTACCTCACTGTTTAGAATACTATACTATATAAATTTATTTATTTATTGGGTGGCACCTGTGGCTCAGTGAGTAGGGCATCAGCCCCATATACCCAGGGTGGTGGGTTCGAACCTGGCCCTGGCCAAACTGCAATAAAAAATTAGCCCAGTGTTGTGACAGGTGCCTGTAGTCCCAGCTACTCAGAAGGCTGAGGCAAGAGAATTGCCGAAGCCCAATAGCTGTGGGTTGCTGTGAGCTGTGACGCCACAACAGTCTACCAAGGGTGACAAAGTGAGACTCTGTCTCTAAAAATATTTATTTATTTATTTACTTACTTACTCAAAGAGACAGAGTCTCATTCTGTCACCTGCTAGAGTACCTAGGCATTGAAGAAGAAATATATTTTTTTGACCTGGTGTTAGTCTAGCTCATAGCAACATCACATCTCTGGGTTCAAGCCATCCTCCTGCCTTAGCCTCCTAAGTAGCTCCCACGTGCCTCCCAGGACTTCTGGCTAATTTTTTTTATTTTTAATAGAGACAGGGTCTCACTCTGGTGGGCTGGTCTCGAGGTCCTGAACTCAAGTGCTCCTTCTGCCGCAGCTTCCTGGAGTTCTGGGTTTATAGGAGTGAGCCACCACACCAAGTCAATACTATGTAATTTTAATTAAATAGATTATGGCCAATTTCTGTCATTATTGTTTACTTCTGAAAATTCTTCATGATGTTTTATTGCCATGAGGATCTAGTTTGACAATTTTATTTCCTTTATTTTCTTTTTTAAAAATAAATTTTACATAAAAGTTAGTTAATAATATATGTCATACTTCATATACATTATTTGGAACATGTTCATTTTAGGGAAATATCAAAATGAAGTATCCATAATTTATCCAGCTATTCTTCCTCTATTAGTAATTCACTTTAAAGTTTTACTATTGTAAATAATGCCTCATTGAATCATTATTAGCATTTTACATTATTCTCTTTTTGTATTTTTTAAATAGAATTTACTAGAAAATTGTAAGATAGTTTTTAATCGTCTTGGCACAGATCAGAATTCTGCTTTTGAAAATCTATGCGTGGGGACAGTGGCTCACGCCTGTAATCCTAGTACTCTGGGAGACTGAGGCGGGGGGATTGCTTGGGAATCTAAGACCAGACTGAGCAAGAGGAAGACTCTGTCTCTTCTAAAAATAGAGAAAAACTAGCTGGGTGTAGTGGTGCATGCCTATAGTCTCAGCTACTCTGGAGGTTAAGGCAAGAGGACTGCTCAAGCCCAAGAAAATTAGAGGCTGCTATGAGTTATGATACCATGGCACTCTACCCAGATCACAGCATGATACTCTGTTTGAAACAAACAAAACCCAAAATGTATGAGTGGCCCCACTGAGCTTTTTTTTCACTGTCTTTAATCTATAGACTATCACTGCCTCAATAAAGCTAGTAACTAAGATAGCGTTAGGGGAGTGTCCTGTTATACAAAGAGGATAATCTTCCCTTGCAGTTGATTTTATAGTTCACTTTTGTACAGAATACTCATACATTAGAAACATTCTTTTACAAGGATGATTTTATTGCTAATTCTTTCTAAATATGATCCACTAACTTTGTAACACATTTCCAGTATTGATTGATCAGATACAATCTCTTAAAGAATGTCATCCAAGGAAAGCCAGTTTTGCCACTGAGACAGAGAGAGAGAGATTGATTTTGATTTTGTATGCATTTGTTCATCATTTTATTTAAAATATGCTGACTTCTTGACGTAATGAAAATAAAATACCAGGCTTGTATATTTCCAGAGAAGTAGCCCAAGGAAGTTAATCAACAGAGAATTAAAACCAGAGGCCAAGTGCTCCTAGAAGTAGCTATTGTAGAGGAGAAATAGTAAGAATTTCTCTGTTATGAAAACTGTTCTTGCAAATCTTCTGGAAAAGAAAGCAAATAGAAGCAGGTTAATTATCTTAATTTTAAAATAATTTCAAGAATTTCCTTGAAAACTACTTTAAGGAACATCATTAAGCTTACTCATCATATCCTTACAAGTGCTATTCTTTCTTTGTTTTCTCTTTATTTTGTACTTTGTGACTTTCATAAATGGCTTTTACTCTCTTTGGCCAAAATTTGTATTTTATACTATAAGTGATGAAAGCAAATACTCATGTAGAAGTTGGTGGTCTAAGTGTTTTATAAATAATAACTAACTTAATTCTTAAAATATTCCTATGGGATATGCCCAGATATTCTCATTTTGCAAATAAGTAAACAGCTAGAAAAGTTAAGTAACTTACACAAGAGTGCACATTTCTAAATTCCAGAGACAGGAATTGAATTCAGTGAGTCTGGCTCCAGAATTCATGTTCATTGCTATTGTGCTGTCCAAGCTTTGTGACAGTTATTGCAGTTTTATTTATTTATTTATTTATTTTTAATTTCAGATTAAAATGAGGGTATAAATGGCGATTGTTACGTAAAGTTCAAATTGTAGTTGAGCCCTTCACCCAGGGGGTGTGCTGTATACCTTAACTTGGTGCACCTTAGGTGAGAGCTTATCAATCACCTTCCCTCTTCCTCTTTCCCCTTTGCCTCCTCTCCCTCCCCATTTGCATTCAAAAGTGTTTTCTGGTGTGATTATTTATCTATTGGTTTCATACTAATAATTGAGTACATTGGATACCTGCTTTTTCATTCTTGTGGCACTTTACTAAGAAGAAAAGTAAAAGAAGAAGAAGGAACTTCAATGACATCCAGGTAAAATACAAAAGAAGTCTCCATCTTTTTATGGTTGAATAGTACTCCATGGTATACATATACCACAGTTTATTAATCCATTCATATGTGGATGGGCACTTGGGTTGATTCCATGCCTTGGCAATTGTACAATTATGAACTGAGTTGTAATAAACATTCTAGTGCAGTGTCCTTATGGAGAAAAATTTTTTTTTTCTTTTGTGTAGATAACTAGTAATGGGATTGTGGGATCAAATTCTTGAAATCATTTTGAGTTTTTAGTTCTGTCAGGATTCTTCATACTTCTTTCTATTGAAGCTGTATTAGTTTACAATCCCACCAGCAGTGTATTGGTGTTCCCTTCTCTATACATCCACACTAGTGTCTAAAGCTTTGATATTTTATGATGTGGGCTAGTCTCACTGAGGTTAGGTAATATCTCAGGGTGGTTTTGATTTGCATTTCTCTAATGATTAGGGACAAAGAGCATTTTTTCATGTGTTTGTTGGCCACATGTCTGTCTTCTTCAGAAAATTTTCTATTCATGTCTCTTGCCCACTTATAAATGAGATTGTTTACTCTTTTTTTATTGATGAGTTTGAGTTCTCTGTAGATTCTAATTATAAATCCCTTGTCAGATTTGTAGCATGCAAAGTCTTCTCTCATTATGAAGGCTGTGTTAGTTGTACCCTTAGCTGTGCAGAAACTCTTAGCTTGATGATGTCTCTTTTATGTATTTTTTGGTGTTGCTGTAATTGTCAAGGGCATCTTCCTTTATAAAATTTTTTCCTAGGCTGATTTGTCAAGAGTTTTTCCCACACTTTCTTCTAGAATTTTTATTATCTCATGTCTTAGATTTAAATCTTTGTCTAGAAATTTTATCATTTAGTGTCTTAAATTTAAATCTTTGTGCACAAAACAGTAGCTTTCATATACACTAATAACAACCAAGCTAAGGATCAAATCAAAGACACAATACTCTAATAGCTTCAAAGAAAAAGAAAAGCTGGGAATATACATAACAAAGGATGAGGATGATCTCTATAGAGAACTATGTAACTCTGAGAATAGAAACAGCAGAAGACAGATGGGAGAACTTACCATGCTCCTGGCTAAGAACAGTCAACCTTGTTAAAATGTCCATACCACCCAAGGCAATCTATATATTTAATGCAATCCCTATCAAATCACCAACATCATACTTTGAAGAATGTGAAAAAATTATACTGTGCTTCATTTGGAAAAAAAACCCTGAATAGCCAATGCAATTTTAAGACATGAAAACAAATCTTGAGGCCTCACTTTACCAGACTTCAGGTTATACAATAAGGCTACAGTGATCAAAACAGCAGGGTAGTGGCACTAAAATAGACATACAGACCTATGGAATACAACAGAGACCCCATGGATAAAACAAGGCAAGTGTCACCATCTGATCGTCAATAAACAAAACAGAAGCATATACTGGGGAAAAGAATTCCTATCTAATAAATGGTTCTGGGAGAACTGGTTAGCCACATGTAGAAGACTGAAATTAGACCCATACCTATCATCTCTTACAAAAATTGACTCTCTCTGGATAAATGCCATTGCAGTTTTAATCTCAAAAAGAAGGGCGGGAGGGAGGAAGGAAAGACAAAGAAGGAAAGAAGGGCAGGAAGGAAAAAAGGAAGGAAGAAAGAAAAAAAGGATGGATGGGAGGAGGGAAGGAAGGACCATTTTGTCTATATTGATGAGGGGAAATTACATTTTTTTCCCAACATCCTAAGTATCTGTCACTTTCATGTCACACCATTCAAAATGAATCTTCAGTTCATTAAAGTTTTGATTTCTTTAAACTTCTCTAATTATTTCAAAATAAGATATTAATATTCAAAAGCTTTCTAAAGCTTAAGGAGTAAACAGTTTGACAGAAATCTAACTAGTAAATAGGAATATTTACTAGTAATAGGAATATAGAGGTGGACTGCGCATGCCCCAACATTCAAATTGGTTCTTCTTCTTCTTATTTTTTAATTTACATAGACTTTTTGCTTTGTTTCAACATGCTTATTGCAGCCTGAGAAAAGTTTTTCAAAACATCACTACATCCAGAATTGTTTACGGGTAATGTCTTTTCATTTTTACCTTTTTAAAGAGAGAAAACCATTATAGAATATATATTTGGAAATGTTAAATAAGTTTGTATGCCTAGACTCAGTATGTAAGACATTGATATAATAACAAAATTCTAATAAATTACTATACATCAAGATTAGACAGTTTCAGTTCCAAAAAGCAAAGTGAAACGGAAAATAATGAATGTAGATTTTGGTTATCTATTCAACCAAGGAAGGAAAACCCAGAATTTTGGAAATACAGTGAACTCTAAGGAATGGTAATCTTTAATTTTATCTTGAGATAGTCTGTTCTTTTTCTTTCTCTTAGGAAATGTTTTTTACATTCACAGAGGAGCAGTTATTTGTTTAACTTTAAAACTAGCTAGTGGGTCAGGCATGGTGGGTCATACCTATAATCTTAGCACTCTAGGGTTAGGCCTTGGGGGGCTGAGGCAGGTGCATTGCTTGAGCTCAGGAGTTTGAGACCAGCCTGAGCAAGAGTGGTACTGTGTCGCTACTAAAAATAGAAAAGTTAGCTGGGAATAGTGACAGGTGCCTCTAGTCCCCGCTGCTTGGGAAGCTGAGACAGGAGGATCCCTTGAATGCAGGAGTTTGAGGCTGCTATGAGTTGTGACATCCTCCCTCCCCCCGCCACAGAGCTCTCTACTCAGGATAAGAAAATGAGAATTTGCCCCCCTCCTAAATTAAATAAATAAAACTAGCTAGTTTTCTATTTGATTTGCTTTAAGACTCCATTGCTTTACTATTATCAATGCTAAGTTGCTTAATTAATATAATATATTCTCCCTTAAGGGGTACACTCAATTTCTTAAAAATCTAGATTTACAGAAAGCTGCTTTTTGGAGGTTATTTTTCTCTTTAAAATGAAAAACTAATTCTAGGTGTGGAAACAATTCACTGACTTTGTAGAATTTTTCAGTATTATCATCCAATAGCAATAATAATGTATCCAATAGCAGTGATAATGTATGTTTAAAAGAGTAGTAGAATATCTGTTAACATTGCACCACTTAAAATTATAGTTTTCACTCTATATCATGTGATTTCTTTTTATGCAGACTTGAGTGCACTTAACATATAGATTTCTCATGTCTTTATAATAATTCACAAGAATGGCCTTTAATTATGGTAGTATACAGTGTGTCTATTAAACATTTAATATGTATTTATAAGTATTATTCCATTAATTCCTCCACGCTTTCTGCCAGAGTAGGTGACATGAGCTAGCTAGTTACTGGAGACAAGTGAATCTGAAACATGTTAGAAGTGGCTGTTAGTTTCACCAGTATGTGTTAAGAACCATGAAGTCGGCTTGGCGCCTGTGGCTCAAGTGGCTAAGGCCCCAGCCACGTACACTCAAGGTGGCAGGTTCGAATCCAGCATGGACCCGCCAAACAACAATGATGGCTGCAACCAAAAAATAGCCGGGGGTTGTGGCAGGTGCCTGTGGTCCCAGCTACTTGGGAGGC
>NW_003852401.1:31717826-31775249 GCF_000181295.1 Otolemur garnettii
AAAAAAAAAAAGAACCATGAAGTCAGTTGCTATCTGTGCCTTAAAATAGTCAAAAAATAATAGTACTAGAATATTTAGAAAATAAAAGAACAATGATTTTCTGACTTTTGGGGTCACCACCTATTATGTTGCTATGCTGAAAGATCTTACCTAAGTCCATCCATTGCAGTAAAGACCAAGGCATGGTTGTCATCTAAAACTTAGCTGACTCCAAGTACTCAGAATCATGCAGACCTTTGGAACAATACTTAGGGAACATATTAGTTTTTACTTGATTCATTTCAAAACTTGCTTTGATGGTGGTTATTTTTTGTTTTTACCACTAAAGATAGAACTCCCTTGTTTAGAGTCACATTTGCAAATTTGAAAGCAAAAGTGGACATACAAAATATACAATAGGATGTGATGGATGCCTGAAATAACTAATTTTGATGCTAATTCTTTTGTATCTGAGTCACACATCACAATGCTAAACCCACTTATGGGTAACACGTATCACTATATCACTAATTGGAGAATAAATTTAGATAAGATAGATTTCACAAGAATGAAAGAATAATATCTATGGTGGAGGATAAATATAACTTGTGTTTTTTTCTTACTAGTTCAGATCACTCTTTTACCATGAGACATATTATTTCAAAATCTTTTCATGCAAAAAAAATGTTGCCATAGCCTTAATGACTTCCTATTTTGTTAAACTAACTGGAAAATAAATTTGACTCAGAGTTAGAGAAAATAAGTTTGACTCAAATAAATTTAAATACACTGCCAGACACTTTCTTTTATGCAAAACTATGGAGATTTCTCTTAGAGAGAGAAAGTTAGCATTCCTAAAAACAAGGGCTGGCTTAAAAAGAAAATTTTTTTTTAACTAAACCTAACATTCAATCTTGCGATTTTATCAAATCTTGTTTTACAAGTTATAATTAATCAAACAATTTTTACAACTCGCTGAAAGTTGATGCTAAAGTTTTATAGAAGGTGTTTTCATTTATTAAAGAACGATCACATTTATTTCTGTTGAATATTTATTTTAAATGCCCATCTATGAGGAATTCAAATCTCTTTGCTTCTTTTTTTCACATAAAGAAAATCCCTGCGTAATTAATAATTTTTAAGTGTACAGAGTGTAGAAGAGCAATAGATTCTCAAAATTGGGGTTATTCATGGCTAACAGACTTGTACTCCTTGAATAAGTTCTTCTTCCACATTTCCAAATATGTTCCCTAAGTCTCTAACCATGCCTGTCCATTCGCCCTCCCCCACTATTATTTATCTTTCCACTCCCACACCCTTTCTCATTGGCATCTTATCTATTCTTACAGCTCCAACTGCCATCTGTTGATATCTTCCTAATCTGTATCTTTAAAATAGACTTCTATTTCAGACTCGTATAATTTAATGGGAAGCAGATGTCTCACAAACACCTCAAATTCAATGTCCTGTTCCCACCCTCTCACTTTCTATTGAAACTGCCTCTTCTTTCTGTATTCCTTTCCTCGTTCTTTTGCACTTAGTGCCATTTACCCACACAGTACCCATTTTTGACAGACATTACGAGGTCTTTTAATGTCTCTCACTGACCATACTTATTTAATCACTCAGTTTTGATTAATTTTGTATCTTAAACTATTTCTGCTTCTGCTCTTCACACCTTTGTGTCATTCCTTTATTCTGTTTTGTATAGTCTAATATAGGATTTCTCAGCCTGGGCACTATTGGCATCTTAGGCTAGGCAGTTCCTTGTTGTGGCAGGCTGCCCTTGCATTTGGTATGCTTAAGCATCTCTGGTATTTCCCCAGTCAAGGCCAATGGCATCTCTACCTTTCCCATTTATATATTAAAAAAAAAAAAAAAAACAACCCTCCACATGTTGACAATTGTACCATGAGGAGCAAAATCACCCACAATAGTATTTTAACTTGTTCTCATGTTTTTAGCTTTAATTTTCACCTATCTGTCTTCCACTAAAGTTAATTTTCCAAAGTTAACTTATGACCCAAAGAAAACTCTCCAGTGACTCCACATGGCCTAAAGAGAAATCAAAATCAAAAAGTCTATTAAGCCATTTATTGCCTCACTGATCTATTTTCTTTTGTCTGACTTGTGATTATTTCTGAAAGAGATAACATTAATCCCCAACACTTTGTATTGAATATATACATGGTATAGGCAGGTATATGCTAACATTCTTGATGATAATGATGATAACCATAACTGCTAGGTAGCTTTAAGTAAATTTAAAAAGAAATTTAATAACCCCAACTTTTCTTGCCCTTCATTTCTTGTGTTATATTTCTACATAGCTAGACTAAGCAGAAAATCATAGTTCAATAAGAAAGCAACACATCCATTTTAATTATCATTAATGAAGAAGCTCATCCAAAGAAGTCAAAACATGGATGACAAGGTGTAAATTTTACTTCCTATTCTTCTCTCCAAATTATATGAAGAAAAGAGAGAGAGAGAGAGAAAACCTCACACCTGCCCTCAAGAAAGAACAACATATATTTCAATGCACAATTCAGAAGCACCTGCATTAGTCAGAAATGCCATAGAAATAACCTGACCTATTGTTAGAAATCTAACAAGTACATTTTTCATTGTTCCCCCAGTGGGACTTTGTGCCAACCAATATTGATTGTGGGAGTTTCAAACTTCTATTAGACTCAGTTCGTCTCTTAGTTGATAATTATTTCAGCCCAACAATAAGGTGATTTAGAGGTTCAGGAATAAATTGATGAAGACTATGCGGGCTGGGTCAAATTGCCTGATATTGGGCAGACCTTGTTCGAGTTGTTCTTATTTGATATCAGAGCATAAAATCTTCCCAATATAGATATTTCTGCAAGCCTTTACATTAGCATCTTCTAATTGGTTATGAAAATCATTATTTTAAATCTTAAAGAAGTGTGATATGTTCAGTTTACCCTAAGGACTTCATGTAACATAACTCTGTATAATTCAGGGCTATAGCCATAAGTCATATGAATCTAGACATAATGCAATGTGAAGCAGGACCTGAGCTAGATCAAAAAGGAGGATCCAATGTTACAGAAAGGGATATGGGTAAGAGTGGAAATAGGATGCTACTCGGTTTGGATAGTACATAGGGTTTTACTTTTCTGAGATAGAGGATAGTATAGATGTCTAGTTTAACCTTTTTCCTCTTAAGCAGCTTCTGGACTAAGCCTCAGCAAACCATCTATGATTCTTCCATCCCTGGATTAATTTAAGATTTTCATCAGTATAGTGTAGTGGTTATAAAGAAGAACTGTGGAGTAAGACTATTTAGACTCAGATTCTAACCGCACAACTTGCTAACCATGTTGTTGTGATAAATCATTTAACTTCTTTATCTGTGTCTGAGTTTTCTCATATGGAAAATGGGATGGGAAATAATGCCACACACCTTATCAGACTATGATTTTGGATTAATTACCCAAGTAAAGTGCATAGAACAATGCCTGTTATAATAGCCACCCAGCAAGTGCTGTCCCTTATGATTCAGCACAGTCTCGTAAAGCTAAAGTTTAAGGCAAAAGCAGGTAATACCTCAATAGTCACTCTTAGATGGCCAGGGCAAAAAACACCTAATACAAACTGGAATAGTTTTCTTCTAAGAACTCTTCTTTCTGTTTTATCTTGTTTTAAATGTTTGATTCATGTCATATGTAAACTTCTAGTCCTCTAGTTTATGGCTATGATAGCTTGAATATTTGCTTTAAGTTCAAAGCTTGAAATAAAGTCAATTGTATCTTCTATTGGTAGTTTTAAGGTCTTGCTTAATGGCTTTCAAATATGACTACTCCATATTGTGTCCAGATTTTTCCAGAAAAATTTTGCGAAAGAGTACGGATTGGTCTGCTATGTTTACCATCAATAGACAGTTTCTCCTTTTACTTTTTTTCACTTTTTTTTGTTTGTTTGTATTCTAAATCATCTCATCCTTCTTTGTCTCCTGTCACAGCTAATACTTTATTCTTTTTTCACTAGCTTGACATTTTGCAAAGCTTATTAAGTAAATGTTACTCGTAGAGTTTGGAAGCTTTTGCTTAATGTCCTCAAGACTTGAAGAGAAAGGTACGATGGAAAATACTCCTGTAGTGATTATTAACAATAGCAGTAATAGCACACCACGGCTGTGAACGAATTGGGAAGAAGTGTATTCGAGTGATTGGCAGAAATTTTAAGGTTCATGCAGAGGAAGCTTAGAACTATGTCTCCCCCTGTATTTTGGCCAAACCAAAACTATCTCTGGATTTATGTTAATTGTGTCTAAAACCTCAATCCTCAGGGCCTTGGTCTTTTCATCCTCTCATTTAGAATTCATTCTTTTTTGCTGGCTGGTAATTACCGTCCAATATCCTGACCACCCAGCTGCGCTCTGACAATGTTACCTAGTTTTAGCAATCTCATCTTCTGCTGAGGTGAGCACTCTTTCCTGCTGCTTAGTGACCGTTAAATCACCCCACAAAGATGCAAATCCCATGCTCCTCAGTGCAAAAAGAACCTGGCAGTGTAAGTCATCTATTTTTGCAGGATGCGAGTACAACTCTCACATGAGGAGGAAATGAATACATTTCGTTGGATGTTTATTTCTCTAGATTGTATTTAAATGTTCAGATCATCTGACCAGGAAATGCACCTCCGTAGCTTTCCACAAACGGCTCTCCATAATCCTGCAAAGAAGTGCTAAATTGCTAAAGGCAGGGATTTCGTGTTCTTTAAAAAAAAAATGTATGAGGGGAAATACGTATAAAAGCCAAATATATGTCACTTTAGGAATCAGAATCTGCAGTTCTATCTTTGAACTGACACCTTCCCTTCATTCTACCATCTGCAACGTATACACAAGAAAATGGTCATTACTTCACAGCCGACAAGTCAGTAACTTTCAACAAGACCTATTGAATCTGGGTAAAGTAAATCACCCCAAAGTTGTGATTTTTAAAGGCCTCATCTCCTTGCTTAATTTGTAGTATGTATTTCATCTTCAAACCCTCTTTGCAGGAAGTGTTAGTTCTCAGCCAGTCACACTTGGGGATTTAGATGAATGATTAAGTTCATAAAAAGAAAGATATAAATGGCTTTAAATAAAGAGTAGGTGTCCACATTTTTGAGATGGATCCATGGAACCATTCCCTTATCATGAACTACAGTTTTGGCACTGGTAGATATTATCATTTTTGACATACTTGGTGATGAGAAATTTGGGTGGGAAATCTTTTCAAGGACTCTGCCCTTTCAAGAAAGTCACAAAGGGACCTAGCTGCTTTTTATAACTAAAGCTTTCTCTGTCCTGTAGCTCTGGAAGGCTTGTCTTTAAGATGTTAATGTTAATTATGGGTATTAAAGGCAATTAAACAAGAATAAGAAAGTAAAATATCCTCTTGTCTGAAGAATGAATGATTAAAAAGTAATCACATACTGCTATTTTCTAATAAATTGTTCAGCTAATCTACATTACTTACAGTCCAGATGGAAAAAGAAAATTTGCTTTAGTATCGACCTAGGTGGAATAGAGTTTTTTTGTTTGTTTGTGTTTGAGACAGAGCCTCACTATGTCACCCTAGGTTGAGTGCTGTGGTGTCACAGCTCACAGCAACCTCTTGGGCTCAAGTGATTTTCTTGCCTCAGCCTCCCAAGTAGCTAAGACTACAGGCGCCTGCCGCAACACCTGGCTATTTTTTGTTGCAATTGTCATTGTTGTTTTAGCTGGCCTAGGCTGGGTTCAAATCTTCCAGCCTCCCTGTATGTGGCTGGCTCCCTGCCCACTGAACTACGAGCTCACCAGAGTTTTGGTTCGTGATAACTCCACGTTACAGTACAGTAGCCAATAGCTGTGTAGGACTATAGACCATTTGAAATGTGATGAGTCTTGATTGAGATTTGTTGTCTATAGAACATAGACACCAGAGTTCAAAGACAGAATGCCAAAAATGTGTAAAAATATCTCATGAATAAGTTTTATACTGATTAATATAATACTTTGGATATAATGAGGTCAATATGATGTATTCTTATAATTTTGTCTGTTTATCTTTATGTATTTAGGGAAATTGTGTTTTAAAATGCATATCTGAACTATGTTTCTATTACTAGTTAAACATTGTGCCAGAGGGATTGCCAAGACAAAGAATAGAGTGAAGAGGGCAATGTGGGTTTGTCCCCAGATCCATCCTTTATTCTGTATCTAAACAGTGTATAGAGAGATCTACCAGTAGAAATGAAAAGAAGAATTTTCACAAGAAACTTTGAGAACATAATCATCTCTGTTGGGAGCCCCTCCCACAGAATGCAAAGACAAAATAAACATAAAGAGTGTTTTCTCACTGCAGGTTAGGCCTCTAAACATTTTAAGTTCCGTATGTGGTTTCTTTCATGCCTTCCTTAGATGCCTAGAGAAAGATGGCTGATGCTAGTCAGACACAACAAGATCCAGAGTATTGTACAACTGTCAAAGAAGTAGCAGCAGCCCGCAGAAGCAGTATGTGTGTGTATGTGTGAGAGCCCAGAGAAGAACTTCAGACTTGAAGGTGGACTGCAAGGAAGACCCTGGAAGACTGTAGTAACAACCAAATTGCTATTGCCATGTTTCTTTCCCTTTGTATTAGTAAAACTTGGAAAAATCAGAGTCCCCATATTTTTGTGTAGTGCCCAAAGAAGGAATATTGAAATTGGCGTTTTAATCACTACCTATTTGTGGTCTTTCTTTTAAAGAATAGTTTTTCACTTATCTGAGGTTTTTTCTATTTTTAGCCACCAGCTTCTATTTTAAAATAAAACATTACTTTCGGAATACCCATCATTAATTTTCAACAATTCAAGCTTTATTTTTGTATGAGAGGTTTGGGAGAGTCCCATTTCTCCATTTGGGTTTATTCTTTTCCATTTTGTTCTCCATGTTCGGGGTGAGTTAGGGAGGGTTTTTTTTTTTTTTTTTTTAATCTTTTTGGACATTTGCTTCTCTTTGCTCCTTCTATAATTATGGGTTCATTTTTTGTTATGAATTCTTAACTGATGGAGGAGCTCATTGAAAATCACTTTATGCTACCCCTCTCTTTGCCTCTCCCCCCCCCAAACCCAATTTGCCTTTCTGATGGAGAGATAGCCTGGCTGGAGGTGCTGAGCATATCTGCGGCTGGGGCCTGGAGGAGCCCAAAAGCAATAACATGGTCATGTTTTTGTTAAAGCTCTAAATCTAGTGATAAATGATTGATTTTATCTCTGCCAAGAAATTTAAAACCAGCTGTGGCTAAGAATTTAGAGGCCACCAAAGGAGGCTATTTTTCGAAGAGCAGAAATAAGGATTCCACTGAATTTATTCATCAAAGATAAGTCAGAGAGTAAACTTACTGAAAAATACAGGTTGTTTACTGTGGTTTTCTTTTTTTTTTGGTGCTGGTTATTTAATCATGTTCATTTTAAAATTGACTCCTCTATGACAATCTATTCTGTTGAGTTTATTGTTAAAAAAGCAGAAATGATTAATGGCTCTGGTGAAATTATGGATTCCTATTGTTACAAGGTTAATATGGTGAGAACCAACTTAATCTTAGAATGTATGATACATATGCATGTGGCATTCTTTGGTATAAAAATGATTTTGTAAATGTGGATGCTATGAAGTTTACTTTCTGGCCTAAATCAACATTAGCTAACACAAATAGGATGTAATTCATATGCCTTTGCATAAAGTTTATCTTTTTAAAAACATATAATTCAGGCTTGGTGCCTGTGACTCAAGCAGCCAAGGTGCCAGCCACATAAACCAGAGCTGGTGGGTTCGAATCCAGCCTAGGCCTGCCAAACAACAATGGCAACTACAACCAAAAAATAGCCAGGTGTTGTGGTGGGCGCCTGTAGTCCTGGCTATTTGGGAGGCTGAGTCAAGAGAATTGGTTAAGCCCAGGAGTTGGAGGTTGCTGTGAGCTGTGATGCCACAGCACTCTACTCAGGGCAACATCTTGAGGCTCTGTCTCTCTCACACAAACACACACACACATACATATGTATATATAATTCAGGGTTTTTTAAGTTAATATTCACAAGACATTACAACAATCACCACTAACTCCAGAATATTTTTATCAAATCAAAAATATAGGCTATGCCCATTAACAGTTACTTCTCATTCTCCTTTCCTCCTAGCTTCTGGAAATTGTTAATTTACTTTCAATTCATTTATGCTGTTTAAATGTCATCATGGTATATCATCATTACTATATATATATATATATATATATTTTGAGACAGAGTTCCACTTTGTCACACTTCATAGAGTACCATGGTGTCATAGCTCATAGCAACCTCAATCTCTTGGGCTCAAAGAATTTTCTTGCTTCAGGCTCCCAAGTAACTGGGACTACAGGCACCCACCATAACACCTGGCTATTTTTAGAGATGGGGATCTCTTCCTTGCTCAGGCTGGTCTCGAACCTGTGAGCTCAAGCAATCCACCTGACTCAGTCTCCCAGAGTGCTAGCATTACAAGAGTGAGCCACTGTGCCCGGCTGGTAACAATATATTTTTATAATTTTTTAATTTTGTTCATTAAATTTACAGCAGCAACCAAAGCGAGATGATAAAACGTTATGGTTAGCAACATCCAAACACATAAACATCAGTATTTGGAACCATATGATAAGGAAAGCAGAGACCTATAGAGGAAAAGGAGGAACACTTCCCCAGATAAAGTCAGTAACAGCACATTAAACTGGTGCAAACAAATGAGGGCAGTTAACACCCAAATCTCTGGGCTGATGATCCAAGAAAGTGCTAATAGATTTGTATGGGAATTCCAGGTGGCAGATTTGTAAGTATCAAGTGGTTGACTCGAGAAATTTCAATGGTAACACAAAATCTCCCAGAAAGACTTACATGATGAATCCAGTGAGTTTCCAGTAGTTGTGAAGAGTTCATCAAAAAGTTCCCTAAATTCGCCAGAAGCCTCAAAGATGACAACATCTTCAACGCTGAGGAGTACAGACTCTTTTTCAAGGCGATGCCTGACAGGAGTCTCTTCATGAAGGGTGACAACAAATGTAAGAGAAGAAAACTTTTCAAAACTTTTTGTCCATTCTGGTTTGCACTAGCGCAACTGGGAAAAACTAAAGCCCTGGATGACTGGTAAATTGCAGTGATGGGGTTGTAAAGATCTGAACTAAAGTTGTCACTTTCAGAGTTATAATTCTATACCCGTTTCTACAAAGCAGTTAGATTTTGTGAAGGAGAACCAAAATATATCCCATGGAACCCAGGACCCTGCAGCAGTGGGGAAGCCATTACCATTTGAAGGAGGGATTCTCGGATTCTCACTCGTCTTTGAATATCTAGTGTCCAGCCCAGTGATCGTCACATAACTGCCATTGTGATCATCATCATAAATGCTATGGCTTAACAACTGCTTCCCACATGCTGTCCACTAAGCTAAACCTTGTACATATAATTTCTAATGTTCTCAGCATTTTATGATGGGGGAACTACTGACTATAATTTAGAACATGGACAGTGAAGTTCAGGAGTCAGCTGCGTGAGCGAATGGATGAGGGTCACAAAATGTGCTGAAACGCAGAGAAACATCAGGCTGGACTGACTCAGAAGTCTGTGCTTTCCAAGTTACAGTAAACAGTAATTGATTTTAGGCATCAATTCAATGATTTCTATTGTATTTACTTTTACATTCTTATTACTCCCAAAACCAATAGACCAGCAGTTTCCTTTTTAAAATCCAGGGAATAGTTAATAATATATTACTGTCACATATACTGGCGTTTTTTTCAGCAAACTATTTATGTTATATCTCCCAAACGGTTCACAAACTCCTGAAAGTCAGATCTCACACAGGATACAGTTCTCTCTCCGAGACTCGGTGCTTTGTAAGTACCAGACCCTGTTTATTGCTACATACGTACTTTCTATGCTTCTTCCATAGTTCTCATCTTGGTTTTCACAGGCTCGTAGCTGTGTTACAAGGAACCTTTATATTTAGGTTCTTGAGCAGAAATTTCCACTTTCCAAATGTGCCATGCAACTTACGTTTCGTTTTCAAGTAAAAATTAATTTCATTTTCACACAATCTCTGCCTTCTTTGAACATTTTGAAGATGTTAAATGTAGGCCACTAAAAACTACGATCAACTTTTTTTATAATGGGCATGTTCTGCCTGTTTGACTCACATATCTTTTATAAGGACTGCCATAATCATATAGGTCCTGAGGAAGTGTTTCTGACTTCAGAAAATGAAACTGAGAGAAGACATCCTTACTATTTGCTGGATCTATGTGACTGACCTTGATATTAAAGAGGCAGATGCATTAGGACAAACTTGAAAACTGGTTAGTAAAGCATTGAACTTCTATGAGTTGGACCAAATTCCAGCAAAGTTGAATTTTCCAGGCTCTCTCCTGTCATTTTCTGTATCCATGAATCCTAGACTCCAGGTGCAGAGAATGGGTGAGGAACACACTGTGCTCTTGTGAGTTTATTTTATGATGCCAATTTCATCTTTCTGGAATCCTTCACCTCATATGTGGCTCGGAAATGAACAAAGATGCAACTCAAACTATACTTCACAATCAGCTTGGTGGTGAGAGTACATGTTCTGGTGGCAACCCCACTTTTCTAGTTCTGGCATGTCTTTTATGAGCTGTCTGACCCTGAGCTTTGAGTATGTTTTGGCACATGCAACACAAGAAAATACTACCTCAATAGAGGTGAGAATTAAAATGAGATAATGAAAATATAATGAAATATAAGTAAAGTACTCAGCACAATGACTACACACAATAAATGTTCAGCAAGTAAGAGTTAGTATAATTAGTGTTTAAGTCAAATATTTTCTTCTCCATAAAGCTTTTTTTTATTATTATTAAATCATGTTTGTGCACACTAATACTATCATGGGATACAGTGTGTTGTTTCCATATACAATTTGAAATACTTTCATCCAGTTGGCCAACATAGCCTTCATATAATTCTCATAGTTTTTGTGTTAAGACATTTATAATCCACATTTAGAAAGATTCACATGTACCCTTATAGGATAAATCATAGGCGTGATCCCTGCAATCCCCCTCCTTTCACCCATCCTCCCTCCCTCCCTTCCCCTCTCGCTCCCCTTTCCCCGTATTCTTGGACAAAAATTGGATTATAGCTTTCCTGGAAAATATTCTTCTTAGCAAAGTATCTCAAGAATGGAAGAAAAAGTATCCAATGTACTCAACCCTATTATGAAACTAATTGTTAGCTATAATAGGAAAGCTATAATCCATAAAACTTTTTATTCTTCTCAAGTTGTAATTACTCCCTTCTTCCTTTGCTCCCTATAGCACATTGGATTCGGCACCACGATGGCACTTGCTTCACTGTATTATGATTATGTGTCTGTGTTTCAAAACCAGGACTTGAGTATTACCTTACATCTCCAGCACGGTTGTTTCATTTGTGTTCCTAAGTACTGGAATGAAATGGATGAGTGAACCAATGAATACATATGCTCTTAGATAAGGATGTAATTCTTCTAAAGTCATCAGCATGCTTGAACATGAGAAACTGCAGTAATGAGAGATTCTATTGTAAGATCACTTGACAAAACTTGATAATATTTAGTCAATAAAATGGCTTGACAATAAATATCTCTATGATTCATTTACTCAGTCATTCTTTTTGTTTTCTAAAGTTGAGAAGCGAAGATTCCTTTTCTCATCTCTGTATTCCAATAATAATAAGAAAACAAACTAGTCCCTGGGATCAATGCCCAGTACCATTAGGTTGCTGTACATTTTGCAAATTTTAATTAATTTATGGCAAACACATAACAATCTCCATAGCCAGCTTCATTTGCATATGGCTACATAATCATTTTTTTCTTATAGTAAAGATATTTTATGAGTCACAAGTCTTCTCCAGGGGGGTGTGGTTATCATCTGGTAATCATACCCTTGGGAAATTGAAAGCACTTATCTTTGGATCATGACTTGCAATGCCCCAGGGGTACGATTATCTCAGGAAACTCACACTCTCTGTCATGACTAATTGCTTAATTATTATAGCTACTGAGTTCACACCACCATACAGGAACTACAGTTGTGTCAGCATTTCCACTATATAAATCCCTTTTCCAAAAGTGCATAATTCAGCCATTAAAAAAAAAAATTCTATGTCTCATTGAAGCAATGCATGAAAGGTCTTATTTCAGGAAATATTTCTTTGATAGATTATTTTTATTTTAAGAATTGGGCCTTAGTATCCCCAGTGAGTTCACCAAAAAAATAAATGCTAATTAAATGTCTTTAAACCATATACTTTTCTGGACATCTGGGAAAATAGTGTAAATTCTATAAAGACCAGAGGCTGAAGCTGGTGGCTCATGCCTATAATCCTAACACTGTGGGAGGTCAAGGCATAGGATTGCCTAAGGTTAGGAGTTCAAGACCAGCCTGTCTCTACCAAAAAATAAGAAGAAATTATTGGGCTTGTTGGTGTCTATCTGTAGTTTCAGCTACCCCAGAGTCTGAGGCAGGAAGATGACATGAGTGCATCAGTTTGAGGCTGACGTGAGCTATGCTGGTGCCACTGTATTTTCGCCAGGATGACAGAGTGAGGATCTGTCTCAAAAATATAAATAAACGTTATAATTTTTTCGATCTCATTAACAAGAATGGCCCTTACTATTTCCAGTGTCCTTGAAAATACACTTTTGAAAATCATTCACAAAAGCTCACATAATTGAGATGAGCCAAACCATACTTGGAGAACGCTGTCCTAGGCTGCACAATCTTGTGCTGCATTGCTGATGTTTGGTCAAAGGATAGTACAGATGAGGGTGGGCTCGTAAGATGATAATAAAGCTGAAAAATTGCTACTGTGGAGTGATGTCATAGCTGTCACAGTTGTCTTAACACAGCAGGGCAATGTGTTTCCCACGTGTTTGTGGTGATGCTGATGTAAACACTCTTACTGTGTTGCCAGTTGTACAAATTCTGACATACGTAATTATGTACAGTCCATAATATCTGATATTGATAAGAAACAACTGTGTCACTGGTTAAAGTATTTATTTATCCTTATTATAAAATGCACTATTTTTACGTATTTTTGGAATGTTAACTGTAAAATATCCTCAGGCAGGTCCTTCTGGGGATGCTCCAGAAGAAGACATGATTATCAGAGGACATGCCAGCTCCCTGCATGTCAGCACCTCTGACCTTCCGATGAGACAAAATGTGGAGGGGGAAGATGGTGATATTGATGATCCTGACCTTATGGGAAGCCTAGGCGAATGTGTGTGTGTGTCTTAGTTTTTAAACAAAAAATTTTAAAAAGGGGAAAAAAATTAAAAGTTTTAAAATAGAGAAAAGTTTATAAATTAAATGTAGAAAGAAAGAAAATAGTTTTGTACAGCTATATGATGTGTTTGTGTTTAAGTGTTATTATAAAGGAGTTAAAAAATTAAAAAAATTATAAGTAAAAGTGGTATAATAAGCTAACATTGGGACAGCACCTGTGGCTCAGTGAGTAGGGCACCAGCCCCATATAGGGGAGGTGGAGGGTTCAAACCTGGTCCTGGCCAAAAACTGCAAAAAAAAAAACATAAGCTAACATTAATTTATTATTTATGTTTTTATTATCAATTTAGTATAGCCTAAATATATAGTATTTATAAACTATTTTCTACACTACTGTGCAGTGATCTCCTAGCCCTGCACATTCCCTCACCAGTTACTCACTGACTCATCCAGAGTAATTTCCACACCTGCAAACTCCTTTCTTGGCGAATACTCCATATAAATGTACTATGATTTATCTTTTATATGGTATTCTTATTTTACCTTTTCCATGTTCAAATATGTTTAGATACACAAATATTTACCATTCTGTTATCAGGGCCTGAAGTATTCAATACAGTAACATGCTAAACAGGTTTGTACCCAGGAGCGACGGCTACGCTATAGAGCCTAGGTATGTAGCAGACTGTATCATGTAGGTATGCAGAAATACCCTCTAAGATGTTTGCATGACGACAAAATTATCTAATGACACTTGTCTCAAAAGGTATCCCATCATTAAGTTAGGCATGATTGTGTATGTAAGTTCTAAACTTCAGCCAAAGATTTACTTAGCTTGTTGTATT
The DNA here is from genome assembly GCF_000181295.1 of Otolemur garnettii. Classification (NCBI taxonomy): domain Eukaryota; kingdom Metazoa; phylum Chordata; class Mammalia; order Primates; family Galagidae; genus Otolemur; species Otolemur garnettii. Next base: position 31,731,967 of record NW_003852401.1, read on the forward strand.
CTTAATTCTCTAAAAGAGAGTGGTAAAGACTAGGTAAGTAGATAATGGATAATAAGAAGAAACAGTCAAAACCCTGCGTAGTTGTGGATGACAAGGTACCTCAGTCTTATGATTATCTCAAAGGTGACAAATGTCTCAAAGCCTGGAAGAGGCTGACTCACGTAGCTCAATTCACAAGAGACAAAAAATCATGAACCATTCAGCCTACGTTTTAATACATAAGAGGCGTATTTATTCCAGTAGCTGTAATTCACCATGGTAAGGCCATCCCAGTAACATCATTCCAGAGATGCTAATAAATATTTCCTGTAAGTGGAACTGGATCAAATAGAAGGAGAATGTTGAGTGGCATTTCATACAGATTGTGCTGAGGATAAAATGTTCTTGTTCTTTGCATTGGAGGATACCTTTTTTTTTTCTAATTGAACAGATGCTAAAACTTTGGATGCAGGATTTCTTTTGGAGACATTATTTTAGAATTTTACCTTCAATTTTCTATGCTCCAGGCCAGTATTCCTCAATGTACACATTTGAAAAACTTATGTGTTGGGCTTGGATTGAAATCTACCAGGAAATTACAAAAAAAAAATGTTATTACTAATCCTTTAATTCTTCTATTTATCCTTTCCATTTACTTTGGTAAGTTTTTTAATTATCATATTTTTGAAAGATGCTACAATTTCTCCACTAAATGCCACAGAGTTTATGAACAACTGATCCTCTAGCAGAAACTATCATTGCCAGAGCATTACTTCATTACTTTCAATATCAGTCTTGTCTTAAATTATTTGTTCTTTTTTGTTTAAGAAAAAATGATGTATTTTTTTTATAGAGTTTAGGACAAAATGCAAAAATCCTATTTTCTTTTTTTTTTTTTAAGAGACTGAGTCTTACTTTATCACCCTCGGTAGAGTGCTGTGGCATCACAACTCACAGCAATCTAGAACTCCTGGGCTTAAGGCAGTTTTGCAGTTAGGCCGGGGCTGAGTTCAAATCCGCCACCCTCGATATATGGGACCGGTCCCCTACCCACTGAGCCACCGGCACTGCCCAAAATTCTATTTTCTTAAAAACAAAACTAACATTTCTGAATAACAAAAGTATGCATCCGCTTCTCATCACGCAGAATAAAATTCTTCTCTTAATCTGTAGTCAGGACATCTTATATTGTTGGATTCAAGTTCAATAAATGCAAGTGCATTTCATGATTTTTTTAAAAGTGAAGATGTTAAATCTTATCTTACTTTCATAGAATATAGGAATGTGCTCCAAATGTTTTGTTTCTGATAATCAATATCTGATAATCAATATCCTATCTAGAAAATAGGAGAAAAAATTATCAACACAGAAACTCAAATCTTTGTTTCTTTTTTATTGTTTCACAATATAAATTTTGCTGTATCTCCTACTTGGGAAAGGTATAATCACTGTATAGATACGTGCATTGGCAGCATTCCTAGTGATCGGTAACACTAGATGAGAACACCTGATGTTTTGTGACTACTGATGGTTCATTAAAAGAAGAAAGAGTAAATGCTGCTGAACTAGAATGATGGGCAACATAGTAGCCAATATATGTTTGATTATGTTAATGCTTTATTTTATATTTTAAATTGAAATGGAAAAGTTTGGCTTATACATATTTGAAGATGATGTGGAAATATACAAATGAGGAAAATAAGGCCTTGAGAGGAAAAATACCTTGCAGAATAGTACACAGCTATCCTAGAACAAAAACATCAAGACCATTCTCTGTTTTGTTCAGCATTCTTATATACACACATACAAACATATCTAGTGTTGCTAATAGTCATTTGTTAGGTTAAGTTAGGAGAAAAATATAAGTGATTTACTACTGCTCTATGAGATTATTAACAGGGTGAGAGATTCCCTGTAAGCATAAAATATAAAGAAGCCAGAATTTTTTAATAGGAAAAATATTGCTTTTAACCTTTTTAAGGTCACCTACTTCTTGGAGAAGCCAAATAACTATATACTGATACACACAAAATTTAACTTATAATTTTAGAGGGTTCATGAATTCTTTTTGCAATTTTTTTTTTTTTTTTGACCAGAGGCTGGGTTTGAACCCACCACCTCTGGCATATGGGTCCAGTGCCCTACTCCTTTGAGCCACAGGTGCCACCCAGAGGGTTCGTGAATTCATTAGAGCTCCTTTAGAGACCACAGGTTAACAACCTCAACAATGCAGAGAAAGCGAATAGTAGGTAATTATTACAGGTGACTAAAGTAGGCAAAATGCCCCCCTCTCAAATCCAAAAGGTGGTTAAAGCCAAAATGCCTTCCCATTCAAAAAGTGGTTCAAGGAGATAATAATTATTTGAATTTTGATAAATCTACACAGTTATTCAATTGCCACAACAGACATGATCTTGAACATCTTTACCACGTCAAGAAGCTTTTTCATTTCCTTTTGCAGGCAATCCCTACCTCACGGCAACCTTAGATAACCCAAGACCTACTTTCTGTCATTGTGAGTTAGATTTGGCTTTCTCTAGAGTTTTATATAAAGGAATTCATACAGTTTGTACTCTGTTTCTTTTGCTCAACATACTGTTTTTGAGATTCAGCTATGTTGTCATATATAACAGTAGTTTGCTCTTTTTGTTGATCGTAGTCCAAAGTATGGATGTACTATTGATGGGTAATTGTGTTACTTTCGATTTGGGGCTCTAACGAATAAGCTGCCATGAACATTTGTGTGTAAATCTTTGTATAAACAGATGTCTTCATTTTCTTGGGTAAAGATCCAGGATTACGATTGTTAGGTCATATGATAAACGTAGATTTAACTTTAGTAGAAACTGCCAAAATGGCTGTGCCATTTTACATTCCCACCAGCAACGTATGATAATTTCATTTACTTCACATCCACGCCAATGCTTGTTACTGTTGGCATTAAAAGATGAAGGGGATGTATATGGGATGTCCTTATGGTCTAACTTTGTGTTTCCTTGATGGCTAATGAGGCTGAGTATTTTTTTATGTGCTTATTGCCCTTTTGAATATTTATTTTTCATGAAGTGTCTTCTCCAATATTTTACCCACTTTATAATTGGATTGTATGTCTTTTTTTGAGATTTTAGAGTTCTTTATTCTGGGAAAAGATCCTTGGGAGACATCTCTGTCTATATCTGTATCTGTATCTATATCTATCTATATCTATCTGTATCTATATAAAATTTTCTTCCAATTTGAGACTTGCCTGTTCATATTGCCAATGGTATATTTTGAAGAGCAGTTAATTTTTCATTTGATTTCATCAATTGATAAGAATCTGTTAGATATTATCATTTTCCTTTATTTTATACGCTTTTTGTGTCCTTCCAAAAATTTTTAGCCTAACTCAAGTTTAGACAGATTCCCCTCTGTTTGAAAGAGAGAGCATAAGTTAAGGGTTGAGGTTCATTTTCCTCTTTATCAGTATCTAACTGTTCAAGTTCAACTTGTTGAAAAGACAGCCCTTTGTCTATTGACTTGTCTTTAACCCTCTGATAAAAGTCAACTGTCAAAATATTCATGGAACCTCTATCTGAACTGTCTATTGCCTGCCACGGATCTATATCTGACTTTATGCAAATATTATACTTTTTACTATACTCTATCTTGATAGTGTTCATGAATCTTAAAGTCAGCTAGTTTGACTTTAAGTTCTTGAACTATGCTCTTTTTCAAAATTATTTTAATATCCATATGAACTTTAGCTCATGACTTCCTTAAAAAGTGTCTCTTAGAATTTTCTTTGGAATTTTACTCAATCAATGGATAGATGTGAATAGAATTGATAGCTATAGACTGAGTCTTCCAATTCACTAAGATTATATATTTCCCCACTTACTTAGGTCTTTTTCCCCAAGGTTTGTGTTAGAGTTTGCAGTGTACAGATCTTGCAAATATTTTATCAGTGCATCCCTATGTATAGCTTGTGTTTAAAATGCTATTGTAAATAGTATTAATTTTCTGTTTTAATTTTCAATTGTTTGATCCTAGTTGATAAAAGTAACATTTGATTTTATTGTTGATTTATTACCATCTGACTTTGCTAAACTCAGTTGTTAATTCTAGTAACTTTTTTGGAATATTCTTTGAGTTTTTTTTTCACATACAGAACAAAGCTTTTAATAAATACAGACATATTTCTTTTTTTCTAATCCTATGCTTTTAAAAAATTTGTCTTGCTTTAGTGTTTACTTGTTCTATCAGTTTGTTTTATCATTTTGGGATTTCATAGATAAAGAATTATATTTGTAGGCCTGGCAGGGCATTCAAGCCTGTAATTCCAGCACTCGCCAGACTGAGGCAGGTAAATTTCCTGAGCTCAGAAGTTCGAGACCAATCTGAGACAGGGTGAGATCCCATCTGTAAAAAATAGCCGAGCATTGTGGTGGGTGCCTGTAGTCCCAGCTACTTGGAAGGCTGAGGCAAGAGGATGGCTTCAGCCCAAGAGTTTGAGGTTTCTGTGAGCTAAGATGCCACAGCACTCTAACAAGGGTGACCAAGTGATACTCTATTCAGAAAAAAAGAGAGAGAAAAGAATATTTGTATATTGAAGTAGTTTTACTTCTATGTCTGTATTTTGAGTTCCTCCTCCCTTCCTCCTCCTTTCCTCCCTTCCTTCCTTTTCTTTCTTTATTTCTCTTTGTCTATTTCTCTCTTTGTTTAATTGCTCTGGCTAGAACTTCTACCATAAAGTTGAATAGAAGTGATAAAACGGGTATTCTTGACATGTCACTGATCCTAGATGGAAAGTTTTTAGTCTTTCACGGTACAATATGATGCTACTGTAGGTTTTCATAAACACGTTTTATCATATTGAGGAAGTTCCCTTCTACTTTTTATTTTCAACATAGTTGTTTATATGTTGAAAGGGTGTTGGATTTTGTCCATTTTTTTTGTGTGTGTGTCAATTGAGATAATCACGTTTTTCTCATTTCTTCATCCTATTTTCACACTGATTGAGTTTGTTATCACTTGGTCATGGTGTATAATCCTTTTGGCATAGTATGTTGCGGTTTCTTTTTTATTTATCTCAAAGAATTTTATATCTATATAATTTCTTCTTTCTCACACAGGTTTTCTTAGGATTGTGTTATTTAATGTCCACATTTTTATGAATTTTCCACTTTTTCTTCAATTATTAAATTCTAGCTTCATTGTATTATAATTGGAGACACTAAGAACATTGTTTTATGATCTTGGTCTTTTAAAATTTATTGATACTTTCACTGTGGCCTGACATGTCATTCATCTTGGAGAATGTTCCATGTGTATTTGAGAAAATTCCTTTGAGTGGAATTACAAAGCTATTGGATTTAGATATTTTATAATGTGTTGCAAATTCTCTATCTTTAACTAGTTTGAAAAATTGCCCATTTATCCCTTATTTCTGTCCAAGAAATTGGTTTTGTATATATATATATATATATATACATACACATATACATATATATGCAATATATTGTATATATATTGTATACAAAAATTGGTTGTGTGTATATAGATATACATATACATATATATAAATTGGTTGTGTGTATATATATATATACATATACATATATATACAATATACAATTTTTATTTTAGTTATCATGCTTTTCAGCTCTTGAATTTCTTTTTTTCTTTTTTTTTTTTTGAAACAGAGTGTCACTTTATTATCTAGGCTAGAATGCCATGGCATCAGCCTACCTCACAGTAACCTCAAACTCCAAGGCTCATAAATATATATAAAATATATAAATATATATATATAAACACACACTTATAGTTTCTATATCTTCTTGATGAATTGACCCTTTTATCAATATATAATAACTTCTCTTGTGTAATAGTTTTAACCCGTATCCTATTTTTATGATGTTAATACAGTCACCACAGCTCTCTTTTGGTCACTATTTGCATAAAACATATTTACGATCTTTTCATTTTTAGCCTATTTGTGTTTTGAATCTACATTGAATCTCTTGTTTCCAGCATATAGTTGAAACATGTTTATTTTTTCTTAAATCTACTCTGCCAGTCTCTGTCTTTAATTAATAAGCTTAATCGACTCTGCTAGCATATCTTTAACTTTGTACGTTTACTCCATCAACATTCATAGCTCCTGCTGGTAAGGGAGGACTTGCGGCTGACACTGTGCTGTTTGTTTTCTATGTATATTATCGCATTTTTGTTCTTCAATTTATCCACTACTGCCTTTTGTGCATTTGAATGATTTCATTAGTGTACTGTTTTGATTCCATGTTCATCAAATTTTTGGAATGGTTTAATTTTCCTAGTGCTTATCCTGGACATTGTAACTAAATCTTACATTTATATCAACCTAAAGTGAATTAATACCAACTTATCCTCAACAGCACAGAAAAACTTTGTTTCTACATAGCTTCCCCTCATCCTTCATGTTATTTTCACAAACTGCATACCTATACATTCTGTCCCCTTTAACACTGATTTATAATTGTTATCTATTCATTTATGCTTAAATCATATAGAAAACAAGAAGAGGACATATAAAGAGAAATACAATAATATTCTCTTCTAATTTACCCTGGTGTTTACCTTCACTCCTGTTCTTTATTTCTTCCTGTGGTTCTTGTTACTTTCTTTCTGTTGTCCTTTCATTTAAGCTTGAAGAACTCTTGTTAGCATTTCTTGTTAGGTATAGTAGCAATGAATATCTTTGGCTTTTATTTTTGATGCAAATGTGTTGCTTTCTTCATTAATTTTGCTTGATACAATATAAATTTCTTAGCTTTTTTATTTCGTTGCAGCACTGTGAAATTGACATCTCTCTAAATTCTGGCCTTTATGGTTTCTAAGGAGAAATTGGTTGTTAATTTTAATGAAATTATTTTGTACATGATGAATCACTCTCTGTCTTTAAAGAGTTTGATTGTAATGTTTTCAGTGTGGATCTCTTCACATTTATGATATTCAGAGTCAATTGAACTTGGACTTACAGATTTATATATTTCATCAAATTTGGGAATGTTTTAGCTGTTATTGTTGTTATTGTAATTATCATTATTGCCCATTTCTTACTCTCTTGTCCTTCTAAGACTCCCGTAGTGTGTGTGTTGGTTTGCTTAATGCTATTGCCAAGGTCCTTTATGCTCAGTTAACATTTCGTTATCATTTTTTTCTTTCTTTTCTAAGACTGGATAACTTTACATGTTGTATTTTCAAGTTCTCTGATTCTTTCCTTGTCTGCCTATATCTACTGTTGAACCTCACTAGTGAATTTTTTGTTTCAGTTATCATGCTTTCCAGCTCCTGAATTTCTCTTTTTTGAGACAGAGTCTCACTCTACTTCCTAGGTTAGAGTGTCTGGCATCAGCCTAGCTCACAGCAATCTCAAACTTCTAGGCTCAAGCAATCCCCTTTGCTTCAGACCCTTGACTACAGGTGCCGGCCACAATATTCAGCTAGTTTTTCTATGTTTAGTAGAGATGGGGCCTTGCTGTTTCTCAGGCTGTTCTTGAACTCCTGAGCTGAGCTGCCTTGGCCTCTCAGAGTGCTAGGGTTATAGGCATGAGCCACTATACCTGGCCAGAATTTCTCTTTGCTTCATTTCAATTATTTCTGTTTCTATTTATATCCTTTACTTGTTCACACAACATACTCTCAGTTTCCTTAATTCTTTGAGCATATTTAAGATAGTTGATTTAAATTAGTTAGCCAGTAGGTCTACTGTCTGTGCTTTTATAGAGATGTTTTTTTATAAACTTCATTTTTTTCCTGTGAATATGTCGAAAATTTCTGTTTCTTTGAATGCTCAGCTTTGTCTGAGTGTGCTGTTAAAAGCTGGATATCAGGCAAGTGCAGTGGCTCATGTGTGTGACCCTAGCACTTGGGAAAGCTGAGATGAGAAGATTGCTTGAAGTTGGAAGTTTGAGATTAGGCTGGGCAACATAGCAATATGCCCTCTAGCAAGAATATAAAACTTAGCCAGGTATGGTGGTGCACACCTGCAGTCCCAGCTACTTGGGACACTGAGCCAGGCAGATCATTTGAGCCTAGGAGTTCAAAGCTATAGTGAGTTATGATGATGTCACTGCAGTCAGATAAAAGAGTTAGACTCTATCTTAGAAACAAAAAGCAAAAAAGAATAATGGACATTTGGATATTGTAATGTGATAACTCTGGAAGTTAGTTAATTCCCAGTCTCCAGGATTCACTTTTCTTGACTGTGGAGGGCTGCAATCATCTGTTTTCTGAGTTTTCTGAACTAATTGTACAAAGACTATTTATTGTCAGATTACTGAAGACTTTGCTTAATTATTTCAGTATTCATCCAGTGACCTGATAGGCTAAACAAAAACAAGCAAAACAAAAACAAAAAAAAAAAAAAAAAAAAAAAAAACCCCCGATCTTTGAAGATTGAAGATTGGCACTGATCTGGAGGACTCCTTGAATATTTAGCTAGACTGCCTCCAACTCTGCTTTAGACTTCATGTCTTGCTTGTGTGGACTCCAGAGTTTAGTCAGAAGTGCAAACCTAGGGCTGTCTCAGTTCTTTTCTAAGCATGCATCTGGCATGCACACTGCTTCTCAGTTCCCCAGTGTATGTGGTTGCTTCTTCCAACCTCTGATTGCCCCTGGAATCTCCCTCTTCACTCTCTTCTTTTCCAGGCAATGAGTCTGTCTGCTGTTTATCTTGCCCACCATTCCTTTTTCAGGTAGATGATGGGCAATGTATTCCTTTAAATACTTTTAACAGATATCACTCAGGCAGAAGCTTATGACAGGGGTGAAAGAAAGGTCAACATTTGTCCTGTCCCTTAGAAAACAATAGGACAAGTCAAAACACACAACCACAATTTATCAAAAGCAAGGTTAATATTGCCCACCCTGGCATTCATCACACCATGAAGGATGGTCACCTTCCCCAGTGCCACGAAGCAGTGGGCAATAGGAAGTGGTAAGCAGCTAAGCAAAGACACCACAAAGCTTTCTAACCAAAAATTAGCAGACTCTGTCTTCATTAATTATTCTAGTTGATGTAAGTTTTTGATTAAATTTCAAAATTTCAAAGAAGTTGATTTTGTCAGCTTTTTTTCCAGTTTAATGGTTCTTGGAGGGGAGGAAATGACTTTTAGAGCATCCTCCTCATCTATTTTTATGTTATCCTTCCTAAACCACGAGTTTCAGTGTTATATATTTTTTTTTTTATAAAATTTAGTCTTTTTTAATAATTAACTTTTGGACTTGTGGATTATTTGGAATTCCATTGTTCACATGTCAAATACTTTACCCAGATATTTTTATATTACTAGTTTCTAGTTTAATTATGTTTTTGTTAAAAAAAAATAGTCTTTATGAGCCATAATTTTAAATTTATTGAGATTTGGTTTATGGTCTGCATATGGTTTATCTCAGTGAATATTTCCTGTGCACTTGAAAAGAATGTGTATTCTTCTATTTGGGGACATTGGGTTCAATGATGCCAATTAGGTCAAGTGGGTTGAATGGGCATTTAGGTCTATTTACTTGTAGTTTTTCTATGTATTTGTTCCATCAATAACAGAGAGGATTGTAGATTTATCTATTGTAGATTTATCTATTTATCTTTTTGCATGTTTTTGCTTCATGAATTTTTAAACTCTCAGCGACACCTTTAAGACTGTCATGTCTTTTTTACAAGTTGATCCTTTTATCATTATGAATTGTCATTCTCTAGCCTGGTAATAATCCTTGTGCTGATGTTTACATTTTATGCCATAAATATAAATTAAATTCATCTCTTATATGATTAGTGATTGCATGGTATGGTCTTCTTGATACCTTTATTATTAATATAATCCATGAGTTAGTCTGTGTCTTTCTATTTAAAGATTGCTTTCATAAACAAAATATCTGGGTCTTTAAAATAGAGTGTTACATAGGTTTCCTTTAATGTACTTACTGAAGTGCTTGATTTTTAAGTCTATTATCTTGCTAGTTATTTTCTATTTGTCCCAAGTGTTCCTTCTTTCCTTTTAAACTTTCTTAAAGTTTATTGAGTAATTTATAATGTTATTTCATTTCTATTATTGACTATACATAGGCAGAAAGAGACTCATAGATAATTTTCATTCTTTCTGTATCACTTTTAAGCTTATTTATGGCAACTGTAGAGTAATCTTTATTCTAATGATAGCTTAGTTCCATTTCTAAGTCATGGCACTTCGAGTCTCTGTTGAATATTCCTTCGTCTCAAAGAGAATTCTTCATTCTGGCTGGTTGGAACTCAAATGCCTCCTATCCCCATGTGACTTTTTGAAATCACTCACCTCCCAGTTTGAGTAACTCCTTGTTAGACCCTGTGGAATTTTCTCTGCACACTGCTTGATGTTCAGTGAAGAGTCACAGTACATGTGCATGTTTCTGGAACTTGCTTTCTCCATGGCTTCCTTCTTTCCAGAATTCATCTCCGTCCTTTACCTCAGCCTTCCTGAACTTCAGTCTAGACTGCCCCAAATTAGTGAGACCATCACCCTCTCTTTGGGGGTTTCCCTTATGCTCCCATTGTCTAGAATGTCTATCCAGGTGAAAAGTCAAACCAACAGATCAACCTTAAGGTTAATCATATTTGTTTCCTTATTTCTCATTTCCCAGAGTTCACATGCCTGTGTTGCCACAAGTATAAAAATCCTTAACATCATATATATTAAAAAGTACTGAGCTAATAACTGCTACATTTTTAAGAAAAAAAAAATACCTTATAGCCTGAGAAACAGTTTAATTCAACCTCTATTTTAATTACATATATATGCTCTGCATTACATTTGTAATACTTAAGTCATATTTGGCTTCTGCAGTTAACAAAAGATGTTCAACATAACATATATTCATCTTTTGTTATCAGTATATATTATCACAATTTTAATACATACTTTTCCTTTCTTAAAATGTGTTTGTATTTTTCGGCACCCTGTGTGTGTGTGTGTGTGTGTGTGTGTCTGTTAGTTTTCAGGTGTAACAACCTCTATTCCTTTAACTTTATATACCTTTCCTCATTAGTGATGGTATATTCCTGATTTAGTTAATAGAGTTTTTGTCCCCTAACATTCTTGTGTTCATTTAAAATAAGAGGATACCAGCTAAAAATAAAGTGCCATGATATGTACTGATTACTCGTAACTTTAGGGAATACTTACATACTATTTAATATAACATATAAAGAAGAGAGCTAAGATATTTTGGTATTAGGTAACAGGGATTTTTAAAGAGAACTGTTTTTTGTTGAGTGCTTGCTATTAATAGAAACTGTTCAGCATGTTTTTGAGAAATTTGAACACAATATAAATTTTACTAATTTAATGCTAGACTAGAAATCCACTGTACCTGTGCCTTAGTAATCCTGTCTAGAATTGCAGAGGTAGCCATTTCAACGAGAACCTATGATGATCTATTAGCGACATCTCTTTCTTATTCCCAATTTCCCAGTCTATATCACCCCAAATTCACATGTTGAAGCCACAACTCTCAATGTGAGTGTCTTTGGTGGCTGTATTTGTATTTTTAAAATTAAAAATATAATTAATCTTAACTGAGTTCTTAAAGGAGGACAGGGCTCTAATCTCCTAGGGCTAGTGTTTTCATAAGAAAAGGATTTGATTCCAAATTCTGGCTATTGTGAATAGTGCTACAATAAACAAGGGAGTGCAGATAGCAAAAAAAAAAAAAAAAAAAAGAGAGAGAGAAAGAAAGAAAGAAAGAAAAGGAAAGGAAAAGACACCAGAAAGTTTTCTGCCCTCTGCCATGGAAGGAAAGACCTCTGAGGACAAAGGGAGAAGATAACCATCTGGGACCAAGGAGAAAGTTCTCATGAGAAACCAGCACTGAGGGCACATTGATTAACTTCCTGACTCCAGAACTGTAAGAAAGTAAATTTCTGTTACATAAGCCACCCATTCTATCACATGGGGTTAGGGCATTTTCACCAGACCAATACATGTGTATCCACTTTTCATACCTTTTGTGACTTACAGACCACACTTCTATTTTTCTCTTTACGGTATCCTTCTTAGAAACACTACTTCTTGCTGGCTGGCAGTGTCTTTGGCATTTTGTCTTTCACAGAGAAATAATACTCAAAGTAAAACAATGAGAAATGACTCCAAGTTCTGGAATCTTTATTAGAAAATGAAGATTATTATAGCCTTCATTAAGTACTTTATGCAGTCTCTATCAGAATCTCATTTTCTTTGCAAAAACAGAAAACTCTATTCTAAAATTTATATGAAATCTCAAGGGATCCTGAGTAGCTAAAACATGTTTAAGAACAAGAGCAAAACTGGAGGATTGACACTTCTTAATTTCAAACTTATGATAAAGCTAAAGCAATCAAAACAGTATGGTACTGAAATAAACATAAGCTTATAATCAGTGAAATAGAATAGAAAATTATCAAATAAATCCTCACATACGTGATCAAGTTATTTTTGACAAAGGTGCCAAGATCCTTTAATGAGGAAAGTGCAGGTTTCTTTTGTTTTTAAAAATGATGTTGGGAGAATTGAACATCCACATGTGAAAGAATAAATTTAGAACTTTATCTTCACCACATGCCTTTGTTTCCACCTGTGCATATCTTATGTTTCTTGATTTTTATGCATTTCAAAACTTTCATAATGACTCATGTAATGAATATACCTGTGATGGATTATTATTGAACCCTAAAAAGGAAATGAAAGGGCATTCTGACACATACTACAACGTCAATGAACCTTAAGGAGAGTATGCTAAGTGAACTAAGCCAGTCACAAAAAGACAAATACTGTGTGATTGCACTTACATGAGGTCCCTGGAGTAGTCAAATTCATGGAGACAGAAAGTAGAATCATGATTGCTAGGAGCTAGGTAGGTGGGAAATGGGAACTTGTTATTAACTGATATACACAAAAATTCTAATTTAATTAATAATGCAGAACTGTACACTTAAAAATTATTTAATATGGCAAATTTTATGTTATTAATATTTTATCAGAATTTAAAAATAGGCTTAAAATATAGTTAAGTATAGAAAAAAGTTCTAGGCTTGGCTTGTGGCTCAAGTGGCTAAGGTGCCAGCCACATACACCTAAGGTGGCGGGTTTGAATCCAGCCCAGGCCCGCAAAACAACAATGATGGCTGCAACCAAAACAAAAAAAAAAATAGCCAGGCCGTGTGGTGGGTGGCTGTGGTCCCAGCTACTTGGGAGGTGGAGGCAGGAGACTCCTTTGAGCCCAGGAGTTGGAGGTTGTTGTGAGCTATGATTCAACGTCCACAGCACTCTACCCAGGATGACAGCTTGAGGCTCTGTCTAAAAAAAAAAGAAAAGAGTTCTAATATTTGGTAGTACATTAGAGAAATTATAATTAATGACAACTTGTTGGATATTTTTAAATAGGTAGAAAAGAAGGATTGTAATATTCCCAAGACAAAAGAGATGAATGTTTGAGGGGATGTACTCAGATATGTACCTAAGCACCTTAACTTGATTGTGACACATTGTATATTGTAGCAAAATGTCACATACTCTCAAATATGTACAACTATAATGGAACAATAAAAAATAGGTTTATGCAATATGATGGTCATGGCCAGTTCCTGATGGCCACTATTTTTATATGAGCATCGATTTGGCTGTAATAGTTGACATAAAAATTGGAATTGTCAGTAAATTACAGGACATTTGGTTACATTTGAATTTCAGATAAACAATGAGTGTTTGCTGATATGAATGTGTCCCAAATATTTTATGGTACATAATCACACTAAAGTATTTATTGTTTATCTGAAATTTACATTTGATTGAGCACCCTGTGCTTTTATTTACAAAATGTGGCAAGTCTAACAGAAAAGATGTATATTTAATATGTACATTGTATATTTTCATGATATTTTGCTATAGAGGAGTGCATGTTATTCTGTAAAAGAAATGTAATATCTCGTATTTATGTATTTGGAATTATAAAGAGAGAAAATAGATGGATGTCAAATTTACCAGCAGCAGTGACATTTTGAATGCCATACCTGGCCCAGGTAAGGGACTATCTTCCATAAATAGATCTTCTAAACTCCAGTTTTTCCTCTTATTTCTTATTCACTCTCCTTTGGCACTTAAAATATTTCTGCATTTAAACCTATCTAACCTCTTCTCTAAATATGATTTTTTTGTGTGGTAGGGATAGTATCTGAAAATTATTTTCTGAGATGGAAAGTAATTACTTCTCACACACACACACACTCTCACATACACATATTTATTTCTGTGACCAAACAAATCTATTTTGGAAATGTGTACTTAAATTGATTGCTAATTATTATCACCCTAAATCAGATTAGTCAATCAAACAAAATAGTCATATACCAATAAAGTCACAGTGGAAAGGGAAAGCCCGTGTAACTTGTAATGAGAAAATCCATGTTTGAATCCTGGCTTTGCTATTTTATTGGCCTGGTGATCACGGGCATATCATACAGCTTCTTTAGTAACATTGGTATAATAATAAAACCTGCCACTCAGGGTTATTGTGAAAATTGAAAATGAATGTAAAAATTGTATATCACCTGACCCGATGATACAGACACATATAGAAAGCTGTTAGCACATGAAGAATTGGGGAAGCATAAATGAGAATAGGTATGCTCAGAGTCTGAAATGTTGCCCCTGGCATGGGAAGAAGTCCTGTTAGGGTATTCAGGGAGTGAATAGAGAAACAAAGTAGAAAGTAACTAGACGAGTATTAAAGTAATGAGACACATCATGAACTTCTTGTATATTTCTTGGTCTTTCTCATTTTGTTTATGAGACGCTAACAGAGAAATGAATCAGTTCAGAGGAGTTAACAAAGAGGAGGTAGTGGTTAGAGGGGAGGACAGATTTTGGATTATTTGCATCTTCTTATTTTACAGATTAACATACTCAAGACATTCTGGATCAGAAATGATAAGAAGGAAATACTGTGCATGTATTTGTTTACCATGAATATCCAACTCAAACTGTGCTTGTAGAGCAAGAAGATAGAATTTATGAATCTATCTTTACACTTACCAATTTCATCAGTACCTTACAGAACAAGAAATTTTAACTGCACAAATACTTTTTTCAAAAGTTTAAAAAATTTTCCAATGGTATGGTATTGAATGCTATAATGCTACATTATATTGAGTACTTCTTCAAAATAATGGAATTAATACAATAACCATGATAGAGGTATTCAATGAGAAAGGATTGGCTATTCAGGAAGCAGTATTGAAATAGCAATATATCTACCTGGAAGAAATTAAAAATGGATCAACTGCAACTTCAACTTTACTGTAGAAGTTCAAAGAATGTAGCCATTATCATTTGTACTCTCATATTAAACTGAAATTAAGTATATATATATTAAACTGAAATGAAGTGTGTGTATATATATATATATATATATAGGATCCGTCTCTTACACTTTTTACAAAAGTTAATACCAATTGAATTAAAGAATTGATTATTTTCTTGCAACACTACAAGAAAATCTAGATAACTAATGTGTAGTACTTTCTTCCTAGAGTACAGAGTTGGCTAAAAAAAATCTGACCCATTGTACAACAAAAATAACAATAAAAAGAAAGATCAATCAACACATTATATATCTGGAAAAAAAAGTAATGCAAATAGCAGGCAATGAGTTCATTTCAGTATTATACAATAAGTTCCTTTACATTGACAAAAAAAAAAAGATACAGAATATGAGGTATAAAAATGGAGAAAAGACGTGAAGGCACAATGTCCCAAAAGCAAATCCAAATGACTAACACATTAGGAAAGGGAAATGCACTCGTTACCAGAGAAATAGAAATCAACAGAACAAGGATTAATTTGAAAAATATATATAAAAGGCTCTAAGACCTGCTGCAGATGTGAACATGAAGAGAAGGGAAACCCTGTCAGATGGCTAGTTGAACCATTAAGTCATTTGGCCTTGTTTAACCTTTGTTCCAGAAGGCTCAATAAATTTATCTACAGAATGAGAACCTGGAAATATCTGCTAAAATGAAATATTAAAGTCAATTCCTCTTCTAGAAAGCTATCCTATAGAACTAACTGTATCAATTTTTAAGTTTGTATATAAAGATACTTACTGCAGAGTAAAAACAGGATGAAGTCCACAATTCTCTCTATGTATATATATATATATATGTATATATGTATGTATGTGTGTGTACACATATTTACACATATATATAGGAAGAGAGAGCCTATAAAAGATCATTAAAATGCTGAGAAAGATATATTTGAATACATGCTGAGTTTTTGACATTAGGTCATTTGCTGGGGGTGAGAATGGAGATGGGCTGCCGTGATCAGGAAGGAGAAAGGATTCCTATCCATGTTGTTAAAAACTAATAAAATCAAATCAATGAAACCCCATGATAACTTGTGTGACTTTTTAATGCAATTGTATGTCTACATACAAAAGAAATGCTTTTTTTTTCAAATCTCATAGAAAATAAATCTAGCGTAACAAAATTACATAAAGTAAATAAAATAATGGCTTTGGAAATTAAGTTAGTCATTCATATTTTCTCACAATGGAACCTTTACATTATTTGGCACGGGATGACATGAGGAAACTGCTTCTAGGCTAATATTAGCTAATTGATCGTGAACAACCTAGAAATCTGTTGATTTAAATTAGATTCCAATATCCTAAGTCTTAAAGGCAAACTAGAAATTTTGAGTAAAATTGCTTTCAAAGTTAAACTGTCTTTTTTTTTTTTTTTTTTGTAGTTTGCTTGACTTCACTTTAAACTGCTGGAAGCTGATCCTTTTCATGTCCACGTTTGAGGAAGTGGTGAAGGTCACATCACTCAGAGCCAACATCAGCAGGCATCCTACCAGGATAATCTCTAAAGAGGTCAGAGGTGAGGATGACACAGAGAGAGGCAAATTTTACCAGTCCAGTTCAAGGAATTGCTCCCTTTTTCTTACCGAGGACCTCTGTTCAATAGAAAAAGAAAGGGCTCCACTGTATAGACAATGAAATTCCCTCCATTTTATGTAGATTTGGTTTTTTTTTTTTTCATGAGATGAAAGTAATAAAGCATTTATTTTCTTAGTGTTTTAAGAAACAATACATTTTATGGAAGGCAGATTATTCATTTGGAGCTTATTAGTGCCATGGACTAATCGTGTTGCCCCTCCAAACGTCATGTACTCAGGCCCTAACAGTCCATGCCATTGATAGGATGTAAGGAATGTTAAATGAATTTATAAGAACTGGGCCCTGGGGTGGTGCCTGTGGCTCAAATGAGTAGGGCGCCTGCCCCATATGCCAGAGGTGGCGGGTTCAAACCCAGCCCTGGTCAAAAACTGCAAAAAAAAAAAAAAAAAGAGTTGGGCCCTGATCCAATGGGACTGATAAGAAGTCCTTATAAGAAGAATCTTTTAAAAAGAAGAGACTCCAGAGTCTGTTTTCATTCATTCTGCAATGCAAGGACACAGTGAGAAGCTGATCATCTGCAAGACAGGTGAGAGGACCCTCACCGGAATCCAAACCCTGTTGGAACCTTGATTTTGGACTTGCCTTCAGAACTGTGAGAAGATACATTTCTATTGATTAAGCCACCCAGTCTATGTTGTTTTGTTATGGCAGAGTACATCAGCTAAGACTACTTGTAAAACAATGTGTCAGTGTGTTTTCTACTTCATTTGTGTTGGCTTCCCTTGTTTCCATATCAAACAAGGGCCATAATGTTCCTCTGAGTCAGCAGTTCCATCATTATCATTGTTTTTCTAATTCATTAGATGTGCACTTAATGTCAAATGCAGCATGTTTAGAAGTTTCTGTGATTTTGTAGTGCAATTTATTTTCTTATTTTTAATGTGTATGTGGAAAATAAGAATTTGGCATTTTTGCTTTTTCTACTTAAAAACCACATTGATGTGGAATTTGAACGTGATGATGGTTATGGCTTTGTTGATAAAAAATTCATCTTCCCTTTGTGTTTAA
The DNA here is from genome assembly GCF_000181295.1 of Otolemur garnettii. Lineage (NCBI taxonomy): Eukaryota > Metazoa > Chordata > Mammalia > Primates > Galagidae > Otolemur > Otolemur garnettii. Next base: position 31,749,949 of record NW_003852401.1, read on the forward strand.
AGACAGATGTTCAAAGGTTAGTTTCTAGGACTTAGTATTTTGAACTTAAAAGTATTAAGAATTTGCTGAACATTGATTCCCAGATTTTTATTTTCCAAATAAAAGCCTTGGCTCAAGGGAATTTAAATAAAGTACCCTTAGTTATACATTTTGTCAGAGATAAGAAGAAAATTTGCTAGCAGTGAGACTGTGAAAGAATAAATGAAAATTGAAACAGAAATCACAATTTACTTATTGTACCTCAAATCACAAAGAAACGAATAGTGCTGAGAAAATCATGATGTTTATCATCGATTGTCTAAACTCTCATTCTTTCAGTACTGGTTTGTTTAGACCCATGTGGTTTTGATAAGACCACACACAAACTGATCAGCAGTTGTTCCTCAGACTCATAAATCCTGAAGATAAAGCCGGATGACAGTTCCAGCAATTTCGTAGCTCATACAATCTGACCAATTCTCCTCGGAATCATCCTATGACTCCAGCACCCAAACTCCTTTGTAAGCAACTTTTCCTGACTTCTCCTCCTCCTTATGATGTATCCCATGATTTCCCATGCTGTGTTGGGTGTTTGCATTTTTGCTGAAACTAGTAATAACTTACCTTTATCGACTACAAGTGTGCTCCTGGTGGTCTTTTGTGGATGGGAGTAAAGAATGTCCAAACCAAGAATTAAAAAATATGGACTTCTCTAGATTCTGTTCCAGAAAGACTTAGCCATGCCCTCCCCATAGATTTTATCCTGCCAAAAATTACTACCTGGTTTCTGGTTAAAATGAATCTAATTTTTCCACTTTGGTCTTTATTTTCCACTTTGAAGTTTCTTAAGGATGTTGATTACAATAGGATATCATCTTAAAGGATATTAACTTCTGAATTCAGAACCTGTGGCAAAAATTATACAAAGTCGTCTCCTGATATCCATGAGAGATTGGTCCCAGGGGTAATATAACCTGCAGGTGTTCAAGTCCCTGACATAAAATGACATTATTTAAATATAACCTATATACATTCTTCACAAACTTTGGATCATCTGTAGATTCCTTATAATACATAATATAACTTCAATGCTGCACAAATAATTATTATGCTATATTGTTTAGGGCATAATGACAAAAATAAAGTGTATACATATCATTATGGAAACATTTTTCCCTGAATATTTTTGGTCCACAGTTGGGTAGAATCCAGATACAGAGGATCCTCTGTAATCAAATTACACAAGAAAAGCTATATTAAAAATTTTTATATTAAAAGTAGTATGTATTTCTTTGTATAGACATACATATGTAAAATATAAATTATGCACAAAGTATAATTGTGAAATATTTGTGCACCAAAATATATATGATTATGCACCAAACATTGTACATTAGACATATGCACCTTCTAATTTGATAAGTTAATTTGTTATTATTTTCCTATTTGTTGTTCATGAGTTTCCAGAGATATATTCCTGTAATTGAAATTCACAAGCAATGTAACTGTATAGTAACACAATTATGCATTGATTAATGGCATGGATACCTTCTGTGCAGGGCGCATACCATAGGGAACATGCCAGACTAGAAGTTGCAGTGGGAGAGACATGAGTGCGTATAAAGAGCATTCTATACAATGCTGCAGACTTTATAAATACTGTACACTTAGGTAACCCTACATTTATTAAAGCATTTCTTTCCTTATTATGAAACCAATTTATAATCAACTCCACTTTGACATGAAAGATAAAACACAACTACAGCCCAGGATGAAGGAGGGAAGAGGAAGAGGATGGGAGGAGAGAGGGGAGGTTGGATGGAAGGAGGGTAAACAGTGGGACCACAACTATAGTGCATATTGCACGGGTACATGCCACATCTATTAAGTGTAGAGTATAAATGTCTTAACACAATAATTAAGTGAGGCGAAGGCTATGGTAACCAGTTTGATGTAAGCATTCCAAATTGTATATACAATCAGCACGTTGTACCGCAGAAATGCATGAATGTATATGTGATTTATGTATTTATGACTCAATTAAAAAAGAGAAAAAATACTAAGGAAAATTTAGAAAAAAATTTAAAAACATAAAGATTCTGTTTGTAACTTAAAAGAAAATGTCTTTCTTCAATAGTAAATTAACATTAGCCTACAGTAACTTTTTACTTTATACACTTCACGTTTTGTTAACTCTTTGACTCTTTCATAATCACATTTAGCATGAAACACAAACACATTGTATAGCGGTCTGAACAACTTTTACCTTAAATCCTTTATTCCGTAAACTTTTTTTCTATTTTTCCAATGTTTGTTTTTATTTATTTATTTTACTTCGTAAACATTTTTGTTAAAAGTAAAGAACAAACACACCCCTAAGCCCAGGCCTATAGAGGGTCAGGATCATAAATATCACTGTCTTCCACCTCCACAACTTGTCCCACTGGTAGGTCTTCAGGGGCAATAACATACACAGAGCTTCCATCTCCTAGGGCAACAATATCTCCTGTAATATCTAATGAAAGACCTGCCTGAGGCTGTTCTGTAGTTAATTTTTAACATGTGCAAGAAATAACACTCTTAAAAAATGAAAAAGAGTATAGTATAGTAAATACATAGACCAGTAACATAGTTGTTTATTATTAGTATTAAATATTATATACTGAGCTAAGTTGTATGTGCTGCACTTTTATATGAGTGGTAGTGGGGAAAGTTTGTTTGCTTCAACATCACCACAAAGGCATGAGTGATGCTTGTCCTGTGACATCAGGACATCCAGGACAACTATGACAGCTATGACATCACTGGCACTATGAATTTTCTGCTCTATTATAATCTTATGGGACCACCATCATATGTGTGTTTCTGATTGTGTATGTTTTTTGTGGTATTTGAATACATAATCTCCCCTAGGCAATTTATTGCACCATTATGTCCTAAAACACTGCATTAAGAACAATTTTAATTATATATTTAAAGGTCATGCCAAGTGTGAGTGTGGAAGATAGCTAGAAAAGCTATGATGCTGGATACATCCAGCTACTACTGGCAGTGAAGCAACAAATTACCCTCTAGGAACTCTAAGCATTCATTTTCAAATTATGTTGGGATCACATAAAAGTTATGAGTATTTAAAATAAAACAGAATAAGTCCACAAGGCAGATCACTAGATTTTTCTCAGAATGTAAGTATCAGAAGAGCATTTTTATATGTACTAAACTATTCAATGAAAATATGCAATAGTAAAGTCGAATAACATGTGGTGTTTGAGTCTGAAGATAGTACTCAAATTTGCCTGCCTCAAATATTTGTAGTATTGTCTTAGGTAAGTCACTTAAACTCTCTGAGATAGTATTTGTTAATCATAGTGACAGATGCCCTCTCTCCCAGGGTTATTGTGAAGTTCCATGGTATGTTGCAGATATGGAGTTATTTTATAAGATATAAAATATTAGGAATGTATACATATGTTCAATTAAAATTAGAAGTTCTAAAATCAAAGTAAGAAAACCATTTTCAAAACCTAAATATTTCATGATGGAAGTATCTTTTTCATAAAAATGAATATTTCATGTCATGTGCTTACTGTCATGTCAGATTAAATAATGCCTGGAAAGATGTAGTGAAAAATACAGCTGTATCACAGAGTAGCTATGTATTAGTGAAATCACTTAGTCTTTCTGAAGCTCAGTTTTCTCCCTTGCAAGTTTGGGATAGGGAAGCAAAAGCTGGGAAAACTGCAACAAAATGAGGCTACCAAATATAGCAACTTACATGGGAAAATCTTGCCTGATCCTTGCACTCTTCAATTCCCTGGCACTTCAACATGTCCCTATTCTGTTTCTGAGCCTCCCTGTGGCTTGTTCCCCCCTGTTCATACAAAGGCAGGGAAACAAAACAAAACAACAAAAACCGAGTCTCTTCCCAGTTCTCTAGGTCAATTCCCATCGCTCTTGGAACACATTTCGGCCTAGGCATACTTAAGTTCCCACACGACAGGTTCTGTTCCACCTTATAAAGAATTATCTTCACGCTGTCCTTGCTATGCAAACAAATTAAAGGTATAAAAACAGAAAACATGAAAAGACAGCTCACCTTTAAAAAATAGAATCTTCTCTAGATTTTTAACACATGTCTTCTCACCAAATATTCTTGTTTATTATTCAGAAGATTATAAGACACTGCAACTATATATTTTCGCAATAAACTTGTTATCCATTTTCATTCAAATGAGATTTCCTTGCAAGTGGATGTAATATCAACCTTTAAAAGCCATCCAAGAGCAATAAACCAGGGTTAGCACACATTATGTCGTCCCCTAACCTGAGCGTCCAGTGAATCTTCTGCATTCTTGTTGATATAATAAATATCTTTATGTTGTTGTATTTTACTCAGAAATCAGATGCATTTATATCACACATTAAGAAAACATCGTTTGCCATGCCACAACATTTAGTGTGAACTTACAAATTATAGAAACATTTTTTAGGGGAATTTTACCATAGTATGAACTTGTTCTGTCGGCACTTTCTTCAACTTTCACAAGAAAGACTAACAAAAATCTCTTAATAGCTTGTCTGTTATAATAGAGAGGAAAATGTGCTGAATTAAACAAGAGTTAAGAAGCAGAAGCACTGAGTTGATATAACTAGATACAGAGAATACTGAATTATGCAAGGAATTCAGATTATGTAGGCAATATAGGAAATTATGAGAAGGAAATCCCAAAATATTTTGTCTTTTGGTAGTACAATTTTTAAGTTGTAAATTAATGAGATTGGATTTTTAGCTTTCCACTTCATATTGTCTTATCTGAAATCTCCACAAGTTTTTTTCTAGCCAAAAATGAATGAAATGACAAACGTTTTTAATAATTCATAAAGCAGCAAAGAAACAACCTAAAATTGTATTCAGTTAGCAAAGCAGAAACTACGATTTCTTTTTTTGATTTATACCCACATTTTTATGACAATTATAAAATAAAACGCATGTCTAGCTCATATGGGCTATTTAGCTTCAAATATTTCTACTGAGACTCTGATTTTGTGCAGACAGGTAGAGCTAAAGTTCGTATTTATATTGGGAACAATTTAATTATATTAAATGTTTTGATTGAGATGAGTGCTTGAGTTTAAATAAGTGTGACTTATTTATATTCTATCACAAATGACTATTTTCTTGGGATTCATGTTTCCTCACTCTCCAAAGAAACTGCATAGATGTTGGTATAATCATTAAATTTTAATCTTAACAGGCTATGACATGTTTGGCCACAGACCTACAGGAAGGCAATCAAGATGTTCTATCAATTTTAAGAAAAACTACATGATTTTAACTGTCACTTTCCTAATCCAGGTTTTTGTGTCAATGACTTCTCAATTCTAAGGGAATTAAGTCCTGAATCCTCAGCCTGCATTGATTGTTTTTCCACTGTGGAGACTGCAGCAGACTAAATTGTGGAACATTCCTCCCTCCTCCATTCTTATGTTGAAATCCTACCGCCTTCCTTGTGATCTTGTGATTGTTTCTGGAGACAGTGCCTAAGAAGAGGTGCTTAAGGTTAAAAGAGGTCATAAAGATTGGTCCCTAATGCCAGAAGACTGGCATTCTTATAAGAAGAGGAAGGGATACCAGAAAGTTCTTTCTCAATATGCACACACAGAGAAAAGTTATCAGAAGACAGAACAGAAAATATCCTCTGCAAGCTGAGGAGAAAGGCCTCGCTAGAAACCAAGAATGCTGGCACCTTGATCTTGGACTTCCAGACTTCCAGCCTTCAGAACTGTGAGAAAATAACTTTCTGTTGGTTACGCCACATGGAATTTTGTTATGATGTAGCCTGAATTGACGTATCCAAGGGCCACTCCCCCTACTCAGTGTCACCTCCTCCTTCTCTGACTGTGTTAATTTTAGTAACTTTCACTATAATTTGTACTCTTTTCATCCCCCACAGTTACCTGCTAGAATTCTACCCAGCCTTGAAAGCCTATGTCAGATCCACTTGCAAAATAATTTTTTTCCTCTTTCCCATATCATCCCCTCCTCCAATGGCACATGATCTGTCTTACATGATTGGAGCCTCTAAACACTTTTCTGGATCCGTAGTGTGGTCATAATGTGTTGACTCACATTTTAGATTTGTTAAATAATGACATCATATTAGTTAACATTTTCTGCAGGTCCACCATATACCAATGTATGATTATCTTCTAGGTGCCTCAGTTAGTATTGTTAGGTAGAAATTAGAAAAGAGAAAATTATGATAATTGCTACTACTTAGAAATTAGAGAAAAGTAAATTTCTTTTTCTTTTCTTTTTTCTTTGAGACAGAGTTTCACCCTATGGTCTGGGCTAGAATGATGTGGCCTCAGCCTGTCTTATAGCAACTTCATACTCCTGGGTTCAATCAATCCTCCTGCCTCAGCCTCCTGAGTAGTTGGGATACAGGCATCTGCCACAACACCCAGCTGATGTTTCTATTTTTAGGAGAGATGGGGTCTCACTCTTGCTTAGACTGCTCTCAAATTCCTGAGCTCTAGGGATCTTCCCAGACTTCCAGGATTACAGGCATGAGCCACCTGCCTGGCTGGGAAAGGCAAATCTCCACTCCACATGAGGAAGTTCCTTCTCACAGTCACAGCTGCCAGAAAGTAAGTAATAGTATTTCTCTTTTTCAAACAAGATGTTATGGATGGGAGTATCTTATGAAGAATAATGGTATTTGATTGCCTCCGTGTTTCTTTTCAATTACTGTGTACAGTGCTTTTGAATAAAGAAAATATTCAGTAACATTTAGTTCAATTTATTTAAGCTGGTGTGTGTCAGGGTAGCTAACCAGCTTGCAATTATTAGCAAATTGCAAGATATGTAACTAAACAAAGGTAAGCAACACAAACTAATTTTTATCTCACTACACTGTATGGCTTTCTTTATGCTGGAATCCTTTATGTGGAACTCACATGAGCTCACTATTGAATTTGTGGGGAGAGGAATCAATTCTCTCATTTAGAAAGAAGAAGCTATGTAAAATTTTGCCCCAGATTCTTTACTGAAAATAGTTCCCAGTAGAGAACATTTTCTTTCTAATTTTTCTTCTCACTCCAGCTGCCTAAAAATCCTTTTTTTCCCCTAGCTATCATTCTATGAATTATTCTTTGGCCTTAATATAAAATTTCACAAAACAATGAGATATATAGATATCTCCAGAGGTATCTTTGTCTCCATAGGTATACCTACATTTTAATGGAGATGTCGGGAAGTAAAGGAAAATATTAGTAGGCTATAAAGAACTGTTCTGAAGATAACTTTTGTCATATTTATATAAAAAATTAAGCTGACAACTAACATAAGTTTCAGGTGACCTACTTGACACATCATTTAAAGTTAATTGCTGGTTATTCTTATCTTTTATAGCATGTGTGAAAAATTTCACAACAGATCATAGAGCCATTTTTGCCTAGATGGGTTTTGCTTTTTTAACAGAAAATATATTTTAACACATTCTATATTCAGAATACTTACTAAATTAAATTGGGTTTCTTCCTGATTAATCTAGAGTTTGAGAATATTCTGATCATTGTATGGTGTAAAAAAATTTACATTTATTGGATCTGTCTTATGAAAGATTATATATCTATGCATGTAACTTCTCTGCCCCGTATAAAAGAAGTATCTCACCCATCTGCCTTTGAGCTTGGCCATGTGCCTTGGTTGGGTCAATAGAATATGAGTAAAAAGGACAGTGTGCAAATTCTGAGCCGAAGCTTAATAGTCATTGCACATGTCTGCTAGTTTCTTATTTCAACTGTTGCCAAGAGGAATAGCATACCCAGAGAGAGGTTGCTCTTTCAACCTTAGTTCCAGAACAAGAAAACATGTGAAGTAAGCCCATAATCTGAAGTCAGAAAACCTGAGTCTCACACACAGCTTTACGTACAACCATAGCTGATCTGAGCACCATCTCACAAGAGTGAGAGACGTTTACTATAGTAAACCTGGGATTATTTGACTAATAAAGAATTTCGATATTCTATGGCCTATAACTACATAGCTATCAAATACAGTCTTTACTGTATATTTAAAGACCTAACAAGCAATTCATAAGGATTCAAGAAAAATCCAACTTTAGCTTATATTCATGAAATTGTTCTGGTTAGAACATTCACAAATTTGACAAATCATGTTTTTAGGTTATTATCCCTTAAAATGTGCTCCCATAGTCTTCAACTTTAGGGAAATAGAGTACACGTAGTTTATTCTTACCACTAAGTACAATTAAAACCCTGGACATTATATGTAAAACAAATATAAGATTCTGAAAAATATAGAGAAGAAGGTAGACAGTCCAGGAACCTGGAAAACTGAGAAACAACAGTGGTGAGTACTCTGGTTTTCTTTTTGTCACCTAAATTCCAGTCTTAAAGCTAAAGAAACTGACAACACAGAAATATTAATGAACACAGACTAAAGCCTGTTACCTCTAGAGAAAGGACTGTGAAAGGGGTAGCCTGGCAGAACCAAATACTTTTAGACAATAACCATTCTAGTCTAGATAAATACCACAGGAAAAAAATATGGCCTCACCCAACCATGAGCAAGGCAAAGTGAAGATACAAAGAAAACAATGAATTTTTTTCTTAAAAGAAAAATAACAAATGGAAAGCCCAGTGGATGGGCTTGAAAGCAGAGTAGACAAGGGAAAGAAACAGTAAACTAAAAAACAGTACACTAGAAATGATTCATCTGAACAATAGAGAGGAGATGGATAGGAAAAAAATAAGAATGTAAGATGAGGATAAATTTCATGTTATTGGAGATTAAGTTCTCATATTCTTAGAAGAGAAAGAGAGCAAGGCTAAAAATGTATAGACTCACTGAAAGTAAAATGATGAGAAAATGATATTCCATGATAACTTTTATCAAAGAAAAGTGGGAGTGACTATAATATCAATCATATCAGATATAGTAGACTATAGAGTAAGGAAAATTATCAGAGACAGAGAGGAGTGTTATTTAATGATAAAAAAAATCAATCTACCCTACCCAGAAGGCACAGCTGTCCTAATTGTGCATACACCAACCAACAGAACTGCAACACATGTGAAACACAAACTGAGAGAACTGAAAAGAGAAAGAAACAAATCCACAATTATGGTTGGAATCTTCACCACCACCTTCTCAGCTACAACTAAAAAGAAAATCAGCATTGATCAAGAACTTGACATGACCTTTCATTAACATCCCACCGACATTTACAAAATATTATACCCAACGATGCCAGAAAACTCATTCTTTTCAAGTACTCATGAAACATAGACCAATATAGATCATATCTTGGGCCATAAAATGAATCTTGACAAGGTCTAAAAGTTTGAATACATACACACATACACATTGGCGCTTTCTGACCACAATGGAATCAAACAACAAATCAACAACAGAAAAATAAACAGAAAATTTCCAAACTCTTGAAATGAAACTACATACTTTTATTAATCCATGGGTAGAAAATAAACCTCAAATAAATAAAAAACACATTGAACTCAGTAAAAATAAAAATATGTCAAAAATTTGGGAGTCGTAGCTAAAGCAGCATTGAGAGACAACGTTGAAACATCGAACGCAGCTATTAGAAAAGAACAGAAGTCCAGATACAATAATCTAATTAGAGATTTAAAGCACCTAGAAGAAAAGCAAAGTGAATATAGTGAAAACAAAGGGAAATAACAATGATAATAGAAGAAATTAAAATTAAATTGAAAATAGTAATCAAAGAAGCTAAGAAGAGCTGGTTCTTTGTAAAGTAAACGACAACAAAAAGTCTTTAGCAATCCTGACAAAGAAGAAAACAAGAGCTGACACAAATTATAATATCAGCAAAAAATGGGACAGTACTACAGATTCTGCAGACTTTAAAAGAATAATAGTACACTACTCTTCTTACTTAACTCTTCTTACTTAATAACTTACACAAAATTCCTTACAAAACACACATTACTACCACCTACCCATATGCCAGATACATTGAAAAGCCTTATAACTATTAAGGATGTTGAACTTTTAATTTACCAATGTTTAAAAAAGAGATTGTGAGACCCAGATAGCTTAACTTGGAAAAGTTTGCTACACATTAAAGGATGAATTAATGCCAATTCTACACAATCTCCTTCAGAAAACAGAAAAGGAAGGACCACTCCCTGTTTATTTTATGAAGATAGTCTTAGTCTGATACCAAACCAAAAAGAGCAGCACCAAAACCAACATTCAACAACAAAAAACACTAAAGACCACTAGTACTCATGAACACAGATGCAAAAATCCTTAATAAAGTATGACCAAAGAGAATTGAGCAACACCTAAACTATTAAGTGCAATGACCAAATGTGGCTTATTCTTGTGACAGAAGTCTAGTTAAATATTTGAAAACGGATCAATGTAATCCTCCACCATACTGATAGGCTAACAAAGAATGATCCCTTGATTGTACTGCATCATCTAGAACAAAAAGGACTTGATATCCATTAATGATAATAAAAGCTCTCAGTAAAGTAGAAATAGAGGGAAACTCTACAGTTTATCTAGGACCAAATTCAGTCCTTATTATCTTCTCTGGTGAAAGACAGAAGGGTTCTCCCCTAACAGGACCAGGGTGTGTGCTGTCATAACTCACTGGATGGAGTGCTGGAGGTTCCAACAAACACAGTGAGGCAAGAGATAGAAATAAAAGACAAAGAAGCCAAAAAGAAAGAAAGAAACTTGACCTTACTTGTAAAGTACATGATCGTCTACTTATAAATCTTAAGGAGTCTAAAATTGGCCCTAGGGTGAACCTTTTATTGTTCTTTTACTCCAGTGCATTTCGTGAGGACATGGCATGAGAGTGTGAGCAAAAGAGGTGGCAATTCGGAGTTTTCAATTTATCTGCACCTGTTTTTTTCCTAGCACATTAGACTCTATTTGAAATAGAATATGTAGCATTTTAACGCTTTTAAGTTAGAATCAGATATTATCTAGACCACTCCACAGTTGCTTACTTAGCACCAAGGTCAAGCCTCAAGGTGCATTCCCCTGGCTTCATTAAACAAAGAACAGCTGGCTGGAGAGTAACTGATAGAGGGGAAGAGAAGAAAAAAGAGATATTGAGTCTGAAGGAACTTTCTAGACATATTTCAGAGGCCAACTTCTCAAGAATTGAAAGGTCACCCAGTGACAAGCATAAGGAAAAGTTGTACTGTTTTCTGGAATCTGAGCAACTTCTGAAATCCAGGCTTGTTCATGGCCAGCTGTAAATGTTGCCTGATATGGATTATCTCTGCATACCCTTCTAGATGCTGGTGAGAATAATGGAAGGTTATAAAAACAAAATGTTGAAATGAGGGGTTAAAGTCCTCTGTTTCCTGCTTTTTCCTTTTAAAGAAAACTGTTATGCCCTAACTTTAAACATTGACAACAGGAGTTAGTCTCCTTTCTTTTGACTGAATGAAGTGTTCTCTTGAAGTTGTATGTCTGAAAGCAGGACTGCTATTATGCTTTCAGACAAGCATTATGCTGAGCCAAAGGTATACCATGTAAACAACCCAAATCTTGGCTTGTAACATGTAAAGAAAGTTTTACACAAAACTGTACTGCTAAATCTGGAATGTCCATTTTCTCTTACGGCACTTTTGCATTCAGATAGCAACTCATATCCTTGGTGGAATTTTAACATATTTATAAATCACATTGTAAATACTAACTGTAATTCACATGCCTGTTAATGTAAATCTAAGCTGAAAACAAAATTATTTTGTATGCCACATCAATTATCCAATGCAAATAAAAATATATGTTTGTGTTAGATCATGTTCAAAGCAATAGGAAAACGATACTTGTTAAAGGAAGTCCCCTTGGGGTCTTAAAAAGAATTCTATTTATTAAAGAGTTTTTTTGATGATACACTTTTATTTATACAGGGTGGCCATAAAGTTCATGCACAATTTAAATAGACAACTATTTTAAATTGCACACGAACTTTATAGCCACTCTGTATATGAAGACAGAGAGAAAAAAAATAAATATAAAATATTAGCATTTGAGGAATCTTGGTGAAATCTTGGAGAAGAGTATATGGAAATTCTTTTGCACTACATTTGCGACTTATTACATATAAGTTTACAGTTACTTATGATTTTTTGCACGATTTTTTAAAATTTTAGATTAAAAAAATAGTGAAAGAGGGTACAGAAAATTAGGTGACATTGTTTGTGTTCCTAAAGTTCAAGTTGCAGGTAATGCCCCAATCGAGGGGGTGTGCTGGATACACCTTCATTGTGCCCCTTAGGTAAGAGCTTACCATATCCCCACCTTCCTCTCCTGTCCCTTTTCCCTCCTCCCCACTCACCCCTACTTGAATATTCTTGTGCTTTTCTCTTGTGTGGGCATGTAGTTGTTTTTGATAAATGCTAGCGTGAAAATGAAACTTCATGAAAGGTCTCCTGAATTAAGATTTATTTGGGAACAAAAGTACTAGTTGGGGTCAACAGTGGTGCAGAAATATATACAAACAAAATAATGCTTTATTAACATTTAAAGATAACTTTGTGAAGACTAACATATCCAACATTTCATTGGGAAGGGAAGTCTTCCATATAGATCATAGGAAAACAGTAGAACGACTTGACAGAGTGGAGGTAATGTCATGGTTTACACATACCGGGAGACACATGTAATGAGGCAGCTCTGCTCTGGCCTTCCATCTTTCCTCCTCTGTCCAAGAATAGATGATACATGAATCACTTTGACATACTATCAAGTCTTTTTCTTTTCTTCAATGACTTTCTCATGTGGCATACTATTTTTGAAGGGAGAAAATGGATATCCTGATAAATAAAAATGGGGTTATAAAATACATAAAATATAATTGACATTGATTTAAAATAAACATATTTCTGTGACATGCATTCTGATGATGAGAAACTTCATTTTCTAAAACAAATTAGGCAAACGAAAAGGGGAAAGGAAAGACTAATTCTGCTGGATTTTTGGTATATTTTAAAACCCAAAGAAAAACCAAATAAAGAAAATGAAAATTTGAGAGTTGTACCTCTTTAGTAGATGCTTGTTTTTAAAGAAAGGTTATGAACACATAAACAAATGAATTTAGATGCTGTTTTTCCAAATGATCATAAAACCAACAACTTTATCGTTGGATCCTGGAGCATGATAATTTAAGAAATAAAGGTAATTCTTCCTATTCATTTTTGTTGGTTTAGTTTTCACCAGAATCCTCTACTGTATTCTGGAAATGAAAACTATTAAGTTCTGAGCAATTTAAAAGTTATTAAAATGAAATAGATTACCAGAACATATAAATAAGTGATTTCCACAGAATAGTTACTCCATTGTGTAAGGTGTAGCCACTGAATGGAAAAGTCAACTAAAACCGGTAAGTCAGGATCATTTCATACTGTTTCAGTGTCTGACTGAACTGATCGAGCTCTGGGGGCACTGGATGAAATTTTAACAATTTTTTTTCTTTTTTCTAGAATTTCCCTTCACCAGCTAATAAATCTTTGTCTTTATCAGAAGTCATTTTTGTGTTAAACACATCGAATTACTTTTATTCTAGATTTTGACTCTTCTATATAGTTTTGTACCAAGCTAAAAAAAAAAAAAAAATTCCTAACCTAAAACAAACTGGACCACCAGTCCAGCTTTGATTTATTTTCAGAGCTTTAAACAAAAAGTTTGCATCTGTTACCCTTAAAGTCTATAATTAGTAGTTGAACCACACAAAGAATCAACATGATGTCATGTCTAGACAACATGTAAATTAATATGAAAGCAATTGATTTACAAACTCTATACTAATACAAATTAATCTGAATTAAGTTTAATCCCCAGTTGCTAACTGATTAAGTGTGGCTGTTAGTAGCTCACAGTGGTACTTTCCATCTGTGATTTTTAGGGACACCACTTTTTTGGAGACATGAGACATAGTTAAAACACATATTATACACAGTGATACGCCATGTCTGTTCCCTGCACAGAAGCGTTAGCGAATCAAAACTGAAATATACAATTTAAAAACACATAGGAAGTTCTTCTTAAGTGTCATAATTAAATTTTGGCAAAGGGGATGTTTCAGGCATGTTGACTCTGGCTGTGACTGGCACACCATCCCTCCTAGAAAGTGCATTCATCTGTTCAGAGGGAGAACTTGCTCTTGCTTTGAGCAAACATGAAATCAAAATTGCCAATATGTTCTAATTTTTTTTTTTTAGCAAAATTATTACAATTTAGTGTGGACGTAAAAGCACATTGTTAATGAAAACTAGAACCCATGCGACATACTTGGGCTCTGGGCTGACAATGCTCCCAAGTCTTCAGAGCAAATCAACAGGTATATATTCTCCAACTAGAAAAGGGTATTATTCCACCATCTCATATATGCCAGGAGTGCTAGGGAAATGGACATCTGTCCTTTTTACCCAAATTATATTTATTTGTGTTTCAATATTACAGGTCCCTCCCAAGTGTGCTTTTCTTTTCTAATAGCATTGTGTTTAGTTTACTTTTTTTGTTTTGTTTTTTAGAAGAATGTTTGTTCCAGTAAAATTAGCTTGTAACCACTTCAGTGTATACCAAAAACTCACCAGGAATATCACTAGAATATAACGAAAATGTTTTTACTTCCATTAGCTGGCCCCCATAATTGAAAGAACAATATTTTTCAGATAATTAGAAACCAACAACAATTATATCAAATTATGAAAAGTGTTTTACTCTTTTTGATTTAGTGGCCATGTTTAGTTTGTTTGTCAGAAAACTCTATAGCTTATGTTGGAACAAGATTAAGGAGTGTTTTATGAACATAATATACATAGGTTTGATAATTAAAAAGCAACTATGTGATATCAAAATGAGGGTCATTGTATTTATACGGACTCTTTTATAGACATCCTACTCATTGTCATAATAACAGAGGCTGTCATGACCATGGGCTGTGCCTCGCATGAAGCCCTAAACAATTCTGACAGGCTGCAGCTCATTAAGGGACAGTCATTTTGTTGAAATGTCTATCAGCTCGGAGGGATGCACCAAGATGAATAGGCCCAAAACAATAGGCCCATTTGTTAGAGGAGTAGCTTCTCTAATACATGATGAGACAATCAAGCCAAGCTGCCTGCGGCACAAAGACATAATTAATCAAATGGACAAATGGTTCAAAAATTGCTCTAGTATATTCTGTAGTGGACAGAGGTTTCCATGGAAACATTGGCGTTTGCATCACAGTTAATGACCATTCTGTACAATGAAGTCTCCGCCTTTATACACACTTCTTACTCTCTCTCCTGTACGCCTGTTCTCCCCACTTTTCCAACCATTAAAAAAAAAAAAAAAAACCCTGGAGAAAAACAAACAAAATAGAGAGGAGGAGGAAGTATAAAGAAGAATTTAAGTATCTGCATTCCCTACCGGAAAATCTAATAGCACTCCTTTAACATTGATGAAACTGATTATGAATTTATTCTTATGTTTTCAATACTTTAGACATGTAGAAAGCAGCCTGAAATCGTGATTTTTTAATTGTGTTAAATAGTTTTAGTGACCCCATGTAAGTATTTATAGATACAGCTACTGTAATGATTGAAAATCTATTTGCAAAAATTAAATTGTGACATGTCTAACATATTAAATGTAAACTTAGCAAAAGATGGTGAGAGAGAGTTTATATTTAACTTCAGTGTCTGGAAAAGGATACATAAATATTTCTTAGGTATGACTGCTTTTTACCTTGTATTCTGAGGTATCACTGATTAATATTTAATTAAGCCAAAGGCAACCTCTACTTTGACGCCTAATAAAACATATTTCCGAAGGTAACTGAATCTGTACTGCTTTGAAGGTAGTTGCATGTTGCTGTTCAATGTATATGAGGTTTTTTTCACTTCCCTCCACCTCCCCACCATGCAGCTTCTCAAAGTATTCTTTTCAGTCACCAAGTGAACATTTTCTGAGATACCCTGATAAATGCCATATTCTCTCTCTTGGTAGTTTAAGAACTACAAAAATGGCTAAATTTGATGCCTATTCAGGAGACTTGTATAGTATTTCAAATAAACACTTTGATTCTTTGTGAAATACATTACTAGGTATTTTATTGAAATATATTTTGCGATTTTCTCTCTGTATTTCTCCTTTCTACTTTCTCTAAAACTTTTACATATCTGTAACGGAAGCTGGATAGTTTTATAGTATCCCTTAAAGATTTCATCCCTTCCTGCCACTCCTGTGGTTATTTTCACAAGCGGATGTCAATAGATCTTTTGCTGGTTAGACTTTAGGTTATGGGAGGAGAGAGTTCTGAGGCTTTGGAATGAGGGTAAGTTGGGGAGCCAGGATCAAGGGAACTGGTAATATTTTCTGAGACTGGAAAGAAGGGAGAGGTCACAAATGAGTTTACACCACTATTGTGACAGCACACAGAATAAATATATCTCTGAATTCAGAGAAAATTGTCTACACAGTGCATTTAGGGAGTTTGGAACTGAGTATGGGTAAAGAGTTTTTTCTTCACAGTTCATCTCGAGAGCCTGTTTTCAGTGAGCTGGGCAAGGATGAAACATGTGGTTACCAAAACGATGGAAGTCTGTGGAACAATACAATATTTTCCCAAATCAAATTGGTATTCCATATTTTGTACCATGCTAGAGACTGAATTTCATTCCTTACATTAAATTTTAAAGAAGCATATTTCCTGCACTCTGAATATGTAGAGTAAAATATGCCCCAAGGTTTGGGTGTAGATAAGAGGGGATGAGAACGCCCCTCTGTTCCTGGGGTCGATGGAAGGGGGCAGTCACACACCTGTGTTCAGTTAAACCATCTGGTAGAGGCTTACGCCATGGAATTTTTTTGTAAATATTTTACTAAAGTGTGTCATATACATAGAAAAAATGCACACTATAAATATAACCCAAAACTAACACCCAGCTTACACAACAGAATATTACCAACATCTCAGAAGCTCCTCCTGAACTTGCTCGGCCAATTATCAGTCCACCCAGGGTGACGACTATCAATACTTCTAATGCTGGAGTTCAATTTTTCCTCTTTTAAACTGTGGATTCTATATTAGTTGAAGATATTGCTGTAATTAGGCTGAAGTAAGTAAATCAGCATGAAATTTTAAAATTAATAACAGAAACAGAAAGAACAAAAGAAAATAAGTTAGAATGGCTATTTGATACCAGCAGGGACAGTTTCTATTACGGAAGCTGACAAAAGTGTCTTCCCAGTTTGTTTACAAGACATACTCGCCTTGTTCTCTTTATTCCCCAGGAATGAGACTAGCTCTACATGGATTCATCTCTTAATGGTATTAGTTATTTATTTAAGACTGATACCACTAGGGGTCAGGTTCCTTAGTTATAGAAGTAATCATAACATTATGATTCTATTCTAAAATTAATAGAATAACATATATTATGAAAGCACTTTGAAAAACTTCAGAACTCCAAAGTGAGACTGTAGGGAAATACATAATTCTAGTGCGTTATTGGTGGGGAAGAAAAATGATCCCGCAGTGTATAAGGAAAAGTAGAAATTTTATCATCATTAGAGATGTATTTTGTCCTTTATTAAGCAATATTAAGTCTGGAAATCTGTCCTACTGCAGTACTATATACATATATGTATAATGTATGCATATAATGTATGTATAATAGTTTAATATGTATTTTTGCACATAAAAAGTATGCTGTATATATCATATATAATATTTATTTATATTGAATAAGGATTAGAAGCACCTAATGTATGTATTAGAAGCACCTTATGTATACATATGCCATGTACATTATGTATAAGATATGTAACACATATGTTATATTTATTGGTATTATGCAAGGATTAGAAGCAGCTAAGAAAGCGAATATAAAAGCTTCTTTGAATTTTGAATTTTCTATCCTAGAAAAATTTTCTAGGATATATTTTGAGTGAACAAATTAATGTGCAGGATAGTATAGTTAGTATGCTACTGGCATGTAATAAAGGAGATAAATAGGAATATATATTAAGAAACTTGTATAAAGAATCACAAAAAGCAATAAACATGAAACTAATAAACATACAAAATGAAGAGAGACTAGACCCGACAGAAATGAAGCCAAGATGAAATTTTCAGGAGTTTTTCCTCTCAAGTTTGTTTCCATAGAATTCAGTTCAATTCTGGCACTCTCTTCCTTGAGTTAGTGTCAGGATGCCACCAGGCTGGCCTCCTACATTAGAAGTCAATTACAAGTCTGGGCATCTTGTGCTTCTGAACAATTGTCCATAAAATCGGAGGGTCCTATAACCTCCACCAGAGTCGAGCAATGTGCTAGAATGGCTCAGGGAAATGCTTGACTTATGTTTACCAGTTTATTAAAAAGATTATTGTGATGTTGTGGTTCCCAAACCTCAGGCTAAGGAATGATACCGGTCCATGAGCTGTTGGAAACCAGGCTGCACAGCAGGAGGTAAGGGTGGGCCAGTGGGTGAAGCTTCCTCTGCATTTACAGCCGCTCCCCATCTCCCATCACCACCTGAGCTCCACCTCCTGTCAGATCAGCTGCAGTATTAGAGTCTCATAGAAATACAAACCCTACTAGAAACTGCACATGTGAGGGATCGAGGGTGGGCACTCCTTATGAGAATGCAATAATAATGTAGATAATGCAGTAATGTAGTAATATAATAATAAAGTGCACAATAAATATAATGTGCTTGAATCATCTCAGAACTATCCTCTGCCCCCCCACCCTGTCCTTGTCCATGGAAAAATCGTCTTCCTTGATACTGATCCCTGGTGCTAAAAAGGTTGGGGACTGCTGCTATAAAGGATACCCATGAACAGCCAAGATGAAGAGGCACAAAGGCCAAGATCTGAAAGGATTCCCAGCACAAGATCTTCAGTCCTTGCAGAGTTCGGGAGCTCCACTCTCCCAGAATGTGTTCACCAACCCAAAAGTTCATCAGATCTCCTTGCTAAGAGTTTTTATAGCTTAACTACCAGAAGCTTTCTGGGAAGCAGTAGTCGGGGATGAAATTTCCAACCTTGTGATCCGTTGGTCCCCCTGGTGAGCAGCTCCAATCTGAGCCTATCTAGGGGTCCCACCCTAAGCTGCCTCATTAGCATGACCTCTGGCACACTCTAAAGGCCTCATTATGCTTAACAAAATACACTCAATACACTCCTGTAACTCAGGAGATTCCTGGGGTTTGGGCATGTTAGTGCCTGAAGATAGCCACAAAGACCAACTATATATTTTGTTATAGCACAAATTTTCACTGAGGAAAAATAGAACTTTAGGTTAAAAATGATACACAAAATAAAATGTCATGAAGTTTTCCCTTTGTCAAGTGAACTTTGATCGTGATGTCTAATATGCCAAACCAAAAATTGAAACTGCATAAAAGCAAAATTTAATGTACACAGCAAAATTATAAAATAATTAAGAAAAAAATGCAATCCTGAAGTGAATAAGCTATTGAAGTAAATTGGGTTGACTATGTGATCTTGATCTGAGGGGCAGAAGTAAAATTACTTAGTATTTGTACTGAAACCTCATAGAGTTCTACAGTATCCTTAAAGTCTAGGTCCTAACACAGATGATATTAATACATAATAAGAGACTACCCTTAAGTCAAGTATATTGTCACGGTGACAAAAAAAATTAGTTTTCTTATCTCTCAACACTCACATATCTACAACATGCATATAAGCACATTTTAGAAAAAGAATTGATGAATCACATGTCTGAAGATACCAATTGGTTAAACCAGTGATAAGATTCATCGAGAAATGTTCTGGAGATTTAGAAAGTACTATGAATAATAAATCTGAGGTCTACTTTTTAACTATATCAATTAGAATTTTTAGTGATTATCTTTTCAAAATATAAAGGGAAAAATAAACTAAAATAAATGGACTCATAAAAAAACAAGTGAATGTATATCGAACAACTAATTTATTTTAGGTCCTGGGTAAACCACGTTTGCTTATATTATCTCAGTTAATGCTGTAAATAGGAGAAAAAAAGGAAAATAACAGCACCCATCAGTGACAAATGCACATTTTTATAAATCTACACATTTCTTTCAGTTTGTGTTTTTTAGCAACGAAATGCAGACAAACTCTGGATATTTAGAAGAGATGTTTATTTCCACAAATGTGTTCTGCTGGCAAAGAGGGGGAGGGGATACGATTCTTATTCCCAGGTCTTGTGGTTGCTTTTGAGTTAGCATACATTTATATACTGACTCTTCTATCTTGTTGAATAAAATACATTTTATCTTGAAAAATCTGAGGTTGAAAAAAAAAGACAACATGCAGTATCAATTGGAAGGGTAGAGAAAATGAAGGGAAAAAAAAGCATTCATTGGAAATCTTTACTATTAACTTGGGCACATCTTTGTAATCATGTACACTCCCCAGACAGACTATAAAGCATGGATCAAATCTGAGTATACAATGTGTTGAATTTTGGTAGCAGAAATAGGGGTAAAATGTTTGTCTCCATGGGGACAGATCCATTACTACACTTTTCAAAATGCAGTAGGTTACATTCGAAAAGTAGTTGTAATTTTCTTCCATTTTATAAAGATAATTTACTGTTTGTACTTCACACATAGAAATGTGTGACTTAGTGAAAATTTGTCTTCACAGTATTAGGATAATAATCCCAACCTAACATAGGTTAAAGTACAGATGTTTTTTAATCCCTGGGGAAGCATAAAAACATATCATTAATCATTTAGTCATTTTTTGTCATTTTGACACCCTCCTCATTTGATAGGATGTTATCATTTGCTTCAGAAACGTTGTCAAATAAGAAATCACTTTTGGAAATGTTAGTCTATAGAAAAAGCAAAGTATTTTTTTCATATATGTGTCTTTAATATTATAAAAACCATTTTTATGTTTTCTATATTAAAATACAACAGAAATATTGGTACTAGTCTACCTTTGCCAAATTTAATTTTACTAGACAAGAAATGTATATTTTTAAGTATTTGATATGCTTTCAGTAAGTTCTAAAAATATATATAAAATGGAAGTAGAGCTAAAACATTATAATATGGCTTTAAAACTATCAAGCCACCAAATTTTAGTATGCTACAGATGTTAAAAATGCTAAGCACTACTTGGAGATAGATATTTCAATTTGTTCATTAGGAACTAGAAATCTTAATGGAAGAGATATTTTTTATAAGTTGGTCCATTCAAGGAAAGTCTAGTAGGTGACCAGTTGTAAACACTTAATCATTAGGATTAAACTAAAATTTTTATCCCCCTGCTAGGGATCAAGGAGATATATGGACAGGATTTAAGTCATTTATCAAATATCAACAGGTTATTTCTCTTCACACTAGGCAATTCTTTACATTTCATAAAGTGTTTGTTTGCAAAATAGCACACCCAAATCGGTCTTTTCTTGCAGAAATTAAGCT
Source organism: Otolemur garnettii (assembly GCF_000181295.1). Lineage (NCBI taxonomy): Eukaryota > Metazoa > Chordata > Mammalia > Primates > Galagidae > Otolemur > Otolemur garnettii. Next base: position 31,771,403 of record NW_003852401.1, read on the forward strand.
GTGTATCTTTAGGAAGAGAAGCCACATGAAATCTTACTAAGAACTATTTAGACATTTAGACTTAAATATTACAGCATATCTACCGCATGTCAAAACCCCATGGACTGTCTTATGTGATATTCACAATAACCTTATAGAGTAATTATCCGGTTTTGAATATGAGGAGATGAAGCTTATAGAGACTAAAATACTTATTCAGAATTGCTCAGCTAACTAACAGTAGATATGAATTTTATTTTATTTTGTTTTATTTATTTTTTTAATTTTGTGTTTTATTTATGGGTAGGGAGGGAAACAGTTTCACTATGTCAACCTCAGTAGAGTGCTGTGGCAATACAGCTCACAGGAACCTCCAACTCTTGGGCTTAAGCGATTCTCTTGCCTCAGCCTCCCAAGTAGCTGGGACTACAGGTGCCTGCCACAACACCTGGCTATTTTCAGACACCAGGTCTTGCTGTAGCTCTTGAACCTGTGAACTCAGGGCAATCTACCTGCCTTGGCCTCCAGATTGCTAGGATTACAGGCCTGAGTAACTGCGCCCATCCACAAAGGTCTTTTATCCCAAGTCTAGTGCTGTTTACACTACCTATGCTGACTCAACAAATAACTTTTGCTTTATTTGAACACAATAAATCGTTAAGTCATTTTGTAAATATTTACTAAGTACTTAACGTATCTTCAGCTTTCTATTACATAATGGAAATACATTGTTTACCTTGACTGATCTTCTGTATGTAACTGGTTGTTTTTCTCTGGCTGCTTTCAAAGCTTTCTGTTTGTTACTGGTTTTCAGCAGTTTGACTCCATGTGGTTAAATGTGGTTTTCTTTGTTTTCATCATGTTTGGGTTTCTGTGTGCCTCTTAAACCTATACATTTATGCCTTTCACCAAATTAAAGAAATTTTATGCCAAATTTTTTACATATATTTATTTTGCTCCTTTATGCTTTTCTCTTCAGCGATTTCAGTTACACTCTCATCCGGCCATTTTACATTATTGAGCAAGTTCCCAAGTCTCTGTTCATTTTCTCCATTTTGTTGTCTCTGTTATATAGTGTGTGTTATTTCTATCGCTCTGTTTTTAAGTTCGTACATTATAACTTTGTCATCTCCTACATGGTGTTAATCCCATTTGGTAAATGTTTTCAGATATTGCATTTTCAACCTTTTATTTGTTCTTTAATAATTTCTATTCCTTTGCTATTGCTTACTTTCATTAATTATAAACATATTTCTTTAGTTCCTTGAATATGCTGTAATTGCAACTGCTTTAAAATCTTTGCTTCTACTTCCAATAATACTTTGGGCATCTGTGGTTTTGTCTCTACGGATTGTCTTTCTCTTGAGTGAAAGAGAAAAGAAATTTTCTTTTTCTAATTTTTGGATTCCTCTTTCTCTAATGGCTGATTAGTTCATATTGGAGCAATCATTGTACAGATAAAAACTATAAACTAAAAAATCTTAAAAAGACAAAAAGGTATTTGAAGACTCTCAAATTTGTTTCTTAGAAATTTAAGAGCTTTGGATTTAAATCCTGGACATTATAAATGACACCTGGTGGAGACTCTGGATTCTGTTATATTTCTCTGCCTTTTACTCTTCTCCGTGATTTTCATTAGAAACTAGCTGATTAGAGTTCAGCTAGTTATTTAGGAATAAGATAGTGTTTCTTCCTTCTCCTGCCTTTTGGAGATCTTCCACCCTTACCCTCTCTCCCCTCTGTGTGGTTGTGTCATACTTTGCCCTCTGACTCATCAACCCAATCAGAAAGATTTATTACTTTCATATTTTAGCTCCATCAGTATCAACCCTCAGGCTAAAAGTGATGAAACCAGAAGGCTTACTCAGTAGGGTTTCTTTCTAGTAAACTGACTCACCCATAGCATTTGCCTGCTTTTGTTCAGTCTCCAGAGTCCTCAAATAGCTTTTTTTCTCTTTAAGATTTTTTTCCCTATACTTTATAGTTGTTATCTGTACAATGATTGCTCCAATATGTACTAATCAGCCATTAGAAAAAGAGGAATCCAAAAGCATTGATTCTCATTTTGCAGTGTATTTAAAGCTATACCTTTCCCTATAAAAGCTGTTTTAACTGTATTATACACATTTTGGTTTGACAGGGTTTTTTATATTCATTCAGATCAAAATGTGTTCTAACATGTTTTGGGATTTTTGTCTTGGCCCTTCTTCTTGTTTAGAAGTGTTTTGACAAGTTTTCAAATATTTGGAGATTTTTCAAATATCTATATCTTATTGTTTTTAAATTTAATTTAATTATGGACAAGTAACACTATCTGATTTTAATCTATTTAAATTAATTTCCATTATGACTTCTCTTATTTTTAAATTTAATTTAATTATGGACAAGTAACACGCTTTGATTTTAATCTGTTTAAATTAATTTCCATTATGACTTCTCTTAGTGAACAATCTATATCTAGTTAATAAAATGTATATTTTGCTATTGAGTACAATTCTCTAAAACATCAGTTTTTTAATAGTGTTGCCCAGGTGTTCAATATTCTTAATATTTCTAAAAACTGAGAGGTATGTTGAAATATCACAATTGTGAATTTATGTATTTTTCGGTCAGTATTTGCTTTATGAATTTTGAATACCTCTTATAAGATACACCAATCTTAAGATGATTATGCTGCTTCATTTTTCTCTTCTTCATTTTGAAATGTTTTTGATAGTGTTATTTGGACTAAAATACTTTATTATTAATATAACTATCTTAGTAGTTTAAAGTGTTGATGTGGTATTTTTTTATCCATTCATTAGATTTTAACCATTCTTTCCTTCTTCATAGAGAGTATATTATAAAAGCATAATACAGTTGACCTTTGAACAGTGGAGGTTCACTTACAAGCAAATTTATTTCAACCAAATGAGGATAGCAAACACAATATTCTTTAGATAATTTACATTCAACTTAATTACAGATAAGATTAGATGTAAGTATGTCATGGTGTAGTTTGTTTTCTAGTTTCCCTATCTCTGCGCTGCTGTTCTTTTGTCTCTATCAACTTCATTTTGTTCCGAGAATTTTATAGTTTTCCATTTCATCACCACTATTAGCACTAGATGACTAGTGGCAGCTATAGGACTTAAAAATTTTACCTCTTAATCATCACTGTCTACCTTTATATAACATTACAGCACAATGAAAAGTGTAAGAACCTTGCCAGGGTAGACATTCATTTTTCTATTCCATTTATTGTTACTGTTGTCATATGATTTACTTGTTCGTGTGTTATAACCCTCAAGTAAACAGCTATGACCTGTGCTTTAAACAAATAAGAATCATTGAAAAAAGTTTAAAGGGAAAGATGTATTTATTCATACATTTATCATTTCTATTTACTCTTTACCATAAGTAACATATTTTTCCATTTTTTTCCATTCTGTGTAGATGTGGATGTCCATTTGTTATAATTTCTATTTTGCCAAAAAAACTTCCCTAAACATTTCTTGTAGGCCAGTTCAGCAGAAGAATAATGAGCTTAGCTTTTATTTATCTGAAACCATCTGCATCTTTTATTTGGGGAGGATAGATGTACTGAAGTATAATTTACATGCAAGAAAATTCATGAATGTAATCACATAGTTTGATGAGGGTTGACAGTGTCTACAGTTGGATAAATGCTACCCCAAATGCCGTGGATCATATTCCCATCACCCCAAAAAGTTGTTTTGTATGCTATTGTAGTCAATCCTGTCCTCCCATTTGCTTACTCATGGCAACAATTAATTCACTTTTTAATCACTAAAACTTTCTTTTTTTTTTTTTTTTTTTTTTTTTTTTTTTTTAATTGAACGGTAACTATGTACATTAATGCACTTCT
>NW_003852401.1:31780612-31932794 GCF_000181295.1 Otolemur garnettii
GGGAGCTTCTGTAAAAAGCTGGCTGCAGTTCGCCATCTTGGCTCCCAATCACTAAAACTTTCATCTGTTCTAGTATTTCTTATAAATGGAATCTTACAATACACAGTTTTTTGTACCTGAATTTCTTTACTTAGCTTAATGATTGAAGTTCATTTGTGATATTGTGTGTATCAATAGTTCAGTTGTTTATCTTACTCCTCTTTTACTGAGGAAATAGTGGATTATTGTTCATTGTAGGGATATGCCAAAATTTGTTTATCCGTGAGAAAACTGATGAACATTTGGGTTATTTCCTGTTCTGACTATTACAAATAAAGTTCTTTGTCAATTCAGGTAGACAACATTGGGTACACATATGTTTTTATATTTCTTGGAGTTGTTTCATCATATTTCTTGGAATTGGTAGGTTTATATATAACTTGAACTCTCAAAATACTTCCCTAATTTGCAGACCCATTTTGTGTACCCACCAACAATGTTTAAAAGTTTTTATAGATCCATATTCTCACTGGTAATTGGTATCGTCAGTGTTTTTAATCTTAGCTATCCTAGCTATTCTGTAGTCCTTTCAAATTGTGATTAAATTAGCATTTCCTTAATTACTAATGCTGCTAAATGGATTTTATATACTTATTTAGCATTCATAAATCTTTCTGGTGACGTGTCTTTCAAATCTTTTGTACACCTTCTTAATACTGTACCAGAAGGATTCTTTACAAGTTCTTGATATAAGTCCTTTTTGGGATGTGTTTTGCAAATATTTTCTCCCAGACTATGGGTTGCCTTTTAATTTTTATCAGTGTATTTTTCAGGATGAATTTTTTTATTTTTAAAAAATTCAATTTGTCATTTTTCTTCCTTTTTTCATCTAAGCTAAGAAATCTTTGCCCAACAGAAAATCAATAGATATAACATCCTTCTGTTCTCTTCTAAAAGTTTTATAGTTTTAGCCTTTACATTTAGATCTATGATCATTTTTGTGTATGATGTGAGGTAAGGGGCGAGGCTGTATTTATTATCTGTAATATGTCTATCCCATATTTCCAGCACCATTGTTGAAAAGATTATCTTTGTACCTCATTGAATTGCCTTGGTAACTGTATCAAAAGTCGATTGACTACATGTGTGTGCTTCTATTTCTGAACACTCTCTTCTGTTCCGTTCACTGCTATGTCTATCTTTAAGCCCAGGCTCCACTGTCGTGATGATTGACCTCTGGAACTCATCTGGAAATCAGGTAATGCAAACCTTCAAAATTTGCTCTTCTTTTTCACAGTCACCTTTGCTATTCTGTGTTCTTTGCATTTCTACACATGTTTACAATATACTTTTCACTTTCTGCAAAGTTGCTTCTGAGAATTTGGTTGAGATTGATTGGCTCTGTAACATTTGGGGATAAATTACGTTTGAACCCTAACTACTACAGTACATTTGGCACGATTTTTAAGCTTTGTCAGGGAGAGGGTAGAGTAGCTTTTGCTCTCCATTGGTTTATCCCTCCTTCTAAACCCTTTCTGCGCCTCTCCAGAACACCTCAGATATTTCACAAGAGTCATTCATTTTGAGTGGTTGGGATCCAGTGATTCTTAAACCCGTGTGAAAATATTTAGCTTAAATCTCCTCAGAGGTTTGTTTTGTTTGTTTGTTCTTATGCCTAGTTGGATGGAATTTAATCCTATATGAACACAGTTTAATATGTAGCCAAAGACTCCAAGGCATCCCGATGTAGATCACTAGTGCTCACTGTCTGCTTGGCTCCATTCTCTGCAGCACTCTGCCTGCATACACAGCCGTGGGGTTTAGCAGACCCAACAACAATTTCTGTTCTCCGAATCTAGAGAGACAAGTCTATTCTCCCTGGGTTTCTCTTCCCAGTGTCACGATCCAGAAAGCACTTTTAGTTAGAACACTGGGTCGTGATACCTCCAGCCTCTTTGTTCTCTTGCCTCCATTATCACAATATTGTGCCGTCTATTTTCCAGCTACTGGAAACAACTATGTCATTTATGTCATCCAGTTTTTAATTTGTCTGTAACATGAAGGAATATCTGCTACCAGTTTCTGCAGGATGGCCAGCATTTTGACCTGTACGTCTTTTTTAATAGAATTGTTCTCTGCTTTTTGCCTTTACAGTAGTTCCTGCAAACGTTGGTTTCCATGATGTCTTTGTAAAAAACTAATACATAAAGTATTTTTCTCGTTTTCTTTGTTTTTATAAATAATTTTTCCTCATAGAAACAGAAATTTCATTTTCATTTAATCACCTGCATTCTTTCTCGGCACACTATATTCATTCTGTTAGAGTGATTAGCACTAGCCAGTCCAACAGCAAAACATCTCGTTAGCTTCACAGCCTAAATGATTAATTTTCATCCATGTCACAGTTCAGTATAAGCCAGACAGGCTCTATCTGCTTAGTAGCTTTACTCTGACTGATGACTCAGGTCCCTGGGATCTTTTAATCTTGTGCTGTGGCTTAATTCACAGAAAAAGAAAAAGAGAAGACCAGGAGGATCGTATATGTAAGGTGTAGTGATTTGAATAAAAGGCAGTTCAAATCTACCATGTTTGTTTTCTAAACTCAACTCACATGACTCTAACATCCTAGCAAGGGGTTTTAATCTCCCTTTGTGCCCAGTAAAAGGAAATGGTTTTAGTGAATGAGCCAGCCTTACTACAAATATTAATCCGGGTAACATTTCTCTATTGTTTTATTTTATGTCATTTCTCCTCTTTGTCTCTCATTCCCAGGCCCATTCTCAGCCGATAATCACCTACATTATTACAATTCTTTTGATAGGAGTTTTATTTAAAAAATTGAGAGTCAAAAAATGTATTTAAGTTAAACTGTACCTAAGACTTACTTAATGTATTTTAACATCTGTTTCTGTTGTGATCTGTATTTTTAAGAGAATACTAGAGACTCTGCAATTTTAACCACTTAGAATCCTAAATAATTCTCATTTTCTGAGATTCTGATTCAGTAATTATAGAATGAGGTATACATACCTAATGAAAAAAGAAAAAATAAAGGACAGCATTCAAACACATGCACACAGATAAATAATGAAACAAAATGAAAAAAACTTTTAAAAACAAAATTCCAAAACAATCATCTAATATTAACCACGATTCCCAACACTGGCTGAGAGCTAGTGATCTAGTTATCACAACAGAGTTATTGGAAACTGCATTAAGAACCATCATTGTTGTTTTGTTATTTCAAGTGCCCCGAATTCTGCCATTTTTTCCCTTCATGTCTTCCTCTTTCCTAAATTTTCCATATTACATATAGTATATATGTGTATGTGGGTTTTATATATATGATGATGGTCAGAGAGGAATACTCTATGTTAGAAACAACAAACCAACTAGAACAAACCAGAGAAAATGTTGCAGATGTGGAATTTCTGATAAGCCAGGGAAGCTAGTAAGCCAAAAGTGCCATTGGCCAAGAATGAAACGTCTCAATTTTCTCCATTGTATATGATGCCTTTAAGTATGAAGGCTTTATTGTGTCAAGGGAATTCCTTTTATGCCTGTTGTTTTTAAAATTTTTAATCTTTAAAAGTATTGAACTTTATAGAATGCACTTATGACATTTATCAATATGTTGTGCTTATATATTTTTGCTGTACTGATGTAATACATTGCCTGATAGTCTAACAATAATCCATCCTTGAATGTTTGGATTAAATCTTTCCTTAGTATCATATATTTTGCTATGTATTTCACATAGAAAACATACTCAAATTTATATTATTTTTATTAATCTCCCATTTGTTGTATTGAGTTAATGTTATAGATTACCTCTAATCAGTTTTTGGAATAAGGTGGAATATATATAATTACATACTTATAGTGCTGAAATAAAACAGAAAAGCAGTGTGGATTATTGTACCCCCCTCATCCAGGCAATGATACTTACAATCTCTTACCTTGTATTATGCACATATTCTTGCCTCAATTTTTGAGAGTAAATAAGGATGCACATTATACCTGGGTAGTATTAATTCCATATCTATGTAAAAGTTTTTCATTCTGTTATTTATGCTTATGTGTTAAATGTGTAGGTCAGGAAAGTAATAACAATGTCTGAATGCAAAATAATATCTCAGAATAGGTTTTGTTGAACTTATGATAAACTTGCAACAAAGGCATTTTCAATGAATGAAGAGGAATGCATTTCCCTTTGTATACTTTAGGCAGGAGTTGGCAATCTAGCTGATATTTTTACAAACATTTTTGGAAAATTCCATAGAATACGTCAAAATGATTTTCATCTCTTGACAACATTAACTCTATAGACCCAAGAACCTAGAAATCTGGTATTGTTGTCTTATCCTATATCCCAAGAATGCAGAAAACCAAACTGACTATCTTTTCCTATATTTATAGAAACCTGAAATTAGGTTTCATTGATAGTGGCTTAATCCTAGCCCAGTAAACTGGTTCACTTACTTATTAGTTGCTGACATTGAGTACATGTGTAGTTGAAAAGAGATCTTGTTAGGTAATGGTAACTAATGATGAGTAAGTCAAACAAGGTGAATATTACTGGGAAATTCAGGAATTGGTTAAATTGGTGTGGGTCAGCATGGTCCCTAAGGTTAAGCTAACAACTTATTCAGTGTGCTAAAGAGCATGGCAGCATAGCTACCAAGAGAGAGCCTTTAGGCCTTTTCCCGCAGAATGTCATCAGATTGTAGAGACAACAGGAAGAAAAGCATCTTCAGACGCCAAGACAGAAGAAAGGAATGCAAGGGAACCTCCTACATGGCTGGGGGTTGAGAAGGAGGTGAAGACCTGAATTCTGGAGCAGCATCAAACTAGAATCTCTGTATCAACCATGATGATACAAAAAGAAGGTAAAAGGATTCCAAGAGAAGAAAACACTCATGATTCCTCAGGGACATCTAAGTGGTTCTTTAACTTTATGAAGAGAGAGGGTTTGAGAATGAAGACACAAACAAAACTTGCCCCCACACTTCCAGTGACTTTTGAGAATCAAGTTTTGGAATTTCATTCTTATGTGGACATCAAAGGAACAAAGACTATGAGTATTAAGACTAGTGCACATAAGAAAACACATGTCACTGCTATTCTAGCCTATTGTGCACATGGGACAACGCTTTGAGTTTTTGCCTGCTAATCTACTCTTTTTTGGCACAAATGGGCAGGTGTGCATTTTTCTTGCTTTAAGTTATACCTTTGAAGGCACATTTCTGGGCTTTCACGGGTATGTGAAAGGCATCTGACTTATGGGTGTTGATTTTGTAATCTAAGATAGTGCTGTATTCCTTGATCACTTCTAAGAGTTTTGTAGTAAAGTCCCTGGTGTTTTCCAGGTATACAATCACGTCATATGCGAAGAGTGAAAGTTTGATCTCTTCTGATCCTATGTGAATACTCTTGATTGCCTTTTCTTCCCTAATTGCAATGGCTAAAACTTCCATTACAATGTTAAAGAGTAATGAGGACAATGGGCAATCTTGCCTGGTTCCTGATCTGAGTGGAAAAGATTTCAATTTAATTCTATTCAATACAATATTGGCTGAGGGTTTACTGTAGATGGCCTCTATTAATTTGAGAAAAGTCCCTTCTATGCCAATTATCTTAAGTGTTCTAATCATGAATGCATGCTGGATATTGTCAAAAGCTTTTTTTGCCTCAATTGAGAGGATCATATGGTCTTTATTTTTTAATTTGTTTATGTGATGAATTATGTTTATAGATTTACATATGTTGAATCAGTCTTGAGATCCTGGAATAAAATCCACTCGGTCATGGTGTATAATTTGTTTGATATGTTGTTGGATTCTGTTTGTTAGGATCTTGTTGAATATTTCGAGAAGAACAAAAATCATGCTACAATACAGACATTTGTACCAGAATGCTCATTGCAGCCCAATTCACAATTGCTAGGTCACGGAAGAAGCCCAAGTGCCCATCAACCCATGAATGGATCAATAAACTGTGGTATATGTACACCATGGAATACTATACAGCCATTAAGAAAGATGGATACTTTACCTCCTTCATATTTACATGGATGGAGCTAGAAAATATTCTTCTTAGCAAAGTATCTCAAGAATGGAAGAAAAAGTATCCAATGTACTCAACCCTATTATGAAACTAACTGTTAGCCATCATAGGAGAGCTGTAACCCAATTTTTGTCCAAGAATACAGGGAGAGGGGAGGGGAGAGGGGAGGATGGGTGAAAGGAAGGGGATTGCAAGGAGCATGCCTATGATTTATCTTATAAGGGTACATGTGAATCTTTCTTAATGTGTATTATAAATGTCTTAACGCAACAACTATGAGAATGACATGAAGGCTATGTTGGCCAACTGGGTGAAAGTATTTCAAATTGTATATGGAAACAACACACTGTACCCCATGATAGTCTTAATGTACACAAACATGATTCAATAATAAAAATAATAAAAAAGTGAAAATCTTGCTCAAAGGGAGAAAATCAAATTATTTTGTTGTATTAGTGTATTAATGATAAAGCCAATTTTTTAAATAATAAAATCTTATAAAAAATAAAAAAAGGCATCTGTTGTAAAGACTGCTCTGAGAATGTATAGAGAATCTGTTACTAATGATAAATTTTTTCTGTATCCTTTCTCTTTTCTTTTCCTTGAGATGATGAGAGTATCATGGTATAGTGGAAGGAGTATCAGAATTAAATATGTGTTTTGAGTATCAGTTTATTAATTCTTTATATAGATGGAGATTATAAATACCCAAGAGAACAAGCATTAAATTGATTCAAAGTCCTTATTTTCAAGAATTGTTATCTGTTGACAGCCAATGATATTGGTGTGGTGGAGTCAAGGTGAAGTGACTTATTTATCTTTTAGATAAACAGGTAAATTCAAGAGTTTCCAGTTTCAAGTATATGCTGGTTATCTGTTTCTGAATGTCTGAGATTCCATCATGGTTGTGACTAGGGTAGAGATCTTCAGATCTCCTTCATCACCCCATATTTCCTCTAGTTTTATAAATTGCTATGGAATTTTGCAAGGAGTCCTTCACAGTTGAGTAAAAATTTACTCAATAATCATTTAATGAGTAATTCTTACATTCTCCACAGTATGTGACACAGATGATCTCTTAGAAGTAGACTTCGTATTTTCTACTTATTTAGGTTTGAGACAGGCCTTTAAGAGGAGGAAACAAAATAAATAGTTTGTTGTTGTTTCTTGTTTAGAGTTTTCTAATACAAGTCTTTTACTTTCCGCCTTCACACTGTAATTGGGAACGACCTAAACTTTCAGTTTGCCCACAGACTTTGAAACCATCAAAAGTAACTACACTCTGCAAGTCTCCTATTATCTCATGTCCTGTCCACAAACTCTACTATCATTTTTTTCCTTTTATTTAAATCTATGGTTTATCTTTCCAATTATGACTTTGACACTTTTTTTGGATTAATTTCTATACCTTACACAAAAGCACCTCCTCACATCACTTGGAGAAAAGAATTTAGCTCTAACCTTACCCTTGGGGGCTTAGACTTATGAATCGTCTTCTCTACTTTGAATTCATTAAGTTCCATTCACATGGCCAAGAAATGCTACACAACTAGGAGGCTGAGGTAGGCAGTTTGGGCGTTTCCAGGAGAAGAGACTTGATCTGCTTCACTTTATCACCATCATGAAGCTCCATTAGAGAGAATTCAAGGGCCCAATCTCATACCTAGGGTTGAGGGACTGTAGCATTTATACCACATATTGCATTTTTCAATATATTGCCTTTTTATAACTGGATTTCAGATCACTCAAGGAAGAGATTTCACACATTGAGGTAATTTTGGCTCTCAAATTAAAATACAGAAATAAGATCTCTTGGTAATAAAGGTGGTCAGTATACTGCATGTAGTATCTTGTCCATGATATGATAGTTCTAGTTTCAAGTTGTAATAAATGTACATCTTGGCAGATATTCATCTACAAATTTGAAAATTCTCCTTTTTTTTAACTTTTATTTTATTTCCCCAAACTTAAATGTCATCATCTTATGTTCCATGCTTGAACTAGCCTCTTCCTTATTATCCAAGATTATTTTTGCTTATTATTTATGCCATCTATGACACTCTTCTCTGAGTTTAAAATAATTTTTTAAAAATGATTTCCATTTGGTTAGGCACAGTAGCTTATATCTGTAATCCCAACACTTAGGAAGGCTAAGATTGGAGGATGGTTTGAGCCCATTGATCCACGAACGGATCAACAAACTGTGGTATATGTACACCATGGAATACTATGCAGCCATAAAGAAAGATGGAGACTTTACGTCCTTCATGTTCACATGGATGGAGCTGGAAAATGTTATTCTTAGCAAAGTATCACAGGAATGGAAGAAAAAGTATCCAATGTACACACACCTATTATGAAATTAATTTAAACTTTTTTATATGAAAGCTATAACCTAATAACAACCTAAGGATATGGGGGGGGAGGGAGTGGGGAAAGGGCGGAGGGAGAGGGATTCGAGGGTTCACTTCTATGGTTCATCTTGCAAGGGTACAAGTGAATCTTTCTATGAGTAGAATATGAATGTTTTGACATAATAACTAAGAAAGTTACATGAAGGCTATGTTAACCAGTTTGATGGAAGTGTCTTGGATTGTGTGTGAAAACACCACACTGTACCCCCAAAGTGCATCAATGTACACAGTTACCATTCAATTAAAAAAAAAAAAAAATAGCCAAAAAAAAAAACAAGAAGTACAAGCTTGTGGAAGGCGGGCTAGCCCTTACTTTCCGGATAGCCCCAAGCAACTTCCATACCAGCCTTTTATTGAGCCAGAACACCACAGGTGAGGGGAACAATTAACAATGAGTACGTGCTGAGGGCACAGGCTACTCCCACAAGGAACTCCTGTGGAGGAATGGCCCAAGGTTTAGGTCTCAGCTGCAGATCATTTTGCTGTGATGTTGGCGTCTCTTACATTTCCTGCCTCTAGTGTATTAAAGACATTTCTGAAGAGGCAAGGGAGAAGGTCTGTTGTTGGTTGTTTCTGCCGTTCTTGCTGAGGAGTTTTCTGTTGAGTAAAAGAAACAAAAGGGCACATAAGCATAACAAAAATATACCATTAGAACTAATTTGGACATAAAGGAAACTCATTTTAGCCAAACCAGGCATGGGGGAAAACTTGTCCCCTATGTGATAATCACCACTCAATTATGTGCTATGGGCTGACCCATAGGGCTTATGACGCTTCCATGGGAAGTATTAAGCATCACTCAAAGCTTAGGTAGAGAAAGAGCTGCAAACTCAGACCCTTTCCAAAAAGCAGTATATAACTTTAAGAAAGATCAGGTGCCCAATGAAATAGAAATGAACCCAACAAGTGAAATTCTCTTACCTTGCCGATACCAGAATAACCTTTACCATAAAGCCTGTTGTTCGAGGTCTGTGTTGTTTTAATTGTTTAAGGTTTAGACGATGCCTCCTAAGCTTGCCTGAGGCTTAATATATAGGCCAAAATAATGAAATTTTATATTAATCCTCTCACTCTGCATAGAAGCTACTGCTGCCTCTTCAGGGAAAAGGGGGCGCTGACCGCTCTTAACTAGTGAGATATTAGAGGGGGTCATAAACTTGCACATTTGTGCTGCCCTTTTTCTTGGTACCAGCTATTCTTTCTAGGAAATAAAAAGCCTGTTTCCAGAAAAAAAAAAATTCTATAGAAAATATGGTGAAACTGTGATGATCTCATTTGAAGGACTAGGCACCAAGCATTCATAACAGAACAAGAAATCATATCAGTTTGTAAAATCAAAGAGTCCCTTATTTATTTATTTATTTATTTTTGAGATAGAGCCTCGACTCTGTTGCCCAGGCTATAGTGTTGTGACATTTTAGCTCACAACATCCTCAAATTCTTGGGCTCAAGTGATCCTCTTGCCTCAGCCTCCCAAGTAACTGAGACTATAGGTGCCCGCCACAAACAATGCCCAGGTAGGTTTTTTGTTTATTTGTTGTTGTTGTTTTTGGTTTTTTTTAAGCAGACTCGGGAATCTTGCTCAGGCTGATCTGGAACTCCTAAGATTAAGTGATCTGCCTGCCTTGGCCTCCCAGAATGTTAGGATTATAGGTGAGCCACCATGCCGAGCAAAAAGAGACTTCTAAGACAAAAACTGCTGTTAATGAGACAGATTACTCTGAAGGAAACATTTTAAAAAGCATTCAGCAGAATTCTTTCTCATCCCTAAAAGACTTGCCTCCTGATCCTCAACTGCTTCCTACCTAAAAAGATAAAATATAGTGCAGAGTCATTGTTTAATCAACACACAGCATTCTTATGTGAAGACCAATAGCTTCCCATTGTTGTTTTTTAACAGATGATAAGTGCATAGTTACTTTGGCGATCTGCAATGCTGCTCAGCTACTATGAATACATTATTGTTTCACTGCGTTAATGCCATATTTTTTACTGCTCAAAGTGCTTATGTATGAATGAATGAAGTGCTTATGAATGAGTAAGTATAAGAAAATGATTGCTTATTGATAACATACAAATTCAGAGTCAGGAACTACTATAGCTTGTCCACATTCACAGGGGGCTAAGACAGTGATAATATTGCTTTCTGTTGGGTAAAAATACATAAATTTTGTTTCAGTTATAAAACTTTAAAAAGTATTGTACAGAATTACCTTCAGGCTATGTGGACTAACAACACAAATAATTTTTTTGTTTAGACTTGGATCCCTTCTCCAAGATATCTCATCATGTATATGCAAATATTCCAAAATCAGCAAAATATCTAAAATATGAAACACTCTGGTTGTAGCATTTTGGATGAGGGCTACTCAACTTGCCTACTATCATGAGAAGAACCTATTTTTCTATTCTATTGATATTATCCATAGATATCTGATGTATATTAACAAGTGGAATAGATGTGCAGAATAGAAGCTTTCAGTATGCTTCTAAGATTTGAGTTTGTCTCTTTCAAGCCTGTTTTCCTCCAGGAAAAGAGTGTGACCCAGTGGAACTGTGAGCTCTTCTATCAGGTCCCAGAACAGACACGGAGCGTACCTAAACTCAGCCTGGAGCCAAGCTCAGAAACCCGTAGCCTGAAATACAGCCACCAGATCTGTGAGCACAAGAAAAAAGCTTGATGCAGCTCCCTAAATTATGAGCTGTGTTTTCATGAGGATTATTCTGGCAATAGTTATTTAATAGCTTGTGGATGGATATACTGTAGAAGTAAATAAATAATTTTAACTTATGCTCATGGATAATTATGGTTTGTATATGCAGCAGACACCGAATGTGTGTAAAAGAATAAAGTGTATTTGTACACTATGTACATGAAAAGATCTCCAAGCCATATTCTGTTAGTAAATAGGGCATGGAACACCGTTAATGTGTTATATGTATATTGTGATGTCATTTATGTAAATAAAATATAGTTTTATACATTTATTATATCATTCAAAGTTCTACAAAGAAGCAGAACTACGTTTATATACATACACATATATAAAATGGTATGTAACAATTATATGTAATTCTATATAAACATTTAGAGAGAGAGACAGAAAGGGTCATGCAGAGAGATTTTGAGGAATTAAGTTACACACTTGTGGGGTCTGTCCACAGAGTTAACACATAAAAATTAACCACCACAGTACATCATCTATACATATACTTACTATATACCATATTCTGAAATATACAATAGCACATGCATAGTTGACCATCTCCATAAGGTGACCTATTTTCATAGACTAGACATGCACCCCATGGACATCTCAGTACAGCAGGCCTAGTTCCTTATGTTGACCAGCTTGGGTGGTCAACTTACAGAGGTTCTCGCCCCTCTGTGTTGTTATTTCCTATCTAATCCGTGAATTACTGTTTAGATGTTTTGAAAAGATTGTTCATCGGCTTGGCCTGAACTTTGGGGAAGTTTTCAATTCTGCAAATATTCTGAATTTCCTAGCCATGTGCATATTCTCTTTTATGACTATTTAAAATAGGATTCTCTAATAGGGTTATGTGACACTGGATTATTTATTTACATATATATGTGTGTGTATGACTTTAAATAAAAACCAAAACCCAATATATGTTTAAATGATATTGTTTTTTTCCCAAAAAGCTCAGGTATTTGCCTGCCTGCCTTTTTTTTTTTTTTTTTTTTGACAGAATTTCATTCAGTCGTCCTGGGTAGAGTGCTGTGGCATCATAACTCACAGAAATTAAACTCTTGGGCTCAAGTGATCCTCTTGCTCCAGCCTCCTGAGTAGCTGGGACTACAGGTGCTGGCCTCAAAGCCCAACTATTTTTTTCTATTTTTAGTAGAGATGGGGGTCTTACTCTTGCTCAGGCTGGTCTCAAACTCCTAAACTCAGGCAATCCACCTGCCTTAGTAGTGTATTTTTTTAGAATTAATGCCAATTGAATACCATTTTTGTCTGATTTATAGCATATAAAGTCTGAAATAACCAATTTCAAAGTTGCTAATTATACAAACATATAATTATACAAACATACATACATAATTTTATAGCATTTACCAGTTAAGTTGAAGACCTATGTTAATATCATTATATATCATAGGAAGGGTTTTTCCCTGTTAAAAAGCAGTACCAAAATTTATTATCACTAGTAGATTCTATTCATAAACACCTCTGTTCTGTGTTAGAATACGCATTCATTTTTCGTTGTCGCCACATAGCAAATTGACACAAACTTAGCAACACATAATAAGATGCTTATTCTCTCACAGTTTCTGTGGGCTAAGAGTTCACGCACAGCTGAGCTTGGTCATCTTCTCAGGGTCTCACAAGGTTGCAGTCAGGGTGAGAGCCAGGCTGCTTGCTGATCTAGAGGCTCAAATGGGGAAGAATGCACTTCTTAGAACATTCAGATTGTTAGTAGAAGTTCTGATTGTGTGATTAAGGGTCCTGTCTCTGCTGGCTGCAAGCTAGTGGCCATTTCCAGGTCTTAGAACCTACCCATGATTCCTAGACACCACTGAAATTACTTGTTATATGGGCTTCTCCACTATCACCACAGGAAAAGACTTTAGTTCCAGTCTGCTATGACAGAGTCTTATATAATACAATGTAATCATAGGACCGACACCCATGACCTTTCCCATGTCCTCCATCAGAATCAAGTACAGGTCTCACCCACTCTCAAGAGGAATTTGTCAGCCAGGCTTATTTAGAAAAATAGAATCTATAGAATATATATAAGATTTATTTTAATCTTAAATTATTTTAATTTTAAATTGGCTGGTATAATTGTGTGGATCGGTAAGTCTGAGACTAAAAGGATAATTTGGTAAGCTGGAAACTCAGACAGAACTTTTTGTTATTCTTTACATTAAGGGTGGGGAATCTTTTGTGTTAGAATGCTGCATTAAGTTAGCTATAATCAAATAAAGATGCATTCAAGAAACTTCCATTAGTTATACTTCAAAATATACAATGTTTTGTAAAAATCTAACTGCTACATACTAGGTAATTTCAAAATATTTAAACTGTTTGTTCACTTTAAATTTAACTAACATTTTAATTGCTTTGGTGTCTGCTTTTTATTGGAAAGCATTGGAATATTTTCTTGCAGCATAGAGGTCCCCAGTTTCAATTGATTCTCTGGGTGAGTATCAGTAATTTGTGACCTTAAGGGCATCTTGATTTGGGTTAGGTAAAAAAACGTAGATTCCCAGAGATTAGTGGTAGAAAAGCAAGGAAGCATTTTTCAGGCATATTGCTGAAGATGTGAGTATTCTACTGAATTTTTTCGTATTTCAATTAGACCTTTCTTAGTATCAAACAGTGACTTCAACATGTCATCCACTGAGAGCTCAATCAATCCCATCTGTAGATCTTTAGGTGTCTTGGTGACATCAACTAAGTGAGGCTGAAAGGCTGATTTGAATGTGTGAGTCAGTGAAACTTCCGTAGTATTCTCTGATTAACAGGTCTACACATAACAGATGCATATTCTTCAAATGACTCACATATATAATCTTGTTCATTAAGGACCTTTGATAACTGGGGAAAATGTTCATCCACAATTTCCTTTTGAAGAAGAAATTTTTTGAATAAAGATAGCTTTAAAAAAAAATACTTGGGTTTGGGGCCACATATAGACCTAATTTTATCTTGCAAAAAATATTTAAGTCAGTTTGCTTTGACATTACATCACACAGAAATGCTGTATTCTTATAGAAATCTTCTTCTAATACCTTACATTGTTGGCTGGACATGGTAGTGCATGCCTGTAATACTAGCACTCTGGGAGGCCAAGCCTAGTGGATTGCTTGTGTTCAGGCGTTTGAGACCAGCCCGAGAAAGAGAGAGACCCTGTCTCTACTAAAAAATTGAAAAACTGCTGGCTATTATGGCTGGGACCTAAGTCTCAGGTACTCAGGAGGCTGGGATAGGAGGATCATTTGAGTCCAGAAGTTTAAGGTTGCTGTGAGCTAGGTTGATGCTATAACACTCTAGCCTGAGAAACAGAGTGAGACTCTGCTTCAAAAACAAATTATTTTTTTACATTTCTGATTCTGTTCTTAGTCAAATTTAACTATATGTTCATGTAGAGGTAAAATTTTGCCTAACACCTGTTCCTGCAATAGCTCAGGCATTTTTGAATGATACAGCTGTCTCACACTGAATACTTCATTATTCAACTATAGCATAGCAGGAACCTCAGGATACCATGTTACAGTTATATGAATATAGTTAACAACACTTGTGTTGCAAAGTGTCACTTAAAATAAGAGTTTGGTGACGCAAGATTCAATGAAAAGAAATGAGAGCATCTGGATCTGTTCATACATGTTTTAACTATACAATAAACCCTTTATATTTTCCTGTCATGGAAGGTTCACCATCTATCCATACACTCACTAAACTTACTCAATTCAGTCCAACTGCAAACATTTACCTTGCAAATTGTTGAAGATATCTATTCCTCATGTTCTATTTGCAAGAATGCCCCAAACAAGTAACTCTTCATAGCAAAGAAAATCTTTTGTTGTGACTGGAATAAAGTACAAAACCTGTACCAAGTCAGTAACATCAGTTGATTTACCAAAAGTGGTTGAACATGTTCCTTTTGAAGTATTGCATACAGTTGTTTTGCTAAGTCGAAGCCTACTTCATGCTGCCAATCAATTATGAGTCTCCTTGAAAGATGCAGTTATTTGTACTTTGAAATGTTAGCAGGGTCTAAGCATCCTGCAATTTTAACAATGCACTCTTTCACAATTCCTACATCACTGAATGGCTTCCTTTTTTCCTGAGTAAAGAAGCTACTTTATAAGTTGCTTTTATGGCATTATTTCCAGGCCTTATTGCTACTTGTAAAAATTGTCTTTGCTTTTGCTTTTCATGTTTTTGTCTTTCCTTCTGACTTATTTTTGTATTATTGTTTGGGATTCATTGAAGGCACAAAGATTTAGGTTATATTGATTTCATTTGTTAAAGTCCCTCTTATAATTGTGTCCCACCCTCAAGAGGTGTGCCATATTCTGTGAGCCCCCATCCTCTCCCTCCTCCTCTCTCCATACTCCCTCATTCTCCTACCCTCCCCCCAGCTCTCCCTTGTATTAGCTCATCTACATCTACTGCCTTCATAGTAGAATAGAGTTCATTGGATTCTTGCTTCTCTATTCTTGTGATGCTTTACTAAGAAGAATGCATTCCACTTCCACCCAGGTTAAAACAAAGGATGTAAAGTCACCATCTTTTTTACTGGCTGAATAGTATTCCATGGTATACATATACCACAGCTTGTAAATCCATTCCTGGGTGGTGGGTATTTAGGCTGTTTCTACATTTTGACGATTGTAAATTAAGCTGCAATAAACAGTCTTGTGCAAATGTTCTTATGATAAAATACTTTTTTTTCTTCTGGATAGATGCCTACTAATGGGATTGCAGGATCAAAAGGGAGGTCTAATTTGAGTGAGTTCTTTGAAGATTCTCCATACTTCCTGCCAAAAAGGTTGTATCTTTTCGCAGTCTGAAATTTGAAGTCTGTTTATCATGTTTTAACTTCTTCAATATAACCTTTCACACCTCTCCCCCAGTTTAAAATATTTGTGGTCCTTATGTGTATTATAATGCCTATAAGCATTGAATTCCTTTAATGTTGTTACTGCAGCATCACAATGCAAAAATATCTTAGTATTGCAATTCCCAATCCTTGTTAAAAAATAAATCCAAACTGTTTACCTAACAAATGAAAACATTGTAACCTAGTTGTTTGTACCCTCAGATTAACCTGAAATTAAAATAAATACATACATTTTAAAAATCTGTTTGCTTCCTTCAGCATTCTCTCAGTCTTCTTTGACATGACGGGCTGTTAAGTAAATAGAATTAAAAATACTCTCAACTGTGCAACTATTCACAAATTCTACTTCAAACAGAAACACAGTGCACCATGGTCAAAAGCTAATAATGGATCTGCACACTCAATGCCATCACCCCTTGACAACAGCCTCATGTGGTAGTGGGACCAGTCAGGCTGGGGAAGTTAGAACTAAATGATGAGTGCAGCAGCTGTCAAGTTAGCCTTTATGGGTTACTAATGTTTTAATTGCGCAAGTCAATCTGGGAAGATTATTTCAATGAAACTTATTTTATTCTTTGGTATTTAATATATAGTCATTTTAAAAATAAAAATAAAAATGTATTAATAAAACTAAAAGGATTTGTTATGTAAAATTTGGGTTCAGTCAAAAGACTGCACTTAAGGACCTAGAAGACCATATGTGTCCTTAAAGCTGCAGGTTCCCCACCCCTGCTTTGTATCTTTAAGTGATTGGATGAGGCCAATACACATTGTCCATAGTAATCTCCTTTACTCAAAGCCAACAGATTATAGACTTCAACCACATCTACAAAGTACCTTTACAGAAACAGCTAGAATTCAGTGTTTTTCAACATTTTGTATTACATAGCACACTTGAACTTACAGTTAAACTTCCATAGCACAATTAAATTATCCCTTTTATTTATTTATTTATTAACACACAAAAATGAACCATCATGGTCAAAAAACAAAATAAAACAATTTACTATATTTGTAATAAAAAGATAACAATTAAAATTCTTAAAAATCTTATTTATATATATATATTTATTTGTATTTCTTTTTACTACAATTTAACATTTAATAAGCTAGCTAACCTTGACCTTTTTTAGAATATCTCTTTGCAAAGTTGAATTTTGGACATGCATACTCTTAAATCTTTTTTCCAAGGATTCTAACTGATTGATTTTTGTTTTTCATATTATTCATTGCAAAAAAGCTCACTTAATACAAATAAGATATTGAGGACAGAAGACGTATTTCCATTGCTTTTTTGGTAATATTTGGAAATTCACCCTTGTGAGATAACCAAAAGGCTATAATATCTATTGTTGAATATTTTAATTGCAATTCTCTGACATTTTTTGTTTCTGTTAACTCTTCCTCTTCTATCGTATTTAAATGTGCTGATGTACACACACTTAAAGGGATTTCTCACCCAATCCCAGGACATGATTTCAAGTGTAGGTGCGGAAAAATATTTTTCAAAATTTATGTACAATAAATCCATAGTTGATAAAATCTGTTCAATGAGATTTTTATCCAGTTTACACCTTTTCACTAGCTCGAACATTTTGACTGTATTTTCTCTTTGAATCCTGTTCTTCCCGAGCAGTAATTCTTCCCTGAAAGCAGTACTTTTCTCGGTACATATGAGGATATTTTCATGATTGCCCTACATACTCATATTAAGAGTATTTAAACACCGAAATAAATCTGCAAAAAATGCGACTTTATTACACCAAATCTTGTCATAAAGTAAACCACCTAGTTTAGAATCTTGCATTTTTAAAAAGGATACTCCTTTTAGTTCATAAAATCTTGATAGAACTCTTCCTAACTCTTCCTAAGATAACTCTGTATGCAACAAGAGCTGTGTATGAGAAGCAACCATTGAGGAACATAACTCTGCAAATAATCTTGATTGCAATGGTCTTCTTTTGATATAATTAATAATTTTTTTTTACTTTTTAAAACTAAATCATAGCAGTGTACATTAATACTACCATGGGGTACAGTGTACTGTTTCTGTATCCAATTTGAAATACTTTCATCCAACTAGTTAACATAGTCTTCATGTCCTTTTCTTAGTTATTGTGTTAAGACATTTATATGCTACATTTAGAGAGATTCACATGTACCTTTATAGGATGAACCATAGGCTTGATCCCATCAATCACCCTCCCTAACCCCCCTTCCCTCTCTGCTCTCCCCATATTCCTGGGCTAAAATTGGGTTAATAGTGTTATCTAGGACCTTTTATAATTCAGGCATTAATGATATTGATGCTAGCACTTCTCTGTGCAGAAACCTGTAGGAGCAATTTTGGATTCTTTTTTGTGCAAGTGTAACAAATTCTTTTACATATGCCCTCAGACATAGATGGGGCTCCATTTATACAAATACTAATGCAGGAATCCTAAGACAAGTGATTAAAATTAAAGTAATTTTTAACCAAATTGAAAATATTTTGGCCCTTGTTGTTGTTTGGAGTAGTTGACAAAATAAAAAAAAAAAAAAGTTCTGGGATTTTTTTTCTTTATAGGCAAATCTCATGAATGCTAAGAGTTGGGGTTTACTACTGATGCCAGCAGATTCACCAACTGAATTGCAAATATGTTTACTCCTTTGAGGTGAGATATTACTTGAAATTCTATACTTTCAGATATAGCCTTAACATGCTAACAAATTGTATTATCTGAAAGCATAATTTCTAAAATTTCCTTTTTGTATTCTTCTCCAACAGCAGGCTGTTAAAATAACAGATCCTGCCACTGTAAGAGATTTCATTTTCCTAGTACAATTTCTGCAGCTGCATAACTGACTTCTTGTGCTTTATCTGATGTCACTGCATATTTGGTTCATATTTTTGCTTGGTTAGTATTTCTGTGTGCAAATCATTATACACATTCCACCAGTTTTAAAGACAGGTGGGAATGTCTGCATTGTAAACATCTCTTTAATTTTCTAGGAATCATAGTTTCATTTATTAAAGTTTCACCAGAAATTATGCATGCAGGATGTGGTGGATTTCTTTTACTATGTCTGAAATCAGATGATAAATAATCTTCATTATATTGACAACTAATTGCTTTTAATTTAGTTGCTGATATAGCAGATGATAAAACATCACTAGTAGTGTATGATGCACTAGTGTTGTCTTCTAATTTTTGTTTCTTTACAAAACTTGCCCATTTTAATTGAACACTATGTAAAAAAAATTAGGAAATAGAAGTAAAAATAAGTAAAGAAACAACTCATACTTTTAAAAAAGAAATGCAAGTACTAATTGAACACACTTGGAAAATTTTAAAAACTAGGATTTGGAAGGTAATTGTGTTCAACTGCTTCATTATTTCAAATCTAGACAGAACTGGACCACAAATTCTGTCCAAGCTACGCTTCTTACTACTACTTCAGGCACAACGAGGGATTGCTGAGTCATAAGGCTTCATGCACTGCAATTCACTGCCAGGTGTTCACTGGCAAATCCTTTTCAGATCATATCATGTATGGATGAGTCACCAAACCTTGTTTTTCAAGGCTACACCCCACCTGCTTTAGAAATAACCCAGTGTTTATTTATTATAATAATAAAACATTTATTTATATAACAATGACATAGCTACTTGTATAATCAATTTAAAGAGGTTTCAATTTTGATATGTACACTTACTGCTCTTCAAATTTCTTTTGAAAATAATTTAGTTAATGATCTTTAAAAACTTTCAGGGCATACCTCAGATCCTCTCACACATTGAAAATCAGTGCCCTAGATGAATGTTCGATTCAGTAATGGGCTACTATAGCCTAGAAAAACTGACACATCAATCTGGATACACAGGAAGGGAGCTACACAAGCGTGAACACCTGGGCATGGAAAATCCGTGAGGTCTCTTTGGAGTCTGCCACCACAAGAGATGCTTTGTTTTTTGTTTGTTTGATTTTTAATTATTTTTTATCAGATAAGAAATGTGTGAAATCAGCTACCGAACATTTTTCCCCACTCAATTTCTATCAAAAAACTACAATGTATTGTTTCTAGATAATAAACCAGTAATTTTGAGGATATACAAGAAACCCATAAATAAGCTCTTTTTTATTTTAACATTCATATTTGAATCAGGATGTTAGAAGTGTTAGAAGTAGTCTATATGTAGTCTGCTTTTGTGCCACCATCTCTCATGCCAAAGATCAAAGGCCCAAAAGTAACCAATCATTTTCCAAAGATTTTATTCATTGTACACCAAAAATGATTTGGGTATATATATATATATACACACATACACATATATATGTGTGTACTTATTAGAGAAAAAGAACTTGTGATGTAGCAGCAGGTGAAATGATTCACAATGGATGTGCCAGCATGAAGTCAAAGTCAGTGAGGGAACCATGAAATCTTTGGTCTTAGTCCAATGTCACAGCCTGTAGCCCAAGGTCATAGCACATGAGCAGGGCTGCAAGATCACAGAAGAGTCTTTGCTGAGATTAATGGCAAAGCTGAACCAAAGATGACTGAAGGGGCACCCTCTGGCATGCTCATTTATCAGGGATTTACTTGTGGCTAATGATAGCAATAACAGTTATCTGAAAGACACAACTGAATCTGTTCAGTGAGAACACTATGTTTGTGACCTTGGATTATATTGGATCTACACAATTTCCTCTTTTGTTGCTCAGGATGTCATCAGAGTCTATTGGTGAAGTTGATGCTTTTATTTCTTTTCTTCAAATTGTTTTGAGGAAAAAAAAAATGGTAGCACACTATTAAAAACCATATCAAATTATCTATTTTAATTCTTCTCCATTTTCCAGAAGACATTTTTCATATGCATATGTAATTTCTGGATTGCTGTATTCACTGAAGAGATAGAATTACTTTTTCACTTAAACTCTTACTACAAATATTATTTTATGTCTGAACTTCCTAATAATATTGGAAATTAATTATAATAATTCTATAATTGTTTTTCATTATTTTAAAACTATCTTCCACTAAAAGCCTATGAAATTCTGACAAACAAAATAAACTTTGTTACTCACAAGCTCACCATCAGGCTATAATTACTGTAAGCAAAATTATTCATATGGCCATGGACTCTATCCCCACTTCCAACAGCCTAGATTTTTACTCTTATCCCAATGTAATGCGATGATCCTTTTTATCCTTCAGGGTGATGATAAAAGGACCCCTGGGAAAGCAGGACATTCATCCCAGGATAGGTGTCAGATGCTACACACACACACAGACACACACACACACACACACACATTAGGTATCAACAGATACTCAGAGCAGTAATGAGTGCTCTCCCAAATTAGGGTGCATTAAGCAGAGTCCTCATGGGAAACCTGAACTTCCAGCCCTTTTTCTCTTTTCCTAAGAACTGAAAAGAGGCACAGTGAGGAACCTGGACATTCACCTCACTTGGCATTAAGAATTTTGTACCATTTCTTATCTTACTACTGTGGCGTCAGGGAAGACCTGCTCAAAAAGTACATTTAAATAAGATGCACACTGAGTCTTTTTTTTAAATTTTTTTTATTAAATCATAGCAGTGTACATTAATATTATCATGGGGTACAGTGTACTATTTTTGTATACAATTTGAAATACTTTCATCCAACTAGTTAACATAGCCTTCATTTCTTTTTCTTAGTTATTGTGTTAAGACATTTATATGCTACATTTAGAGAGATTCACATGTACCCTTATAAGATGAACCATAGGCATGATCCCACCAATCACCCTCCCTCCACCCACCTACCTCCTCCCCTCCCTTCCCTCTCCCCTCTCCGCATATTCCTGGGCTAAAATTGGGTTATAGCTTTCCTCTGAAAGCTATAAATTAGATTCATAGTAGGGCTGAGTACATTGGATACTTTTTCTTCCATTCTTGGGATATTTTGCTAAGAAGAATATTTTCTAGCTCCATCCATGTAAACATGAAGGAGATAAAGTCTCCATCTTTCCTAATGGCTGCATAGTATTCCATGGTGTACATATACCACAATGTTTTGATCCATTCATGGATTGATGGGCTCTTGGGCTTCTTCCATGACCTGGCAATTATGAATTGGGCTTCAATGAACATTCTGATACAAATACATTATTGTAGTGTGATTTTTTTGTCTTCTGGATATATACCTAATAGAGGAATTATAGGATCAAATGGCAGGTCTATTTTTAGTTCTTTAAGGTTCTCCAGACGTCTTTCCAAAAGGAACATATTAGTTTGCAATCCCACCAGCTCACCACCCTTAATCATCAGAGATTAATTCAAATCACCCTGAGTCTTATATGTAACACAATACCCAAATTATCAGGGATACAATTTCTCAATAGATAAACAGTTAACCAAACTATAATATACCCATATCATGGAATACTATTCAGTAATAAAAAAGGGACAAACTGTTGGTATATGCAACAACTTGGATGAATGTCTGTTTTCTGGATTTCGCATGGTATTAAAGTAACATTAGACCTAATAATTGAGGAAGATTGAGTGAATAGCTCCTCTCCTTGCTTTCTTTGCAATTTCTTGAACCTAAAGGTATTTCATAATCAAAAAAGTTTAAAAATCAAACAAATAAAAAGAAAAATCATCTCAATCTATTTTCTGTTGTTAGATAGAATGCCATTAGCTGGCTAATTTATAAAGAAATTTGTTTAGCTCACAGTTCTGAAGGCTGACTGGCAAGTTGAAGAGTCTAGAACCAGCGTCTGGTTAGGACCCTCTTGATATGCCACAATATGACAATGGGCATTACATGGAAAGAGGGCTTCCTCAGACTCGAGAAGAGCCCAGATCTCGCTTCTTCTTTCTATAAAGCCACTAATTCTATCCTGGGACACCATACTTATGACTTTATCTAATTCTAATTAAATCAATTAGACCCTACCACAAAATGTGATCAACATATGAATTTAGGGCTAGGCACAGAGGCTCATGCCTATAGTGGTAGCTCTCTGGGAGGCCAAGGTGGGAAGACTTCTTGAGCTCAGGAGTTCAAAACTAGCCTGAGAAAGAGGAAAACCTAACTCTACTAAAAATAGAAAATTTAGCTGAGCATGGTGGTGCATGCTGATAGTCCCAGCTACTGGAGAGGCGAGACAGGAGAATTGTGTAAGCCCAGGAGTTGGAGGTTCTGGTGAGCTACTATGATGCCATTGCACTCTAGCCCAGGACACAGAATGAATCTCTATCTAAAAAATAAAAAAAAAAACAACAAACAAAAACATTAATTTGAGGAGTAAGTCTCTAGTACATGGAACTTAGGGAACATATTCAAACCATAACAATAATGTATCTAGAAAAAATGATAATACATAGTATAAAATATAAATTAATTTAAAGTGAATGTAAATAATAAAACTACTCAAAATTGTGTAATGCCTGGAGGCAATACATAAAAAACACTATAGTATTAAATGTATGTGAAAGAAAAAAAGAATGAGAAGAATGGTTGAAAAATAAGCTAACAATTTATCTCAGGAAATTAGAGAAGACCAGGAAAATAAATCCAAAGGAAAGTTGAAGAAAGAAAATAAAGATTACATTAAAACGTGAAATACAGAAATGCACATTCTAAAAGAATTAACAGTGCCAAACAATGGTACACTAAACAAATATCACAACTGAGAAAATTCTGGAGAGACTGAGAAAAATGTGTGGTTGTGGGGGGTGCCTCTAGTCCCAGCTACTTGGGAGGCTGAGTATGAGTAGTGATTGCTTAAGCCCAAGAATTTGAGGTTTCTGTGAGCTGTGACACCACAGCACTCTACTGAGAACAACTTAGTGAGACTCTGTCTCAAAAATAAAATGTTAGTCCAACAAAGGAAAAAACGTGTAAGTGATACAAAGATAGAAACAAAAGTGTTATTTTTCAGGTGATATAGTTGGTATGTTGAAGATATTTGATACTCTATGGTAAAAGATTTAAAATTAATAAGAGTTTTAAAAGGTTGCTAGATATAAAATCTATATATAAATAAAGCAAGTATTTTTTCTATATACTTGAAATAAACACAGCAGCATATGGAAAGTTTGATACTGCTTACAACTGCATTAAAATGTCAACTATCTTTGATTCTATTTACAAGAACATTAAAATGTCAACTCTCTAAAAATAAATCTAACAAAAGTGTGCAAAGTGATTGTAGGATTTATTGTGCTATATTAAACATACCATAAATAAATGAGACCTTAGTTGTACAGGGCAGTAGTTCTCACAGAAAGAATTCAGCATTCCCAGGTAACATGTTAGAAACACAAATTCTTGGGCCTTACTGCAGAACTATTGAAATAGAAATCATGAGAATGGGGTCCAGCAATGAGGCGAGTCCTCCCAGTGAATCTTGCACAGTCTGGAGGTTGAGAGCTACTACTCCAGAAGTCTGAATACTCTTGCCCAAGATACAGGCAGCATTACTTGTTATTCCAAGTAAAAAGCCAAGGAGATGCCAGTCAACAGCAAATTGTAATCTACAAAGATAGACTATAAAGAGATAACAAATAAACAAACAATGGATACACATAACAATATGGATGAATGTAATATACATATTAAACTAATAAAGGAAAACTCAACATAGTATTTGGTCTCTTTTTATGTATATATTAAAATGCAAAAATAAGCAAAACTAAATTATGTTGTTCAGGGATGTTACACATAGGGATGATAGAACTTAAAATTAAGGACATGTGTTTTTCCTACTTTTTCTTATGTTATAGTTAACAATAAAAATGTCTAAAATTAAGATTAAGAAACCTGGAAATTATACAAGGGAATCCGGACACTGAAGAGAAATTCTACAAAGACAAAATAAAAGAAACAGAGGAGAAAAATAGTAGGTAATAGGGTAGAATGATGGGGGGAGGGGGGCAGGCAGGAAAGACTGAACCCTTATACCTTATACTGAGCCTAGGCACTAAAAAATAAACAGAAGAAAAGGTCTCAGTGAAAAATAAATAATTGTCAAGAGAAGCAGAAAATCCTAAAAATTACCAGAGCGAGGGGAAAAAAATGTAGCTTCGAATGGGCAATGATCAGAGTCATACATCAGATTTATTATTCATAACCCAAATTCATGAGGAGGATAATTTTCTGAGTGTTCTTGGAAAAAATAACTTCGAGTTTGGATATATCAAAAGTATTGTCCCTATCTGAATGAGATCTGTCAGATATGAAAGGATACAGAATCAGAATACTCAATGCCAGTAGACCTCTTTTTTAATCAGGGAAGTTTCCTCAAACTGACAAAATGTAGACTTCTTAAAGAAGGAAAAAGAAAAAACCTAAAAAAAAAAAAAAAAAGTAGAATGAATACATGAATAATAGAGCTTCAGGGTTAACCATTGAGCTACAGGGACTTTCCTAGAAAGGAGATCAGGTGAGGAGTGATCCAGTGTTTGAAGTGAGATTTCCATTGAAATTCCCAATGCTTCCTTCTGAGCTTTCTGTTCACTGAACTTATTTACTATGAACAGTGTGGCCTGTTCTGTACAGTTGATGTCTGCATGGCTTTTGGCCATCATATTCTCTGGTCTAATCGTTATTCCCATATATTCTCTATCTTGTGAGAATTTCTCTAAATTTCTAGAGTGCTGATGTTGCTTTTGTATATTTCAATGTTTTTCATGTATATTCACATTTTTATGTATTGTTTCTGGGTTTTGGAGAGGAAGCGGAAATGGATACATGTACCTGATCCAACATCTCGTGCACGATCCAAACTGCATATAGTTGGTTTCTAAGAAAGACTTTATTCAAAAAATTTATTCAGCTTCTAATCCAAACTTGGTTTATGTAATGATGAGAAAATTGGATGCCAAGGTAGATAAATGGCTTACCCTGGAAGATGCAGTATAAGTGTTATTTCTTCCTGATGCCAAGAAGTTTCAACTGAACCATACAGGATATTGAGTTTAATTAATAAGGTGTGTGTGTATGCATATGGTTTATACTAGGTGTTTACCAAACAAAAAAATACCCAAGAATAAAGAATTAAATAGTGGGAAAGCAGATCTCAATCTCTCACAAGTACAAAATAACTACTCTCCATGTTCAGAATGCAACTGACCTCCCTCTGCTTAGAACACTAAAGCATAACAAGTCTACCTAAAGAAATAATTAAATTATAAAAAACTGATTTGTCTATGTTGCCAGATTTCTTGAATATAAAACTAAACCCAACACCGCCTATTCTATAATTCGTTTCTCCATCTCATGGTTAACAGTGACTACAATTTGCATTGATTAGTCACTTTACGTCTCAGTAGAGACACAGCATTGAGTGCTTCCAAGATGTTTGTAACCATTTTTCAAATGAAGAAACTGAAGACCATGATGAGTTTAAACAAAAATTTACAACAGCACACAAATGTGGAGGCCGGCAACGTGAGCCATTAAGCTACATTTCCTCTACTTTGGGAGTTAATTATGGTGTGCTGATAAATATTTGGCAACTGACCTGGAGGTAGGGGTATGGGGCACACACATTCTCCATCGTAGCCTCAGTTGGTTTCTGTGCTGTAGATACGCCCACCATGGCTGATTTTAAGACACCATCTGAGGGCCATGAAAGAGGTACTGGGGAGATTGTGCAGAAGCACATCAGTATATAAGGTTTCCACTGTGAAGGTAAAATAGACATTAATAAACTCAAGCACTTCAGCAATAGTAAAAGATAGAAAAATCTTTACCTGTAGTTTTGGAGTGCAGAAAATACTCCTAGCTGCAAGTTGGTATAGCTTATCAAAATGCTTGCACATTATATTGCTATATCATTTTGAGGGGGGGTAGGTATCTTTTTGTTTGTTTTGTGGTATGATGGTTTGTTAATTTTTAAAGTCAAAAACCACAGCCCTTGGTAGTGTACAGCAAGTAAAAGTGAATTAATGTTATGAAAGTATTATGTAACATCACGTGTGTGTGTGTGTGTATATATGTACATACATATATGTATGTATACACACAAATACATGGAAAGGGAATTCTATCAATTCATCTACATACGTGTATTTATATTAGACTTAGAAAAAATAAATTTGGAGAAATCAGTTAAAATTAAAAAAATATTACCACAATGCATATTATTAGAAAATACTTGAAGGCTTTTTATTCATGATGTTGTATATATCGGTATGAACTGAAAGGTGAAACTGATTCACTCAAAATTAAATCTGAATTCTCATCCTTGAAAAGTTTAGTAGTAACAACAGACAAATGATGATTCCTGGTTGAACTTTCTGCTAAGGACATTTCTCTTTCAGACACAGAATTCAAGACAAGGTCATTGATTGTGTTCCATAAACATCCTTTTCT
The DNA here is from genome assembly GCF_000181295.1 of Otolemur garnettii. NCBI lineage: Eukaryota > Metazoa > Chordata > Mammalia > Primates > Galagidae > Otolemur > Otolemur garnettii. The sequence goes on from NW_003852401.1 coordinate 31,808,032, forward strand.
ATTATGTATGGCGTCTGTATTTTTGCCTTGAGATGTTTCTCATTCATGAATAATACTTATCACTCATCCGTCTGTACCTTTTATAGAATATCTTATTTTACCATTGAATAATTCAAGATAAATGACTACTAGAACATAAATAATAAGACTCTTGAATTTTTCTTCTATTGAAGTAATTATTATTGGGTTCAAAGCCGTTAAAGGTACATGACATTGTAGTGTTAGGGAATAATTTTTTTAGCTTCAAATTCTACTGATGCTATTAAATGATTATTTAATTTGATATATATACAGACATATATACAGACATACCTGGTGCCAAAATAATGTATACACATTTTAAGAAAGGAAAAACTCTATTAAATTTGTAATACTTAAGTCACATTTGATGTCTCCAATTATAAAACATACAGGATTCAATATACCAGATATAAATGCTATCAGTGTATTTTGAGTATTATAATTTTAATAGTTTTTTCCTTTCTTAAAATGTGTACACATGTTTGCACCCTCTGTGTATCTATCCACAAATATGTACATTTCCATGTTGTCATGCAAGACTAATAGAGTGTCTAATGGAATTTCCATACTTAACAGTTGAAAAAAAATTAATTCACTTTTTGGGTTTGCAAGTTTCTTTATGAAAGATAACAAACTATTTGTCCTTATATATCATGCTGAAATATTTTCCCCATTATAGAAGAGTACAAAAGTCTAAACCCTAAGGGGTTACCTTCATTTGACATTATATAATTCACAAACGATTGCTGCAATAAAAGAACTGGCAAGGAAACTGAATTGGCTTAAATCATATGAAAATACATGCCTGATAAGTATTAGGTTCTCCATCACCAGAGATATACAAATATTACTTGGATGACCACCTATTAATTATATGGTAGACGGGATTCAAGTATCAGATGAGTGGGGAATAAGGGGTGGGGGAGCTGTGAGATTTAAGTAGCTCTTACCTGTTTGGTAACCAGAACTTCCTCCTTCTCCTCCTTTTCACCCAACAAAACAGCTTTATCATTCAGTGTCCCTCTCTCATCACGCAGAGGTGCCATGTGTTCATTTGTCAATCAGGTGCTTGTGTTAATTATAAATAGATTAGGGTCTGAAAGAAAAGAGCTTGATGTGGGGAAAAATTCATTGGATCACCAACTGCAATAACCAAAGTTGTTGTCCCAGCTCTACCTAAACTCTATGATGCTTAGAAGCTCTCAGGCTTCAGGGTTTTCTACACTGAGAGATCTGTACATTTGCTGGGAGCTCTGAACGTGTATGATGCTAATATCTGCTCTCCATCTCAATTATCACCAAAATAGTAGATGGGTTATGCTGTCTCAACTTTCGTCACTTAATGTCAAAACTCACATAAAGAAAAGTGTTCCCTGTGTGAACCTCGTTTGCTAAATCTTAGGTTGGAGTTAAAAAGTCTGTTTATTGATTCAGTGCACGAGCCAATTTGAGAACCAAGATCAGCCTCCTGGAAAAAGATTGCTAAGAAAAGCTTAAAACTAAGAATGTACAGCTAATTTGTTTTACAAAGTATTGGAAATACAGTTGCAAGGAAACTATTTCGTAGATTGTGCTATCCATCCTTTCTATTTTGCTGATGTCACACTGAGGTGTCAATTAAAGATGATATGTGCAAATCATTTAAAGCCCTAAAGAGAAGAAGGAAAAGGTTACAAAATATAAGGTCATGCCCAGGCAATTAAGAAAGCAATAAACAGAAATTATAAATGGCAGGCAAAGCAAGCCCATAAGAAATGGGCTGGGCTTCATTCTCCGAGGCTGTTCTTTAGGTAGGCTGCCTGGACCCTGACCTTCACATAAAATATAATACATCATGAACTGAGTGATGCCTTTTAAAAACACAAACATCACATTCTGCTGGTCTCCTGGTATATTGTTTGGTATTAACAAAGCTTATTGGTCTAAACATGTCATTTTCAAAGTGCATTATTGAAAAAAATAAGACACTTTTCTATGTGACATTTTTTTTCAAGAATCAAGCCTAGTGTATATGGGATATATAATAAATATCAATGTATTTTCTTTAAATAATCACACACTTGTATACAACACTGCAACTTTCAGAAAGTTCAGCTCAGAGCTGTGTTATTATTGATGCTGAAACACAGAAACACAGTACACTTACCTATGTTTAATGGAATAATACTTAATATCAGAATACAAATTCATGTGCTTCCAAGTAAAACCTTACCTACTTTCATATTATAAGAGCTCACATATTTTAAGATTGATTTATTAGTTTTGATGTTTCCGATATCTGCCTAGGAAGAAGAGATATGGGTGAAAAATATCATTTGTACCATTTTCAGAGGGTCAGAGGAAAACAGAAATCTAGGCGATTATTCAACCTCTCCTGAGTTTTGCATTGTTATCAGTCATGTAATATAGTATGTGCCAGAGTAAAACCACACGGTCCTGAAAATACCATGATTTTGGTTTAGATTTCTTGTTACACTTGTCATTTCTGCTCGAAATGCAGTGAGGTACTTAAAGGGGTACCGTTAGGGCTGAGAGTAACCTGGAGATTGATATTGCTATCAGTGGTGGTGAACGGAAAACCTTAGGGGAAGCAATTTGCCTTCACTGCATTTTAACTTGCAAGTCAGACCTTCAAAGCAACTATCACCCAAAAAAATAAGAGCAGAGCAAAGGTAATAGTAGGTGTATTAAAGGTTGTATGCTGGGGCTGGGGGCACAGGTTGGGTGCACCAGATATTTCTCCTTCTACCTGGAACGTGTTCCCTTTCATTCCCCACAGGTCATCCTTCTGCTTCAGTCACTTTCCGTGATTCTTGATTCTCTGTTTAGGTAAACTGCTCCTCCTGTGGGACCTCACAGCACCCTGTGCTTTTCTGCTGTATTGCTTATAACACTCTTTCACTGTTTGTTTTTCTAGTCCCCTACTAAACTCAAATATCCAAGACGGCAGAAACTGGGTACATGTGTCTCCTGTGCCTGATAAAGTGTCTGGTTTATTGTAGGCACAGTGCAAATATTTGTCACTGCCTCCCTTCCCCAACTCCAAATGAGTACCTGTGAATACATATTTGTTAGCACATGTGGGGTGTTATCAGATGGCCTCCTATAAATAATTATAGTTGAAATTTAAGGAAAGAAAGAGGATTCCTATTAATATAACCTGATTTTAAATTCTAGATTTAGACCTGAGGAAGCACATGTGGGAATGACAATAATATATTTGTGTACATTTTGCAGCTTGCAAAGCACATTTATAAATGGTGAGACACTCAGACATGCATCTATCTTGCTCAGGGCCATTTAAGGGGTGGTAGATGAGAACGCCTGGGATAGTCTCTGACTAGAATCAATAGCTGGGTCTACTTGGTTCAGATTACTCCCTTCAAAAACAGTTTTAAGGTTTGCTATAACTTGAGGCTTTAGAAAGAGAGAAAAGGACTAGTGGAAATGAATTAAATTTATACTGTGAGATAAAATATGTACAGTATAGTAAGATAAATGAAGTATAAAAATGTTCATGGCAGGAAATCTGTACTATGAGATTTGATTGTGGTATTAATTTGTTTTATTCTTAGTAGAATTTTAAAAAGTGGTTACAAGTATCTTCAAGGATTGTTAGAGACGGCAATGATCAACCCAAAGTCATGTTTCTCTCATGTTGCTTTTTAAAATTTGAAATAGCATAAACCTGGTGAAAGTAGAGTTGATCTTTGAACAGCACGGGACTGAAAGGTACTGAATATTCTCCCTGAGGTGACAATCTGCATATAGCCTTTAACTCCTCCCAAACATAATTACTAATAGTCTTCTGTTGACTAGAACAGTGCTAAACATTGCCAATAACATAAACAATTGATTAACACAAATTCTGTAATTCATATGTGCTATATACTATATTTTTACAATAAAGTAAGCTAAAGAAAAGAAAATATGATTAAGAACATCCTAAGAAAGAGAAAATACATTTTCTATTCATTAAGCAGAAATGGATCATCCTAAAGGTCTTTATCCTCATTGTCTTCACGTTGAGCAGATGGAGAAGGAGGAGGAAGAGGAGCGGCTGGTCTTGCTGTCTCAAGAGTAGCAAAGGTTGAAAGGGTGGAGGAGGTAGATGGTAGGCATGAGAGGCAGGCACTCTATGCAACTTTAACAGAAATACATCATAAATTCTGACTGAATTTGTGCTTTTTCTTCTCTCTAAAAATGTTTCTGAATGCCACCAACCTTGCTTTTACTGTTTGCTTTAGTTTTAGTGCCTGTTTTATGGAAGGGTGTGTATCATAAAGAAGTCAAAATTAGTTCTCTGTAATTTGAATCCTTCCAGATTTCTTCTTCTTCTTTTTTTTTTCTTTAGTTGACATTGGTGACATTCTTTATTCTTTTTTTTAATTGAGGATTCACTGAGGGCACAAAGAACCAGGTTACACTGATTGCATTTGTTAGGTAAAGTCCTTCTTATAATTGTGTCCTGCCCCCAAAGGGTGTGTCACACACCAAGACAATCCACACCCCTCCCTCCTTCCCTCTCTCTTCTTTCCCTTTCCCCCACCCACCACCATGTACTAGGTCTTTAACTGTCCTCATATCAGTATTGAGTACATAGGATTCTTGCTTCTCCATTCTTGTGACGCTTTACTAAGATTAATGTGTTCGACTTCCATCCAAGTTAATATAAAGGATGCAAAGTCTCTATCTTTCTTAATGGCTGAATAGTACTCCATACTATACATATACCACAGCTTGTTAATCCATTCCTGGGTTAGTGAGCATTTAGGCTGTTTCCACATTTTGGCAATTGTAAATTGAGCTGTGATAAAAAAAAAAATCCTTCCATCACGCCTGTGATTCATCCTATAAGGGTACATGTGAATCTCTCTAATTATAGAATATGAATGTCTTAACACAATAACTAAGAAAAAGACATGAAGGTTATGTTAACCAGTTGGATGAAAGTATTTCAAATTGGATACAGAAACAGTACACTGTACCCCATGATAGTATTAATGTGCACTGCTATGATTTAATAAAAAAAAATAAAAAATAAAATGAGATGAAAGTTTAAAAGAAAATCCTTCCAGATTTCTAAAGACAATTTGTTTTCAGGTTCCTTCTACATCCTTTCCTTTGCACTGACTAATTTTTGTTCTGTTAATTTCTCTGGTGTGCTGAATATTAATACCTAAATTTCTTTAAGATACATACCTTGAAGTCTACCTTTTATTGTCATAGCCATAGTGTCTTTCATAATTTCCTTGACTGGCTCTGTTGTAAAACCTGTGACATCCTACACAACATCTGAATAGTTTTCTCCAGCAGCAATTTATTGTTTGGGGCTTGATGGCTTTCGTAGCTTTTTCTGTAAAAATGATGGAAACTTCAGTGGTGTGAACCTTTCAGACTTTCTGGATGTTCTCTCTATAAAAGCTTCCTTCCATAGCATAGATAATCCTTTTCATAGAGTACCAACCACATGTAATGAAATGTAAAGGGCCCCCATAACCACACAATCAAAAGGCTGAATTAGAGATGTCAAGTTTGGAGATAAGTAGACACTTCAACACCTTCAGTGGTGAATTCATGGGGTTCTTAATGGCTGGGGGCATTGTCCAATTGCAAAATAATTTTAAAAAGCACTTTCTAACTGACAAGGTACTTCCTGAATTCAGAACATCAGCAGAACCAATCCAGAAAAAAAAAAAAAAAAAAAAGTTTTCACTATGCAGGCCACCTTCCTTCTTGGGGTACAAACAAAAGACCAGCAGGTGGTGCTTATCTTTTCCCTTCAAGGCTCAGGGTTGGCATCTTTTTTGATAAGTGCAATCCTGATTCTAAACCCAACTACATTTACACAGAGCAGTAGAATTACCCTATCCCTTTGTCGCTTAAATCCTAGTGCTCACGTTCCTTCTTTATTAATAAAAGTCATTTGTGGCATTTTTCTCCCAGAAAAGGGTACTGTCATCTGCATTAAAACCCTGTTCAGGCAGATATCTTTCCTTCTCAGTGATTTTCTTAAGTGGTTTTAGAACTTGTCTGCTACCTCTTGGCTGACAGAAGCTAATTCTTTCATCATCTTGCTTTTTTTTTTTTTTTTTTTTGAAAAGAAGAAAAGAATGTATTAATTCATCAGCTATGAGGAGACTACCAGACTCCCATCTCAAAGTAACAGCATCCCACTTTGGAGCAGAAATACAGACTCTTTCAAGGTTTAGTGCTGACTAATCCATCTTTGGCTAAGTCGATCTCATGACCTCCACCCAGATTCTTTCTATCTCCAGCGGCACAAAGAACAAAGGACACTCTGCTGTCTCTCCCAAGCACAAGCCCAAGTTCTCAAAAAGGCTAAGAGAATTTTGAAGTGACAGGAAACATTTTTACCCCACTTGCAGACCATTTTCTCTATTACATAATCCTCAGTGTTGATTTTACTCTTTCATACCTATGGGAGGAAGACTGATGTAGTCATCAACCTACTTCCTACTGAATTGGAGTGATCTTGTAGATGGAAGGTCCAGATTATCAGATGAAAAGGGACATAAAGAATAACTACAACTGCAAAGACTGACAAAGTAAAATGGACTGTCGCCTGATAGTTTTAAAAGTTAACATCTTCTTTCCAATATGATCAAGCTATCCTTGGCCGGCCTTAAATCCTCGGGCTTTGAACGTCCTTGTGCTTTAACTTGGCAGAGAATAAATTCCCTTTCCCCAAATCACCTTAGATTCTATAGGTATGCCTTTCTTATAGCAATCCTGCACCTTCCCCCCCAAAAAGCACACACAAAATCATGCTGCATTTTCAATACAAGATAAAATGATACTTTGCAAAAAGTGCAAGGTTTTCGTGCCTATTGTCATACCTGCAGTAGCAGTTCCACAAATTTCTTTTTCTTTTTTCATAATGGTCATTATGCTGGATTCATTTATCTTAAAATGAAGATGATCACAGCTGCAGGCCTCAATCTATGGTACATATCAGGCAATTCAGCTTTTTCTTATAATATCATGACTTTTCTCTGCTTCTTGGGAGCACTGCCAGTATCAATAGAGGAACTTTGCGTAGTGTTATTCAAGATTTACAGTATGGCACTAACATGTAGAAAAATATACAAGAACCATGAGAAATCACTTATTACTATAATAAACAATTTACTGGAGAGACAAACTGCTCCCACTGAGATGATTAGTGTCACTTGGCATTTTAAGAAGATACTCGTAACACTTGAGCTCAGCAAAATAGCAGCAGGAAACGGCTAGGAGATTGTTAACAGTAGCACAGTATGTGCTACAAGTAATAATTTTTTTATTTTCTATTTTTTGCTACACTTAACTTTATGTAGTTACAATTAAATACTGTGTGTTTATATTTCTCCCAACTGGAAATGGCAACATGTGTACTCGGTGTTTGTGTGAGTAAATTTTAATAAGGTTTAAGTTTTCATAATCATTTTATGATATTTTTATGGTAGTAAGTGATAATAAACTGGTATCTACACATATTTTATGCATTTGTGACACATCTGAGTTTTTTTTAGTTTCTTGATATTTCTACACTATGTGGTTTGTGTATATTTTTTCCAAATTTTCACAAACATTCAAAAAACTTTTGGGTCTGTGCAGTTTAATCTATGCAGATAGTTTATACAGATAAACTATAGTTCTCCTTATTTTACTGCATTTGGTAAAATAGCAAGTATATGCCACAATCACTGACTTTCGGATATGGTCTGGAACGGTGGGTTTCTGATTTTATTACTAACATTCACTTTTATAAATCACTTTTAGCATAAAAGGACTCTCAGAGATTAATTTCTATCCTATGTTAGAAATGAAATGTACTGAGAGATTCTTCCTGGGTTATAACATTAAGTCTACACCAAGTAATTTCCCAATTAGTCAAAATATCTTTAAAAAGAAATTCTTTAAAAATTTTTAAAAATAATTAACATTTTCCTCCCAAAATTTCTGCCCACCAGTATAACCTGTTAGAAACACAGACTTTTTATTGGGAGAGGTTAATATTGATCCTGGCCGACATTACTCTTTAAATTTGCTTGAAGAAATTTTAGATTTTCACCTTGCACTGTTATAAACAATTGAAAGAGCTATAGGGTTTTTGTTATTGTTTGCAGAGTTGGTGATGTATTTTTGGTATTGCTATAATCTAAAAAGTTGTACCCTCATATTATTTTGAAATAAGAAAAAATAAGCTGGTGGGGTAGAGTCAATTTCAGGAGAACTGGGACCAGTCCTGGTTCATATCATTTCCCATTTATGTGACTTTGGACACATCACTTAACCTTTCTGAGCTTCTGTTTCTTCCTTTGCAAAATGGGTATAGAACAACTCCTTTGTGTATGTGATCACAAGCCACCTGTATTAAAGTGGGTTTATGAGTGGGATGAATGTGTTAGGCTGATTATTATCCTTACTGCAATGACTAAGTGGAAAACTGACCTAGAGAAAAAGAAAGAGAACAAAAACTGAAGGAAAGGGGAGACAGTGAGAGCAGGAAACACGATAGTCATAGAACTTGAGGTAGAGTGGAAATGTCAAGGTCTTCACATGTGGGCTGGCTCACCTCTTGGCCTGCCTCAGATCCTCAGTTGCTGAGACAGTGAGTAATGAAGTAAATTACTTTTTTCTTTTATTAAATCATAGCTGTGTACATTAATGCAATCATGGGGTACAATGTGCTGGTTTTACATACAATTTGAAATGCTTTCATCAAACTGGTCAACATAGCCTTCACAGCATTTTCTTAGCTATCGTGTTAAGACGTTTATATTCTACACCTAGTACATTTCACATATACCCTTGTAAGGTGCACCATAGACGTGGTCCCAACAACTACTCTCCCTCCACCCATCCTCCCCACTCCTCTCCTCTCCCTCTCCTTTTCCCCTTCTTCTTGGGCTGTAATTGGGTTATAAAGTTTACTACTTCTAAATGTGCAAAACAAAGTCCAAAAGATTTTTAGGTCCTAAATTTACTAGCTGAAGCTCTGAGTCATGGCAGCCCCAGCAACATGGCTTTGGAACAGGAAAAATCAATAAGAAAACAGATAAAATAAAACTAGGTGTGCCAGTGTCCATTTTTGGCACCATTAAAAGAGCAAATATTTTTGAGTAAGTTTTGGTTGAATAATCTAGGACAATTGTCTTTCAATTCCTTCTGTAAAGTACATCCAGCATCCATACCTTAAAGAACTGATAGAAAATTAGATGATATATCTAGTTCTCAGTGCAGTACCAGGAGAGCAGGTACTCTCAATTTTGTAGTCCCTCCCTGTCACTAGTAGCCATTGCTATTCTCAGGGTTTCTTTCTCTTTTTTCACTCTTGTTCCATCATCCTCTGTTTCTGTTCTGTTATCTTACTCCCATCCCTCTCTTCTTCACGAATCTTCCATGGACAGATTTTCCATACAGCTCAACTCCCCCAAAACTTAAAACTCCCTATTTATAGTCAAAAGGAGAAGAATGTTCAACTATAGAGAATCAATGAAGCTTCCCACCTGTTATTTGCCAAATAAGTGTTTTCCCCAGAAATATTTAAATACCAATTTAAGTACTTAAAAAGGAATTCTCTGTGCCCTCCCAGGCACACAATCTGAGCTTTCATTTGTTATTAAATCATTGCCTAAAAGTTAAATGTATTCCTCTTAACACAAACTCTTTAAGAGTACAAACTCTGTTAGGGAAAGCATTGTCCCAAATCAAAAAATGTCCAAAAACAAACAAAAAAGAATGCCCAGCTTCTTCCCTAGTAATATGTTTCAATCTTTTCTACAGACAAGTTTTACAAAGTAAAGAAATTGATTTTGTTAATATTGATCTTTAGTCTTCACTCATCAAGTTTTTAATCTTTTAGCTTTGTATACTGAAGACAGAGGTACTGAATAACAATAACCTGTAAACATATCCATAATGCTGGAAGATTATGACAGACAAAGAAATGATGATCTATACCTATTAGGGAGAAATTTCAGGGTGGCAGCACTCTGGAACTTGTGGTTTGCAATGGGAGGCTGGATCATTGATTTATCTAATGTAACCTTCATCACTAGAGAATGTTCAGTATCCTTTCTGCAAAGGAAAAAGAAAGCCATGATGTTTGTATCTCCACAGCAGAACCCATGGCCAATAATTCATTAATCCTATAGTTTCAGGGAAAGATGAGAGGAGGAGTCTGTTATATTTGCAACTCTTGGAGAAAGATGTGATACGCCCAACTTAACCAAGCAATCTTCACAAAAGTGACTCAACTACTCTTTGGATTTTGTACAATAGAATTATTTTGATTAATATTCATAACTAGGACCCAGAGGAAAAAAATAAATAAAAATGTAGCTGGCTGGATAAAGTATTGTTAAAACTGTCTAACTTTCCCTAAGGAAGTTTAAGGAAACAGATCTAGTTCTATAGAAAATGTCTGTAAGTCAAAAGTTTAACTCCTATTTTGGCTTATTTATTAATAATACTGTCGACGTATTAAACAGTATTTTGTTAAATAATGTAATTTTTAATTTATTGAATACCTCTGCATATAAAATGATGAATATTTGAAGCCTGAGTAAATAAAAGGAGACCTTATATAGACAGAGCATACATATATATATACACATTTTTTAAAAAGAGAAAAACTATATTAGTATTATAAAACTCAAGCCAGAGTAACTTCTGCAATTACAAGAGATACACAATAAAATGTACAAGATAACAAATGTTATCCGTATATCTTGAGTATTACAATTTTAATATAATTATTTTTCTTTTTTAAAATATGTATACTTTTTTGGACACCCTCTGTATATATAAGTTTATTACATTTATTTAAAAGAAAACAAACAGAACCCTCTCTGAAGCAAATTATGCAACTCCTTTAAAACAGGGGTGCTGAAGTTCCCTTGAACTTACAACTCACCATATACAAGACTAGAGGAAGCTGTTTCAGACACCTCCAAGTGGGACAGCATTGTTTTTATCATCTGGAAAGATTTGTATGGCTCACTCATGTGATTTATCCCTATGGTTTATCCTTTCAATTATTTATCTTGTGAATAAGCCTTGAGGGAGCTCCAAAGTCTGCCAAGCACTGGATAGGATCAGAGAGTGTAAGGGAATGGGATATTATAATGGTCCTTGAGGGTCCAGCAATCTTTACAAAGTATTTTGTTTTTAACCTCCTTGCTGTAGTAGACTTCAATTTTCCTGGAAAATGTTTGCAGCGATTTTATACAAAGGACTTTCCCTTCCATGCTACATTTTAAAAAGAAAAGGTAACAGGGGGTTATAACACACTCTTAACTTCTCCGGCCATCAGAGAGCTTGCTGATCTGTGTCACAATTCTTTGTAAATATTGTTGATAGTTAGTCATACAATGATAGCCGGGAGGAATCTTATTTAAAAATGTTTTATCAAAATATATGCATTCAGATTACAATGCTTGTTGTAAACTTGGAATTTGAAGATTTATAACATGCAACTGGCTGGAGAGTAATTAGTAGTAGAAACAGTAATATAAATTCCTCGTTCATATAACAAGTGGAGTGTAAAAATTAATAAACTTCAAGCCTAAAGGGTGTCCTCGGAGCTGACACTTTCCTCACACTTTGTAAGCTCTCCTCTGTTACTCCAAAACCAAAATATGTTGCAGTAGGGAAAAGGCCCAGACATAATTCTCTTTTATTTCATTTAATTAATCAATTGTGGGTTTTTTCCCCTCCTTGATGTCTGCAAGTATTCTATATCTTCTTTTAGGTTTAAGTGTTGCAAATATATTTTCCCAATTGGTACCCTATAAAATCATCTTTAAAGCATTTTGATTAACAGAAGGTCTTATCTTTAATGTAATTGAAATTAGTCCAATTAATGCATCTTTTCTTTTATGTTCAGCATTTTCCTGTGTGATCCTGTGATCTCATATTAACTTTCAAGAGTTTTAAAGTCTTGCTTTCTCCTCCCTTGCTTATTTTATTTTTGAAATGTTTGTGTCTATAAAAAGGCTGAGAGAGAAGTACAAGGACCATCATATACTGTCAACCTAGAGGCACCAACTGACTCTCTCCACAGATGTGTGCTTGCCTGTTGTATAGGCGTCTCAGTACATGTTTAAACACACACATATGTGTCTTTATTTAGACAGATTATATATCTATTAATATCTATCTATATGGGAAAGATATCTATGTGGATTTTTGGATGGGTTTATAAGTGATAATCTATCTATATATAACTTTTAATCTTTTCCCGAGCCATATGAAGGTAGTGGGCATCATTCATTTCACCTTTAACCTCCTCAGTGTGAATCTTCTAAGAAAAGCAATACGTTTCTGTATTGTTCTGTATAGCCAAAATTTCTTGCATTCAAGACAATCACCAAAGATATAATAATATCATGGTCAGTCCATATTCAAATAATTTTACCTGCCTCAGTTGTGTTCTTTATAGTGCTTTTTAAATTATGGTTTTCAACAAGGTGAATGTATTGGTTTTACTTGTACTATAGGAGTTGTCAATATATTCTATAAAGGGACAGATAGCAAATCTTGTGAGACATTATTGTTAAGGTGAGAGAGAAGCAAGCCTAACTCCATTTTGATATAATTCTCTTTCCAGAGAATCAGTGCGAAGGCAAAATAGACCTAATTCCGTTCTGTTGTTTTGCTACATTTTATTGCTTAAAAAAAAAAAAAAAATGGTTCCACTTGCCTCCCTGCTCATAGCATAGTATTTTAAGTGTACCTGGTTAGACCTGTTAAAATTTTATTGTGTAGAAAGTCACTAACTACCCTTGTGACAAACAACCTTTGTCATTATGTTAAAGTGATCTTCATATCATCCAAATATAATATGGAAATGTTAACAGAACAAGCTTAACTCCATTTATTTATTCCTTTTTACCTTCAAAACTAGTTCCTCTTGTTTTCCCTTCCAGTGTAACTATAAATCCCTTTAGCTAAAATTGTTAGTAATGTAAGTTACTGACCTCGTAGCCCTTATGATTGCAGCTTTTTATGATCATGTCGTTTATGACCCTCACCTGCAGTCCCCCTCCATACATTACCTAAGGACATTGTAGACTGCATTTGTTTTGTAAAAATTATTAAGTGCTCTTGTAATCATAACACTGTGTACTTGTTCTTGTTGTCCCTCGTGGTGACTTCCCCTAACTGTTGTTTTCTCTTTTATAATTATGTTTGTTTACCCCCTAGAAAAAATTTGCCTTATAAAAGTCAGAGCCTCAGTCAACTTGGGGCTGCTCTCAGAAACCCCATGTTGGGACACTGAAGCAGTCTGTGGCTCTTCAATAAAAGGACTCCTCTTTAATTTGACTGGTCTGGTGGAGTGGTCTTTGGGGGGACTCCTGGGCATAACAATTATGAGTCAAATAATCTCTATTACAACTATTCAGCTTTGCTGTGATAGTGCTCAGTCATATTCAAATGTGAATGAATGACTACATTTTAATAAAACTTTACTTACAAATAAATTTTTCCATAGCTTGTTAACCCCTGGTTTAGAACAACCATAAAATTTCTCCTGTTTCATTCATGGACATTTTTGAAGATTCTAGACTAGTTTTCTTACAGCATGTATCACCATCCAAGTGCATCTGATCGAACTTCTTGTTACTATGTACATCAGATCCAGAAGCTTGTATTATCTTATTTTATGTTCAGTTTTATAATTCACTTAAGTCAGGATTTATCAGATCCCTACCTTATAATTATATTTTTCCCACTTGAATGATAAATATTAATCTTGGAATAATTATTTCAATTAATAAATACATTTGAATAATTTTAAGCCACATAAATTACTTCCTGACATTAACATTCCTCCCAGTAACTTAGGTAATCACTGATGAACTTTACTTAAACCTATTATTACATTGGCATGAGCAAATAATAATTTCTAATTCTATCCTTACATCTATATTTATTCATTGGCAATTTTCTTATTTTTTCTTTTGGCTGGGGCTGGTTTAGAACCCACCACCTAGGGTTTATGGGACCAGTGCCCTACTCCTTTGAGCCACAGGCATCACCTGTCATTGGCAATTTTCTTAAAGATGAGTTTTCTTTCCCTCCATTTCCATCTAGTAGAAATTATGCAAACAAAGCTACATTCAAGAGAAACAAACTAAAATTTAAAAACTAAAAAATTACTTCCCTTGGGATTTTTAAAATCTCTAATACACCATTTTTGATAACAGAAAAGACTCAAATCAAAATTAAAGAATTTCCAAAAATATGAAATTGTAGAATTGAAGAGAATTTCCTTCCCTCTCTCTTCTGAAAGTTCCAATAGGCAAATTAACAAGAAAAAAATGTGCACAAATTTATTAACATGTGTAAATACAGAAGCCGTTCACAAAGCATGACACTCAGAGAATGGCCAGATGACTGAGGCTCAAATGCCCTCCTAGGAGGAAAGAAGGGAGGAGGGGGCTGTAGGGAATTTTAGAGGGGGAACAAATGATTTTAGGAGGGATGAGTGGGCCTCAGAGACAGAAATTAGCTTGTAAATAATTCTTAGAAACTGAATGAGACTGAAGAACAAGTAATACTTTTGGACAAAGTTTGTTTGGGCTTTAAGTGTGGTTTTTAGTTTTTAGTTTCTTCCTCTGTGATAGTAAGTTTAATCTTCTCTAGTTAATGTCACTTTAGGGAAATGTTTAAAGACAATTGTGTTTCCTTTGGGAGGTCTGATTGCTAGAGAATAGCCTCATTCTGTGCTTTGAGAAATGAAGGGTCAGAGAAGACTCAAGGCCGCTTCTTTAGTTGAGGATGTCAAAGTCCCATGTTTTAGGTTTTGTTTTCTGAGTCTCAGCACAATATAAGATGGAAAATGTACAGGCTATCAACTACATTGACCAACTTCAGATTTATAAAACATTATATTAAGTAACTTCAAAGTATATATCACTTCAATGTTTTATGGTATTTTTATCAAAATATGCTATATGTTTTGCCATAATATAAATTCAATAAATTCAAAGTGATTTATGGTATATGCCCTGATAAAAATAAAGTTTAACTAGTATTAAATAACAAAAAGATAGTCTAAAACATCTCTAACTTTAGGCATAAGTCATTTCATTCCATTGAACTTTATTCTGCCTTGCAGATAACTTTGTTTTTTTAGAACTGAAGGATTACAGCAAACCTGCATTAAGTCTAGGTGCCATTTTTTTTAAAAGCATGTGCTCACGTCGTGTCTTTGTGTCACATTTTGGTAATTCATACAACATTTTTAACTTTTTCATTACTATTAAATATGGTATGGTGATCTGTGATAACTGATCTTTGATATTATTGCTATAATTGTTTGGGGCACCATGAATCACACCCATATAAGACGCTAAACTTAATGGATAAAGGTGTGTGTTCTGTCTACTCCACTGACTGTCAACCCATCCCTCTTCTGGTCTTATTTTATCTCTCTTTCATTCTTTGGCCTCCCTAGGCCCTGAGTCACACAGTATTGAAATTAGGCTGGTTAATTACCCTACAAGGACTTCTAAGTTTTCAAATGAAGAGTTGTACATCTCTCACTTTAAATTAAGCAACAAATGATTAAACTACACCTCTTTTACCAAACAGTGTTTGTCAAGTTGTGAAGGCAAGGGAAAAGTTCTTGAAGGAAACATAAAATGCTACTCCTGTTGATATAAGGTCTCCCCCATTCAGGACTGAAAAAGGATCCCTATTTTCCAGGCCTAAGCAAACAGACTTTTTCTCTCCAAACTGCATTCTCGGACTATAAGTAAGACAGGAGAAAAGCAGTTTTTCTAACACTTCATGTAAGCTAGGTGCCTTCTGGAGTGGACTTCCTGTCACTCACCTCCCACCTCCAAGCTGGAGGAGCTGCATTAATTTGTTAATACCCTCATTCAATCACTAATCAACACTGAATTCTATCAGGTTCTGCTCAAGTGTAATTCCTGCACAGCTTCTCTGGGCAACCAGGAGGCTACATGGGATAGCCCAGGGCAACCCCCCAAGGCAAGAATGGCCCTAAACTCTTGACTATACTGTTCAATCTTTTCTTTAAAAGAAAAAACAAAGAAAGGAAAAAAAAAACCTTTAAAAATGAAGAAATTTAAAGAAAATGATCCTGAGTTTTTTGATGGTTTTTGTTGGTCAATGGTCAGTGTAAATGGGAAGGCGCAAAGGCATTCCAGGTTTCTCTAACACTTCAGGTGGTTGTAACTAATTCTAAGGCAAAAATTTTAAAATGTCTCTCAACCTTGATTTTTTTTACTGAGTTTAATTATTATTGCCTTGCTAACTTTTTAGGAAGAAAAGATGGTGGAAACCATAGCATTTAAGACCAGCTCATGATAAAAAGTCTATCTTTCTTTGTAACTGGGAATTTTTAAAAAAGATTATAAAAAGGGTTACCTATGCAAGTACCATTGGCCATTTTCTCCAGGGGAAGACTCATCCCCACTTTGATTGACTGGTATATACTCCATGGGCAGCACAGAAAGGGGCAGAACTTTCATCAAGAGGGGACAAATCTCATGGATACCTGATATTTTTTGTCTGTGCTTCCAACAAGCAATAAGCACAAGAGAGCCTGTGGGCACAAAGCACTCCACTGATAATCATGGCTAAATCCAGACAAGTGCATGGAGTGGGGAAGCCATGCTCCATAGGAATTCTTCCCCAAGCATCAAAGGATGCTTCCTTTTGTTTGGCTCCAAGGTTTCCTGGGTTGGTCAGAGGATGCTTTGACAACACAGGAACACAGAGGGTAAGATTGATTAAGATGCTGGACTTTGTTCTTTCCCACAGAAGGGTAACATGCTCTCTCTCTAAAAGAACACCCAATAATGTGTTCTTTCATCAAGAGAACTGTCATCAACTAGGATGACTATGACTCCTAGATACCTGATTTTTCTATCTATGCTGCCTGAGCACCCTACTGGGCTGTATTCTGAAGCATTGGGACATATTTTATCCCCAGAAGCTGAGAAAAGAATGCATGTGGCCTGGCCTCAGTAAACTTGCCAATGGCAAACAATGGCCACTAGAGGGCACCCCAAATTATGATGACATCATTCAGTTAGAACTTTTTGTAAACCAGAGAGGAAGTGGTCTAAAGTGCCCTAAGTACAATCTTTCTTTTATCTCAGAAACAACTGTCAACTGTATAAAACCTGTCAGATAGATCCAGTTGTCTTGGTGTAGGAACTTTCCCAAATGGCCAAAGATTCCTGAGAGAGACACTGTCTCTACCTAATTCAAACCTGACATTTTCTTCTCTCACACCTACCTCCATGCCTTTTGAAAACCCCAAGAAGGAGTCTGTGCTAGGAGTTTCTTGTGGTCCTTTTGGGATCACCAAAAGCAACTGTATGCTTCCTTGTGTCCTCTGGTTAAGACTGAGGACTGTGAAAGGTAAAAAATGCAAATATTTACTCCATTTTCTCTGGCTGATTTAAGACAAATAAAGGTAGATTTAGGAAAATTTTATGATGACTCAGGTAAGTACATAAATATTATCCAAGGGTTAAGACAAAGATTTGACCTCTCTTGGAGAGATGTAATGTTACTACTAGATAAAACTTTAAATGAGAAGAATGAGGTCTTTGATGAAGCTGGAAAGTAGGGTGATTTGTGGTTCATGTCCAATACTTATAGCAGTATGTTCTGTGAAGTAAGAGACAGATACCTTATAGGAAAACAGGCAGTTCCCTTTGAGGTTCCCAAGTGGGACCCTGGGAAACAAGGTGACTGGTGGTGTAAACATTTTCTAACATATATCCTAGAAGGTTTACATTGATCCATTATGAATTATTCCAAGTTGTCTACTATTTATCAGGAATGAAAATGAAAGTCCCTCAGTCTTTCTGTGGAAATTAGGGAGGTGATGAGAAAACACACTCAGTTGACCCCTGACTCTTTAAAGGACCCAATTATTTTAAAAGACAAATTTATCATTCTACCATCTTCAGATGTAGAAAAAAAAACTTCAGAAATTGGCTCAGTGTAGATGAAATGCTCTTCTATTGGACAAAGATATCATCTATGACTTTCATAGCCACAGAGAAGAGGCTAATAACTGCCTTCAAAGTTTCAAAGGCCAGTCTAACTCTCTTACTGGGGACTAGCATAACTGATGACTTTAAGCTGAAGCCAATGTTCACTTATGATTCCAAAAATGCTAGGATCCTTAAGAATTATTCTAAATCTACTTTACTTATGCTCTATAAATAAAACATCAAAGTTTGGATGACATCTGTTTACTATATGGATTACTGATTTTTTTTTCTAAGCCCAATGTTGAAACCTCCCCTCAGAAAATAAGATTCATTTCAAAATATTACTACTCACTGGCAATGGACTTGGTCACCCAGAAGTTCTGATGAAGATATACAAGGAGATTAATTATTTTTTATGCTGTTAACACAGAATCCCTTCTATAGACTATGGAATAAGTACTAATTTTGACTAGAAAAGTTTATTATCTAAGAAACATATTTCTTAATGTTGGCAGAATTTCTTTCTGTAGTAGGTCCTTAGTCTCAGAGTATAGGAATGAACTCACAGACCACAGAGATCAGTGATAAGTAGGATTTATTAGAGAGAAAGGAATAGAAGGGATGAAAGTCACCAGAGCCTCTGAGGGAATACAGGTAGAAAAGTTCCCACAAGTGTTTTCTGTCTAAGGCTGGGATTTGGCAGAGTTCAATGTTGATCTGGTACTGAATGAGTTTATTAACAAATGAATGTAGTTCCCCTCAGCTTTGGTCAAATGCAGCAGAAAGTCCACTTCTTAAGAGGCCCAGCTTACATGAAATGCTGGAAAAACTACTTTTCTCCAGTCTTGTTTGTATTCAGAGAGTGAAGATTGGAGAGAAAAAGTCTGTTTGCATAGGCCTGGAAAATGGGGGTCCTTGTCTAATCCTAAATGGGAAGAACCCTGTCTCACTAAAGTTATGGCTGCCTTAGATTGTGATTCCTCTCCTAGATCTAAAGAAAGCAAATTAAAAACTTTTTGGAAAGGATTCACTATTCTAGATGCCTTTAAGAACATTTGTGATTCATGAGAGGTAGTAAAAATATTAACGTTAACAGGAGTTTAGAAGAAGTTGATTCCAACCCTCATGAATAACTTTGAGGGGCTCAAGACCTCTATGGAGGAAGCAACTGCAGGATGGGAACAATAAAAAATCTTAAATTAGAAGTGGATCCTGAAGATGTGATTGGATTACTGTTATTTTAAATTGAATGTATGAAGACTGGCTTTTTATAATGAAAGTAATCTTATTCTTTTTTTTCTTTTTTCTTTTTTTGTGGGCAGAGTCTCACTTTGTCACCTTTGGTAGAGTGCCATGGTGTCATAACTCACAGAAACCTCAAACTCTTGGGCTTAAGCAATTCTTTTGCCTCAGCCTCCTGAGTAGCTGGGACTAGAGGTGTCCACAACAACTCCTGGCTATTTTTAGTGATGGGGTCTTACTCTTTCTCAGGTTGGTCTCAAACTCCTGAATTCAAGCAATCCACTCACTTTGGTCTCCCAGAGTGCTGGGATTACAGGTATGAGCCATCTGGCATAATTTTATTCTTAGGATGGAATCTACTCTTAGTGAAGATGTTATGAAGATTGTTGAAATGCCAACAAAGATCTACTATATTACATAACTTTAACTGATGAAGTAGTGTCAGGGTTTGAGAGAACTGACCCCAATTTTGAAAGAAATTCTGCTGCTACTAAAATGCTATCAACAGCATGCTACAACAAACTCTTCTTTGTAAGGAAGAGTAAAATTAATGTGGCAAGTTTCATTGCTGTCTTTTTTTAAAAAAAATTCATAGCTATCCTAACCATTAGCAACCTCTGCCCTGATCATTCAGCATCCATCAACATCAAGGTAAGACCCTCTACCAGAAAAAAGATTCCAACTTGTTGGTGGATCAGATGATTACTAGCATTTTTAGCAATAATATATTTTTAAGTTAAAGTATATACATTGTTTTGGTGTAAACAGTGCTATTACACACTTAATAGACTATAATATAGAGTAATATATGCTTGAGGACCAAAAATTTTTAGTGATTCTTTTGTTATCTGTTTTATTGTGATGTTTTGGAACGAAATTCTGTATCCCTGAGATATACCTGTATTTGAAACGTAAACAATATACCTCCACATCACTCAAGGATCAAGGCAAAACTCACAATGAACATTTAAAAAAGGTTTACAACTAAAAATTAATAAAGGTACAACATATAAAACAGTGCTAGAAAGAAATGCATAGTCTATCAGGGGAGTAAACCTGTGGCCTGTGGGATGTATGACAATTATGTAAGGAATTTCTTGCTTATCTGAAAATTATGCATAGATTTTTTTTTTTTTTTTGGCTAATCAGCTTTTGATAGTGTTTATGTATTTAATGTTGGCCCAAAACAACTCCTCTTCTTCCAATGTGAGGTAGAGAAAAAAAAGATTGGACATCCCTGCCTAGATGTATATATCACAAGAAAAGATACACTAAAAAATCAATAAACTAAAGTCTCACCTCAGAAGAGCAACTTAAAACTAAAAAAGTTAAGAGGAAAATTAGTACTAAAAATACTAGGGAATATCAATAAAATATAAAACTAATAAACAAAAGAAAAATCAAAATTCAAAACTTGCTTTTTTAAAAAAAATAGTAAAATTAAAGTCTCTGGCATTTACAATGCTGCTGTTTATCTCTTAACAATATTTTTTTTAAAATGTAATGAATTAGAGAACAATCCATAAATTCCTGAAATATGCAACTTCCTTAAAGTGAACAAAATGTAATAAAAATCTCAATAGTCTTATATCTGCTAAAATTTTTAATTTCCATTTAAAAAAATCATTACCAAATTTCCCTCTCAGATGGCTTTGATGATGCCTTGTGCCAAATGCTTAAGGAAAAACCCCAAAAGTGAACTTACATAAGAGTAAAGCCTTCTGTAATTGTGTTGTGATGCAAACATACAATGCAATATGAAAAAGACATTAAAGGAAATATTTCAAATCACTGTCAATTATAAAGGTGGAGGCAAAGCTCTTCTTTTTTTTTTTTTTTTAAGATGGAGTCTCACTATGTTGCCCTTGGTAGGGTGCTATGATGTCACAGCTCATAGCAACCTCAAACTCTTGGGCTTAAGCAATTCTCTTGCCTCAGCCTGCCAAGTAGCTGGGACTACAGGCACCTTCTACAATGCCCAGCTTTTCTTTGTTGCAGTTGTTTAGTCATTTTTGTTTAGCAGGCCTGGGCTGAGTTCGAACCTGCCATCCCCAGAATATGTGGCTGGCACCCTACCCACAGGGCTACGGGCACCAAGCCAGATGCAAAACTTTTAAATCACAAATTTAAAAAATAAATACAGCATCATGTAAACTATATCTTACATGATTGTTTATCTCAGTTTAATATTAGAAAATAAATTAATATAATTTACAATACAAAGAGAAAAATGGAGTAAATTAAATCTTTATAGTACATAGAAGAAAACATAGGAGAACTCTCAACCCAGGGTAGGTAAGGTTTTCTTGGATGACTTACACAGTTATCTAATAAGCATAGAACTATTGATTCAAAAAAAAAAAAGATTTCACTTAAATTTGGCATTTATAATTGTTGCCATAAAGGTCTCGCTGAAAAGCGCTGTTGCAGAGAATACACACACTTATTGAAATTGTGTTTTAAATAAAGGTGACCATCTGCTTGCTCAGGCAAAATGGTGAGCTTCTTTAATTGCAGTTGGTTTATATAGGGAATTTTGTACATGTAATGACCTCATTGATCCATTTAAACATCATGTGACTACCTTGCGATTAGCTTCTGATAATCCACTCAACATACACCTTTTGACATAACCCTTTCAACATAACCCAATTTAACATAACTTAATAGAGAACATGTTGTTAGTCATTAATTCTTTGTTCTTATCTGATGAAGCCTGAGGCTATGAAGAAACAAGGTAGATTGAATACCTGCCCTTGCTGGCCTTGCTGTTTGGAGGCTGTTGCTTTGGATTTTCAACAAGGCATAAAGAAACATCTTGGGCATATAGGAATTTGTGTGCAAACCTCTGCTCCCATGTAGGCCTTAAGTCAGGTGGTTTTTGCTGGAAACTTTTATAAAGAATTTTCAGGCTGGACTTTTCAAAAGCCTTTCACGAGCCCAATTTTCATCTGTGCCATTAGATACCTATATGGATGGGGTAAATTCCTCTTCTCTTGAGGTCTTGTCAGCAAGCAACCTTCGTTACTTACCACAGATCAGGAAAGGTTACTGATGGGTATCTGGCCAGTTTTCCAAAGGGCTTTTTTGTTGGCCTTATAAAATCAACCTTAATTCCTTAACGCAGTAAATGCTATTCCAGCCAAAGCCTTGGTCATGTTAGGCCCACAACCAACCCGGCCACATGGGATTCTGCCTCAATTTCTCATAAATATGCCTGCACAAAGTCTTTTCACTGCTCTCTCTCAAGGGGCTTTTTTGGCCAGAGGCATATAGGCATTTCGCCTGTAATCATCATCATACAAAAGTATTGAAAGATCAACAAAGTGAGGAGAATATCTCTTTGGATGGTAACAATCTTTTATCCTGCTTTGAGAAGTCATTACATATTTCTCAAAATTTACAAAGCTGAAGACTTACCTTTTTAAAACATTTTAGTATATAATTTAGTAAAGTACTATTACCACAAAGTAAAAGTTAATTTCCTTCATACTCTAAAAGATAATATGTTAGAAAACATAATTCCCCCAAACCTGATTTTCAATAGTATTACAAATGATGAAATTAATCAATATATGTCAAATCTATTTTTTAATACTGTTGAATAAATGGAAATAGTCTTGCTCTTACACAAGCTAACTAATTAGGTTACTTTTTTTCTCTAAGTTAATATGAAAATTTTTTGCATATTGGTCCAGAAATGTTCCAACTATTTTTGAAGAAGAGTAAAATGGATAAGTTATTATTAACTTGATATACAGGAAAAAACAATTCAGAATTCGTATAACACTGTTGGTGGGGTAAGGGTTATTAGTTGAGGTTAGTCCATCATGTGTTTAAACATACTGATAACTCTTTTTACCTTTTTTAGTTACAACAGTATCACTCTAGTGCCTAAACACATACATCAATGGCAAAACATGAGCATAGCTCAAGATACAGATTTGAGCACATGAAGAAATTTACTATGTAGATAGCAACAACTAAAATCATTACAGAAAAAGAAGGATTTAAATAAGATATTGTATCTGAATCACTTAAAATGCATTTAGAGAAATATAAATGTCATTCTACAGATTACACTACAGTGAATTTCAAATATAATAACTAAATTAAAATAATATGAGTATTGAATAATTATGGGTGAAATATTTTAGACCTACAATATTGAAAATGTCTTTCAGAGTAAGATTCAAAATTTATATAGAATTAAAATTGATAAATTCAGTTACCTAAAAATGAAATGGCATGGGTAAAATATAAGACACAGTTAAAAATTAAAACATCTACACAAGTGACCCTACAAATAGAGAACTAATTCTACAAACATTTTAAGAAATATAAAAATTGGTAAAAAAAAAAAAAAAAAAAAAAAAGGTAATTGGGAACATGTTCAAAAGCATATATGCACATATTTTTTTTTTTAAATTACATATGGTATATGATGGGCCTTTGGAGAAAATGACCAAAGTCAAAACTTCCTATTTTGTAAAACATTAATAAAATTGATAAATGCCTCATATTGATCAAGTCTCAATAAATTTACAAAGATTGAAATTATATAGAGTGTATTTCCTAATGAAAACAATTAAATCTAAACCAATTACCAAACCCATCAAATAAAACCTCACACATTTAGAAATTAGTAACACAATTCTAAATAGGACATAAGCAAAAAAGTAATTAGATAATATTTTCAAATGAAGACTAATAAGACTATTAGGGAGCCAGTAGCTCAAGCAGCTAAGGTGCCAGTAACTTACACAAGAGCTGGCAGGTTCGAATCCAGCCTGGGCCTAACAAACAACAATGACTACAACCAAAAAATAGCTGGGCACTGTGGTGGGTGCCTGTAGCCCCAGCTTCTTGGGAGGCTGAGGCAAGAGAATTGCATAAACCCAGGAGTTGGAGGTTGCTGTGAGCTGTGATGCCATAGCACTCTACCCAGGGTGACAGCTTGAGCCTCTGTCTCAATAATAATAATAATAATACTATTTGAAAACAACAGAGCAAATATCACCTAAAAAAAATGAAAAAAGAATAAAACCAAATAATAAATTTATTTATTTATTTATTTATTTATTTATTTTAGAGATAGAGTTTCCCTTTGTCCCCCTCAGTAGAGTGCTATGGCATCACAGCTCACAGCAACCTCCAGCTCTTAGGCTTAAGTGATTCTTTTGCCTCTGCCTCCCAAGTAGCTGGGACTACAGGCACCCACCACAATGCTTGGCTACTGTTTTTTTGTTGCAATTTGGCTGGGGCCGGGTTTGAACCCACCACCCTTGGTATATGGGGCCGGTGCCCTACTCACTGAGCCACAGGCACTTCCTGACAAATAATAAATTAACAAACCAAAAAATAGTTTCTTATAAAGATTTTCTAATAAATAGATAAACCATTGCTAAGCAAAGAAGGGAATGAAGTTACAAATACAGGAACTCAAGAAGGTTAAGGGAAACAAGTCATACCACAAACATTAAAAAGTTATCAATAAGAGAATATCAAGGCAACATCTTTATGTCGGCAAATCCAACAATTTCCTTCAAAGATAAAAACTACTAAACTTTAGAAGAAATAGATAACCTAAATTGCCTTGTAACTATTAAATGTGTTTGACTTATAGTTAAAATCTGCCTTAAACAAAGAGAATTTTAGAGCTGGTGAATCCTACCAGATATTTAAGGAAGAAATAACATTAATTCTATGAGAAGTATTTTTGAAGACGGAAGAGGAAAAAACACTTTCCTACTCAAGTGGGAGGCCAGCCAAGCACTGAGACTGCTTGCGCTGGTGCAGTTTATTATATACAAATCACTCCTCAATAAAATTAATGAGGAAAATATAATTCTAATGAGTATCAATATATCTTATATATTATATAATGCATAGTATACAAGGAATGTCAAGAAAGTATCCAGCCATGTGTGTTTCTCGTTTTCATATTACATGGCTGGATATATATGTTAAAATTTCTTCCATTCCACTAGGCAAAAGAGTGGTTGTTAAATATCTTCTGCACCAAAATTATGCTCTTCTCACACTCAACAATCACAACCCTAACAAGCCTTCTACCATTACTTCTTGTCTGAAACTTCTAAAATTAAAGGTTGTTTTTTTTTGTTGTTGTTGTTTTTCAGGTGGAATTGTACTTTGAATGCAAGTCTGTTATTTTTAAGGATGATATTTAGAATATTATCACATATCCATGTGCCTTATTATTTTAGAATCTTTAGGAAAGGCACACAGAAGAAGGATGCTTTTATTGTCTTTGATTTGAGAAAGTTCATTCTTGGATGAGAGCAGGATAGGGTGCCTTTCCTCAGAGATTCCAGACAGACATTTAGTCACTTACAGTGACAGCACTGCTATCACACAGGAGCTTTTTAGTCATGCAGAATCCCTGGCCTCAGCCTTGACCTAATGAATCAGAATCTGATTTCAACTAAATCTCTGTTAAGTAATGTGCACAATAATTTGGAAAAGCACCGATTTAGCTCACCATCCTAGAAAGAGAAATGACATACAAAAAAAAAAAAAAAAGAAAAAGAAAAAAGAAAAAAAAAAACCCTAACTCCTAAATGGTTTCAGTTGCCAAGGCCTATTATACACTTTTAGCATCGCCTCTCTCCTCGCGATTCCAATTCTTCTTTAGCTGTACTCATTCGTGCCAGGAATCTTGGAATACCTTCTTAACTGCTCACGTTTTTCCATCTTCCCCCACTCTTGGATTTAAAATCACACAATCTTGACTTAGCCTGACTAGGAAGCAGGAATGTGAAAAAGGGGATTGCATCTGGTTTCATTTCAAAAAAATTTAGAAGCCTGGATGTGTTAATTGCTACTAAGGGAAGAATAAAAATTAATGGATCAAGAGAACTCTAAGCAGAGAATTCTAGTGATGACTACGAATCATGCTATTTCATGGATAAAGTATAGAAATGAGGGAAAACTACAGCAGCCATAAGAAAGATCAATGAAATCTAAGTTACATAATTACCAATAATGAGATAAGAAATTTTAGTGAAAAGGAAACCTCAGGAAAAAAATGAAAAAAGAAATGTTAATAATATCCACAGGGGTTTGTGAAGCAATAAATAAGGATTATGTATACACTAATTAATGAGAAGATAATGAAATCCACAAAGACTTTGAAATAGACTACGTTATTGACCTGCTTTCTGAAACCTCCTTTAACAACAAGCAAAATATATACATGTATATATATAAATTAATAACATCAAGGTAGGAAGTTGAAGCTGAAGCCATTAGCATATAATAAAGATCTTGTTCAACATAAGGAGTGTCGTTTTAAAAATCATGAATTTCACTTTTCCACCACACAACCCAGAATGTTTAGGAATAAAAGACACACATATATATGGGTTTTTTTTTTTTTTTTCTGCTACAATTTTAAGAGAGAACAAGGAGACTAGCCTATTGTAATCTGTTTGGTGAGCTTGCTTCCCAGTGATGAACACAGCCTTGTTTATTTCCTCAGGTAACTTGAGACTATAAAAGAGAAAAGCTATGAGCAAACAAGGCTGTGTTTTCTTTAAAGGAGAGCAGTAGTCATCTCAACTCTTAGTAAAATAATAAGACAAATCCGAAGATAAATATTGGAAGACATCTAGAGGATAAATGAATTATGAAAAGCAAGCAGTATGATTTTACAAAGAAAAAAAATCATGCCAGGCAAATTTAATTGCTTTTTTTTTTCCTTGTGGATCAAGCTATGAGATTAATAGATGAAAGCAGTAATAGATGTGGTATATCTTGATTTCAGCAAAGCAAAAGGATAGCATATCTTATAAAATTTTACTCAAAGAATTAGTTTAAATTAGCTTGGATATGAACACTTCCAGATAGACTAAAAATTGGTTGAAGTATCACATTAAAGAGCTTATAATAAATGGCAATTTTTCTATGAGGGAGGAGGTATCTAGAGGACCACTACAAGGGGTTAGCGGTCGGTCTATCTTTTAAACAGGCTCATTAATAATGGGAAAAGGAAGTAAACAGCAAGCTAATTAAATTCACAGACCATGCTAAGTTGGGAAATACTGCACACATCCCCACGCCGAGGAAGCAATAATGAGCCTTGAGGAGGTTTAATACATGGCCAAAACTTCATTTTGATTCATCCAACTTGAAAATTCACTGGGGAAAAAAAGATCCTGGGACACACAGGATGCTCAAAAACAAGATGTCCCCCAGAGCGGTAGTATGAATTGACATCTACTCAAGAAGCAACCCAAATCCATGGGCCAGTCACCCAGTTGATTAGGGAAGGCATCATCTGAAACCCTTATATTCTTATGCTTACAGTAAAGTTTACTATAAATACAGGTTATGTTTTGGGTGTTTTGATTCTAGGCAAAGGTTAAGGACAATAAAGGTGATCTATAAAATCGTAAGAAAGTTATTGACAAAGGACTAGTCTTAAAAAGCCCCACTAGGCTGGTTTATTTCACAAGTCTTACTTCTTTGGAAATAAGCTTCATTTGTTGATAAAAACTCCATTCTTTCCATTGATTAATTTTAAGTGTACTAATATTCTTTACATAAATGTTAAGAAATTCATGACTAAGGAGGATAGTCAAATTATTCCTTATAATAGTAAAAGATATTATAAATAATGTCAAAAATAGCTTGATAACAGTGAAAAGAATAATTATTCAACCATTGGGAATATTTTCAAAGCTGCTGAAATACTGAATGAAAATAAAGACAACAATAAACAGTAGGCAAAATTGTGTATATAGTATGTTCTCAATGTTTCTTCTTTTAGCAAGAATAAGAGGCTTAGTAATTGTATTCAACTTTTTCTATTTTAGAGATAGGGTTTTTCTCTGTTGCCCAGGCTAGGGTACAGTGTTGTGCTTATAGCTCACTCAGTTTCAAAGTCCAGATGATCCTTCTGCCTCAGCCTCCCATGTAGCTAGGACTGCAGGTGTGCATTACCACACCAGCTAATTTTTAAATTTTTTTTTTAGAGATAGAGGAATCTCATTATGTTGCTCAGGCTGGTCTTCAACTCCTGATTTGAAGCAATCCTCCAGCCTTTGCCTACCAAAGTGCTTGGGTTTACAGCCATAAGCCACCATGCTATGTTTGAATTTCATAATAGTATATGAAAACTTAAGAGAGATTTGTCAAGGTTTTTAAAAATGGTTATCTTAAGATAACTTTTAGTAATAACTAGAAATTTTATTTTATTTTTATATTTCTCTGAAATGTTCAAGGAGTATGTTACTGTTATTTTAATTATTAAAATTTTATAAGTCAGCCATTTGGAAAACAAGAATGCAAATTATAAAATTTGGATGTATAAAGAAATAGAAAAAGGCAGAAAGAATCATACATTAAATTAATCAAGGAAGCCAAAGTCATAGGAACCTGTCTCTCATGGTTATTTTTAAACTAGATTCAAAAGGTAGAATGGAAATATGATTTATTTTCTTATATTAGCAACTGTGGAGTATATATTTTATGCTCACTTTTAACTTATATTTACATTATATTTAATAGTCTTAGCCTCAAGTATCCAGATACTGTTGTTTTTTTTTTTTTTTTCTAGATTTGTCCACTTTTTCTTTATTTTACTATTACAGTCTAGGACCCACCCAATTTGGCTTCAGTTATTTAATAATTAAGGCACTTGATCACTTTTTCGAAGACTGTAATCAGATCATTTTAGGAAACCTCCAGTGGTCTCTTGCCCTAATAGCTCTCTGAAATTTCCTTGAAATCATTTGTTCATCAGCTTCTTTGATATGTTATATGGAATAACTCTCAAGGTCTAAAAGGCCTTTTTTCTTTTATATTTCTGATTACTCAGTTTACATACAAGGACTTTATCACACATCCATTCAAGCTCTGGCAATGGTTGATGTTTTGATACAAACCATAAATAATTTTATGTTAAATCATCTTAATTCAATTTTAAAAATTCAACTCACTTAACTACAATATAAAATTAATATAATCCTGAAACTCATTTTAATAAAAATAAAAATGACTTGTTTTTTCAAGGATTGTTCACCATATCAGAAAAGCAATTTAACAAACATATGGAAAAAATGCTCATTGTCACTAATTATCAGAAAATGCAAATCAAAATTACCCTTAGATCTCACCTAATCCAGGTAAGAATGGCCCACAACACAAAGTCTCAAAGCTCTAGATGCTGGTGTGGATGTAGAGAGAAGGGAGCACTTTTACACTGCTGGTGGGACTGCAAACTAATATGACCTTTTTGGAAGGAAGTATGGAGAACCCTGAAAGAACTCAAACTAGATCTACATTTGATCCTGCAATCCCATTACTGGGCATCTACCCAGATGAAGAAAAAAATCCTTTTATCATAAGGACATTTGCACTAGACTGTTTATTACAGCTCAATTTACAATCGTCAGATTATGGAAACAATTTAAATGCTCACCAATCCAGGAATGGATTAACAAACTGTGGTATATGTATACCATAGAATTCTATTCAGCCACTAAAAATGTATTAACCTAATTAGAGGTGGAACACATTCTTCTTAGTAAAGCATCACAAGAATGGAGAAAAGAGAATCCAATGTACTCAAGTCTGATATGAGGACAATAGATGCAAATATACAGAGGGGAGTGAAGGAAAAAGGTAGGGGGTTGGGGGCACAGGATGTGACACATCTCTTGGAGGTGGGACACAATTATAGGAGGGACTTTCCCTAACAAACAAACAAACAAACAAAAATGAGGTAGCATTAAACACTGAAAAACTACATTCAGCTTCTTTATGTTTAAAAAATTAAAAGTACAAGTGAATGAAGCAAATAAAATCTTTCATATTTTTAGTCAAATTACAACTGGAACTATCTAATAAAACTATGCTTTAGTATATCAAACTAATGTTCAAGACAGAAATAAATATCACTTTTAGTTTCTATTAGTGACTATCAATAATTTTTAAATATAGATGAAAATGCTGATTTAATGCATGTACATATCTATATTGTAAAGAATGACCATTACTTAAATTCCACATTGGTGTCTGATAACTTATTCCAAGGGAACACATTGTTTCTTTTCTTAAAACAGAGAGCTTTTCTTAGAATGCATTTCCAGTTGGATGTTTTATATAGATGTGGTAATGGAATGCATAATGAATAACTTCTGTAGTCTGCTATTCCTTAAACTCTTCTCTTATTTTTTGTAGTGAGTAATGCCCACTTTGAGCAAAGTTTAGCATTTTTTATTTAACACCACTTTTTGTTTCTTTAGTGCCAGCTCATTAACAAATTATATAATTTTGATCTACACCACATTTTTTCCTCAGTTATACCCTTAATACGTATACATCACCAATTATAATAACATTTTTATTGTTTGACAGCAAAGCTGCCTTAATAGAATGCCCTCTGCAGAATAAATAGAATCAACTCACTATACCTGGAAAACATACACCACTAGTTCTAAAGTCTTGGAATTGATCCTAATTTTCATCATCTTCTTCAATATTTTCACTAATGCTTACCAACTATTTACTATTACTATCTTCCAGAAATTGTCAATAACTGTTTAAGATGATTTATCTTATTTAATATGTAGACATTGCTGTGATTGTCTTCAATTATAATATTGAAGAGAAGAGTAAATAAGATTAAATAAATAATCTTGATAGCAGAGATTATGGACTTTTAGAGAACACTGTGTGAGCTAAGACCTTGGAAAGACCCACACTATTACTGGAGAGGATATCCTGATTAATATCCTATGCCAAAGTTTCTTCAAAATAGAAGTCTTAAATTAAATGATCACAATATACCATTCCATAGTCACTTAATGAGTGTTAGTGGTTTACCAAAAGTAAGTCTATTCCATTTGTGTCTTCATATGGCTATTAGTTATAATCACAGAATTTCCACAACATCAATATTATAAATGAATTTGTATGCACACAATCATTCACAAAGGAACTTGTCCACAAGAAAAAAGACTGAGAGAAAAATTCACAATTAAAAATTCTAATTATAAATAATAGAAATAATTAAAAGTAACTGAAATTTGTGGTAAAATAGAACTATTTTCTCTAAGCTAAAACTTCTAGTCTTTTTCAAATCATAGCAAAAGGAATCTTCCACTATCACAATTTATTTCTCTATATTTTAAGTAAGACTACATTAAACAATATTCATTTGTGAGTATATAAAAGTATAAAGTTTTATTTCAATGTATATGTGGATACCAAAACATGTCATTTTCATATACATAGATAAGTAAAATGTGAACTATTTATATTTTATATCAGACATTATGAAAACAGGCTAATTTATTTGTCATAGATATTTGGAGAAGACAAACTTTAAAAGTCATGTACTGTGGTACCCATTCAATGGAGAAAACAAGATGTAATTAGAAATGAATGTGCAGTTTGACTTGAAAACCAAACCTTTAGGAATGTCTAACAAATCTTTTAATCCAGTATATGTTGGATGAGATGGCTATGCAAAGGTAGAAGTATTTCTAAGAATTGCTTAAAATTTTATACTGAATGTAGAAGAGAATTAACTTTATAATTATAAAACTATCTCATTAACATTATTATTACTATTGTTAATTAATTAAAATAGCATACTAATGACAATTGTGTTTTTTTATGTGTTTACTGCCAGGCATGTTGCCAACAATTTAAAAGTATTTCGTCCAGTCCTCCTCTTTTGCCACTCTACAAGATAGATACCGTTATCCTTCTATTAATAAATGAGAAAACACATGATTTAAATATGTTAAGCAATTTGCACAAAGGTACACAATTAACACATATGTTATATTTTAGGATAGAAATCTAAACCAGTAGGAATAAAACTCCTATATTTTCCCTGCTCATTTAAGAGAGATTTTTTAACACAATTACTTTAAAATAGTTTCAAAGTCATGGAAGAATTTGAAGAATAATACAAACTACTCTCCTATGTCTTATGCCCAGATTAATCAATTATTTTGCATACTGTATGCCACTTACTTTACCTTTAAATAATTTACCATATTTTTCTTAAGATCAAGGAAAGTCCTTTACACACACAGTACAACAATCAAATTCAGGATATTTTACATTTACAAAATACTATTATTTAATGTGTTCTATGTGTTAAAATTTTATTGTCTCAGTTCTTTCTGTCATAGCTGCCACATACTGAGCTGACCTAGGATCCAATATAGGACTACGCATGGCAATTACTTGTTCTGTCTCTTTAGCCTTCTTTAATATGAAACAATTTAGGAAATCAACATTTTTGAAAAATACAGGCAGCTTTTTTTTAATAGACCATCCCTCAATGTCAGTGTTATTTGCCTATTAGGAATAATGCTACTCATAGACACATCTCTGTGTGACCACGTATTTTCATTAGTTTTGCACAGAAAACTATGAGTTGAATTGTGAGAATATGTGGTAAATTTGTGTTTAATATTTTAAGAATTGCAAATGTTTCAAAGTGTCTACATCACTTTAATTTCCATTAGCAATGTATGCCGATTTCATTTTATCCACATTCTTATCCGGATTTGTTGTCGACTGTCTTTTTAATTATAACCGTCCTAGTGGGAGTGAAGTAACATCTCCATGTGGTTATCCTTACATTCCCTCGGTAGTATTGACTGATTACGCTGAGCATCTTTTTATGTATCTGCAGTGAATGACAGGCGTATTCAGACACATTTTAGATACAAGTCCTTTATCAGGCAGGATTTGCAAACATTTCCTCAATTTCATTTGCAACATGTTTTTATCAGTCTTGTCTTTCACCTTTCTAATGGTGGCTTTAAAGTATAAACATTTTAAATTTTGATGAGTCTGATTTATCAATGTTTTTCCTTTTGATTGCTTTGTGTTTAGTTTTCTCATATCTAATTTCAGGGGGTGGAAGCCTATGTTATTGATTTGAAATTTTGTCCTAATATGGGTATTTAAAGATACATACTTATAAAAACTTAAGCTGCTTTAGCATAAAATTTTCATATATTTCACATTGTCTTCAGTCAATTAAAAATGTTTTGTTTTCCTTTTTTCCTTAGTG
Organism: Otolemur garnettii; assembly: GCF_000181295.1. Taxonomy (NCBI): domain Eukaryota; kingdom Metazoa; phylum Chordata; class Mammalia; order Primates; family Galagidae; genus Otolemur; species Otolemur garnettii. The sequence continues at coordinate 31,841,356 of NW_003852401.1, forward strand.
TTTTTCCTTTCTTTTCTTTCTTTCTTTATTTTTTGACCATGGGTTACTTCCAAATGTGTTGTTCAATCCACAACTACTCAAAAGTTTTCTGTTTTTTTCTGTCACTGATTTCTAATTTACTTTTGTTGTGGTCAGAGAAACTTACTTTTTGTGATTTCAAACCCTTAATATTTGTTGAAACTTTTATGATGGAGCTTATTGTCTATCCTGGAGAATAGCCACATGTGTTTGAAAAGAACTTGCCTTCTAGGCAGCACCTGTGGCTCAAAGGAGAAGGAAGCTGGCCCCATATATTGAAGGTGGTGGGTTCAAACCCAGCCCTAGCCAAAGTTCCCAACAAAAAAAAAAAAAAAAAAAAGAAAGAAAGAAAGAAAGAAAGAAAAGAACTTGTATTCTGCTCTTGTTGGGTAAAGTATTCTATAGCTGCCATTACAGCAATTTGTTTAATAGTGTTGTTTGAGTCTGCACCTTATTTTCTGATTTTACAGCTGGTTTTTCTCTCCATTATTGAAAGTAAGGTACTATCATCTGTAACTATTATTACATATTGTCTCTTTCTTCCCTCAATACTGTCAGTGTGTACTTCAGATGTATATTTGGGGATTTTATTTTTTAGTACATGAATGCTTATAGTTATAGCTCCCGATGAACTGATGCTTTCGTTGTTATGAATACATGCTGATACTTGAACTGATGCTTTCTTTGTTTCCAGTAGCAATTTTTCACAAAGTTCATTTTGTCTGACATTAGTTTAGTTACTCTAGACCTCTTGTGGATACTGTTTGACAATCTTGCTTTTGATTGGTGTATTTAATATACATATTCACTTTAGAATGACCAATGCCATAAGAAATAGATTCTTTATTCTACTTTATTTCAAAAGAAGTAGATTCAATCAAAAGAGGTAATCAAAAGGAATTTATATGTTTAACTACTTAACAAGATATTGGAGATAATGGATCTGGCAACATTGAAAATAAAAAATAACCTATATAATTCAAGACTATTTTAAAATTTCCAGCTGAGCATGGGGGCTCATGCATAGAATCTCATTCCTTTGGAGGGCCAAGGTAGGAGTCACTTGAGCCCAGTAATTCAAGACAGCCAGGCCAACATATTGAAGACTCATATCTATAAAAGAATTTGAAAACTAGCCTGGTGTGGTGATGCACATTTTTAGTCATCACTACTCATGAGGTTGAGGCAAAAGAATAGTGTGAGCTTAGAGGAGTTAGAGGAACTGTGATCACACTACTTCATAGTCTGGGTGACAGAATGAGACCCTGTCTCTAAAGAAACATTTAAAAATAAAATAAAACAAAATGAAATAAAATTTCCACCACTTATAATGCAAACTCCTTATTGGACATTCAAAATAACAAGCAGTAGAAAAATATGAAAGGGGAAATGTTATCCACTATTAATATTATATCTATTTACAGTTATTTTATATCACATCATTTTTTTACACAATTGTGTTATGTTTCATAACTGATGTGAAATTGTCACTGTAAACATTTCCACCAGAACATATTCAGTCATATATTCATTGCATACATCCTTTGTTGACATGATATTTTATTATGCAAAATATTTCATCTTGCATCTTGGAATATGCAACTAAAACTCTGTAAGGAGACTTCATTTATTCCATGTTCATTCACATAATAAGTAACATTTGGGCATAAATATTTTATGCATTTACATACTTTTCTCAGTTTCTCTATATTAAGATTACTGGATCTTTAATTTATATCTGCACACTATATACTACAGCTCAATAGTATTCAAAATCTAGGAAGTCAGGACCAATAAATCAATTTTTGCAGCCTATACATGTATTTTTAAAATGTGCATTCTGCACTAGGATATTATTGTGTAGCTAAGCAGAAGCGAAGTATTTTTGAATAAAAACGTATGACTCAGTAATTTGTCCTGACATACCGAAAACTATTGGCAAGCAAAATATGTATTCTGAACCTTAAAATACCTTGTCATTAAAACTTAGCTACTTTGGCTGTATCTTTTTTTTTATTTTGGTTTCAAAATTATGTACTAAGTCTCTTTTAAATAAGTAAATCTTTTAATGGGACACAGGTGTTTATAAGTTGACGTTAAAATTTTAATTCAAGTAAATCCTAGCTTGGGTTTTTTATTCCTGGGAAAATCTGCTTAGACTTCTATTATCATCTGACATGATATTAGAGGAGGGAAAACATTTTCCATATTTGTTAGAGTGACATTCTTTTTGGTTATTAATAGAGTGTCCAGTTAATATACAATAGAAATTATTGCTGCTTTCAATTATTATATTTATGTGTCACTTCCTCATGTTAGAAATAATGTCTAAAAGAAATAATAGGGAAAAAAGAATAATCAAGATTTTTAAATAAAATACTGAACCAGACATAAAATGTCACTGGGATATAACACTTATGAAAGGAGATTTACAGTCATATGCTTTTTAAATTGCAGAAGTCTAATACATTTACATGTGTGATTATTAATGCTAGAGGCCTCGTCATAGAAATGTTAAAGAATAATTACTGAAAAAATATCATAAAGATGAAAAGGATGATTGAAAAATCAGTAAGTAATCTATCTACACAGTAAGGGATATTAAAATCCTATAATTTCAGTACAGTTGGGACATTTCAAAAGGTCAGCTGATATGACAAATAGTGCATTTGTCACTAAGGAATTCATTTAACAAATAATATCCTTAAGCTGAAGACGTCTTATCACTGCATTGTGTAACTATCCTTCACAGGTTTATGATAAATACTTATACTAGCAATATTTGCTATTATTACTGGGAGAAGCAATTTTTCTTGAAACTTGAGGTAGAGAATTGAGGTACTTTTCTGCTGTCAGCTGTCTTCTTCTTCCAGATACATGACAGCGTATCCTCTTGCCCTTTTGTACTTAAGGAAGGTCATCTAAGTAGAGCACGCCAGTGAGATGTGATAGAAAGTGACGTGTGTGCTGCAGAACTGCAAGGTGAAGCCTCTGGTTCTAGGCTTGCTTATTCCTGATGCAGCAATTAGGAAACCTTAGGTTTAGATGGAAGTGACACAAGGGTAAGGCAGCCTACAGAGTTTGAACACATCAAGGACAAGTGCATGAAGGAATTTTCTGGACTTTAACAGATGTTCTTTAAAAAAGAAATAAACTTAATTATGCTTTGTCACTGAAATAAGACCAGTGCTAATTATGTTAACATAACCTCACCTCAACTGATTGATACACAGGTACATAAAAAATCAACTTAAAACTTCTAAACTTTTTCATTTGAAAACTTCCAAGCTGTTGAGACTTAGATGAGGCTGCTTTCAGAAGAATGCAATCTCTATGAAGTCCTGTGCTGCAATTTTATAAATGTTGCATTCTGTATTATATTTTCATGCTTTCATGTAAAATAAGGATCTAACAAACATGTGATTGGATAAAATGTATGTTCTAGGAAAACATGCTGTGTTTGTTACTGACTGCCCACAACTCAGCTCTCCTGTATTTACACAGTCTCTGGAGAAAGATGGCTTTAAGGGTTTACTTAGTGCCATTTTCAGAAAAGGAAAAAAAAAATCAGAGTAGCCAAGAGAAGAATAGATATAGAGATTATTCCCAAAACAGTAGAAGTTAAAAAAAAAAAAAAAAAAAGAAGAAGAAGAAAAAAGAAAAGATGAAATGAGAAAAAAAAATCTGAAACCCTTCAAATAAGGCAAGAAAAAAAGAAAGAAGAGATAAACACTTATCAGCAGGACATATTTATAATACAGAAAGACAGAAGGAGTAAATAAAACCTTATTTAATAAAGACTATCAATAAAATAGATTAAATCTTTGGCTCAGTTTAGGTCATTTTTCTCAGAAGAAGATCCTATTCCCTATTCCCAAACAAGGAATTGTGGGCAATACTACTATAGTTGATCCTGAGAAGGACAGGAGAGACAGCCAAAATACTGGCCAAATGAGTTTCCATCCAAATGTAGTTCTCCAAGAGAGGAAGTAGAATCCCTGTACTTGCTCCAGGGTGAAGAATTGGAGAAGCTGTTATCTCTATTCAAGGACTTTGTTTTTCAGCTATGAAAACATACTGACTTGCTGCTGAAAGCCAATCTATTCTATATTGTGTGTGACTTTCGATTTGTTGCCTCAGATATAATACGTTACATGGGCCATTCCCAATGGTGATTTGATGATGAAGGAAGTGAGAAATGTTTTATCTGAAAATATTGCATTTGATATTCTAGATTGAATGAAAAAAGCTCCATGTCTTTCTGCCCTTCTCTCACAACCATTACCACCCTGGACACTCCCCAAATCATAGAAGTTCTTTATCTGCCTGAAATTCTATCACGGTTCACCTCAGAAAACAATTGTCCCTTTCTTTCCCTCCTTATAGGAGCATTGGTATGATCACAGTTGAACAGATTCTTTTTTTTTTTTTTTTAACTCTTTTTTATTTCAGAATGTTATGGTAGCACAAATGTTTTAGTCACATCCATTACTTTTGTACAGTTTGGGCCAAGATTATAATTTTGTCTATCCTCCAGATAGTGTGCGTTGTGCCTGTGAGGTAGAAATTCACCTGTCCTTTCTTTCCACTTTTACCTGTTTGATTTCCATTATTCAAGAATTCTGTCCCTCATTGTCTGAGGGAGCATTAGTTCTCTGGTGCTTTCTGCCTCCAAACATCTCCCTTGAGAGAAAGCAACTATTAAGGAGATGTCAGCATTACCTGGAACAGTAAATTCTAGATGATAAGGGCTGAGCACCCTCAGCTTCTCCTATATCAATTAATTAAAAAAAAAAAAAAAACATTGTCCCATCAGACTTTTAAAGATAAACTTATTCATAAAAAAAATATATCCTAAAATTTAAGGTTGCAGAAACATGAAAAGTAAAAGGAAAGTAAATACAAGGAAAGCAAATGTTTTATATATTACTAACAGTTAATGTAATTTTTATAAGTCACTAATTTGAAATCAAAAGAGTCACCATATATTGATAAAATGTTTATTTACCCAGGAATATATAACAACCTTCTATGCCATTATTAACATGTTTATAACAGCAAATATTTTCAGATCTATAAAGAGATCTAGGCTACTATCATATGAGATTTCAACACAACTCTTAGTAAGTGAAAGACAAAGCAGAAAAAACTAAGAAAGTCTACCGACATTTGAATAGTGTGGATAATATTGAGTTAATGGAAATAAAGAGAAAATTATGCTCACCTAGAGAGTAAATATTATTTTTAGTACATGTTGATTATTTACACTATTAAACAAGCATCAGTTACCAAAATATTGCTATTTCAAAACATAAACACACAGGTCAGACAATTAAGTTTGTTAACGCATTCTAGAAAAACCTGCTACATACCTCACTGTTAAATATCACTCTGGGGACCTTTGAAGTACTCCCCTAGGAAAGCTACGCATTGACCCCAGTGCCTAATCCACCCTTCAAAGCAATTTTGGAACTCTTTTTTCTTGAATCACTATCAGAGCCATTGTCAAATTATTCTTCATGACCGGAATGTCATCAAAATATCTTCCTTTCAATATTTCTTTTCTCTTTGGGTAAAGAAAAAGAGTCATGTTGGGCCTGATCAGCTGAGTGGGAAGGGTGTTCCAATATAGTTACTTGTTTACTGGCTAAAATTCCCTCACAGACAGTGCCATGTGAGGTGGTGTGTTTTGCGATGCAAGAGCCCATTTTTACACACAACTTTCTCAGGTCAATATCTTCAGTTAAGATATTCCTGTTCCACTATGGATGTTTACTTGGCCTGCTATGCTTCTCACAGTTAGCTGATAATTTAGATGCACAATTCTATTTATTTTTGCAATGTTTTCATCACTTCTGCACACGGTGGCAAATTTGCAAACTTAAGTGTCAGACCTTGTATTCTAGGATACACACCCCTATGTACAGATAAGTGAACACAGATAAAAGTCGATACCATCCAATTATGGGCATATGTTCGGAGAAATGTATCATTAGTTGATTTAATTATTACACAAATGTCATAGGGTGTGCTTAAACAAACCTAGATGTATAGCCCACTGCACACTTTAAATATATGGCATAGCCTACTGCTCCTACTCTACAAACTTGCCCTGCATATTGCTGTACTAAATACTTGTTGACAGTTGCAACCCAGTGCTATTTGGGCACGTAAACATATCTAAACACAGAAAAGGTACTGCAAAAATATGGTAGTATAATCCTTTTGGAACACCATCATAATATATGTTGACATAAATGTCACACATAATGGTATATCTCATATCTATGTATCTACATGTACAGAAAAAAGGAGTGAAGATGTTTTACAGGTGGAGAACGAACCATTTTGCATCATTTGATACAGCAGAATAAAAAAGACAGAAAGAGCCAGAGAATACTAAAAGGGATTCTGTGGCATTCTGGGGAAGATAAGGCAATAAGCATCATCAGGGGATAGATGGATCTACATCCAATTATTGATTGGTTCAATTTTTGATGAATATGTGTCCTTGAAATCAGTGATGCCGTCCATTATCCCTTGGGAATTTGTCCATCTCCTCTACATTGGGTTTTGCTAATGTTGGCACCCTGCAAATGCATTTCCTCATGCATACGTTCCTGTCCGACACAGAAGAGTTCATCCTTAACCTGCATCTGCAGCATCCAGCCACACCTGCACTGTCGTTCCTTAAAGGAACAGCTGCCAAAGCAGGCAGACAGCCTTGATATTTTTGTAGCCCTCAGCCCTTCCAGCAAGACCTCTGTAGTATCAGAAACTTCAGAAAGAGCTGGGTCAAAAAAGGCCTCAGTGCTGGGTGAACAACTAGCATTCTGGAATAAAGTTTGGGGATGAAGGGTTAGGGTCAAGAGCTTAAGTAGCACCAGTTAACACCATTGTAGTTTACCTGCCTCCAGGCAGCATTCATCCATTCAGTTGTATACTCTGTTGTTTGGGCTTGCTAGCCCTAAACCCTTCATCTAACAGCCCTAAACCCTTTATCTAACAGCCAGGTATTAACTACTATAATGATTTAGGGACTCTGACTTTCCCTTATTCTAACTGCTTACATTAGTAAAACAGTGGTGATAGAAGACAAGTTTACGGCTCTCTTCCCAATGCAAGTGCTCTTTCTATATTTAAATAAATCATTAATTAAACATGAACATTATCATGTTAGCAAAAGCAAAGACCAGGCAGTGTATGGGAAGCAACTCTCCTTAAATAAGATGGTCATCACTAGGGACCATATGAAGCAAACCAACCCCCAAACGTTAAGCTCAGTTTTAATAATTAACAAAAATTGTACCACCTACTCAGTGGTGGATTTCTTTCACCGTTTTCCCTGTTAGATCAGAAAATACACATTTCAGAGGATATTAAAGAAGAGGAAGTGGAGTGGGTGCCTCTCGGTTGCCTGTTGACAAACATCTGAGCTTAGTTTCTAGTAGTGAACTTCACATTTGGTCAAAAACTCACTGGGCTTCAGAAATAAAGTCTGGGCTTAGAAAGTGATTCCAAGTGGTTACTGAGCTAGGGTGTTGATACCGAGTGCAAGAACATTAAAAGGTTAAAGAGTATTCAGAAGTCAAACTTGACAGTTGCAGTTAACTATGTGAAAGGCACATCCTGACCAGGAGCTTTCTGAAGATGAACCACCACTCTGCCAGCACCCTCAGGGTCACTTCTCATCACCACAAGCTCTGGCTATGATGGCAGCTACCATATTGCTTCTCCAGCTACTGTGCACTTGTATCCTCCCCAGGGAGCTTCAGCCCTCAGTTTTCATCTCACTCATTTCCAAACAAGTCTTTCACAAATCTAGCCCAAACTGCAGGAGCCACAGGGAGAGAAGGAAATCAAGGGTATTCAAATGGGGAAAGAAGAGGTCAAACTATCACTCTTTGATGATGATATAATTGCATACTATGTATCTAAAAGGCCCCAAAGATTCTGCCAAAAGACTCCTGGAACTGATAAATAAGTTCAACAAAGCATCAGGTTACAAAAATCAGTGTTCACTAATCAGTCACATTCCCATACGCCAAAAACAGTCAAGCTGAGAATCAATTGAAATGTTCAATAACTTTCACAATAACAACAAAGAAAGAAAATACCTAGAATATATTTAACCAAGAAGATGAAAGAACTTAACAGGAAGAAACACTGACAAAGGGAATTGTATAGGGTGTAAATGGATGAAAAACACATGATGCCCAGCAGATGGATCAGCAGAATCAACATCATTAAAATGTCTATACTATCTAAAGTGACTTACAGGTTTAAAGCAATCCCATTAAAATACCAATGCCATTTTTTGAAGATCTAGAAAAAATAATTATATACTCTATGGAACCAGTAAAGATCTTGTGCAGCAAAAAGAACAATTAAGGAGGCATCAATTGTACCAAGAACAGAGACACAGACCTATGGATCAGAGCAGAGAACCTAAGCCAGGCTCAGTGGCTCATGCCTATAATCCTAGCACTCTAGGAAACTGAGGTGAGTGGATAGCTTGAACTAGTTCAAGACCAACCTGAGCAAAAGCAAGACCTCATCTCTACTAAAAATAGCAAAACTAAGGCAAGAGGATTGCTTGAGCCCAAGAGTTAGAGGTTGCTATGAGCTATGATGCCATGGCTCTCTACCAAAAGTGATAGCTTGAGACTTGGTCTCAGAAAAAAAAAAAAAAATAGAGAACTGAGAAATAAAACTATGTTCATAATGCCATGTGATCTTTGACAAAGTAGGCAAAAATGTAAACTGAGGGAAAGAATGTCTATTCTATAAATGGTGATGGGAAAATTGGATAGCCACATGCAGAGGAATGAAACAGGATCTACACCTCTCACCACTCATGAAAATTAATTCACAATGGAAATAGACTTAAATCTACGTCATGAAACTATAAGAATTCTAGAAGAAAATGTTGGCAAAGTTCTTATGGACATTGGCCTAGGTAACAAATTTATAAAGAATCTTCTAAAATCAATCATAACTACAATAAAAATAAATAAATGGGACTTAATCACATTAAAAACCCTCTGCACAGCCATGGAAACAAGCAATAGAGTGAACAGACAGCCTACAAAATAGGAGAAAATATTTACATCCTATACATCTGATAAAGGGCTGATAACCAGAGTCTACAAAGAACTCAAGGAAATCAGCAAGAAATAACCAAACAACTCCATTAGAAAGTGGGAAAAAGACATCAAAAGAAAAAAAGAGAGAAGGAAGGAAGGAAGGAAGGGAGGGATCCCAAATTCATACCAAACACATGAAAAAACATTCAAAGGCTCTAATCATCGGAGAAATAAATACAAATCAAAAGTACAATTTTTGAGAATGTCTTCTATCAAAAAAAAAAAAAAATCCCAAAATGAAAGATGCTGGCATGGATGCAAAGAGATAGGAACACTTCAACACTGTTGGTGGGGCTATAAACTAGAACAATCTCTATGGAAAGTAGGGTGGAGTTACCTAAAAGAACTAAAAGTTGACCTCTGTTTGATCCAAAAATCTCACTCCTGAGTATTTATCAGAGGAAACAAAGACATTTTATAAAATAAAACACCTGAATTCAAATATTTATAGGAGCCCAGTGCACAGCTGCAAAGATTTAGAGCCAACTTTCTGAGTGGATTAATAAAATGAGGTAAATGTATACCATGGAGCACTACTTAGCCCTAAAATGAACGGTGAACTAATACCTCTCATATTACCTGGATGAAACTAGAGACCATTCTTCTAAGTGAACTATAACAAGAATGGCAAAACAAGTAACCACATATACTCACTACTAAATTGGAAAATTAGGTGCATATATGGAAATAGCACTCATTGGGAATCAAGCTGGTGGGATAAGGGCGGATGGTATGGGTAAATTCATACCTATTGGATATGAGGCATGTTGTTGTGTTAAAGGACACACTTATAACTTTTTTTTTTGTTGTTCTTTTAAACATTGGAAAATTTAACTTTATTTGTGCCTAGGGTTAGCCTCTCAGCAGCACCTGTTTTGGGGGTGCAGTGTCATCTTTTTTTTTTTTTATTGAATGGTAACTGTGTACATTGATGCACTTTGGGGGTACAGTGTGGTGTTTTCACACACAATCCATGACATTTCCATCAAACTGGTTAACATAGCCTTCATGTAACTTTCTTAGTTATTATGTCAAAACATTCATATTCTACTCATAGAAAGATTCACTTGTACCCTTGCAAGATGAACCACAGAAGTGAACCCTCGAATCCCTCTCCCTCCACCCTCTCCCCCCTTCACACACTTATAACTTTGATTCAAACCATATAAAAGTGATTTATGTAGACCAAACATTTGTCCCCAATTTTCTGAAATTTAATTTTAAAGATTAAAAAAAATTGAAAAGAATCTCTTGGCTGTTCCTTCCTATGAAAGTAGGAGGAGGAAGTACATAACACTCAAAGTTCAACCTTGATAATCTTTGATGAGTCTCATGATACATGTCTATCTTCTACATTTTATCCATCCTTAGGACTACAGTACTCCTATCTTTAACCTACTGCAATTGTGAAACGGTGCCATATTTTCAAATAAAATAATTGATTTTATTCACTGTCTTCCTAGCCTCTCTAATCCATTGAAGCATTAGAAATGCCTTTCTATGTGAACTACCCTCAGGGTGGGGAGGATAAACCAAGAACAAAGAATGAAATTTTTAAACTTCTAAGCAGGCTTTTGTAATCCAAAGCAGAAACAGTACTCTGGAAGCCCTGAACTCGGCCGCATTTCCAAGCTCCAGACACTTGGGAGAAAATAGGGTGTTTTAAAAGTTGTATCCATTTGTCTTTATTTTTCAACAAACTTACCTTTAAACAACAAAATATCAGAGCCTGGTGTAGCTGTGAATCATTCAGAAAGGAAGAATGCATAGCCATGTATATCATTTTATATCTTTTGGGGGGGCCATCGCTTCCCACCCCTGCCAATTCAACAAAGGAACACAAAACCTTGAGAGTAGACACACTGAGGACTTAGCTGTATGGCGTCTCTGAGAAGTCACAACTTTCCTTTTTTGCACAGGCCTCTAAATAACTCTAGGGCAGAGGTAGGGTAGTTAGAGATTCTGGCCCGGCTTTTCAACACTCTCGGAAAAGCCCCTTCTACAGTGTTCTTATCACTGGTTGGGAATTGGAAAGGAAACCTCCTGTGTACTTCGTCAAATCTTCTCTCTCTTACTTCCTGTCCAATGTTGCAACAACAATTACCCTGAATAGGTCTCAAACAGCTAAAGACAGGTATAACTGACAACTCTACAGGCCCAAGTTGTCTCTCTGGTATCCCGCACCAGGGTTTCTCTACCGCTCTTACGAGATGCCTTGGCAGGTCTTAGAACTCACAAATGTGCAACCTGCCTGCACAAGGGTACTAACGCCCTGTGAAGTAACGTTTGACCAAGAGTGGAAAGGGATCCAAGGCATAGATGCTTTGCCTTTCTCCTGTGTGAAAAATGATAAGACTGATTTTAGGAGGGACATAGGGTTGAACAATTAGTAAAACCGAGAGGATGTCAAATCAGTAATGCATGTGTTACTGGATTACCATATTATAGTTAATTCCTTGGATAGCATTGCCAACTATGCTGCCTGTAGTCAAGCCCTCTGCATGCAATGGTATTGTGCGTGCCATCTGGAGTCAGTGGAAGGGGATCCATTCTGTTAAGCAGTGACTGCAGAACCTGAGTGAGATGGATAAAACATAATTATGACAATCAACAACTGCTAGAAGCCTTAAAAGTGCCAGAAAAGAAGATATTTTCAGTATTTGATGCTGAATCAATTAGATGTCAGTATCAAAAAAGGACACATTGATTTCTACCTCACACAAAACTCCATTCCAGATGTGTAAGATATTTAAGTGCATAAAAGGAAAATAGCACAGTTCTTAGACAAAAACAGGAGCATATCTTCATGACTTTCAGTTTTCATGAAAATATTTATTTTATAGGGCAGAAAATATAGTGATTATCAAGAGAAAGATGATAAATCGGCCTACACTAAGATTTTTGAGCTGTAGAAAGAAGTTCTGGGATTTCACCTGAAATGTCACCCTTTCTTCTTTCTCTTCCTTCCCTGTCCAGTTCTTCCCGTTCACTCACTTAATTCTCTTAGAAAGACTCCCTCAAAAATTGCTCTCGTACAAATCCTTGTCTCAGAGTTTGAGCCAGTGAAAACTTGACCTAAAAGAAGTTCTGAAAAAGTATTCACGTTTAAAAGTCATCAAGTAATCAGACACTCAAACCACCCTGAAATATCCTACCTACCTAAGAAAACAGATGAACTTAAAAAAAAAATAACAATACAGTAAAAGAGAAGGGGAGAGAAAATCATCAAATGTTGGCAAGGCCGCTAAGCAATCAGAATTTTTATTCTGATTGCTAATAGAGGCGTAAATTGGCACAACTATTTTGAAAAATGTTTTTCAATGTCTTCTAAAGCTAAATCCATCAATATCTAATAGTTTTGTAATTTCACTTTTAGGTATGTGTCCAGTAGAAATACATAGATATTTTCATTAAAATACATTTTAATGACTACAGTTAAGACTCCTAACTGTAGTCTTAGCTACTTGGGAGGTTGAAATAGGAGGATAGGTTGAACTCAGGAAATCAGGGTTTCAGTGAGCTGTGATTTAGGCCACTTCCCTCCTGAGCAACAGAGCAAGTTTATGTCTCTAAAAAGTAATAGTATTAAAACCATAATAAATGTTCATAGCAGCAGTATCTGTAATTGACGAAAAATGGAAACTACTCAAGTATCGATCAATGACGAAAAGGATGAATAAATTATAGTTTTTTACATAATGGGATGAAAAAACAATATGAAACAACATGTATGAATATCAAACTATTCACACATCCATCCATGACAGAGTGGTAACCTGTGTTACTGAATGAAGAAAGCTAGAACAGAAGAATCCACATGATAGCATTCTATTTATGTAAAGTTCATATATAAGCAAAGTAACATTAATTTTGGGTTTCAGGACAGTGATTTCCTTTGTGTTTATGAACTTGGTGAGAGCGTAGGGCAGCTACTGACTAGCTGGTAATATTCTGGGTTTTGATCTGGCTGTAAATTATACAGGTGTGTTTAGATTGCAGCAACACTAGTCATGATCTTTATTCATGTTAATTGTGTATCACTATTATGTTTGCTTCAATAACAAAAATAATAATAATAAATGGCAGGCCTAGTTCAGCCAAAAATTAGTTCATATCATGTTGTGAAAGCCAGAAGGCATCTGTGCAAGCAATTACAGTCTCTAATAAACAGCAGCTGCAGGTTAGACTACACTGAAAATTATACATAGGTCAATAATATCAATAGTTGCATAATTGCAAAAGTTGGGAATGGACAGCCATGAAAAACTTCTTATGTAAAATTCAGTGCCTTGATAACAAGAATAGAACCATGAGATCTGAAATGGAGATACCTGGGTGGATAACTCTTAAAATCTTGAAACCCAGACTTCCTTGAGCCATCTAGTCTGGCAGAAGCAGCCTTTCTCCATTGACAGAGGTTAAATTTTCCCCTTGCCTGGAAACCTTAATAAGACTTCATTTCATTGCCAGAAAATGATACCAAGGATCTACTCCTACTGTTGCTCTTTGTCAAGAAGCTGAGAACCAGCATCAGGCATCAGCTTTAGTGGTCCTAAGACTCAGCTGTGGTGCCTCTTTGAATTGTGAATATGAAGAAGAAATATAATAATATAAAAATTCTAGAATGTTCATAATAATGTAAGAAGTCAAAAGAAGAAAGAAGTGAGGATTTTAATATATTACTATGTGAGATCCAAGAATCCACCAACTGATAAGTGTTGCTGAAGGAAGCCAAGATATTATTTAATTCACTAAGGAGATAACAAGAGAACTGGTAAAGAGTCCACCAACATCTTTCAGAAGCGGCAACGGAGTTCTCAACCACTGGCAGAATTAATGGTGGGAAGCATTGCCATGGAACTGGATTACTTGGTATTAAAATTGGATGTAGGAAATTATACAATGGCAGAGAATGGAGGTAGCCCATAACTGTCAGAGGTAAGATGAGTGTACTTACTGTAATTCTAGCAAAACTGGAAATCGCTTGCCCATGAGGTTTTGTGGTGATAACAACTAGATTGTGGTGTTCTTGGGGTAAGAGAAAATGGCAAACAACTGGGTGCTTCCAACTTGTATAATAACTGGCTGACAGAAAGCTGCAGTTGATCACCACAACAGCAAATGGTATAGAGACCCGTGCCTGACCATACAGCACCACATTACTCTGGGAGAGAAGGAATGTCCATCCTGAGCTGGCTATCTCCAGATTCCTCAAGTCATAAAGATGGGAGATACGACAGCAACAAATTTTGTGATAGAAATTATATATCCCAGACAAAGCCCAACCAAATCTACTACCTTTGCTGTGTTGATGCCTTTTCCTCAACTAATATCTATAGTCCAATGGAAGTTCCCTATGGTACAGCATGCACAAATCTTTGTGTCTCCTATTAATTCCCACTGTAGACTCTATAGAGAAGACATTCTCAAAAGTGGAAATGGATAATATGCATGTGCAGTAGCCACTGGGGCAGAGATGGATACTAGGCATAGGCCCAGGAGCACAGGCTTTCCTTCCTTAACCACCACTAGCTAATGTCTGCTGAACTCCAATTTGCTAGCAGTAGAAGCTGACACTGTCTCACTCATGTCACACAATTATTTATAGACACCAGTCCACTGAGAGGAAGACTGATTGCAGTGGAACCCTTCCCCAACAGAAGTTCAGTGATTCCACCTACTGGAACTGATACTCACCTACCTCAGATATGGATTCACTTTCTCTGCTTATAGCAATTCCATCATAACCATTATCTGAAACTTACATAACATCTGATCTAGTGACAAGATATCCTGCATCTCATTGCCTCCAACCAGGGTACTGATTTTTTGGCAAAGATGTGACAAAGGTTGCATAAAAATGGAATCCCCTCATTTTTTTATGTCATTATTTAAAATCATCTGACCTAATAAAATAAGAGAAAGTTAAGATGCCAGTTTGGGAATAATCCCAGACAGGGTTGGAGTTCTTCTCCAGGATATAGTATTTGTGCTGAAACAAAGGCTGATGTATGGTTTCTTTTCTCTAATAACTAGAACAAATGGATCTAAAAACAGTAAGGCAGGAATAGAGTTAACTTCTCTCACCCTCTCGCCATTACCTCCGAGGAACCACATGTAGGATGCGTGCTCTCTTTCCCTCTAAAGTTTTGATTCTGCTGTCTATGGACATGCCTATCGTGGGGCTCTTTGTTCATTTGGGGGTAGGTGAAGAAAGGAGAGTGAGGAGTGAGTAAGAAGAACACATCTATCAATAGACGCCATAAAATTTCCACTGATACTGAAGCTCCAACTATTATCTGATCGTTTTGACACTAGTGTCACTAGAATATCAGACAAAGATAAAAGTTTCTATGCTGCAGAGTTAATGGATTGATTACCAAATGCAAGTAGGGATTGTGCTACACACCGGGCCAGGAGAGATAGGATGGAAACTTAGGATAGCCTGATTGATCCCCTAGATATCTCCTTGTCTGGTGATAATGATGTATGGCTAATTTTCCTGAGAAGGGTAAGTTAACTAAACATTCAGACTTCTCATGGACAGAAGTCTAAGCCACCACAATTCCTGGGCTCCAAATCTAACAAAGTGTTTGTTTGAGGTGAGAAATACTTAGAATGATTATTTGAAAGAAAAAAAATTATAAATACAAATAAGGCTTTGGATCAATTAAGCTACTGTGGCTGAAACTACAGCTTGCTTTATTAACCCTCTTTTATTAAATATTTGCAGAGGGATTTCTGCTTATTACTTTGAAGGAGATATAGATGACTTGGACTTAATGGAGGGCACATAGGAACTGAATAGTATAAAATGTGGGCTGTATTGGGTGGATACCTCTTGAACTTCCCTTCAGTTACTGCCCTAATCTTACTGCAGACCTGCTTTGGGGACCTGTTCTGTTTTGCCCAGCAGCATCACACAATGAAATGTGGCAATGCACCTCTCATTTCCTGTTCAAAGTCTAGACACTCACATATGTGTGACACAGAAGCACAGAGGGCTTAATACCCTGTCAGGCATCTCTCAGTTAATGGATGGGGGAGCTAAAGGATGAGCGGTCTTTTTCCAGGCGGAAGTCTCTGAAGACTCAGGTAACCCTTAGCAAGGCATTCAGTTGCCTGCAGAGGTATCTATGTGCACCTTTGTAATGACTCCTTATTTTTCCCCCTTTTGCTCCTATTATCCAAGAGTCCTATGAGCACTTGCTTTTAAATCTTTCATCAACACCCCCCTCTTCCTAAATAATACAAGCTAATTCAAATGTCAAAGTATCAAGTGGGTGCCTCGGTTAATAGGCATGAGCTTTCCTCACAGCATCCCTAATGGAATGGAGAAAGCAGTTAAGCATTCTTGGGCTTGCGAAGACTGAGAAGGCTGGTAGCCAAGATTTTACAGCCTTCAAGGAGTATTGAAACACTAAGTAGATTAGCAAAAGTGTGAAGGTTAGAAACAGAACAATGAAGCTGGCAATGGAAATCATGACTAAGTTGTTAGGATTATGAGTATATGAAGTACAAAGAGGACCAAGAAAGAGAAGTTATTTTTGAAAAATGATCAGAAAAACATAGAAAGAGATACAGGCCAAATGTTACTCTACCTACTCACTCCAACCCGCCCCATGAGATTCTGTATCGACCCCACAGGGGAATGCAAATTTGGGGAACAATGCTGACTTTTCATGTTTTACCAAAAAAGACAGAGGCTTAAAAGCTGTACCATAATGCCATTATCAGTGGAAATTATGATTCAAGAACAAGATTGATTTTAGATAGATAACTAATGTTTTAACTTCTATATAGGGTGTTATAAACTTTGGAAATACAAATTTTCCACCCCTTAATCTGTTATCCCAAAACAAATAGTGCATTTTTAGAGCAGGATTTTTACTTATCTAGACAAAGATACGCTACTAAAAAATCTCACCACCTATACAACTTTATTGCATGTCATATAGTATTAGAGATCTTTTGTTTTATATGTTTTATTAGGTAAATGATCTGTGTGTTCATCTGAGAAGTATACAGAAACCTCTTTGGTCTTCCTTTTCTGATTATTTAATGTGTGGTTTTAACAGTACAATTATTTTTATATGCTTTGGAAAGAAAATTCTTGTGTTGCATTGAGCTGCTGTCAACTTGGTTAAACTACAAACAGTATTTTTTGGAATTCTCTTTCTTCTCTGTAAGGTTTAGGATTAGAGTTGGCAAAAAAAGGAACTTGTATGAAATTGCAAGGTGGAGAGAAGTGAAGACCATTCCTATCAGGAGTTGATGACTCACATGGGGGGGGCAGACACAGAAGTCCCCAGGGGTCCCAGTTTGCTTTCTTCTTTCTTTCTTTCTTTCTTTCTTTTTTTTTCAGTTTTTGGCCGGGGCTGGGTTTGAACCCGCCACCTCCGGTATATGGAGCTGGTGCCCTTCTTCTTTGAGCCACAGGATCTGCCCTGTCTTCTTATTTCTTTGTTCTACCTCCTGCTCATCATCCTAACTATTGGCCCTGCTGACTAGCACAGGCCCCGGCCCGTCAGTGGATACTTGATACTGTGGAGCCAAAGGGTGTCAGCCACACACAGGCAATGGCTTCCTAGAGACATTTCGATGAGCATCCTGTTGGTCTCATTTCTCCTCAATGAGCAGTTCCATTTTGAAGTCAGGATATTCTAAGCTCTCATATTTTCCTGTAAGATCTGACCCATATTAAGACTTTAGCAGGAATCATTATAGATTCTTTCTCTAATCTACAGACTCCTTTTCCACACTTTCATTGTCTCAGCTTCTCCTACACTTGTAGGTGATCCAATCCATGCAATACTTTCTACATTCTCATATTGTGCCTCTGCTTCCCGAAAGGAGCCTGACTCAGACGGCTCCAAACTAATTTCATTTTCAGTAAAACGGGTATTTTGGGGGGCACCTATTTTGACCTAGGCATTGACTTATGCACAGAGAATTCAATATCTTCAAGATTAGTTTGAATAATTTAATCATGATTAAAGAGCAAATGCATGTTTAAATGGGCAACTTGCATCCAAAATTTGCCAAAGAATTTAAAGACATTGATGATAAAAACTTACCCAATCCTGATAAGTATAATGATGTTTCTCTGCTCCTAACAGCACCCCTAGCAGCGTGTCTGCTTCCCTAGTCCACCGGGCTACAGCTTTGGTGAGTACAAAGAGTGGTGACCGTAAGTCTGAGCTTGCTTTTACTGTTTTCCTGGTAGAACAACTCTTACTATTTTATCTGCATCTGTTATGAAGAAAAATATATTACCATGGATCTTTTAAACCCAGACCAGACATTTGAACTGTCATATTCACCTCTGATTTCCATCAAGGTTCACAAAGCTTTTAAAGGCACTCAGTAATGTATCCTGTATATCAAGATCCACAAAAGGCGACGTTTCTGTTCTACAGGGGTGAGAGGCAGAGCCCTGGACTCTTTGTAGTCCACGACCAGGGAGTTCAAAAGCACCAACAAAGGACTTTTATGCAGCCAAGGACTTTTTTCTATGACTTTTATTCTGAGCAAAATGTATTCAGCCAAGAAAGAATGGGAAATAGTGGTCTTAAAATAATTTCTGTGGCAGAAACTGGATTTCAAATGATATAATGAACTAATGTGCAGTAAAGAGATGGAAATAATTAGCTCAGACAAGGCATTTGATAGAGTTAGCAGAAAAATAATTGATCCACATTTTATGTGATTCTTATAAAAAGAACTATATGGATAAATTGTCTTTGATAGGTATATTTGAAAATACAGATTCATGATACATACTGGCCTGACATTTTATGATCTATCTTATAGGCTGGATTAGAATTCAGATACTTGTTCTTTTTATGAGTCCATAACTATTTTCTTTTTCATACTGGAAATTTCCATTTTTCCATTTAGATTTGTCATTTGAGCACAAATGACAGTGCTTAGGTATTGTTATTTATAAGTTTTTGATGCCATAGAAATATTGACAACATTTAAAGGATACAGAGACAGTGAAATTTTAACATAAACCAAATATTGGAACAAGAATTAAATGTGACTAAGACTAGAAAAAAGGAATATGCTTTGTCAGAAAGCTGGAGCTCTTCTTTGGATGCTCAGTTTACACACATCAGGTAATTTATTTAGCTCTGGTATATAATTGTGTTTACCTATCTGTACTCTAAGGACTGGAATTAATGGTTATGGAATTTTGGATTTCCTCAACACTCAGATGAATCACTTAGGGACAGAAATCATTTGTCTAGGAAACTGCCTGGCTTACCATTATTGTCTCACCTCAGTCCGCTTCCTATGGTGAGGGCCCTTCATGTCCTGGTGGTATGGTCAGCAGTTCTGGGCTACTATTTCTTCTTCAAACAAAATGTAATTTTTAACCCAAAGAATTCGCTGATCTTAAATTGATTTCAGTATCCTAAACACTGGCAGTTTTAAGTTGTCTCCTGCTTTGCCCCAATATTGGTGACCATTTCATATGGTGCCCTACATGCACTTGGCTGGTTCTCCGTGCCCACTCTCTTTCAGTCGGTGTACAGTGTATAATCTTAGTGTCCTGCTTGTTTCCTGCTGTATATGACTACTCATAATCCTGGATTTCAGAGTTGGGAAGAAGGACTATATATGCATGCTAATTCTTGCTACAGGAAGTTATCCTCCTTTTCTATCCTTTGCTGGCCTAAGTGTATTGTTTCCAATTCTCTAATCATGTTATTCCTCTAAGCACCAGTAATACGAAATGTTTACATAGACTTTTGAAAGGCATTCTATAATGTATTCTATAGATTAAGATCCATATTACTGTTATTATCCACATCATTGTCTATAATAATAATAATTGCTTTATTATTTATTTGATAGCTTCAGTTTGTTAAGCAGAAGTATGAGCCAGGACGTTGTCAACAAGGACTGAGTTCTGATGTACAACACCCTGGAGTTGTGCAGTGTGCAACATGAGCAATTCTACACAGCAGCATAAGAATGGTAAGGGTATTTAAGCAATTTTTAATCTAATTCTTATAACAACAATGCAAAATCATTATATTTTTATACAAGGTAGCTTTAAGGCTTAATTAGGCTTAGTCATGTGCCCCAAATTATTCAGCAAGTTAGTTGTAAAATGAAGTTTATTTCGGATTTGACTCCAAATCTCATGTTTTTATCACTACACTTTGACTTTGCATTGATAATCATGGTGCTTATGTAGTGCTTTGATATTTAAAGGGTAGACTATTGGCTTCCTATATTTACTTTTCTTTTTCTTTTATTTTATTTTCCTATACTTATTCCTATATATATTTCTTATATTTTACATATTTTTTTAAACCACCAAGTATTAAGGGGAGAGGGTGTATGAGAACACAGCAATTTACCAAACTTTAAATTAGTATGAGGTAGTAAGTAAGTTGGATTTGTCTTGAGAGTCTATTTGTTTACTCCCTAGATTAGGGAAATGCTGGAGGCAACTTTATTTTAATGTCACCATTACTGTTAGGAATATTTTCAAGTTTAGATGAAAATGCACAAAAATGGTAGACAGTACACATTCCAAGTTCCCTCACTGGTTGTTCACAGAGACAGGGAAACATAGTTCAAAACATATTTTGAGCCTTATTTAGTTTGTGAATAACAAATTGATTCCATCTTCACTTAAAAAACTCTTTTGAAGATTGATATGCTAAATTTAAATTAAATATAATAAAGAGTAAGCCCATTTTCACTAAGTCATTTGCAAAGTATTATGGCTACGTAAGACATTATTGTGAGGGGACATAGAGTAAATGTCACAAACAAATCCTGAGTCTTAAGCTATTAAAAATTTAAAAATATTTTTTAAAATATTAAAATGGTAAAAGTTTATAAATGTATTTTTACTTACTATTTAAAGCATTTTTTCTATTTGAAATCAGACATGTTCTCTTGAGGTCTTTGCTAATTGGCACATTATTAATGTGCCAATTATTAATTACAATACAATCAATTAAATTGTAATAGTAAATTATTATAATCACAATACAATCAATTAAATTGTAATAGTAAATTATTAATCACAATACAATCAATTCTGTAATAGTAGCTGCAAGTGTTTGTATAGGAGCTAATTCTAGAACAATGGCGGTTTTACTGTCTATTACAATTAACGTGATAATGCATAGAGGAAAAATGAAGAAAATAAAACAGAGAGGCAAAATTAAAAAGTGCTTTTAATTATGGCAAAATTTAAGAGAGTTTTTAATTTTACTTTTGGATTATTTGGACTGGGGGTAAATATTGAAATTATTTTCTCTGCCCCCTAAATGGACATTCATCTAATGATATAAAAAGTGTAGAATACAGTTGAAATGAAATCGTGGGACTAAACGGGGTTTCTTTAGCCTCTTTGTCATCGTCTTCATTGTCATCATAATTATCACCATTCTTATTTATCATTTGATAAACATCTTCCTTTTGGAAGGCAATCTTGGAAGTATTAACAAACTCTATTTTAGAATCACTTAGATTCCAGCTAGACCTACACATATTCAATAAAAATACGTCTTGTGTTTTCATACAGAATAATAAAAACAGTTTAACTGATTAGTAAATCATTAATATAGTTAGTATCTGTAGCATTTTAATTTAAAATGTCTTTTGGAAATGATAACGTTATCCCCTATTGCAAAATGATATAACAATAAAGCTTTGACTTCCTTGTTTTTGATTTCCAACTATGTTCTCGGTATTTGGCTAAAACACAATTGTGATAAAACAAACTTGCTGAAGTTTGTAGTTTAGTAGGGGGGAAAAGAGATAGCAAAATACAATTTAAAATAAATTCATAGTTACCAACTGCAATAAGAATTATAAATACACAAGTTAAGATTTATCTAAGTCAAAAAAATTAGGTTCTATTCTTAACCCTGTCATTAAGTAGTAGTAAAACATTTGGAAAACTGCATATTCTTAGACCAACAATTTTTTCACCTGGAAATTCTATTTTGCAGAACTTTGTTTCTCATTCATATATTATTTTATAGCTACTTTCAAAAAAACTAATATGATGTATTTAATTATTTAGAAAAGACCAGAGTTAACATTCATTATTAAATAAGTTTTACAGTATATCACAAAACAATCGTAAAACTGGTTACAGATCCAATTCTAAAGCTATATAATAAGGGGAAGTGTATTTATCAAATTTTATCCCAGTACATTATATTTTCACTGCATTTTTAAGGTCAAAATGCAATTTTGTTCTTGAGGCTGATAGATTGTATTACTGATCGATTTTGTGTGTGTGTGTGTGTATTTTGAACTCTATATATGTACATATATATGTATTTAACTATAGTTTATGAAAATGTGCCCAAGACAAGCTTTACATGAATCTATTTATTTTGTATTGTGTTATGAGGTCGCAGGTGACATGTTACTTGCTTTGTTCTAGGCATTACATATTATTTTTTATGCATCTATTGTATGTGAAGCAGGTGCTTTTATAGATCTCAATGTACATGTGAAGAAACTGAGACTTTATTAGTAACCATTCTACCCAAGATGTCAGTTTGTAAGGGAAAGGGTGAGATTTAAACGCAGTCACTGTGTCACCACAGTTTGCACACCTGGAACCAGGGAAATCTGCCTTGCTTAGCAAACCCCTAAAAATGCATTACCTTTTTGGATCCTAACTAATGTAGACCTTCCCTTCACTAACCTGGTACTAAGTTTGGAAGAGACTTTTTGACAGTTTTAATGTGTTAAAATGTACTGACCTGCCTTCCAGCATTTTCTATACTTTTCTTTTTTGTAAGTCTAAGAGTAGGATTATTATGGACTTGTTAAAATGGCAGGAAAACCTATAGGATTCTTTTAAAGAGCTGTGGCCTAGTTTTGTAAGTGTGCAATGTGCTGTTAAGGTTTAAGGTTGAGATAAGTGTTTCTTTGCCTTAAATTTGCAAATCTTTGTTAATGAACCTCAATTATGGCCTTCAAAGTTGGTTTATATTTATATATAAAGAAACTCTTATATATATCAGAGCTTGAAGAAGAAACCTCTTATCCCAAAATTTAGGATTGGAGCAGTCTTTTGTAATTTGCTCAATTCCCTACTTCCTAACAGAAGCATTTAATTAGTTGAAATCCATCAGTCCAAATAACTTACCAGCATAACTGCAATTTCCAAGACAAATTAGGGGCAAATGTGCAATGGAAAATATTGTTCTTTAAAAAAAGTTGTTTGGTAAAGTTATTTTGAATACTGTTAAGTCCTAGACAATGTTTATTATAAGTACACTATTTAAGGCATTAATTTTATGGGAAAAAATTAAGAGACTAACCTCCAAGGAAAAGTTTTTGTTGTGTTAATATCTTATATATAACATTTTTTATCTTACTGAGGTATCATTAATGCATATAAGTTTTCAGTATGTTTATATTCAATAAATTTATTGTAAATGTTTATAGATGCATTTTTTTTTTAGGAAAATAGGTTTTCCCTTAAAATTTTTAGAATGGCCATATAATAATTACAGTTGTCTTATTCTCAATCTTGCTTACCCATTAATATCATACTGAGGATTTAAGAAATGCACATGCATGTGTCTGCGTACACACACACACACACACACACACACAAATGCTATTACTTCAGCTTAGGCAAAATAAATTAGAATCTCTAAGGCGAAAGCCCATGAATGCCCTTGTTTTAATGCACTTTCCCCCTTACCCAGGTTAGTTTAATAATTCATACTTTCCTTTCTTTTCTCATCACTGACCTCAAACTGATGCCTTTCTATACCTGGAAGAATATTTCTAGGTAACCCCACGTATACAAGTTCTTTAGTATTACCTTAATCTCTAGTCAAAATAAAATTGTCCTTCATTTACTCTTTCTAAATCTTTTTAATCTTCCTCTGTTTCATGTGCATTTTGTTGTAAGTTTTTTAAGTGTGATTTCCAATTCATTTGTATACGCTTTTCAAGGAGTACAAAGCATTGAATCGGTCATCAATAACCATCTGCTAAATTGAATTTGTTATTTACTAATGATTACAGCATGGAACACACAATGTGAAGAATAAATGATCCCTTCATTTCCGAGGCATTATTTTGTCTCTGGTTCATTTAGAATGTTCCACTCATACATCCCTTTGTTGAAATTCATTAGGGAACAGGTCCTTTTTTGAAATAACGTTTGGATCTTTATGCTTTTTCTTTTGATGGCGAATACCTTCTTTCTATTTTAATTCCAGAAGAACAACCTTAGTGCTCTCAGAGCTCATTGTACAAACTCCCCATTGACTTTTCCTTTTTTCCCCTTGTAAACAGAGTATCTGCTGCTTGAGGGTAGGGAGTACAGTCTGCTTATTTGTCTTTACATATTGAAAACCTGGAATCTGATTCCCATTAAAAACTACTTGATTAAATGGATGAAAGATTCTGTGGCCAACAGCCTACCTGTCCTGCTAATATTACTTAGTTTCATGGCTGATTTAGCAATGGAAACCCACTTCTCCTTCTACCCTGCCTTGGATTAGAAGAGAAATTCCTACCCAAGAAGACTTTTCATTTAAAACGGCTGTGCCAGGTTTTTAGTCATATTGTCAATGTTTATTTCTTTTATAGATTATTGTTTTTAGAAAGATGTTTGGGCATGGAATAAAGTATATAGGCCCCTACATGGCCCAAACAAATAATTTAGAAACCTGGCTACATAAGAAAACACAGTATGTGAATGATATAAACTGTTTATTTCAAAGAGAGGCAGTCTACTTGTAATTCTTTTTAGCCTTTATCTGGCATTTTCTAGACACTAAGTCAAGCCCTACATTGCTACATTGCCTTCTCAAAAATAAATTTTTACTTGGAGTATCACTCCCTTTCTATCTCTGCTTCGTGCACGAAGACTTTGCAAAGACTTCGAGACTTTGCAAAATGTTTGCTACTTATTAACTCGAAATACTATCACTTTGAGCAATTTATTTTCATCTGACTAAAATGTACTTATTGTGCTTCCTATGTACTATTCGTAAAAGAAACTGCTTTTGTGTAGTGAACTCCATCTAGAGGATTGATATTACTATAAGCGAATCATATCTTAAATGCAATTAAAAAAAATCAGCCACCTTTTTTATTGCCACTGATTTTTTTCTTCCTGTTTACGTTCTTCAAAATCATCATGAAAGGAATCATGGCAACAAAACTGTACTGCAAACTGTGTCTTTCAAAGCTTCACAAACTCACCTGTTTATTTTTGTCTTGTGCTGTTACGTAAAATTGGCTCCAGCATTTTGCACAGCAAGATGGCAATTATTAACGATGTATTTCTCTAAACTGTTGCCACAAAGCTATTATTCACGCAGGGCTACAACTGAGTTAATTTTGGGGGAGAGCTGTTCAAAGCGGCCCAGAGCTGTGGCACTTATGAACACCACCTTTTCTCTTATTTCTAATTAGTGTGAAATGGTTCCAAACGGGAGCCAGCCCTGCGGAAGTCTGTAGAACACAAAGCCAGGCTTGTTAAGGGACACAGGAAACAGTTTGTTTTGTTGCATAAACAACTGCGTCATCCAGCCTTTTTTCAAAGAGAATACAATCTGATTTACCACCCTCCGTAAACAACATTGTTTCTATGCCTCCGAGTCATTTTGTATTAATATTGAAAGGCCTATTATGATGACTCAATACAGATAATGATATGTTTGAAATGTTTCCCTGCAATAGGACAGTAGACTTCACTGCTAATACA
This sequence comes from Otolemur garnettii, assembly GCF_000181295.1. NCBI lineage: Eukaryota > Metazoa > Chordata > Mammalia > Primates > Galagidae > Otolemur > Otolemur garnettii. Next base: position 31,867,249 of record NW_003852401.1, read on the forward strand.
TTTTCCCTTCTCTTTTTTATTTTCTAAATGAACGTGTATGTTTGGGTTTGCGTCTCTTTAATGCACAACCGTCTTTCTAAATTCCACACTATTGCGTTTCAACGATTCTGTTGTCAACTGTTGGGATATTGTAAGGAAATCTATGAATCACTTTTTTGTATGAAATTTAGTTTATGTGGTCTTACTGTTTTCTTCGAAATAAATTCCCAAAACATGTGGCTGGTGATTTGTACGTGTAAGTACTCAAGATGATGTGAGATCTAATTGACCACGGAAGACCTTCTAATATTTGCATCAGATAAGTAAACGGAACAATTGCAGCTGGTCTAGAATATATCTCTGATTTCTCACTTATATTCATGATACACAAACCCAGAGACTTGACTATTCACCATTAGTCAAATCATACAAATCCTGGTCTCAAATTTGCAATGGATCATTTAATAAAAAAGTATAAAATTATGCTAAATTCCTTAGAAAAATCAATTATGTCTTAATTTTTGTTGCAAGCTTCCAAATGTCTAGTATATTTTAAGGGCACAGAGAGAGGCTCAATAAATATTATTTCAGTAATATTGCTTTTCTCATGCAAAGTGATACAAAAAGCTACATTTTCTTTAAATGAACATCTTTGAAATAGATTTGCATGTGGTAATAACTATTCAATTTACGTTTAATTTATTGCCATGAAATACTGTTCCTTATTATACTATCAGATAAAAGTCATTTCAGAGTTTATAGCAGATAATATTTGAGAAATTATAAAATCACAATTCTTATTGCCTTGATATTAAAATCATGCGTTTACTTTTAGGCAGCAATCAGAAAATTTAGTTTTAAAGGTGTTTTTCATTCTGAATTCAGTGAAAGAAACACTATAACTCCTGAAACAGTAACTGCTGTGGAAAGTAAGGCTCATTGAAGTGGGGCAGATAAAAAAAAAAAGCCCCCCAAACAATGTTACTTTAGGCCCAGACAAAAACAAAACAAACATTCAGAACCATTCAGATAATTTTGTTATCAATTGTTACAGGCTGATACCTCCTGCTTTCCTCTGCTTCAACTTACATGATCCTTTATTTTAAAACATGTTCTTCTTCTGTTTTCATTAGAATGACCATAATCTTTTCCTTACCAGGTTGTCACAAAACTTAAAGGGATGCTTTAAGGAAGTAGGTAGGTTACTCAAAAGAATTAATTATAGATACAGTTTTAAGAAGATGATCTGGGATATTATTTGACATTAAGTGGTAATAAATTTTTCTACTAATAGTCTTGATATATGTAAAGCTTAATGTTCCTTTTTTAAAATGTTCTTTATACATATACATGTGTTTATTTGGTTTCCACTTTTTGCCTTCACAAAATTAAAGAGGCTTAAAATTTAATAACAATAACAATATTTAAGATAAGGACTAGAAACACAAACCTCCTGAAGAACAAGTGGAGATAAATACATTCAGAAATCAGTTGATTGCTGCAATTAAATATTGAGCAATAATTATAATAATAATGAGAAAAAGTAACATTCACATTGTCAGATACAACTATGTCTGTCATAGAATGCTTTGACTCTGAAGGTCAGTATAAAGTCATCCGTTAACTTCTTTTTCTTTTTTCCCCAAAGTCTCAAAGAATAGAGAATATTTATTTTTATAAATAAAAATAGAAGATAATTTCAAAAAACAGGTAGTGTTTTTTCCACGGTAGACACTGAAGAAAGAGATCAAATATTGCTTAAAGACCAAGTAGAAGCAAGAACATGACCTAAGAGTTCTATACTTTTCATGCTGGTTTTGAGGTTATTTTCCTCAGCAAAATCTCAGTTCCTATAGGCTCCTGTTTTTCTGTCCCCACATTCTCTTAATGTCAACACTTTACTCAGAAAAGTTACCTTCTATTAAAATGTGTCACCTTAAAAGACGAACAAATCAATTTTTAAAAAGAAAAATTTGTAAATTAAGAACTCTGATAAAAGCGGAAACTACTTAAGAGAAAGCTTATATTCTTCCCAGATCTTAAATTTTCATGTATTTGCTTAACACTGGCATCTATTATTTCAAGTAAAATAACCAATCTTCTAACCTCAACAATTCAGCTTTCATTAAAACAAATTGAATTTGCAGTTTGTTCCTTTATACTTTTCATTCATGTTCACCTATATATGTCCAGAATATTTGTGTTTTAGTTTTTTATTTTCGGCTCCCATTTGGATTTTTATTATTGGTTAATTACTAAATTAGTAGGTGGGGAGAGAAAGAAAAAAAGATCCAGTTTTTATCAAGCATGTCTTTTCGAGACCCTGCAAGTTGAGTACATTAATGTCAGAGCTAAAGCTCAACCACCACACAGAAAATAAAAATAGTTATTCTTTCCACCTTCTGATGCATCTTCAGCAGTATTTAAAAGTTTAGTGCTTGACGCTGCCTGATTAATGTGTAGAATATCCTTTTCTCATGAACACAGCACACAGCACACATTTTGCTGGTTGTCAATGTAATTAAGCTGAAATTAGATGTCAGGGTACTGTCATCCAGTGGAATCTGGGAAAATAATTTAGAAAACAAGTAATTTTTTGCCTCCTTTACAGCGATGGGCTGCCGCTGGAGCTCACTATCTAGTAATCTGAAAGTGTTAATTCATTTACATTCCACATTACAAGGGCAACCCTAGGTGAAAGTCAAGCACTACATATCTCTAACATTGTCACAGTGGAGGGGTCATAGATGAAAGAGATACAGGGAGAATTCACCACCTAATGCTCCTCCCTGTACCATAGGACTCCCTTACCTGTAGTTAGCCTAATTAAACCGGATAGGGGACTGTTCTTAATTGGTTCCCTGCTCTATTAAGTAATGCAGATTTTTTTCTTCCTGGTTGTGTAAGGTGTCTTCACTCTTGGTCATACTCTGTATACCTGGAGATTATGCATTTCCATACAATTCTGTCCTTTTCTTTATTCACTGTCTTTGAAATTAACAAACATTTTCAGTAGTTGTATTTCATAGTAAAGGATGTTCCAGAATCACATTAACTTAGAGCAAATTTAAGTTAATGAATTTCACATAATTTATCTGGGTGAAAAACATTGTTTCAATTATTAAATTTCCAGACTGTCTTTATTGTCAGCTTTTAAAAATGACAGTGGCACTAGTGAAATTTTAATATTTATTAAGATCCTCCTTTGAGCCACGCTCAGTATTTGGCTGAGCTTTCTTTCTCTCATATATTTTCTCAGTAGGTTAAGCCACTGTTTCTGGGGGTAGAGAATAAGATCCCCATTTTTTTCCCCAAGACCCACTGAAATAAGACACGCAGTGTTTTAACCTGGGACTATAGAACTCCATAGAATCTCTTTAATATCTTGCTGTTTAAAAGAAACGTATCGTTGAAATATACATCCTACAATAATTGAGCCAAAGATTCATCCTGAACCACACATCAGTTTCTATCAGTTTTTAATTACAAAAAATTTTAAATCAATAATTTGTCACCGTTTATCAACTTTAAAAAACAATCATGAAATTAAACTCTTTTCACCAGTATATGTCATTGTTTGGAGTGGCGGAAGGGTGCTCATGTGGCTTTTATTAGAAATTGGAGTAGTGGTATTGATTTGCTGTTTTTATATACAGTACTTTTGTTTTGCTTTTGTTTGCTTTTGGTAGCCCAAAGAATTGGTGCTCTGGCCTATAATCAAGCAGCCTTGTAAATTTGCCTTTAATAGATATTTTTTCGCTCTCTAATACCCTCTCTCTCCTTTTCCTTTCCTTCTCCCTCCATTCCTCCATTTCTTCATTTCTTTCCCTCTTTTTTTCCTTCCTTCAATAAATCAAAGATAATTATTACCGGAAAACCTACAGTGATGATCTAATCCAATCTCACATTATCTGTGGTGAGCTGGCTTTCACAGGAACTAAACCCAGAGTGGAATCTTCTGATTCTGGGGTGAATGAACAATCAAACTAACCTGTTTTACTTTGTTTTCTTTTTGCTTTGTTTTGGTTATTGCCATTGTTGGATTTTTCTGTTTTACTTATTTTGCATAGCACAGAGATAAACTTTTAAAAAATCAATTTATGCAGTGCCGACAGGGTAGATGATAAACTGTCTTTTCATGGAAATCCAAGTTTTCTAGTCTCTCAGATTTTGAAGAAATTACTGTGTTATAGTATCATTATGGGGCTGGAGAAAATTTAAACACATAATATTTATCAACAATTTCTCTCTTTCTTTCACAGAGTAGTGGAGTTCTGTCTTCAATGGTGGGTGAGCTCTCTCTGTTCTCAAATGCTCTGATGTTTTGTCATTATGGGACAGTCTCATTTTGACCACAAAACAGTGGAAATCTTAGTTTGTAGCAATAAACTTCTATCTACCATTATTAAAAAGATCAGTGTCATATTTGCAAAATCTTTGTTCTTTTTGATGTCTACATTATAGGATTAAAATGTATAAATGATATAATATGTAGTATTTTGTCTGGCTTGGGTAGCTCTGATGCTGGTGAGATAATGTCGCAGAAAAATGCAGATTCATCATTCTGGTCAGTTTCCATACTTCACTGATTTAAAAAAAAATTAGAAAAGATGGCCTTAGAGAAATTTTCCAATCTATTGATAGTATGACCACATTGTATGTTATTAAAAATGGATGCCACTAAAAATAGAAAAGCAATTTTTTTTATTTTTTTTTTATTTCTTAGAGCATTAACTGTGTACATTAACGCGATCATGGGTACAGTGTACTGTTTTCATATACATTTTGAAATACTCTCATCAAACTGGTTAACATAACCTTCGTGTCATTTTTTAGTTATTGAGTTAAAACGTTCATACTCTGCTTTTAGAAAGATTCACTTGTACCCTTGTAAGGTAAACCATAGAGGTATCTTGACCAGTATTTAAGCAAAAGAAGAGTATCAAATCTTATTATAGTACTAACAAAAAAAAAATCTTGGAAATGGTAGCAAGACAAATTTGCCTATGTCATACTCTACTACAAAAATTCTCATTTTTAAAGTTTGTTTCATGTTTTCAATTTTGAAATCATAAAATATGCTATCATTAAAAAAAATTAAAACATTTTTGACAATTGAAAGGCTTAATACAGTTGTTCCTTATCAGGGTCTATTGGTTTTAATATCTGATACTCCAGGTGAGTTGACTAAAAAAGCTCTTTTTACAAAGTAGTCTTGGAAGTGAAGATGTGGATTGAGTCCCTGCAGTCAGCTGGCCCGCTTAACCGCCACCGCCCTGCCTCATTCAGCTGATTGCTCTGTAAACTGACTGCTGGTTACACTCATTTGCTGTCTCCTCAGGCTCACCTATATGACAACAACTATATCTTGGATATGATTTTTCCTCATGAACAAGGTACTGTTTATCTTGAAAGTTCCATTCTTCCCACAAGTGTAGATACCAGGACAATAACACAGCTGAATTGTTTTAGATCATTGGCTGGCTTATGGGGAGGAAATTACTTCCACCTATCTCTGAGGTCAGATTGACACTATTTTCCTTTTATTTGGCTAATGTAGGAAATAAGACAAAGCTTCCAAAAATCAACTTATGACCAAATAGTAATAATGACTGAAGTATTACTTAGCAATGTGATGAAAAAAGGACTGTGATGATTGTAATTGATATTTGAGAATCTCCATATGTAAAGCACAATGTTAGCTGCTTTATTTGATTTTCCAGATTTATTTACAACTCTATGAGGTTAGAGGCTACTATATAGTTTCCCTATGAAGAAACTGAGGTTTGTAATTTTAGGTGATCTTTCAATATTCATTACAGATATTGGAATATCTTTTTTTTTCTAATTTAAAGCATGACTTGACAATTATGCTCCCTACCGATCCATGAAGCCAAAGCAATTAAAATTTACTAATTACTATAATCATTAACTTTGTATTTATGTGCCAAGAACTGTGTTTAATCAATCCTTTTGAATCTTTTGGTGAGAAAGGTTTCATCATTATTAGAAGCAGCAGACATAGTCATTACCTATTTGGAGCTTTGGTTTTTATAAAGAGTAGCCAGACTCTCAGAAAATTCTACAGATTTACATCGACATTAACTTTAATGATCAGAATACACGTGCTTATTTGATCAAGCATTCTGAAAATAATATACGTATATGACTAAAAATTGTCAGTATTTAGTAAAATATAATAATTTGTTTAAAAATAAATAACCCCCTGCAAAATCACAAAAAGTAAATTGCAAATTTAGAGCAAAGCATGTGCTTTGGTTTGAGGAAATTATATTATACTCTACTCCCTCTGAAAAGATAAACACAAGAAATGTGTGGTTTAATAGAATATAGAATTTAAAACAAAAACCAACTAATGAGAAAACTCTGTCTTATTAGGACAATTTACTTCTGATACAATTTAAACATATAATTTAATGACATTAAAAATTCTAATTAAGTGTATAGTCTAAACACAAATTTGATGTTGGATAAACATGGTGTCAAATCAACTCAACCCGAGGAACTAAGTAGAGAAAACATTAATAACATTTTAATGTTCATCTAAATGATTAATTGCCAATTATATTTTATTCAATCTTAAATGTTTTAATGCCACTTGTGAACAAGGAAAAACTTTTTGGTGTGATGTTATTTGCTTGATTATTTATGATTTGTGCAAGACTCTTGGGCATCCAAGTGAAATGTTAATTAAAACCTATTTCCCAATGTGCCCATAGGAGAAAATAGAAAGGGGAGGAATACAACAACTTCTGAGTAATAAATTATTATAGTATAGAATGTGGTTTTGGAGAAATAAAAATTTTAAGGAACTCCGGGACAGTCAACATGGTCCATGTTGGGAGATCTGTAATTTTCCACCTGTAGTCAAATTAGGCTTTGGTAGATCAGTAGTTTAGTTTCACTTTCCATTGTCTAGAAGATGTCTTGGGTTGGGATTCTTCTTGGTGAATAGGAAGTACATTATTTATGCCAAGTTTGTTCTGGGTAAAACAAAAAGGTAACTTCCTACCCAAGTCGGTCATGATTTCATAGGAGAAGAAAAAAGTAACCAATTGCGTAGCATAAGCTAACTTTACAATGCAAATGTCATGTGTTAAAGTGCAGGGAATTGCTCAAGGCATCAGCAAAGTTATTGCAAGAGAAACTGGAGGACAGTGAAATACATTAACATTGCACATCTCCCTCAAAAGTAAGCACAAGTTTAACTCTTTATTTTTTAAAATAAAACATCATGGCAAAGTAAAAATTTCCAAAGCCTATTTACAAAAATGGCATATTTTCAGAAGGGATTGTCTTTTATAGTAGAGTAAAAGTCACTTTTTGAGCTTGATCTCTAGTGTCCCTGTCACCTATCCCTCCCTTTCATTTACAATATTGTGGTGTGCAGATCTCAAGATATGGAACAAGAGGCTATAACAGAGGAGGAAAGGAATCTAACAGCTGAACAGGTGCACATGGAAAATAAATAACAAATTGAAAAATCTAGCCCCTTGGGTGCCATAAAGGAGCATTTGCTGAATACTAAACTGGGAGCCCTTGTGCCCTGTGAATTATCATTCTGATTTAAACAATCACACTATCTGACAAACTCAAATTGCTTAACACTCTAATTATTCTGTATGTAACCAGAGAAGACAGTAATTTCTAACCTGCCCATTATTAAAGGAAATAATGTTTTTCTTTGTTTTTGTTAATTTTGTTTTAGTTTCTCACTATAATGGAGGATATATTTGGGATTAAAAAATATCCAAATCATGTTGCATTTTTTTGATAGTGCAAATAATTAAATGTAATATGGAAACTGCTTAAAAGTGAATTGATAATTATTTATATAATAATAATCGCACAGTGTTATATTTTTTGTTCATTAACTAAGGATTTATTGGACACCTGCTATGTGTGTCCCTACCTACTGTGCCTGCACCAGTTGTTACTGGGAATCCCAGCCATTTGCAAATTTTAGGCCACTCATTCTATATATTCTCCATGTAAAATACAATTCTTTGTTCTAGCTTCCCATACTATCATTTTATTATTTACTTTCTAAGCATATGAAGCTCATATAATTAAAGTGAAGTAAAATTCAATGATGCATAGCTTTGTTTCACAGTTATCATCAAGTTTTGTGCTAAGTGTATTAACATCACTACTTTAGAAATGATGAAATGGACTTTAGCTATGTAACTGACCTAAGGTCACACCACTAGTATATTCATTCAGACTCAGATAGTCATCCTTCAAAGAATAATCTGTTAAATCATGATTGTATGTATTATCTGGATGTTAAATTCACTAGAGTTTTCTTGTATAAATAAACATAACATATTTACACAAAGGCTTTTTTTTTTTTTTTTAAATAGACAGTGTCATTCTCTGTCACACAGGCTAGAATGCATTGGTGGGACCATAACTTACGCAGGCTTAAACTGGGCTCAAGCCATCCTTTCACTTCAGCTTTCTAGTAGCTAGGACAACAGACAGGTGTCACCACACCCAGCTAAGGCTTTTTGTTTGTTTGTTTGTTTGTTTTGTAGAGCTGTAGAATCTCTCTCTCTTACCCTGGCTGGTCCCTAATTCCTGGTATCAGAGGATCCTCCCACCTTGGCCTCCAAAGCATTGAGATTACAAGCACTGGTCACCCAGCCTGGCCAAAAAGGCCATTTTTACCTAATATCTGGCTGCTCCTTTTTTCTTTTTAATTTTCAAGAGGAAAAGCATAGAATAAAAAAATTTTATAATTTTTTCCTTTAAATAGGGCATCACTACAAATATACATACATATTTCCTAAGAAGATGATTGCTATGGACAGCAAAATTCAAAAACAAATAACTATCAATTAAATTCATTTAAGGGTACTTACCTATTTAATTTTATTGACTTATGTTGTTTATTTATTTTTCTTTAATAATTTAGCCTCATCCTCCAACAGATTATTTTTTTATTTTTGTCTGGTTTCTTAACTTCTCCCTTTTCTTAAAAGCCTGAAGCTAACAGGGTCATTACTGTGACACCAACGCCCTAAACACCTGTACTCCACTGTGCTTTTATCTGAGTAATCCCACACGGCTTCCCCAGGGAATAGGCCCACAGAACACTTTCCCGGAGCTTGCACGGAATGGCTTCAAGTTGCCTGTGGGAATCTACACTATTATTAGTTTCAACATACAGTTTAAATCACTAATCACAAATATGTTTAAATAACTATCAATTCTACCATCTTTCTTCCGTCAATCCAAAGCCCAACTTTTACCAACAATTTTCGATACTCTCTATTCTCTTAAATCTTCTGCACCTCACTCATACTTACTCTGGGCCAACCATTTAATTCTCATAGTCACTTTGAAGGCTTTATTCTGGAACATTTCAAAGCCACTGAACCACTAAAGTGCTGATGAAATCCAAACTTACTGCTGAATTGCTGGTCCGCTTGGGTGCTCCTTAACTGGGTCATCAGTAGACATTGGATCTAATTGACCAGACTAGGAAGTGGAGAGGAAATCGTAACATCCCTCCTTCATACTTGTTCCAATATACTGTCAAACGTTGACAATTCTGGGTCCCAAATCTCTCCCAAAGAGAACTCTCACCAAGTTCAGATTGGAGTATTGGTCAGGCTCCTTTCTTATCTGGAGCTCATGGTCCTCCAGGCTCATTCAGATTGTTGGCAGAACTCAGTTCATTGGAGCTATAACAATGAGGAATGTTTTCTTTATAGCTATTTGCCAGGGAATGCTGTCAGTCCCCAGAGCCTACCCTCAAGTATGTGGCTGTCTTCATAGGCAGTTCATATTTTGGATATTTGTTTCTTCGAGGCTGGCAGGACAATCTCTCCTGTGTTCAATCTTCTTTTAGAAAAGGTCTTTTTAAAAGATTCACTTGATGACTTCAGGCCCAGGATAAACACCCTTTTGTTCATCTCAGAGTCCTTAATTATGTCTTCTGAATTCCATCACCTTTGTCATATAACACAGCCCAAGAATGGAAGTGAAATCCCATTCTATTCATAAACCTTACTCCTACTCAAGGAGGAGGGAGGGAGAGAGTCTATGCACAGGGAATGAGGGGGTCTTAAAATTCTGCATATCACAATTGCCAGGCAACACCAAAATGAGTTCTGACCCTTCTCCATTCCATCCTCTGATGCTGGAGGGATCTTCTCAAACACAATTTTGATCTTTTTTTTCTCTGTATTCAATTCAATTTTTGCTTCCTATTACTCTTGGTATGAAAAAAGCAAATACGTTTTTATAGAGGCTACAGTGACTGGCACAGTTTGTCTCCATCTACCTCTCTGGATATATCTTCTATCAGATTTTCTTCTCTCCCTGCATTTCAGTTAAAATGATTTTTTTTCATCTCCTTTACTTTGTTTGCTCCTTGCTACCAGGCTTTTGTATACCCTGCTATCTACACCTGAACCTTTCTTCCCTTGCTTCTAGCAATTCTAACTCCTTCTCTAGCTCCTAGGTGAAGTATCACTTCCACAGACCAACTCTCCCCCGCCCCCCGTGCCCTCATTGAACTACATAATTTTTTCATAGCCCTTTAAAACCTGAACTTTTCCTGTGTTATGAAGTACAGATTTCTGTTTCCTCTACTAAGCTCCTTAGGACAGAGACCGGTTTGAGATTTTTATACCCTTGTGGATCCCCAGGGTTAGGAATATTAGCTAGCACAAACTCAATCAACATACTTTGAGTTGATTGATGAAATGAATTAAAATTTCTCACATTGCTTTTAAAAAGAAATGTAATCATTCTAAGATCATTATCTTTACACATGTTTATTTATAATTTATATTTTGAAGCAGTAATTAATACTTATCCGTTCATAGGGCATATATGGAAATATTGTGAAAGTGATACTCTTTGGTAATTGTCTTTCCATGAAAATCAAGGTTCAGATTTTGAACAATATAAAACAAATTGCTTAGTCTTCTACAGGTGTGAGGAATGCAATCATTTAAAGGCACATGAAAATATTTGAAAAAATGATATTTTAATTATAGGATTTTTAAAAAGGAACTATTTTCTGATGTGTGAAAATTTGAAACATATCTTAGTATTAAAAACTGGAGCTGTAACAAAAATCTAATTGAACATATAACAGCCAAAAATAAAACTGCAGAAATTAGCTAGGATCAGTAGAAATCTGTTTCAGAAAAAAAAAAAAACAAAAAAACACAAAAGTAATCAACCACATTGATTTTATTTTTAATCTGATTAACTCTGCTTTAAGAAACAGCATAATTAGTCTTTTAAGCTAAAATTAAAATATTAATTTGAATAAGAGAAAGAATGTGTAGGGGAAAGAAATCCTGCCAAACCTAATGCTTCCCTTACAGAAATCTGTATTGTTGAATAAGATTGATTCACTAAATTGCCATATTTTACAGAGTGAATTTTCTTCTGTCTGTCTAGGTTTTCAGATTCAATATTCCAAGAAACATATTCAAGACTCACCTCTGCACCCAAGTATTCTGAAAGATATGACCCTGAACACTTTCTGCTCTCAAAGTTGTCAAACTGCCAAAGAACTAGAGGAAGGAGAAGTCTCAATGGTTACTCAGGCTATTTCTTATCTTAGAAACGTATTTCAGCAATCATAAACTAAGAAAGTTATCTGTTATTAGATGTATAGAATAATACAAGTATTTCTTGAAGAACCAACAGTATTTCTGAAACAAGTATGTATAGGAACTACCCTTCCAAAAGCATTATTCTTAGTACATGTACATATCAAGTTCAAAGTTGGAAGCCTTCTATTAGGTTAATTCACATTTAGAATTGTTACTTTCTTTCTTTTTTTTTTTTTTTTTGAGACAGAGCCTCAAGCTGTCCCCCTGGGTAGAGTGCCATGGCATTACAGCTCACAGCAACCTCCAACTCCTGGGCTCAAGCAAGTCTCCTGCCTCCACCTCCCAAGTAGCTGGGACCACAGGCGCCCGCGACAACGCCCGGCTATTTTTTGGTTGCAGCCGTCATTGTTGTTTGGCGGGTCCGGGCTGGGGATTCGAACCCGCCACCTTAGGTGTACATGGCTGGTGCCTTAGCCAGTTGAGCCACAGGCGCCGAGCCAGAATTGTTACTTTAAATGAATTTATCCTTCATCAATATGTAATGTTTCTCTTTATCCTTTCTAATACACATATTACTTTTTCTAATACCTACATTGTCTAATATTAATAAAAATATAGCTACACCAACTCCCTTCTGATTAGAATTTGCCTGATACATCTTATTTCTATCCTTTTGCTTTTAGCCTATTTATGTCTTTAGATTTAAAGTGGATTTATTACACACAATACATCAGTGGGTTTTATGGTTCTATCAAATCTATTGATCTTTGCCTTTCAATTAAAGTGTTTACACCATGCATATTGAATGCAATTATTAATATTGTTGGATTTTGATCTATTATCTTGCTAGTTGATTTCTATTTGTTTGTTTATGTTTTTTTCCTCCTTTCTTCTTTTCCTTCTTTGTACTTGGTAATTTTTAAGTGACTTAATTTTATTTCCATAATCAACTCATTAGTAATACTTTTTAATTTTTTAGTGGTCACTCAAACTCTTGTAATATACACCTTCAACTTATCAAACCCTATCTTCAAATAATAGCATTCTAATTCACATGTAGTATAAGGACCTTACAACAGTGTATTTTAATTTCTTGTCTCCCCTCCTTTGGTCTTTTTGTCACAGATCTTATTTATGCATGTCTTACAAAGCGAATGATGCATTCTTGCCATTTTGCTTTAGAAAGAGTTAAATTATCTAGAAATCAAAAACAGTGTCATCTATTTACTCTGATTTTACTACTGTGTAATTCTTCATTTCTTTCACAGATCAAACTGTCCAGCTGGTCTCATATTCCTGCCCGTAGGAATTTCTCTAGTATTTTTTGCAATGCAGGTCTTCTGTTAATGAATTTTCTCAACTTTCATTTGTCTATAAAAGTCTTTATGTCACCTTCATTTTAATTTTATATAAAAAGAAGTTCAGAAGCAGCATGGTTCCTGGGATGGTTTAGCCAGTGATTCAACAGCATAATTCAGCATTCGATTTCTTTTTATCTTTATTCTCTGCCACCCTGGGAATGTTGGCTCTTGTCTTGACCCCTCATGATTATAATATGGCTGTATCAGCCCAAAGAAGCTCATATTTATCTGTTTGAACACCTGAAAGGATAATGTCTCTTTGTTCCTTTCCCAGAACACCAAAAGCAGATTTTTCCCATTGTCTGTTGACTTGAGTTACATTACATACCTTGCTTTTTGAATATTCTTTAACAAGGGAGTTTCTACTAACACTTTCCCCCTAAGGTTGTATAGAAGCCCAGATACTCCTAACATACAAGACTCCCTAGTAAAATTGCAGCTCTGAAAGTGTAGGAATTGGCTGTTGAGTAAACAACCAGCTGAGGTAGCCTAGACCTGGTATCACCTTTAACATTTTAACTTGGTGAGAAATAGGTTTTATAAAATTTGTTTCTTTGGTTTGTTTTTCATCTCATAAAGTATAATTTGTGATAGGAAATTGGTCTTAAAACATTTTATCTTTAGTCATTAAAAAAAAAATATTACTTCATCTCTATACCAAGGATGTGTTTTGGGCTCTCATGCAATGTCTCACAGATGTCCAGGAGTTTTCCTGAGGTATCGGCCCTCAGTAAGCCATGGGCAAACAAGTTTAAGGTGTCATGTACAGTTATCTAGCTTTTTTTCACTAAGAACACCTTCCATATCAAGAAAATGCTTGCAACAAGGAAATAAATCAAATTTTTATACTTTGAAGGAGAGTTAACCCAAGATAAAATAGAAAGTTAATAGGAAGATGCATATAGCTATGCTTAGAAAGCCTATTCTCCAGTTATATTTTATAGGCCTTTCTTGATTGAAATGAACAAATACATGCCTTACCTCCATGAGTATAATATCTGAAACTTAACTCAGAAAGATGGCTAAAGGACTTAAAATACATTTAACTCAATTTCGAGCATCACAAAATTATAAACCATTGAACAGGATTAAAACAAATTATTTTCATAGGCATCTTAGTGACTTACTGAACTCATCAAGCGCATATAGCATCTCTGTAAAACATTTTCTCAGAAAAGGAACTTACGGTTATCTGAGGAATTCCACTTCAAATCATAAGTTTTCTTATAGTGAGCTGTATTTTCTCTCTAGAGGTAAGTGTGAAGCCCTATTTCTCTTTCTGCTCTCTGGCCCAGTGGGGAGTTGGAGCACTGGTCTGGATGTGCATGGGGGAGCCTGCTGTGTACATCTCTTCTCAGCTCTCTATTCAACAACTTTAGATTGGGAGCTTGAAATCAGCCTTGGAAATAGTTGCACCACAAGAATTAGAAAATACTACAAAAAGTATTAGCAAAGAATTACAAATCTGGGCTGTTTTTTCTTCCAAAAAAGTTTACCTGCATGCCACTACTTTTGGGGTAACATGAATGAAACTCAAATATTTGAGTGATTTTTTTTCACAAAAATCACTCAAATATTTGAGAACAGTTATTATTTTCCTCTGCCTCTCTCCACTACCGGCCCTCCCCATTTATTTTTTCCAGGCTAAACATCCTTGTTTAACTGTTTTTTCTATATTCATTGTTTTGTATATTCTCATCTTATCATCTTGATCTTATTCCCAGGGAAACAAAACAAAACAAAACAAAGCTAATATGTCAAATGTATTCATAACTGTGTGATGTTCTCTAGGTATTCCCCATAGACTGACCTCTTTATACTATTATTCTTATTTTTTACCTTTTATAAAATGAAAATGACTTGAGTTTTATACATACCAGATTATATCATTAATTCATATTAATTTTAGAATTTTAGCTTCATGAAGAATGTGAAAAATTCCACTGTATTTACACTATTTAGTCCAGTGTTTGACAAACTGTTTCCTATTAAGGATTACATAATAATTATTATAGGCTTCAGACATGCAGTCTTTTTTTGTAATTACTTAACAATGCAGTTGCAGCGCACACACACACAAAAAGCCATGGATAATATGTAAATAAGTGGGTACGGCTGTGTCCCAATAAAACTTTATTTATAAAGATGGACAGAAGTTAGACTTGACCTGAGGGCCACAGTTTCCCTACCCCTGATTTTGTCCATGTGGGTTGATAGTTTTGTTCCTTATCTTAAATTAGTGATTTAGGATGAATACCTCCCCTTAGTTTAAGTGCTCTTAAATATGTCTTAACTTGGTTTCCATGAACTGTAGTCGATTTAAATGGTTTGGGAACCTGAAGAGTCTGTATCAAATGTTTTAGAAATATATACTTTTGAGGAAGAGAAGGCATAATTAAAGTCAGAATCTCAAAGTGGTCAATAACCCATCTGTATCACCAACCTTCCAAAGAGGTCTGTGAATCTCTGCTTTGGAAGTATATAGTAAGGTCAGAGTAATTGGCTGCTCCAGCTGCTGGAAAAACTGTCAAAAATAATTAGCAAACACAGGGAGAAAGTATCAAAAGCATACAAAGAATAAAAACATAATGAAATATATTCAAAGAAACATAATTATTAAAACATTCAAATAAAATTCTAAATTGCTGTGAACTGCTTTTGATGGTTATCTCCACCAAGAATTAGAGCAAGTTGGGTTCATTCAGTAGCAAATACTGAGAATGGAAAAAAACCCCACATTTTAAGGGGTGTTACCTATGAATTACTTTTTGTTGACTATAATCAGAAGTGTCTGGACACTTATTGTAGCCACTTTGAGAACTTCTTGTAATTGCAGAAGTCAAATGTGATTTGTATTCATCTTTTGTTACCAGGGTAAATTAATTATTTCAATTTTAATACCTTTTTTCCTTTCTTAAAATGTATATGCATATTTCTGGCACTGTCTGGATTTATTAAGAGCTGGCGGCTCGGCGCCTGTGGCTCAAGCGGCTAAGGCGCCAGCGGCCTACACCTAAAGTGGCAGGTTCAAATCCCCAGCCTGGCCCGCCAAACAACAATAATGGCTGCAACCAAAAAATGGCCAGGCATTGTGGCAGGCGCCTGTAGTCCCAGCTGCTTGGGAGGCTGAGGCAGGAGACTCACTTGAGCCCAGGAGTTGGGAGTTGCTGTGAGCGTGATGCCATGGCACTCTACCCAGGGGGATAGCTTGAGGTTCCGTCTCAAAAGAAAAAAAAGAGCTGGTTATAAACCAAGTCTCATTCTGTGGGTAGAGAATTAAGGGAAAGGTATGCAGAGGATGAAAGATATGAGAACTAAAACAACAAAAGGTGTTACTAATTACTTGTTACACACATACACAAGTCTACTGTGTTGTATAATGGATATGCATATGTGTAGTCTATACAGGGTAGACATCAAGTTTGTGTGTAATTTAAAATAGTTTAACATAGAAATTACACATGACCTCTATGCCCACCCTGCATAAATTTTTAAAGTTGATCTACTTTTTATTATTACCATGAACCAGCATTCTAAACAACATCCATGATAAAATATTAATACCCTGAAAATCTTTTTTTTTATAATCAGCAGAAACTTTTTCCCTCACCAACAGACAAGAGCCAGTCAAATTTCATGAAGTATTAACACATACGGCATTGTGTTAATTAAATTTACATATAGCTCACTCTGAAAGGGTAGGAATTGGCTGTTGCATAAACAACAGGTTTGTGGTTTTATTTACATATGTTTTTCTATAAATTATAATTTAGACAATGTATCTTAAATTTGAAAAATATTATACACAGAAAGCAGGCATAGAGCTATATAAATACTAAAATAAATCACAAAAATGGAAGTTATATCTATCTATCTATCTACCTACCTAATTGCAAAATGTTCCTATGAAGTTGTCTGCAGGAAAATTCTTTGGTGTGTGTCAGGACACATACAACGAGTGCTAGCTTGTACTTTAATAAAAAATTTTAAATTAGTATTATGGAATTTAGTATTAATCATTCTTTAAGACTTCAAAGTTAAATCTAAAGAAAAAATATAACTGTTCCTAATAAATTTTACAGTCTCCAGTCAGTGATAATAACTTAGTAGCCCATGATCTCTTACATTGTCAGTTTACTGTGATGAAACGTATATAATTTTCTGACCTTTATTCTTTGAATTTTTATTGCATTCTGCTTGAAGAAATAAAAGCACTATTTTATTAAATATTCTCTATGTTTTTTGAAAAAAAAATTTTTTTAATATATAGCATAAAATCTTAGCCTCTAGCTTAGGCTGCCAATGCTTGGGGTTTTATCTTCAATCATGACACATCTATCATGAAACAGCTACCAGATGGTGATCCAAATGACAGACTATTTCTTCTGATTTGGTGTAATTCAAAAGTTTGTGTGTCTGTGAATGCAAAATATCCATAAGCACACTTACATACAGAGTTTACCAAATATAAATGTTTGCAGTAAAGGCTACATTAAGTCAAGAAGCCAAAAATGCTTCATTCTACTGTGATTCAAGTATCATGCAATATAGAAGGACTAATAGAATTTGTTTTTAGTTACCTGTAGTGAGTTGATAAAAAGTGCTATATTTTCTTTTACAGTAACTTAGTTTCCACACTTGAAGCAGAGTTGGATAAATATGTATACGAAACTGCTCTTTATTTAACCTAATAACCTGCCAAACAGCACTGCTGAATAAAAGTTAAGGCACAATTGCAGGCGCTTTTCCACATGGTTTTAGGAGAATGGGGAGCAGAGGAGAAACGCTTGAAACAAATACATTTGCTATATATGAATACGTACCCTCCCAGTGACTGGGAGGAAAGTTTTAATTCCCACCACATAATGGTCCATTTGCCTCGAGTGTTTCAGAATGGTTCAATAATCACTAGCCATGTGTGTAGTTTGTTGAATTATTTAAGCTTATTTCCAGGGGGAAAAAAAGGCAGGGAGGAAGGCAACTGATTCAATGCAAATGAAAAGCTTTTGAAGCTCCCTATGGTGAAGATGTGATTACAGTCAGACAGTTAATAACCTAGACTTAGAAAATCTGAAGGTTTTAAAACTGTCTGGCCAGTCAGTAAATGAGGTTTTTCCACACTATCGACCAACTGCCATGTGTTGTAATGGTTTCAGATCTGTTTGGAGTTGGAGTGGACCCACAAATGAAGCAAGAATACCACCCCTGTACTTTTGATGATTAGAAAAAGTAGTTTGTAAACCTCAACGGTTTTCCCTTGGATTTGGGGATTGAGTCTTTAGTGCAAACAGCTTAGAGAACTACGTGGAGTGAGCGCTGCTCTCTGAAAACCAGGAGAAAGAATGTCAATCGTTGATTTGCAAAGTACCTGTATGTTGAGGGGGAATCGCTCCTCTTGAACTGATCCCTACCCATGTGTACAAAGACATTCGTTTAATGTGTATGCCTGGAAAAAAACTGCTGTCAGAGAATTTCTGGGCAGCTGCATTCTTTCTGGATATTAGATCAAATTAAACCAGGAATTAGAAGACCTAAGAATTTATTTTAATAGAAATTAGAACACTGGTCAAGTAGGAATATAAATTTGAAGGTCTAGGATTTTATTTTCTCTGCTACCCCAGACCATTTTATACATATATGAAAAATATACTTTTTAAAAAGTTCAGTTAATATTCATGAAGTACAGAATTCTTCTTGCCCACAAATCTCTTTGCAGAAATGATAGACGGATACTTTTATGAGTTTCATGAAGATTCTTTGGTAATGAGTGTTACATGTTTGATCAATTAGTGTTACACGTTCGCATCATTTATACAGTGCTCGTGGAGAAGTTTGAACTTGTTTTTAAAACATGCAAATGATGTGAAGAATTTTTCTGACTTAAATAAAAATGACTAAAAATTAAAGCTTTTGGATGAGCTTTGTGGATGAGCTTTGTGGATGAAAATATTCTCCATAGACTCAAAATTTAGTGTAAGTGTTTTTTACACTATCCTAAAATTTTATGTGCTGTTTTATTGTTAGCCAGGTGAATGAAACTAGAGATAAGCTATATTTTAGTTTATAAGGGGTTTTGATGCCCTTCTCTAATAATTTCCTTATTAGAATCAACTTAGTTATTAAAATTACCCAGGTTTTGTCCCTATGGCTGATGGCAGTCTTTCATAATTAAGTTGTGATAACTCTATTTATTTTTGGAAGGGGGCTCTTTTATTTTTAAAAAAAAGCGGTAAAGGAAAATGGAATATTAATATTTTTGATTATCTGCAGGAATTTTTTTACCTCCATACCTAAGCGTTGAACTTTTTGTGCATCAAGTAATTTTATATTAATCCTCAGAGAAAAACCGTATAACTCACTTCTCTTTTAAACCTGTAAACTTCCATAAGTTCACAAAAAATACCCATAAAGAAGATAATCAGTTGTATAGCAAATGTAGTGTACATCATGATCCCCTAACCAGATTAATTAAAACTAAGATACTTATCTTGAAAAGACCCACCCTTTCAAAATGTTTTATTTGAGCTCCATTATTGATGGAATTTACATCTTCAAATTAATCAGTAGGTTTTGCTATATGCTACATACAGCATACAAATTCTAAGTGTCTTGGTATGAATGAAAGTGACTTTTTGTTAAATAAGCTATAAAGACAGTTATTTTTATTTTGTATTTATTTACTTATTTATTTTGCTTTCATCCTGAAAAATAATTGTAAAGAACAGAGTAAGAAGTATTAATATACTATTGGGAACTCTATGAAGCTTGATTGATACTACATTCAAAATACTAGAATTACATATTTAATTTAAAAATGTTTGAGAAACCGCATAAGAAATGAAGCATTTGTGTGCTGCTGTTTGGGTCAATATAGACACAGACTTAGTTATAACAAAGAGTAAAGCACTATTTTATTATATAGCACAGTTAAAATTACGTTTTATCTTAGGCAGTATTTGGTCAATTTTAGTCTCACTTTTTAACATTTGGTTTTGAACCATCAAATTGCATATCAGAAGTTAAATTGTTTAATTGGCATAAGAGCTTAAATTGTTAAATTTGGCACGGATGCTATTTCATTTCAGAAATTGCTACTTAGCCTTTCTTTCTCCAAGATTACCGATGTTTGATCTATATCTTTGCAAATAAATTCCAAAAATGATGCATTCACAAAATTACACATGCACATTCTGCTCCAAAGTAATAAAATGCTGAAAAGCAAACAAGCAATAGCATCTATACTCACAAAAGGGAAATAAACTCTGGACACAAATCAGAGTTCCATGTTAATGTGAGTCATTGGCTTAAAGGGTATTTCCTTAGATGACTACAAAGGCCAATACTGAAGTATGTATAGAAGATCAGAGAGTTAGCTTTGGAAAACTCTGAATATACAGTTTTAACACAAACTTGTATAATCATCATTTACAGAGCACTTGTTCTGTTTTATATATACTTAAATTAGGCAGATGCAAATATACCTAAGGAAAGCAAAAATGTAGACAATAAAAAAAATCTCTCAGTGCAAAGGACAATCATATTAACTGCTTCCTGATAATGTCCAAATTAGCCAATTGGCTGCTTTTAAAAGGAAACCACAATATCCAAAGGTTTACCAGGCTACATATAGATGTAACAAAATAAAGGGGAAGTATAATATAAGCGAAAAAGGATCAAACTAAATATATGGACAATGTAATACAGAGTGTTGTCTTCTCTAAATGGGATTTTGGCACAAACATATATGATTTTTTGTGAGATGTTGGTTGAAGAATTTTTATGTATGACATAAACTACTATATATTATTATATATTAAGAATACTTCCACAAAATTGGATAATAGACCAAAAAAAAAAAAAAAAAGAAAAGAAAAAATACCAAGGAATGTTTTCAATATAATTTTACAAATGATATATAGAAGGAAATAAAAATCATCTGATCTTTATTCTCATGTATTTAATGTGTGGACAGAAATCTCATTATACTTAAATCATGTAAATATCTTTTCAATGGTCATGCAACTTTAAAATACCATGTGAATAGAATTAAACCCAAACATTGTGTGATCTTTTCTTCTACTATTTTCCCAACAAAAGAAACAAATGAAAATAATACTTTATAACTTGATTGGAAAACGTTCTATAATTTGGCAATGAACATCAGATTTGTTTCACTACTTTCTCTTGTATTTTAAAGTTGCAGTTCCCCAGTAGCAAATTCTATGCAGAAGATGCGTTGCTGACCAATAGCTTCCTCGCATCCAGAAATTGAACACGATTAAAAAACAAAACAAAAACTAGGTCTACTTAATTCAGCATCCCATTGGTATAAAAAGTGAAGTAAGGGAGGTAAGAGTAGAGGATTTTGACTGATTCCTAGAATTCAGAGAGTTGAAAAGGTCGACATGTTCAGTCATCAAACATGTGCACGCCAAATCCTAAATCAGTGAAAAAAATAATCCTGGGAAACACTAGTGCACAAGTTTGTTTTGTTCTGTCTTGTTTTTATAGAGTGAAAAGCATTATTTTCATTTTGAGAAAATAAAGCATTTCTGAAGCGTATATGCTTAGGGTATTAAAACGGACTATTTACCTCATTCGTTTGGGAAAGTCCCTATCAATAACAGGTGTGGCTTAACCACATCACATTAAAAGACGAGATTGTTCATTAATAAAGAAAGGAAGAAGCTAGAACTGTAAATCAACAGGGACTCCTAGGGAGTTATATATTAAGCAGTAATTAAATAATAGTTCACGTTGCTTTCTTTCACTGGGAATTACATCCTTTTCACCTCCTCTCTGCTAAAGCAGAGACATCCATTACGATGAGTAGCTTCAACACTTGTCAGATCCAATCAGCTCCAAATAGCTGAAGGCCAACTGACGTGTACTCTCTTAAAGCAGGGTTTCTTCTCCCCCCAAAGCCCACTGTCCTTTCACGTGCATGCAACAGTCAAAAGAGATCACATCACCTAATGAAGAAAAACAGAAGCATATGGTTGGAAGGGGCCTCAGCAGGAGATGGCTGAAATGCCAAGGCTTGCACATAAACAAAATATATGCAAAAATGTGTGTTCATAGAACCTGTCAGCCGCAGCATCGGAAAAATAATAAGCCTGCAAAGGAAGATAGAGTTGTACTGTGACCACAGTTACCTAGGAGTCTGTATTTTTAGTTTAATTTTTTATTACTCTATAAAGTGGTGCACCAGAGCAGGCTAGTCCCAGGTAGTTAATTATGCATAAGCAGTTGCAAAGTTCGATTTTGCTGTATAATACCGAGCCACGTATTCTTCACAGTATATGTTGCTTACACCTACTGCAGACTTCCACATGACAGCTGAATTGCAAACAGTAAGTGACTTCCTCATTGCCTTCCTTTTCCGCACTCCATCGCTATGCAAGGGTGACTATTACACTAAGTTCATGAGTTCCCCCTGCCTTCCTAACTGAACATAAGTCCTCCGTGCTCATCTTTCCAGAGGGGTATTAATTAATATTTTAAATGTGCACTGGGCACATCACCCTAATTGTTTCTTTCGAATTTGTTTCTGTGCTAGTCTGTAGCCGTCTTAGTCACAATCCTTTCTTCCTAGAATGGCTCTGATCACAGGAGTCAGGTAGCTTGAATCTGTATCATTTGCTAGTCAAAATGCACGTTATTTCCTCTTTGACTTATCAGCTTTTATGTCAGGACCACCCAAGTGTTATCATTTTGTATAATCAGTTTGACTGGAACCTTCAAACTTGTGTGTCCTTTTGCTGTGAACGTGTTAATATTCTGCGATGATATTGTTAGAATCGAGGGATTTGTAAGTACAGAACTTGAAGACGGAACACTGGGTGATTTCTAAACTATGCCTACAAGCGTTTTACATACCAGTTGACAACAGACAAAACAAGATACTGTTCTACAAGACAAAAGTGACACGGGTTTTCCTGTGGACCGTCTCAGATATGAAAATATACATTCTCTTCAAGTAGAGTAGAAATGTTTCCATTAGAGTTTTAAGTTCGAGTTGCATAAATAATATATCTGATTCCACTTAAACATTTTGCATTTTATATTTGATTGTATGAGGAATACATATTTCTAACATTATATGGAATTTATTTTTTTAAGCTTTCACCTTCTGTTCTCCATGGCACTATTTTAACCTAAGAAAGAAAACAGATGTTTATCTCGTCATTCACTTATTGGGGAGATATATGTAAAAGTAGGCCAAATGTTTTTAATTCTTAAGACTCTTTTATTGAAAAGGTATCTGGAATGATGGGGCTATCTTTGCAATTTGGCTTCTGTCTAAAACTAGGAATGCAATTTGTTGTTGCACGAATAGCAAAATTCAGTTTCCCACTGTTCTGCTCCTTGAGGTTCATTTTTTAATCTGTTTGCTTCATTGGATGGGATGGATATAAATGAATAAATGTCACTTGTGAACCGTTACTTTCTCTTTGGAAGTGGTATAAAGACACTCTGTTAGGTGTTAACATAACCAGAATATCGAGGCTTCTGTATTAATCTTTCCTTTGAGCGCTTTTTCTTTTTTTCTTAAATCTCAGGTTATTACAGGAGTACATACGTTTTGTGACATAATTAGCTTTTGTACATTTTAAGCTAATGTGATACATGTGCCCTTAACCCGGAAATTGTGTATTGTTCCCAGTGGGTATAAATTTACCCCTCCTCTCCTCTCTCCCGTATTGCAAGAATGGAAAAACAGACACCACCTACGCTCAGTACTACATGGGAAGGAGTTGTGCTGTTTATCTGATGCATAGTCTGATTGTTGACAGCAGCATGTGGGTAAAAAGTCTTCTTAAATCATTTGTAAAAGGTTTATTCCTATCTTCTTCTCTGGTCATTTCATCCTGAAACTTTCAGTTTGAGTAGCGGAGGAAATCAGAGAGCACACAACTAGGGAATTTGCATCCTACAGAAAACAAAGCCCCCTACACCAGCATCCTAGCATCGCCTGGGTGCATTGCAGTCTGTTCAGGAGCAAGTGATCGAACCTCATATTCTACTCCTGGTAAGTGGGGTCATTCCTCACCATGTAGTTTCTGCTCAGTGCACAAATACAGAGAATTGGATTGAGATATTTCTCAGAATCATTTTTCCTTTTGGCTATGATTCTTTAGGTGGATCTAAGACAGCTCTACTTGGCCCAGGATTGTCCCAAATGTCCTTTTAGCTACTTTATTACAGGCAATGGGAGAGTCAGAGCAAGCAACTTCAGGCAAAATGTTGACTCCTCGTGCCGTGCCTTTGATTCTAGTGCAAAGGTGCTCTCAGCAATCTGTTACGCCCTTGATTCATCTCTTAATGCTTGGTGTGCTAGCAAAGGCTTGGCCCTGAAGTGCTTTTTTTTTTTCTTTTCTTTACTTTTTTTCATTCCTGAAGTACAGTCTTTCAGACACTTCTGGCAATTTGGTTTTAAAATGTGAAATAAAGAGACTAGGTCTGTAGTGCCGGGGGAAAGCAGTGCCATACAATCACTAAAATAATTCAAAAGACAAAACAAAAAATGCAGAAATTTGCCTGAATACTGTGGTCATTATGAATTCTGCTTTGAAAAGAGCTTACTGGGCAAATGTGTTGTTGTGGGGAGTAAATGTTTCTGAACAGTCTCTAGGATGGTTTTGAGTGCTTGCTTGTTTTTCCCTCTAACCCCTAGAAAAGGTCTCCATGAATAAAACAAAGCAGATATCTAATAAGACCTTAACACAATCAAAAGCAAGCAAGTAAGGCTATTGCCTGCAATGTTCACGAATATAATCAATTTTTTAAAAACTTCTATTATTAAACACTCAGCTCTTGAATGGGGCATTACAAAAGTCTCAAATACCATAACCATGTGCCATTTACGAAAAATAATTTAATTTATACTTTACTGAACAAAACATTGGTAGGAACAGACAGGTTTTTATGCAGAAAAAATGCATATGTCACTGAGAATTTTGAATGAAAATTGAATAACTGAATGCTGTTCCACAAACAGGCAATTCTTCCTTTTTAATTACAATGGAAATTATTTGAAGAACTATGGGGTGGATGTTATAAAATAGTTTAAATGTTAAATGTCTATTGAGAACAAAAAAAAAGAATGATTTTTAAGCAGTAAATTATTTAACTATAAAATTACATTTTTAACCTCATCAAAGGTAATGTGAATGCAAATTAAACCCATCTTGTTTCTTATATTACTAGGATTGTACTATATCCTTTGGAATTTGAAAACACTGAATATTTTCATATCTTATTTGATCTCATGAAAATGAAAAGACTACTAATATCTGACGAGAGGCAAGTGGCAGAATCCAGATGAACATACCTCATGGATTCCACAAAATTAAGGACTTTTCTATTGGCCAAGAAATGATGTCTCATATTCGGCTCTTGGCAGACATCCTTTCTCCTCTCAAAATTATATGCTACCATATTGTCCTCAAGGTACAGGGGTTAAAAAAAATGAAAAAAAAAAAGGTAAAATTACATTCTACCAATGGCTGCTCTTACTGTGGCACTCCGGTGCAGACACGGGCTTTAGAATCTAGACACACATTGGATCATGAATGGAAATCTTGTTCAAATGGGAAAAATGCAACCTTTGGGATTTTTTAACTTCTTATTTTGTTTTATTTTTATTTTCAGTTATAAATGAACTCATGAAATTTACAATAATATATAAAATAGGAATAAAATAAAAATCAAGGCCTGTGGAAGTAGAATACATAAAACAGTCAGTTAGAAATTGAACAAATACATTGATGATACTTGGCATTGCTGGATGATGAAAGTACCTAGACAATATTGATTTGACTTTGGGAACATGTGGACCTTTCTCTGAATTATTTTTTCCTACGGGACAAATGAAACAATAGACACTGTTTCTTTGATATGACTAGATGTTCACCAAGCTTGCTGTTAAATATCTTGTTTTATTAACATCAGTGTACCCTGCTGCTACATAAGAGTGATTTATTTTACTGTCCAAAGTTTGCATAAAGGCTTTAATGTCTAAAGCATGCAGATATACAGGGCAATTGAACCTGCAGATAAGATCCCAATAAACAAAAGGCATCAAACAAGTTATATATATCCTTGAACAAATGTCGTCTGAATACAAAAACAGAATGAAAAACATTACATTTGACTGGTAGTGTCATTCAATATATTTCTGTATGAAAGTGCCAACGCCGGATATATAAACATGTTCAAGTATAAAAACTATAAGACCATGTGGTATCAGAAACAATATGAGACGTGGTATTTTACTTAGCATTTTAGCAAGAGTGTCAAAACATTTGAGGCTTCCTTTATTTTTAAACTTAGGTGTTTTAACAGTGACACATTTGCAAAGCTCTCCATATTAGCTTCTCAAGGCTATGCTTTTTATATCCCCTAACAGCATATATTATTTGACTAATTGACAGATATTTCAATTAGGAGAGGCTAAGTTAAATACTGTTTTGATAGAGTAACTCCAAGAACTGACAGTTTGGCGCTGCCTTTCAAAAGGCTTGGCATGTTGCTTTGAAAATAAACAAAATTACTCACGTAATCAATAGCGTGGAGGTAATAATCATAAATGGACCTAGGACAATTAATTTTCTATAGGAATTGTGGTTTCACATCCCCGACTCTTTTCCTTTGACAGGTAAATGGTTGAAGACGGAAGACTTATTATAGATTTTACATCCAGCCCATGAGGATTTTGACTGATTCCATCGAGCAGGCTCAGGTCAGCTAAGTCCTTCCCTTCAAAGCATCATGGGTGTCTCCAAGCATCATTGCAGGCTTGTCCTGGCAGTCAGCCAGGCTTCAAAAGCCTTTCACTGCAGTCACTGACTCACTAATGGGCAACTGCAGGCTTTCCGATTTTCCTTTCGTTTCATGTGTTCATTTGACATAAATTTAATTAAACCAAATCTGGTGTAAAGCAAGACGAGATAAAAGTGATATGTTTCAAATTAAAGAACTGTGAAAGATACAGGAAATAGAATTATGCTTTTTTTAAAAAAAATCTGTTTCTGTAAAATATTGTCAATTTTCATAAGCTTACTACTTAAACTTGGACCAAAAAAAAAAGATACCAGTATGCATTATTAAGAATAATGTGTATCCAGGGTTAGATGAAGGTCTTGGCCCCAAATTCTCTGTAGTGAAACCTTTCATGGAATTCTTATTTTTTCTTTTATTCTCACACTTCAGGTAGTCACCTCTTCACAGGATATAAGACAAGTCTGCCCTTCTCTGGGCTACATAGCTATAGTTGTTAGACAGCCAGAAAGCATACAACAGTAGAACATGAAAAGATCATATATTAAATATAAAAAAAAAATCATCATTTTTTTCAAAGGTCTCTTTTGGTTTTTACTTAAGGCCAAAGAGGAGATTGTGAAAGTAAAAAAGATCATGTTGCTTAAAAAGCTCCATTTAATTGCTTTGAATGTTGCTTTAGGAAACATCCAAGTTTCTCCTTTTAAAAAGCTCTTTTTGCCCATTAAAAGAAATCTCAGACTAGAAATACACTCCATCAACTAAAAGCAGTTTTGCAATCTTCCTCAAGAATACTCAGAGTGATCTTCTCCTTCCTGCTGCTGTAACACGGCCACTAGGACCACACTCTAAGTCTCTGGATGTAAAATGATTACTCCGGCAAATACACACCAACTAGCAAGTGATTGCAGTGTCCTGTGGATAAGAATCAGAAAAAGGCAAAAGAACTGAGCCGGCAAGTGCTGTAGGAGAAGGAAGATTTCTGTGGATCGTGAAACAGTGTCTGGCGTGTGGCCCCTCCATCTTTCCTGCATACCAACTTTGGATGGCTGCTTCTTTCATTGCAAAAACAACGCAGTCCCTTCTTCCTACTTCCTTGACTTGATTACCTTCTCTAGAATCCAATAGCGTTGAAGCTCTCAAGGTTTAGAATCATCAAATCCCTTTGCACCCTCTCTCTCTTACACGGTAAAAGGGTTAACGGTCAAAAAGATTAAGTGACTTTCCTAGGGTCACAAGGACCCGTTATTAGCACTTGCTGAGACAAACTTACATCAATTGACCTCCAGATGAATGTTTTGCTTTAGTTGTTTTTTAGAACTCTGTTGGAGTCAAGACAAGAGACAACTCGTGTATTCTTTAAAACAAACTTTTTTAAAAAAATTTCTCAGTGTTTGTTACGTTTCTGACCTAAGAGAAAATATACCTAATGGTATAGGTGGAATTAAATCTATTTACAATTCTCAAGGCCTCATATGCTATTCATCCTTTTGTATCGCTTTATAAATGATAACTGACCGTCCTTTGGTTTGGAGCATTCCTCATGCTAAACGCCACTTTTAGACTCTGACAGAGAGAGAACAGAGGGGTAAGTGAGTGGATTGTGGTGGTTTCCATGTTGACGCTTTTTGGTCAGCAACAAGCATTTACCCAGATTTAGTCAGAATTACCAGGACGAATGTGCCACCCAGCAAGCCAGTAACATGTGAAGGCCAATCAAGTCTCTAATACACCGCAGAATGAAGTATCTCCCCAGCTTTCTATCAGAGTGATGGCTCTAAATGGAATGTATTGTTCCTTAAGAAATTTCACTTTAAATTTTACTCTGAATCCAAATTGTCATTGAAATGGATAAGGCAGGGATTATTACATTCCACCTTAGAAATAAAGCCTTTAAAAAAATACTCATTATTTCAGGGAAGAGCCTAAGTTTACTTAGACAGTTATTATATACTTTCTATATCTAATTCTCTCTTTGTTTGTGTACACAGTTCTAACCCGGACTCAGGTTTCAATGATGACTGATGACTGTTTTAATATGCTTAATGAGACTTTGTCAAGGTTCACAATGATAGACGGTGTTAACACGGCTTTATCAGTGCTTGTTTAATCTACTGAGCTTATTTATTCAGCAAACATTCATCAAAAGGGTATTCCGTGCAGTTCATAGCAAAATGCTGAACCATACGCAGGCTACCTAGTGATCACTCGAGGTAACAAAGACGCCATATTTTTATTATGGTATGTACCTGTATTTTAAATTTGGGCAACTTAAAAAAAATTAAATGGAACTTACTATCAAAGTTTTGGAATGTCAAAATGCTGCAATTCCTTGATTATTTTGTTTTAGTGAAGACTGAATGATTGGTTACAGACATCAAAGGTCGAAGTTTTATAAGACAGTAGATGATTGAACCATACTAAACAATTGAGTCCATTGATCAGAATGTAATTTCAAATGTTTTTAAATCTTGCCTCTCTGACCATCTGGGAGTTAAATAAGCAGATAAGCAGACCAAAGCACAGATAAATTTAAAATAACCCAGTGTTTACCATATTGCAGGAATAAAGGTCTTTTTTTTTTTTTTTAAAGAGACAGAGTCTTGCTATGTTGCTCAGGCTGGAATACAGTGGCTTTTAACATGCACTATCACAGCACACTACAGTTGGGCTCCTGGGCTCCAGTGATCTTCCTTTCTCCAGAGTAGCTAGGATTACAGGTGCACACCAATTCAGCTGGCTGAGTATCATTTTTATACAACAATGCAATTACAATATGGTAGTCTTCAAAAATTTTCCTTCCTTAATCATGTAAATATTTTTGGTTCAAAAATAAAATATTGTTTTGATTTGTTCAACATTCTTGTATATTTAAAAGATTATATTTATATTTCCAAAATGATTTTGTACAATGTAATAAATTGGATGATTCTCCAAATCTAATAAGTGAATTCTCGGGAGTTTAATGTTTAAACTTCAGATATTTCATAAAAAAAATACAAACCTCAGTTGCTCTTAGCCCAACATTTAGAAAACCAGGTAAAATTTAATTTTATACTAGTAGTAAATATCCTTTCTGTGGGACAGAATCTTTGCAAAGCAGAATGTCTCCTAAGGGAATAGGGAATTCTGAGTGTCTTTAAGTGTGAAGCATTTTTTCAAGATTCTCCAGTAATAAAAGACTTCTGACAAATTGGTGTCATTGATGATCTTTGGAAAATACATTAAAACTATCAGTTCACCACTTCTTACTAGTGGTAAGAAGCATATTATTTATAAAAACTGATGCGTGGGCGTGGTGCCCATATCTCAGTGGTTAGGGCGCTGGCCACATGCTTGGGGCTAGTGGGTTTGAACTGGGCCCAGGCCTGCTAAAACAACAATGACAACAACAAAAATAATAGCCAGGCATTTTGTTGGGTGCTTGTAGTTCCAGCTACTTGGGAGGCTGAGGCAAGAGAATTGCTTAAGCCCAAGAATTTGAAGTTGCTATGAACAATGATGCCACAGCACTCTACCACAGGTAACATAATGAGACTCAAAAAAAAAAAAAAAAAAAGAAAGAAAAGAAAAAAACTGATGTGTGTTCAGAAAAACAAATAAGAATTTCTAAAGTGACCTTTAGAAATTCAGTTTTAAAAATTCCCTCTGATATTTCATCTTTTTACTTGGTATTAGGTATCTCCAATACTTAGCATTTGGCTAAATGTCTAAGCAACTGTAATTAGGCAACTAGTTCTTGGAAATGATTGAGAAGTATAGGATGATATTTGGCAGAGTCTACCTCTTTGTTATTAAGAATTTAGATAATATCTAAGTACTAAGTACTAAGGCTTAGTACTTAGGCTTAGTACTTGACATCCTAAAGTGATTATGGTAAAGAATACTCAACACTGAACATGAAATAAAAATTTTTCTTTTTTAGAACAACTGGTGTCTATTATATCTGCATGAGTGATGTTTTCTGTGAACCATTATGCCCCCCCATCTTATTTGGCATCATATTAGATGAAGTCACCCCTTCACACAGAATTTCTTCTGGGTCATGTGGCACAGGGACCCCTCCTCTCTCTCCTCTCCCTCCTCTCCCCCCTTCTCCTTCTCTTTCCTTTTCTCTTCCCCCTTTTATTTCTCTTCCTCCTTTTATGAAAACCACAGTAAGAATAGAAAGAATTAGGACCTGCCATATTATTGACCAAATACATTTCATTTGGTTTACTTCTTCTCTTCTGATTGACAGGAGCCTTTGGCAAGATGTATCTTTTTGTTATTATTATTGTTTGGAATTCATTGAGGATACAAAGAATTAGGTTACACTGATTGCATTTGATAGGTAAAGTCCCTCTTATAATTGTGTCCCACCTCCCAAGAGGTGTGCCATATACCGTGAGGCAAAGTGTATCTTTATCACACAAAACTTTACTGATTTGTGTCTAATTCTAAATTAGAAATCCTTAGGTGAAAATAGGAACTAACTCTAGGGATGAAATTCCATAGATAGAGTAGAAGTCAGCAAACTTCTCTGGCAAATCGTTAGTTGTTAATATTTCAGGTTTTGCAGCCCCTACAGTCTTGGTTGAAACTTCGCATCTCTGCAATTATAGTACAGATGCTGTCTTTAATAAAATTATGATATTTTGTTTGTCATAGCTTTTTTTTGGATTAACTTTGATGCTTAAATATTCCATTCCATATGACTTTTTGTTTATTACTGAGGTTTATGGCACCTTCTAAAATTTGTGCCCCTTGTAGGGGATGTATAGTTAAAATCTGTTCCTGAGTTTAGCTCCTAAATTGTCTTAGCCTAGTTTGGTCTTGTGAACACAAAAACAGCCATAGACAATACATAAATTAAAGGGCATATTAACTGTGTATCAATAAAAAATATATTTGTTGTCACTGAAGTTTAAATTCTATATAATTTTCACGTGGAATTTTTTTTAAAATTTTGATCATTTTAAATCAAAAAAACCATTCTTTGCTCACTGGTCAAATTTGGCCCTAGGTCCCTCCTATAGAAATTCAGGTATTTTTTTGTAAAAGACTACTCTGCAAAAGTTGCACTGATTTTAAAAAGGCTATGAAACTATAGTTGTTCTTGTAAGAGAATAAAATTATGAGTTAACTATTTTCTCTGTAATATGGTTATATTGTTTTCCTAATTAAAACTACTTAAAATATTAAGTTATTGTATAAGTTGAATCACCTCTCCGTTTGATCTCATCAGAATTTTAGAACTATGTCAGTCCATTTTTAATTGATTTTTCAATTAGTAGTTATTCTTAACATGAAATTTCAAACCAGCCACTGCTTAGCCCTTAGGGCAAGTTGTTCATGACAGATGGACAAGAGCGGGCACTCCCCAGGCACTGGGGTTCTCAATTCATTGTCATTAAATACAAATTTCTGGATACATATTTGTATGTGCATTTGCAGTAGATAAATATACTATTTAAACATTCAAATCCTTGGATTTTTTAAGTCAGTATAAGCACCCTTTGAACATGTACTATTCCTCTTTCGAACAGAAGTTTATTTTTAAAAGATGAAAAGCTATCGTGACAAAAACAAACAAAATCATAGATTCAGGAATCAGAAAATCTGGATTTCTACCCTGAATCTGCTTCTTGAACAGATGATGAAGTAGCATTTCTTTCCTGTAACTGGATGCTGATAAAAGAAGGGGATTCTGCCATTATTGCTTGGACATAATGGGAAGAGTGATTTAGGGGATCACACAGTAAAATTTAAAACAAACTTTCCATTAAAAATCCATGAAAAGTGTCACTACTAGCATTAGTAGTCCTATGTGGCAATCAAATCACTTGTATGGGGCTGATGGTTAATTTTCCACACTATCTCCAACAACTTTTCTAATCCAGAAAGGTACTTCATATTGTAAACTGCTTACTTCCCATCATAAGTTTGCTTCACAAATGGTTAGTTTCAGTTTATAAGTGCTTATAAAGTTATGCATGGCTTAAGTGATACTATAAATAAATAAAACATAAAAGATACTGCCTATCTGGCTGCAAAAGTAAACTACCACCAGATTTCAGCCCATTTGGAGGAAGGATAATGCTTTGGAGCAATTCAACTCTGAAACAGCTTCAGCGATACCATTTAAGCTTGAGGTATATTGGCAGAGCAAGGAATATGACTAAACTAAATTTGGCTTAAGCCACCTATTACTCATTCCCTCTTTCTACCGCATTCACACTTCAATTAACAAACTGTATATGATACACACACGTATATTTATAGTTTATATTTTTCCTGTGCTGGCAATGAAACTTTTTAAATTATCTCCTGTAAGCTGTGAGAATCTTCTATTTGAATCTACTTGATAAGATAGGTTTAGTTTCCAAAGTGGTAAGGTAGGTGGGTCTTTCCTATTCATCTGAGTGAAGAGTTAACATTGATGCACTTTAGCTCATCTCTAACTCATTGCTACTTCCCACTTCAAGCCTCCCTAAGTGGGATACAATTATCAACATCCTTTTCATAATAACTGACACTCAGAACGAGGCTCTGTGCCAAGCACTTTGTCTATGCTATTATTTCCCAATAATAAGATAGGTACAACAGAGATTTCAAAGTTGAAATCTCAGCAATAGTTACAAGGTAAGTATTTTCTGCAGTGAAGACATCAACCTGTGCTTTTTCAAAGGTAAAGTTTATTTAAGAATAATTCACATACATTAAGAGACCCATGTCTGGGAGTTTTGACAAACGTTATAAGTGTGTAACCACCACCACCATCAACATAAACTCCCCCACCATGCTAGTTGCTACTGATCTGATTTCTGTTATGCTGTTTGCCTTTGCTAGGATGTCACAAAAATGTAATCATAGGGTGTGTGGCCTTTCCTGTGAACATCTTTCATTCAGCATAATACTGTAAGCATGCCTTCATTTCTGCATGTTAAGTCCTTTTTAGATAAGTGATACTCAGTTGTATGGAATCACTTGGTTGATTCATTCACTAGTTAATGGTTATCTGTGTTGTGCTCAGTTTTTATATACATATTTGTGAGACATATTTTCATTTTTCTGGATAAATAAGAAGGAATAAGATTTTGGGGTCATAAATGTGTTTGTTGTATATGTTTCACTTTAGTAGAAACTGTTTTCCAAAGGGAGTAATTTTTTTGCATTCCCACGGGCACTGTATGAAAGTCCCAGTTACTCTGCATAATCAGCCAGTTTAAGAACTATGCAGTGGGATCCCATTGTTGTAATTGTATTTCCTGAATCAGTAATGGCGTTAAGCATCTTTTTATGCATTTGTTTGTCACTTTCAGCTTCTCTTCAGTGAAATATCTTTTCAAGTTTTTTTCTCCCTTTCTAAAACTGAGTTGTTTTCTTATTACTAAGGTCAGAGATTCCAAAGTATATCCTGAATACAAATATCACTGTTATACCCAAATTGAGTGGAATAGAGAAACTCCAGCATACTGAGTCCAAATTAAACAAAGGGCCTTCATTGATCGGCTGGGCCAAGAGTGGGCTCACA
Source organism: Otolemur garnettii (assembly GCF_000181295.1). Classification (NCBI taxonomy): domain Eukaryota; kingdom Metazoa; phylum Chordata; class Mammalia; order Primates; family Galagidae; genus Otolemur; species Otolemur garnettii. Next base: position 31,901,490 of record NW_003852401.1, read on the forward strand.
CTTCATAATCTCTCATAGAAGGGGTGGAAACCTTTTATAAGGGGCTTTCGGTAGGGGAGGGGAATCCTTAATGCAAGCTAAATTTGACAAGAGCCAACACCTGGTTACTCAGTCCTTACAAGGGAAAGCTGGGGTTTTTTGCATTTATTACTGAACTCTTACAGCTGAGCTTCCTGTTTTAAAGGGGGAGTGTTGAAAGCCCTTAGCACAGTGGTTCTCAACCTTCCTAATGCCACGGCCCTGTAATACAGTTCCTGTGGGTCACCACCCAAAGGTTGAGAACTGCTGCTTTAGCAAGATGGAGTTGGGGCATAACTTTCCCCCTGGTCTTATGTCTGAGTTGAATCCTTGACTCTTGGTCTGAGTCTTGCTCACCTACCCCTACATAATGGGGGTTGGAGTTGTAGACATAACCAACAATCAAAAACTAAATCTAGCTGAGTTACATCTAAAGATGATGCATACCGTACTTAGCAGAATAGAAAGCAAAAGTGTTACAGTGGGCCATTCAATTGGGCAAGTGGCCCCACTGGTCTTAAGGGACTCTTGAGCAGCACAACTAACTATATTGGGGCAGCATGTACCAGAAAGAAATCAAGGTTTTAACAGTCTTAGCTTGAGAGGGTTTTCTCCTGGGATGGCCATCCAGTGGGCTCCGCTGTCTTCTTTGGTCTTCACCCAGATGTGGTGTATCCAGGCTGACAAACCATCCATTCTCAGAGCCCTGGGAGTGGTGAGGATGACATTGAAGGGACCCTTCCACTTTGGGGTGAGGCCTTCTTTCTGGGATGACTTAATGTACACTCAAACTCCAGGCTGAAAGGCACTTTCAGAATACTTTTTGGTCCCTCTGGCGTCCCAGTAAGTATCTCAAACCTGGGGGTGGATATCCCTCTGGATTTGGGAGAGTGACTGGAGATACTTAAAAGAGTGTGATTAGTTATGTCTGAGGGTACACAGGGGAGCAGAAGGGGAGGTCTCCCATACATGATTTCATAAGGGCTAAAACCTGCTTGCTCTATATGGAGTACACCTTGGTCTGAGAATTACTAAGGGCAGGACCTCTGTCCACTTCCACCAGTCTTGTTAATGAGTTTCTTTTAGGGTCCAGTTCATTCTTTCTACTTTTCCCAAGCCATGGGGCTGGTAGGCACAATGGAGTTTCCACTGTATACCTAGGGTTTTACTAATTGCTTGGGTCAAAGGCCAGCCCATTATCTAAGCCAATTGAAAGAGATAACTCATATTTAGGAATAATCTCATTCAGATTTTGTGTCTGGGTGAAGTTCAGTCGTGACTGATCAAGCAGTAGGCTCTGGCATTGGGTGAGTTTGGCATTTGACATCCGGTGACCTATAACCCTTCAAAGGAAAGTCTACTGTGTGAAGGGCTGTCAAAGTCAAGTCTTGTCCCAGAAGCAATCTGTCCACCTCCCACACCAACAGGGCTAAGGCTGTGATGGTTCATAAGCAGCTTGGTGACCCAGTGGCTACTGGGTCAAGGAGCGTAGACAGATAAGCCACTGGCCATTTCCATGTTCAAGAGTCCACGTTAACACTCCTTTGGCAATGCCTCTGTTTCATGGACAAACAGGTGGAATGACTTAGTGATGTCCTGTAAAGCCAAGGCTGAGGCTGTTACAAGGGCCTGATTTAGGGCTTTAAATGCCTAATCCTCATGGTCTATCCACAGGAGGGGCCCATCACCAGCATTGGCAGCATATAAGGGTTTTGTGATTTCAGCAAAACCCTGGATACATGAACGGCAGTAGCCTGCTGACCCCAGGAATTCCTGGACTTGCCATTTTATTGTCAGATGATGGGCAGCCAGTCCAGGGAGTTGGATTCTACCCATACTCACTCGAGGAAAGTCTGCTTATAGCTAGGTAAATAGTATGGGGGCCATAGTTTCTGCTTCAGCCTCATTTCCATCAGTATTTAGAGGAGGTACTCTTCTGATAAACACTGGACAAGACAAATGTAACTGGTATACAGGGGACTCAGGTATTAGAGGGGCCTGGATCTAATACTATGTCACTTCCCTCTGGGGAGAGTGAAATAGTGGCCTGTAGTTTCTGGAGCAGATCTCTGCCCATGAAAGAGTTAGGGCAATCTGGGATTACCAGGAACATATAGGTCACCTGCTTTTGTCCTAGGTCTACAGTCTGATGTTGAGTGACTGAACACATCTGGGTGGTCCCAGTGGCTCCTTGGGTGGGGATTTTCTCATCAGATAAGGCTTATTGGCTCTTGTAAAATAGACCATGCCACCCTCCTGTGTCCACCAGGAATTTAATTTAGGGGCCCCCACTTTGACTTGCACCATGGGCTCTTGGGAGCCTAAATGGAGAAAGCCTGGCCCCTTCAATTGGAGTCACTGCCTCATTCAGTAGGCAGTGCCAAGATCTTCTGTATGGGCTTACTGTCGGCCCCAAGCTCTGGACATTCACTTCTTTAAAGGCTTCTGTTAGCAGTAGGCACATTGGTCTCTTTCTAGCTTCAATCTGCTTGGGCGAGGTAGTCACTGGTTTTCTCCTGTCCCTGACTCTAACTTTAGCTCCTTGTACTGCTTGCAATGCTGCCACAATCATCTTGGCTTGTCTGTGTGCATTTTTCTCTGCCTCAGCTGTTTTGTGCTTTTGCTTTTCAACATCTCTGTTGCCATGAACTTTTTGGGCAGTTTCTAGCAGCTGGGCAATATTCATCCCAGCAAATCCTTCTAATTTCTGTAATTTCTTCCTGATGTCCAGGGCTGACTAAGAGACAAAGGCTAAGTTCACTGCCCTGGCATTTTCTGGAGCCTAGGAGTCAAACAGGGTGTAGATTCGGAAGGACTCTCTGAGTCACTCCAAATATGCCCCAGGTGACTCCACTGGGCCCTGGACCACCTCAGTTGTTTTTGATAAATTTATAGGTTTTCGGGGTGCTGCCTGTAGGCCAATTAAAAGAGACCATTAAAAAGCATCTACAGCCTGGGATCCTGCTAAGGTATTGTAATAACCGAGCCCCCAGCCCCTAATTTCCCTCCAAGACCAGTGGGGAATACAACAAACTTTGAAAAAGGAATTTCTCCTAAGTCTCTTAGCCTCAGCCCTTACAAGGGTGGAGAAGTTAAATTCTGGGAAGAAGCTTGAAGATAAGAAAAGGAGGAAGGGAGGAGTGGATTCCAAATAAAGCTCCTGGTGAAAAGGTCCCAAGTTGTTCTCAGAAACTTACCCAACACTTGTGCCCCCACTTTGTACCCCTGAACTATGTGACCACCATCTTATGACCCATGAAGTAATGTACTTGTGATATGTTTTTGATTTATGAATCAATATGTACCCCCACCCTGCAACCCTGCTTTAACCACTATGATTGGCTTCTGTATTGCACTAGCTTGCTGACCATGCATGACAATGCAGAATAATGATATAAAAAGGCTTCTCACCTGTCATTCGGGGCTGCTTGCCTATATGGTATCAGCCTACCTGCAGGTGTACCAAATTATCAAAAAATTCTTATCAATTAATTACATCTGAAGTGGGGTCTATCCTTCTCTCAGCTTCTTGGGACATAACAATATTGGGGTCCCAATCCAGTCAGTCCACTGGAAAACTGTTAAACTCCCTTTGCCCTTTCTCCTCAGCATCAGCAAAACTGGCCAAGATGGCTTTTCTATCTTTGGTTTGAACCCTGTTGCAAAAGGGATGTAGACAAAGCTGCCTCCTGAAGGGGGAGATCCAGGTGTCTATCCTTTAGACATGGGGTTCATGCCAGACCAGAGGCAATATGCTGGGGGAGCAAAAGCCTCTAGCAGGGGTGTTGATGGAGTTTCTCCTATTGAGGAAACTGTGGGAATAGATAGCCCTCCCACATTGTAAGGAGGTGGCAAATCCTCTTCCCCGATGGGGCAAGGACTGGTGGGGTCTGCTGACCCTTTGGGGGTCAGGGACAGGCAAGGAGGACTGCAGAATGAGATCTCACAATTTGACAGAAAAATAAAAATAGACAAATCACTGGGACAAACAAAATGACTTGAAATACACACAATTCCCAAGAAGCAATGGTTATTATAAACAAGCATATATACAAGTCTAAAGTGAGCATCTGAGGCTGAGGCTCCCCACTAGCATCCTGGTGTTTCTAGGGATGGGTCACAATACTGACACACTTGTCTCTGCGAGCTCTAGGCAGGCCAGGTTATCCTGAGGCTCCTGCCAGTTTCCCTGAGGCTTCTTACAGGTTTACATACTACCCCCTTTCACCTGTGCCTCTTCCCAAGGCCAAAAGACCAAAGCTGACAGGCCAGGCTCCCCTGAGGCTCCTGTCCAGTGGGCTTCCCTCAGAGGTCCCTCAAACAAACACCACACACAACTCCAAACAAAAGAAACAAACTCAAATGCACATCTGACGCTAAGGTGCCCCACCAGTGTCCTGTTGTTTCTAGGGATGGGTTGCACTACTGACACACGCATCTCTGAGAGTCCCAACAGGCCAGACTCCCCTGAAGCTCCTGCCTTAACAGAAAGGCCAGGTTCCCTGAGGCTCTTGTCTTACAGGTTTACAGGCCTGTCCTCAGGGCCAACCCCCTGAAGCTCACCTGTGCCTCTACATCCAAACTTCCCCAAGGCCAAAAGACCAAAGCACCCTTGTCCATATGGCACTAGCATCCTAGTGTCTCTGACAGGCCAGGGCCAATCCCTGAACCTCCTTTCCAGTGGTTCCCCCTTGGAGGTCCCTAAGAGCCCTTCTAAACAAACAAACAAACAAACAAAACAATTTCAAACAGACACCACAGACTCAAACAAACATCACAGATTCAAACACCACAGACAATTATCTCTCAAGAGTAAGTGGAAGGTGGAAGGACTTGAATTTGGGTGAGTAGTTAGGAGTCCCTCTGAAGCTCTCAGGAGGAGTTCATGGAATTATGGGGCCCTGGAATGGCCCAGGGAGTGCCTCATCTATAATTCCTGTTCTTTCTGGGGGCAACACAGGGAGGCTGACCTCCTGCTGGCAAATCTCACTGGAGCCTCCAAATGTTATACCCAAAGTGAGTGGAATAGAGAAACACCAGCACACTGAGTCCAAATTAAGCAAGGGTCCTTTATTAATATGCCAGGCCAAGAGCAGGCTTACACCTCAAATTCTCTTGACCCCTAGAAGCAGGGGTGGAAACCTTTGTATAAGGGGCTTTTGGTAGGGGAAGGGGAATACTTAATGCAAGCCAAACTTGACAAAAGCCAACACCTGGTGAGGGGAGTCCTTACAAGGGGAAGATGGGGTTTTGCAATTATTACTAAACTCTTTCAGCTGAGCTTCCTGTCTTAAAGGTGAAGTGTAGAAAGATCTTAGCAAGATGGAGTTGGGGCATAACACAATGTCAAAATAGATGCTTTGCAAATATGTTCTCCCTGGCTTGTTTTTAGCTTTTAAAAAGCAAGTGGTTACTTTGAGATTTTAAAAGTCTAAATTACCTTTCTTTTTCTGTTACAGGTTGCACAGTTTCTGTTTAAGAAATTTTTGCCATGGCTGGGTTTCTGTAGCTAGCTGGTTAGAGCACTGGCCCTGTGTAACTGGGGTGGGGAGATTTGAATCTGGCCTGGGCCTGCTTAAAAAAATGATAATTTAAGAAAAAAAGAATTTTTTGCCAAGCCCAAGGTCAAAAGAGTTTCTTCTATGTTATCTTCTAGAATTTATAGTTTTAGTTTAATTTATGTCTGTGATCCACTTTAGATTAATTTTTGTGTATGATTCAAAGTATACATAGAGGTTCAATTTTTTTGCAATTATTGAAAAGATTATCTTTTCCCCTTGAATTATCTTTATATCTTTTTCAGAAAAGTAATGTCATATACATTATTTGTGGGTATAAACTGGTTTTCTATTCTTATGTTTTTTTCACTATGTGCATACTTAAGGCAGTATATACCACCTTGATACTAGAGTCTTATTGTAGGTCTTAAAGTCAGGTAGCATGCTACATCAACTTTCTTCTTTTCCATTATTTCCTTCTAAACAGTTTTTCTTTATAACAGAATTTGATGCAAATAAATTGTAAGTACTCTATTTAATATACTCTAAATCTTACTGTCCTCTATGTTCTCATGTGTTTACTACTTGAGATTTATTAATCTTCCTTCTTCCTCTAAGAAGAAAGATTAAATTCTTTAAAAAATGAAGTTCCTTAATCAGTAAGTGATGTTGTTCTGCAACAGTTTGAAAATTTAAGATTATAGGTAGAGGAATCATGTTTTTAATGATGATTGATTGATCTAGTGAAATTAAGTTTAACCTAAAGCTACTTCCTTACATATTTCAAATTTGGCCTAAAGTTTTCTCCATAAATAATGAACTACAATCTAACTGAACATGTACACAGGCTGTCACTTATTCCTATATTGGTCACTGAATTTTGCCCACTTAGGGCCAAACTGTTGAATTTGTGTTCAAATAAGGAAAATGCAAAGCTGTACCAAATCTGGTTGTTTTAGTGCCTCATTTTCATTTTCTGTGTGTCACTTTCTTTTTTTTGTCCATAAATAGTTTTCAAACTTGTGACAGTATTGAAGTCCCTCTGAACTTATTCCAGTTCAGGAGCTGCAAATGAGATTGGCAAATAATTATTTGCTCAATTAAACTCTATTAAACTTATTTTGTCTAAGGCTTTTCTTTTAACAATCATCAAAATGGATCATCAAAATATCTATCTCATATTTTTAAATTCATTTAAGCCAAGTCTTAACCAAAATCTTAAATCTCAAATAAAAATTACAATAGTGTTTTTAAAGAAGTATCAATTCTTAAATATTTTCTGTCTCATATAGTCCAAATAAAAATAGTTTCTGTTATTTTGATACCCAATGAAATAACTTCAAAATATATTTTGAAAAATAAATTGGCCCCAAAGGCAAAAGATTGCTTGAAAACAGATTATATTGCTAAACATGTTGCATCATCAAGGTGTGATCATTAAAATGTCAGACTAATACCAAAAAAGACATATTGATATTACAAGACAAAAATATAAAACAGATCAAAGTGTTTGTGTGTGCACTCATATATGCATATGTGGGGAGAGAGATGTGTGTGCAGTTTATTATTAAATGTCATTTTACATAGTTGACAAAATGTAATTTCTTTAAAAGATGGTTTTGGAGAACTATGCAGTATGAAGGAAATACATTTGGAGACATAATTTATTACCATATTAAAAAAGACAAATTCTATTCTAATTAAAAAACTTAAAAATATGAATAAGAAGCACCAAAGCATTGGATGATAATAAGGTTAAATCCGTCTATCACTTTGATTAAGAACTATTACTGAAAAGGAGCTTAGTTATCATTGATTGAGACATTACAAATTTCAAAGCACTAGTATTCAAACCTTTCTCAGCTATCATCTAATTTAAACCTAATAGATTGACCTAAATATAGATAATGAGAAGTGATAATATAAAAATCTAATACAAAAAAAATCCTACCTGCAGCTCTCTGAATCTGTACTAAAACATTATGACTACATCGGACTTCATAACATTAAAATACATGCTTACAAAGAACTTTAAATATAATTATTATACATATTAGTGAAATGTTTGCTATCTCTTTATAAGACAAAGGTAATATCCTTACATATTAAGAGTAAATATCAAAGCAACCCCAGAAGGAAAAATTCTGTGATAAAAAGATAGGGTAAATCACCAAAAGAGAAATAACCAAAGAAAAAATACATAATAAGTAAACATCTCAAAGAATGTTTACATTTCTAATAATAAAAAGTCAAACAATTACATTTTTCTGGGTGGTGCCTGTGGCTTATGGAGTAGGGTGCTGTCCCCATACACAGGGCATGGCAGGCTCAAACCTGGCCCCAGCCAAAAACTACAAAAAAAAAAAATTGCATTTTTTTATCATTAGCAAACATTAACCATTCATTATAATCAATACCACTTAGGGTATTTTTTTTTTTTTAGATTTTTTTATTAAATCATAGCTGTGTACATTAATGCAATCACAGGGTACAGTGTGGTGTTTTCATACACATTTTGAAATACTCTCATCAAACTGGTTAACATAACCTTCATGTCATTTTCTTAGTTATTGAGTTAAGACATTTATACTCTGCTTTTAGAAAGATTCACTTGTACCCTTATAGGATAAACCCTAGAGGTGACTCCACCAATCATCCTCAATCCCCCCATCCACACCTCCCCTCCCCTCTCCCCCTACCCATATTCTAAGGCTATAATTAGGTTATAACATTCCTGTGAAAGCTATAAATTAGTTTCAAAATAGGACTGTGTACATTGGATACTTTTTCTTCCATTCTTGAGATACTTTGCTAAGAAGAACATTTTCCAGTTCCATCCATGTAAACATGAAGAAAGCAAAGTCTCCATCTTTCTTTAGGGCTGCATAATATTCCATGGTGTACATATACCACAATTTATTGACCCATTCGTGGGTCAATGGGCACTTGAGCTTCTTCCATGACCTAGCAATTATGAATTGGGCTGCAATAAACATTCTGATACAAATATCTTTGTTGTAATGTGATTTTTGATCTTCTAGATATATACCTAATAAAAGAATTGCAGGATCAAATGGCAGGTCTATTTTTAGTTCTCTTAGTGTTCTCCAGATGTGTCTCCAAAAGGAATGAATTAATTTGCATTCCCACCAGCAGTGTAGAAGTGTTCCTTTTTCTCCACATCCATGCCAACATCTCTGGTTTGGGGATTTTGTGATATGGGCTAATCTTACTGGAGCTAGATGGTAGATCTAAAAGTAGTTTTAATTTGCATTTCTCTGATGATTAAGGATGGTGAGCACTTTTTCATATATCTGTAGGCCATGCGCCTATCTTCTTTAGACCACTTGGGGTATTTACCAAATGAGGCCTGACAGTTAAGTTTGTGAATTTGCCACCATGTGCTCACCTTGTTTGCACTATACAAACTGCTCAGTAGGGCCTCATGACCTTGGTATATCAGTTGCTCACAGCTGTGGTCATGTTGATCTTTGGCAGTGTCTCACTAAATGGTATTCACTATTTTTCTTGTATGTTTTCGTGTGTCATCATGAAAGAGTATGGGAGCTTGAATTTTAGCAATGAACAAACATTACATTTCTTATTAAAGTTGGCAAGAATGGAAGTGAAATAAAGGACATGTTAGTCCAAGATTATGGGGATAATGTCGTCAAGAAAATGGCAGTGGACAAATGGATTAAACACTTTTCTGAGGGGAAAAAAGCGTCACTGATGAAGAGAGGTTGGGGCAGCCAGTAATGAGCAGAACATTGCAAAAATTAGTCAAATTGTGTGTCAAAATCATTGGCTGACTGTAAAAAGCATGGCAGACCAAATGAACATCGATAGAGAAACACTTAGGAAAATCTTAACTGGAAGTCTTGGCATGAGAATGATGTGTGAAAAAATGGTCCTGAAGGAACTCACCCATGAACAGAAGCAAAAGAAAGTCAAAGTTTGCCAAGAACTTTTTGGAGAAAACGATGTTTTGAGCTGTTTTATCACTGGTAATGAAAGCTGGGTATATCAATATGACTCTGAAACAAAGTGTCAAAGTGTGCAATGGAAGTCAGCAATTCTCCATGACCAAAAATGTTATATCAGTCTAAATTATGAGTGAAATGATGTTTCTAAGCTTGTTTGTTATTAGAGGGATTGTTCATTGTGAATTTGTACTACTGGACAAACAGTTAACCAAGTTTACTACTTGAAAATACTGAAAAGGCTTCATGAAAAAGTTAGACAAAAATGACCTGAACTTTTTTTTTTTGAGACAAAGTCTCATTCTATCACCCAGGGTAGAGTGCCCTGTCATAGCTCACACCAGCCTCAAACTCTTGGGCTCAAGAGATCCTCATGCTTGAGCCTCTCAGGTAACTGGCACTACAGATGCCCGTTACAATGCTCAGCTGGTTTTTCTACTTCTAATAGAGCCATCCTGCCTGGCCATGACCTGAACTTTTTGCCAACAACTCATGGCTCTTGTATCATGACAATGCACCAGCTCATACATGACACTGCCTATGAGGGAATTTTTAGCCAGTAAGCAAATAACTGTACTGTAACACCTTCCCTACTTATCTGATCTATCTTCCATTGACTTTTTCCTTATCCCAAGATAAAGCAACTATTGAAAAGAAGACTTTTTGATGATATTTAGGACATCAAGGGTAATAGGATGACAGCTCTGATAGTCATTCCACAAAAATCGTTCCAAAATTGCTTTGAATTGGAGACAAGGTGCTGGTATTGATGCATAACTTCCCAAGGGGAATACTTCAAAGATGACCATAGTGATATTCAGCAATGCATTGTGTAGAGTTTTTTCTAAGATGAGTTCACTAACTTAATTGTCAGGACTAATGAATCTAAGCAAGATAGGAAATTACATTGACTGCTGAAAGGGCTATCATTTGTACAAGTTCTCTGGAGGAAAGTTTGGCAATCCCAAAATTCCACTTCTAGGAGATTTTTCTAGAGTAATAAAAAAGAGAAAATAACATTAAGAAGTATATAGAAATATTATCAAAGCATTAATTGAAATAGTAAAAAATAGACACATTAATAAATTTTTTTACAGTAATGTAGACTATTACACAGTCAAGAAAGCAATGATATATATGTTATCAGTAATGAAAATATGTATTACTAAATAAAAACTTACTTTATAAAACACCATTATGTATTTTCAGCTACTATTTATGACAGTTATTCAAGGAAATACTGAAATATGACCATCCCAGGGAGAAACCCTTTTTTTTTAATATTTTTTTTTTTTATTGAATGGTAACTATGTACATTAATGCACTTCTGGGGTACAGTGTGGGGTTTTCACATGCAATCTGAAATACTTCCATCAAACTGGTCAACACAACCTTCATGTCATTTTCTCAATTATTGTTTTAAAACATTCACATTCTACTCTTAGAGAGATTGAGAAACCCTTTCTTTATGTGTATAAATCTTTTGGAGAAGTCAGGTGGAGACAGGAGAACAAAATAATAAAATGGTTCTGAACAACACAGTATATAAGCAATTGCATGCTTTTTCCGTGTAAGTGGTGCTTATAATGGAAAAGAGAGCAGAGATGGAAAAATGGGCTCCAATTTTGAAATAAGACATCAAGTATGTGATGGCCCCAAATACATAAATAATCATCCAAACCAAGTTATGTTTGAGAGTGGAAAGTCTCTATGTTTATAACTATACCAGTGGACAGGAATATGCTCAGTTAGTTGGTTACATAAACCAGGGGTATGTGACCTTATCTCTCAGCATTCTCACTTGTAAGAATCACTTTTGGTTATAAGGACTCCTAATATCCTGTTTTAGGTTGCATTGCATTTGCGACTGTAATTCACTTCTACTATCCATGGTGATTATTGTGTAACAGAGCCCTGTGATAGTGAAATTGAACAGGTGCAAAGATAGGGAGGCTAAGTAAATTGTTGTTTGCCATAGTACATAGAGCAGTTTGTAAGAGGGGGTTATTTGGAAAATTTAAATAGTTTGGAAATCCACAAGAGGCTACTGTTTACTCTAGATGTTAAAGGTAGGAAAACTATCATTTCTATGTAACCTTATACACACGACATTGTGTCTAAAATGTAGAAGATACCAAATAAAGACGTATTTCTTAAATAAATAAAATAAAAATACCTAAATATCAATCTTAATATTCTATGAAACATTTTCTCTGTGTTTAAAAAAAGGATTGAAACTTTGTGTGACAGATACACCTGTAAACGTTTTATGTGCATTAACAATTTAAAATTTATAATAGTCCTATACTCTGCAGTCACATACCAAGAGAAACACACCCATATTATGTAACATTGTGAAAAATCGTGTTTGTTGACTCGTTAGAGTGAAGAAAACCGTACAACCTCAAGAAATATGAGGAATCTTAGTAAGTGGGTGTTAAAAGAAACTTGGTCCCTTAAACAATTTGGTCTTGGGTGATTTTAGTGAGAATTCAAGGAAGCAAGGCTTTGCTGTGGATTGGGTGTTGAAAAGGATATTTATTCTATGATTTGATATATTAATTTTTATGTAGAAATAAATTTTATGTAGAATTCATTTTTATGAATTTTTTCATTTTAATAGGAATGAAGTGGAACTAAGATATACAGGGTAAAGAAGTAGCCCTTTCTCATGTTTGGCTGGGAGAGGGCAATTAGGTAATTTTTGTCAATGCATAATGACAATATTTTGTCTCTGCTGAGACACGATAGTGAAGAATGGTAATTGTGTCTCACCTTCTCTCTGCCACAGAGTGACCATGGGCGATGGTGAGATCTGACATCAGTTAGTCCAGTGGGAAAACACCCCGGGCTCCCTGTGAGTGCTGGCTTAACTCTTAGCCAGTCTAGCTACAGACTAAGAAATGCTACTTTTCTCTTTCTTAGTTATATTTCGATCTCATTTTTCAGACAAACTGGGAAGCAGAGTTACTGAAATAAACACACACAGTAACCAGTAGAGGTAGGATTCTGGGGTTTCTAGTTCTAGACCCTATGTGAACTATAACACCGGTAATGCTTTTCTATCATATTCAGATTTATTCTTAAAATTGTTATAAAGGAAAGGTGGACTTTTTTTCTTATTGAGCATGAAGTTCTTGCCTCAGAAAAATAAAAAAAAATATATTGCTCATTTCTTTTTTAAATCTGATTGTGTGGGGGGGCACAGCAAATTCTTTTTTCTCTTTGATACATTTTCTCACAATATTTAATATGCATATATTCATTTTTTGCTCCTACGTGATACAGACTCTGTATTTCTCAAGAGTAGGACGTCTCTGATTTAAGAATTTCTGACATAAGATTTAAGTACACTGGGGGACACAGAAGTTGGCAGGACAGCCAGTCAAAAGGAGAGTACAATTTTGGAAAATCCAAATCTTTTGTAATTCTATTTATACATTAGCCATTGTTCTAGAAAATAGCTTTTTTTTTTTTATATCAGGGATGTCCAACCTTTTTTCTTTTTGGCCACATATTGGAAGAATAAGAGTTGTCTTGGGATGTTTACATGGATGGAGCTGGAACATATTCTTCCATATCCTCCATATCTTTCCTCAAGAATGGAGGAAAAAGTATCCAATATACTCATTACTATTATGAAACCAATATATAATCACCCACACTTTTATACGATAGATAAAATATCTATCACCCAGAATGAAGGGGGAGGTGAGGTGGAGGGAGGGTAATTGGTGGGACCTCACCTATTGTGCACAATGCAAGGGTACATGTTAAATCTATTAAGAGTAGAGTATAAATGTCTTAACACAACAAATAATTAAGTGAGGTGAAGGCTATGGGTTTTTTGTTTGTTTGTTTTGTTTTTTTATTTCTTATAGCATAACTGTGTACATTAATGCAATCATGGGGTATAGTGTGCTGTTTTCATATACATTTTGAAATACTCTCATCAAACTGGTTAACATAACCTTCATGTCATTTTCTTAGTTATTGAGTTAAAACATTCATACTCTGCTTTTAGAAAGATTCACTTGTAGCCTTGTAAGATAAACCATAGACCCCACCAATCACCCTCCCTCCCCCCATCCACCCCCTACCTCTGCCTCTCACCTCTTCCCATATTCTAAGGCTATAATTAGGTTATGACATTCCTATAAAAGCTATGAATTAGTTTCAAAGTAGGGCCGTGTACATTGGATGCTTTTTCTTTCATTCTTGAGATACTTTGCTAAGAAGAACATTTTCTAATTCCATCTATATAAACATGAAGGAGATAAAGTCTCCATCTTTCCTTAGGGCTGCATAGTATTCCATGGTGTGTATATGTACCATAATTTATTGATCCATTCATGGGTCGATGGGCATTTGGGCTTCTTCCATGACCTAGCAATTATGAATTGGGCTGCAATAAACATTCTGATACAAATATCTTTGTTGTTATGTGATTTATGGTCTTCTGGATATATACCTAATAAACAAATTGCAGGATCAAATGGTAGGTCTATTTTTAGTTCTCCCAGTGTTCTCCAGATGTCTTTCCAAAAGGAATGAATTAATTTGTATTCCCATCAGCAGTGTAGAAGTGTTCCCTTTTCTCCACATCCACACCAACATCTCTGGTTTGGGGATTTTGTGATATGGGCTAATCTTACTGGGGTTAGGTGGTACCTCAAAGTAGTTTTAATTTGCATTTCTCTGATGATTAAGGATGGAGAGCACTTTTTCATATATCTGTAGGCAATGCACCTATCTTCTTTAGAGAAATTTCTATTCAAGTCCCTTGCCCACCCTGAGATGGGATCACTTGTTTTTTTTCTTGCTAATACGTTTTGAGTTCTCTGTGGATTCTGGTTATTAAACCTTTGTCAGAGACATAACCAGCAAATATCTTCTCCCATTCTGAGGGCTGTCTACCCACTTTATTTACTGTGTTCTCGGCTGTGCAGAAACTTCTAAGTTTGATCAGGTCCCAAAAGTGTATTTTTGACATTGCTTCAATTGCCCGAGGGGTCCTCCTCATAAAGTTTTCACCCAAGCCAATTTCTTCAGGGTTTTCCCTACACTTTCTTCTAGTATTTTCAGTTTCATGTCTTTCAGTTTAAATCTTTAATCCAGTGAGAGTCTATCTTAGTTAAGGTGAAGGCTATGTTAACCAGTTTGATGTAAGCACTCCAACTTGTATATAACACGAGCACATTGTACCCCATAAATGCATTAATGTACACTGTTATGATTTAAGAAAAAATTAAAAAATGAAAGCTAATCAGTAAAAAATAAACAAAAGAGCTGCACATACTTTCATGATACCTGACACCACAACTTAGTAAATAGATTTCTTGCAAAATAAATACGAAGTCCATGGCCACAGGTTCGACACCCCTATATCCTACTGGAAAGCAAGAAAAGAGAAACATGAGGAAAAAATGTTTACTGTGCATCCTGCCCGTCTGAGAGTTTGTTTAGGAGTATAATAAGCGTCTGCAGTGGCAGCTGAAACTCAGAAAGAAAGGAGTTAGAGAAAATCAATCTTGGCTTGGTACTCACCTCTCAGTAACTGCCTACATATTTTACTACTGACTTAGAACACCTGATATCCTTTGCTTTGACCCCCTGATAATCATAGTTGCAGTTAGTGTATATGTATTTTATATGAAGCATAATACTACTTGCTTCATAAGGCACATTACATAAATTGTGATGGTTAATTTTATGTGTCAGCTTGGTAAGGCCATAGCACTGAAGAAACATCAGTTGTGAAACATCAATCAGATGTCACCATGAAGGTATTTTTTTATATAAGATTAACATTTAAATCAGTAGGTTTTGAGTAAAGCAGATTCCCCATCATAATATGAGGGGTCCTCATCCAAATTTTGCCCCCAGAGTGTCTCAGATTTGACTGCAACATCAACCTTTTCCTGGGAACCCATGATCACAATAACATGATCCAATTCCTTAAAATGAATGTTTGTCTATCTGTCTGTCTGTCTGTCCATCTATCTATCTATCTATCCTATTGTTTCTGTATCTCTGGAAAATCCTGATTAGTAAGATGTCAGGATTTCCTAATCTTCTGCTAGAATTTCTCAATCACCTCTTCCCTCATTATTCATATCCCTAAACTTGAAGATTTGAGATTACCATACTTATTCCTCCAACTCTTACAAAAAATCCCTTAGAAAATGTTATTTTACATCACACGGCTAATAACCAAGTCCAAGTTGTCATCATCTCTTTCCTGAATTCATAGTACTTTTGAATGAGTATATTTTCTCTTTTCTTTCCCTTTGCTATCATACTCTACAAAGTACAGATCCAGTTTCGCTCTTCTCCCTTGAGCAGCACAGCAGTTCTCTGTCTGACCGCTCTGCTTCCCTTCACCTGGTGGCTTGTTTCTCCCCTCTCAATTGGCTGGTTGACTTTGCTGGTTGCTAACTTGAGTTTGTTCTTGATTGCTCTTGCTCTAATTCTACTTCAAATCACTTTTTTTCCTACTTATTCTTTTTATTTGTTTCCATGATACACAGTGCACCAATTTCTTGGTAGAATTCTAGATGTAAGAGAAAAATCATTAAGTGCCACAGATGATCATAGGACTACCCTGGTATTAGAAGATCAGCTTTGGTAGCAGATGAGGCTAAGGGAGCAGAAGTTACAAAACATGACTGCTGATCTCTCAGTGGATTCTGAGCTGTACTGTTTTAAAAAAAGGAAATGATGGGCTCGGCACCTGTGGCTCAAGTGACTAAGGTGCCAGCCACATACACCTAAGGTGGTGGATTCGAATCCAGCCCAGGCCCACCAAACAACAATGATGGTTGCAACCAAAAAATAGTTGGGCGTTGTGACGGGCACCTGTAGTCCCAGCTACTTGGGAGGCTGAGGCAGGAGACTCACTTGATCCCAGGAGTTGGAGGTTGCTGTGAGCTGTGATGCCACAGCACTCTACCCAGAGGGACAGCTTGAGGCTCTGTTTAAAAAAAAAAAAAAAGGAAATGATGGAATAAATTTCATGAAATTTCTAACACGTATCTTTTTGCCCACTTAAATATTTACTTGATTGCCACTCTTATGCAAATTGATGCATGGTAACTTTAAAGTTTACTTGTGTTGATATCTGAGTTTCTTAACCTTGAATCTCTTAATGACTCTCCTTTCTCTCATTCTCTTTACTGATATTTACTTAGCTAGAGACAATGATGCATTCTTTCTTAATCTGTGTCAGTTCTACTTTCCTATCCTAATTTGGATTACATGATTGATCATATCCTGGGTGTTTTCATTAAATTTGCATTAAATGTTTTTTTGGGTCCATCACTTTGGTAATAGGTAGAAAGTACACGCAAATTGTTAGGTCTATAAATATCACTCTCACTTTCTTCAAATACACATGTAACAGCAGTTCATAACTATGATTCTTAAACATGAGTGCACAACAGAATTCCCTGGAGAGCTTTAAACACACAGATTGCTGGGTCTTAGCACCAAGGACTATTTTTTTCTTTATTATGAGGGCACATATGATTAGGTTATATTATTTGCATTTATAAGATAAAGTCCAAAGTACGAGTTGTAGTTGAGTCCTTCAGTCAGGAATTGTGCCACATACCCCATCTTGTACCAAGCAGGTATGAACTAATCAAGTCCTCTTCTCTCTCCCACTTATTGAGTTTAATTGTCATTTTTCTCTCTTGTGGGCCTGGGATGAATATGGAGAACATTCTCCCAAGTAAAGCTTCTCAAGTCTCTGGGTTTTTAATTTAATAACTCTGGATTGGGACATGTTAATTGGCAACTCTAAGAAGTTTTCAGGTCATGTTTACGTTGTAGTTCAACAACCATACTTTGAGAAGTGTCACTCCTTTTCACCATGCAGAATGCAGCATGTGTTTGGAGCCAGTCTGACTTGAATTCAATCCCCATGTAAGCAAAGTGATCTTGATAAAGTGACCTAAATTTTTAAGAGTCTCTTTTTATTTTGCTATAAAATAGGGATATCAACAGGCAAGTCTTAATATAATGAACGGAATCCAGCACATGCCAAGCACTAAATGTTGCTGCTATTTTTAAATGCCAATTGATAATATTTTTGCATCATCAAACATTTTAAGTTTTCCATGCCTGTTTCCTTACATCTATAGGTAACAGTGGTAGATTCTACAGTATAAATAGGGAAATCAATTAAGAGTGTCTTAACGTTTACCCTGACTCCACCTTAGTCTTCTGACATTTTGCTGACAAGCTGTGCCTTTGAGTAAGCGCTTTTATCCATGAAACCACCAGAAGATGTTATTTTATAGTTCTTCTAATTTAGCATCTCATTTTCTGGCTTGTTTAGTTATAAATAATTATTCCTCAATGACATTCTCTGTGAGTTGCTTTCTAGCTGTTATCCCCCTTCTTCAATGTGATAGGGAGCCACAGTCTGCATTTCAGAGTAGATATCCATAGATAATAAGTATTTGGAGTACCTTTTAAAATTTTCAGTGGCAAAAAAGGAAAGCCAATTAATTAGAAAATGATAAAATCCATACAATATGGTACCCCATAGATGCTGTAAAGGATTACATATATATTTTTTCCAGTTAATTGCTGTTAAGAAAACAGTAATAATACAAGCCACTCTCTGTTACAGATTCTTTGGTCTATATTCTTTTCCAAGATTCAGAAATCCTTTACTTTGTGCCAGAAAGTTCCTAGGCAGTAGGTCTGCTTTTTGGTTAACAGACTGATTTCTAAGCTTTGAACTTGTGGGCAGTGAAAGCAGGCTGTCTAGACTCCTTAACTGTTTAGAACAAAGGTCCCACTCAACAAGTTGCAGAATGAAAAGTGAATGAGAGCAATTAGCTGAAGAAGTAAATTATGTATTGAATTAAACATTGAATCCTCTAGCCCATCTACCTCCAACCTTCACCTGTCATTGAAATTTTTCCCCACTTTTTTTTTTAAACCCAGAAGAGTGTTTGTGGGAAAAAAGTGACAATGACTCAGTTTGGTTTTATAAAGTACTAACAGTTCTTGAGAGGAAGCATGCTATATTGAGTAAGTGCAAAGTATGATTATTAATCTTAATATGATATTTTTAAACTGCTGACAGATGGTGAATACAATGAAATATTTTGATAACTCCTGTTATATTTTTGGAGACTTGGGGGCTTAGTGGAAATATGAGGTTTTAAATATTTGAATACCCAGATGCTTTTTCATATCAGTGTAAGGAAAATTATTTTTTCCAAATTATCATGTTGGATTTCAAAAAGAAAGGTGGAGCTAAGAGAAAGGAGCAAATGTACGTATATATATATATGCTCCTTCATCTATCTATGAATGTAATATCCCTGCAGAATTCTAGTAGAACATTAGGCATTGTACCTCCAAGGCAATCCAGGCATCTTTTAAACAGAAACTGCCTCTGATGAGCTTGTCTACGATCACTAAAAGAACTTGGGCCAAGTATGTCAGCATTAAAGATACTGAATTGGTTGGAAATACTATTGTGTGTCAACTTTTATTTGTCCTTTAAACCAAGAAGAAAAGAATAAAAGTATGCCTGGAGGCAAAATAAAGGCCCCTTTTTTCTTTCCCTTCCATTCCCCTTGCTCAATTTATATGAAATTTGTAAAATAAATTGTAATAGAAAGTTCAGATGACAAAAATTACAGTGGTGTGGCCAGGAAAACACCCAGGGGACTTTTAGCTTCCGTTGTGCCAAGACTGAACTATCAGATCAGCCTTCTGGACTCAAATGCAACACTGTCAATAAGGATACATCATGTTTTTTGTGGTGGAGAAGAGCTGTCGGTTATAATTCCCATTATTCCAAAGCCAAGATTTTCCATTAGTACAGCCACCTGCTGGGCTGCTCTCCTCAGGTTTAATGGAGTCTGAATTTGAATTTATCACCATCTGTGGGAAGACAGGAAATGAGACAGCATCACTAATTCCTTTTCATTTGCTAAGCATAAGTTTAATCTTTATAAGGAGGCAGCAAAAGGAGCAGAGATTGGGGATAGAGGGGAAAATATTTTAGCTTGTATTGACATCAGAGCTCAAAACCAGGAGAAAAGAATCCTGTCTGTTCTATAGCCAATTACAGCAACAAAAAGAATGTTTTAATTTCCTATGTGATGTGGAATCAGAATCATGCAGATTCAAGATACTGTTTCTCTTCAGCTTCTAAAAAGATCTCTGAAGATGTAATGAGATCTCTGGTGAAGATGAAGGACTTGGTGGATACATATTAAGTTCACAAAAAAAGAGTTTAGGATTCCTAATTACTGTATTGGCTTATAAATAGAGCAGTATAGACTATAGGTATTTATTTAACGCAGTTTCTTCTTTTCCTCCAGAGATTAAAAATAAAGGCCTCTGTAGAACTCAAAAAGAGACAAAGACCAGGGAATAGCAAAACTGGACGCTCATCTCTAGTATCAAAGTGTAATGCCTAAGGCATGCACACGGAGCTCCATGGTCCGGACCTGGACAGGGTTACCAATAGCACTTTCTTGCCATTTCTAATTTTTTAAAAAGACATGAAACAGGTTTACAAGAGAGGTAAGAAATTTACAGTTAAATTCTGACCCTGACTGGTTGTAAAACTTGCAAGTCTGAACAGCCCATCTTTTACTCTGCTCCATTAGAGTGTCATCTCTGGATTCTTCTGTCCAGGCAAACACTGGGAGAAAAAGCTAAGGCATAGTGATACGCCAGTTGGCAGTAGGTGCTGCTGCCCACCCCAAGTAAGAACAAGCCAGGGGATGACGGCAGTTGAAATGATGAGGGGAGAAATCTGCTCAGGGAAGAGAAAGGATTTAAAATCAAGCACACGCACCACACACACATACACACATACAAAGCCCCCGAGGAGACACTACATGTCATTGTTTGTCTTCAGGAGCCCTGAGTTCATCCCTTTCTCATGAATCTCCCTCCATGTTTATAATCTTGGATTAATGACTCTAAACAGTGAGTCTGTTCTGAAGTCATGAGGGTCAGCTCTGTGGACTTGAGGAGCTGGGATAATTGGAAGGAATGTTACTTATTACAGTGAAGCAACAATTCCAGGGGAGGAGAAGAAGAAGCACAACAAATAACCACACTGTTGTTGTTTAAGGCTACCCAGAGAGCTAGCTCTCCTATCAGGGAGGCTGTGAATACTGTACTGTGACAAAGAGAACGCCTCCTGGGTGCCTGCTTCTGCGGAAAGCCTTTGATGTTTGATCTGTAATGAGATGGAAGAGGGAAACATTTCCCTTGGTTAACTAATACGTACTGGCTAGGAGCAGATTCAAAGATTTTAAGTTTTAGTTCTGGGAAAAGATCCCCCATCCCACTAATTTATTATTTAGAAAATTCTGAAGCTCTTTTCTTTTTTTTTTTTTTGGTACAGAATACATAATGGGTTTAACATACTTCCGCTTTCATATTTGACTGAAATCACAACTCTCATGATGACTGTGTCATAGATCTCTCACTTCTGATGCTGGGGCTCTTTGCTCAGTGTGGATGTCATACAGCTTTATTTAATTTCCTTTGGGCAAATGGGAGTGATCAGAACTCGAGTCTCCATATTGGGCCTGAATACTTTGCCCTGCAAAGTGCCTGGGCCATGATCTCGGAACGGGGTGAAGGGCTGCAGAGAACACAGAACTCAGGGGGAAGACAGAACAAAAAACAAGAACAAATCCCCCGATACATAAGCAGTTAATTTTATTCCACATGGCATGTTCGGGATGATGTCACGCATATGGCTATTCATACCGGGCGCGGCAACGTTAGCCACGAAGACAAACCCTAGAAAATCTGTCAGTTTGGGTTAATGGAACATTGTTATTACCTCAGGTCAAGCAGATGGAGGGCAAACTTCTCTGCTGGATTCTGCTGCTCTTTAATTAATGTCCACATTTGTTATGTCAATATAATGCATCACATTTGGTCTAAAGGTTGTTTTGGTATTTTTTTAAAAAAACGAATAATTATGTCATTTATTTTCAACGTTGGAACAGTGACACAGGATGTTAGAGACATAGGTAGGTACCTGAAAAATAATATCTAAATCAGACTGTGGGAGAAAAACAAATAGAAGTAGGAGCCAAGCTGATTTTTTACATATTTCATTTGAGACGTAGAGATGGATTCGATACTTCTTTTATGGGCATTTCCAAATGAGGGATTTTGATTCCATGTATGTGACTATAGAAGAGACAGAGGAATCTCAGATGCTCAAGCCAGGCAGGTCTTATTGCAGTGTTATTGCTTGATAAAAAAATTAATAGCTGCAATTCATTTAGGGCTCTGTTTACTCTTGTCAGGGAAGAATGGCAAGTGGGGAAATAAGGCGATAGAGACATCTCATCTTCTTTCGTAAACTTTCATTATCTGAGGCGTGTTCAGAAGGCATGAGGAATCCCCGGTGTCAGATATTATGCATGTGAAGCTGTGGCATTAAATCTTTAGCACAATTCCAAGAATAAGCCTATTATATAACAGCTAGGGAAGATGTGAGCCATAAAGGCAAACATTCTTTCTTAAAAATGACAGGCTTACATTGTTCATTTTGGGAAAATATTTTTGCAGCGTTGGCTCCAGCCTCTTATTATTTAAGCTAGTCAAATCCAAAACCTTTAAAATGTGCAAATATTACCTGGAATCTTTCCAAGAGGAAACAGTAGGCAGTGATCTGGCCCCTTGGATGGAACACTCAACTGCTGTTTAGTTTCCTTTCAAATTCTAGAATAGATATGCTCTTTAACCAAAACCAATATGCATTCCCTTAGGCAACTCGTAAAATATACTTCGTAGTTTCACACTAGGTTTCTGAATGGCCAGACCATATCCACTATCTCCTAAAAATAGAAACTGAATCCTTTCATGGATACAGTTTTTCATATGAGTTCCTTTATATACACACACAAACATATACACACAAATGCAAACACACATGTATGTGGCATCCTGGAGAAAAAAGCTATGTATTCCACATTTTTTAAATGTACAACACTCTTGCAGATTGTTCTATATTCCTTCATAACTCTAAGAGCTTTCAGGCTCACAGTTTCATTGCAGTAATAGGCAACTGAAGAATAGGCTTGAAAAGACTACTGTTAATGAAACATTTTTAAAAATTGACAATTTAGGACCGGGCATGATGGCTCATGCCTGTAATCCCAGCACTCTGGGAGGTCAAGGAGGGTGAATTGCTGAGCTTACAAGTTCAAGACCAACCTGAGCAAGCGTGAGACCCCATCTCCACTTAGAAAAATTAACCAGTCACCGTGAGTGGCAGGCGCCTGTAGTCCCAGCTACTTGGGAAGATTGCTTGAGACCAAGAGATTAAGGTTTACTGTGAGCTATGACACTACAACACTATGACTCACTACCCAGGGTACAAGGTGAGACTGTCTCACAAAAGAAAAAAAGTTGATAATTTAGGCCAGTGGTTCCCTAACAAGTGCTATTTTCTCCCCTTTAGGGTACATATAAAGCAAGGATAGGGGGATTCTATGGAAATTGAGTGACTAGACTCTAGAAATGCTGATACAATATCCAAAATGCATATAATAGACTCAATAGCAAAAAATTATCTGTCCCAAATTGTTAATAGTGCTGAGATTTAGAAACCCAGGTCAATGAAACCAGCTTGTCATCTCTAAACAAAATGAAACATTTTCATATTAATAGGTTTAAAAAGCATGTTTTACAACCCAAAGAATTATTTCCGCACTAGGTAGTTAAATAAAGATGAGATATGAAATATCAACCTTGGTGGTCTTGATTGTTTACTTGTAAACGAATTATGTTTCTGTAAATGACACTAATCTATGTAATTATGAAATATACAAGAAATGTAAAATTATTCCTTTCAATTCTTCTTCTTGGTCCTCTTCTCTCTCTCTCTCCCTCTTTGCTCTCCTCTCCTTCTCTCTCTCTTCATTACACAGCATACTATTTTTACCCATCTGCCTTTATACAGAGTGGACGTAAAGTTTGTGTGCATTTAAAGTTGCAACTATTATAAATTGCGGATGAACTTTATAGCCTCCCTGTATATCCAGGGAACAAAAATCCTTTAAAAATGTACCAAATTAACATGTTAGCATGTCTGTGTCCGGAATCTTTAATTTTCAGTTCATCAAACTCTGACATAAATACCCCCATTGAGAACATTTTTCTATTCTTTTTATATTCTTTTTACTAGTGGTTTATTCTTTCATTCTTTATGCTTTTACTATTTACATATTTGATTCCTCCCTCATGATTTGACATATTCTTTAAAGAATATTTAGGCGAGCCTAACATCTACACGTGTTTCACATTTTTCATAAACCAGCAATGTCTTTGAAGTTTATTTTCTTTATAATGTCCCTTCTTCATTTCTTCCCTATCTCAGAGATGTCCTCAAATATTACTTACTCCCACACATGGCCCAGGATGAAATTTGGGGTGAAGGACATGCTCTGGGAATAAGGTTGATTTTTCTCAAAGAAGCTTAACTGTGAGTTCTTCATCCTTTAAATGGAACAAAATTTGACAAACTAAAGCCTCTTGTATGGACCTGGATGGAAATGGCGACTATTCTTCTAAGTAAAGTATTACAAAAATGAAAAACAAACATCACATGTATTCACCATTAAATCAGAATGAATCAATCAGCATCTAATACACGTATGGGAGTTATACTCATCCAAAATCAGGTAGGTGGTAGGGGGTAGGAGGGAAGGGTAAGTACACACAGGATGGGTACAGTCTGGGTACTGGGCACGCTTATAACTGATCCGAACAGAACAAAAGTTAATGTGTGTAACCAAAATGTTTGCACCCCCATTACTTTCTGAAAAGGGAACAACAACAACAAAAAGAACAAAAATTGATACTAGTCCCCATCAGAAGAAGTAGTTTTATTTCTATTATTCCTGAGGTCATTCACACTTGCACTGAGAATGCTTAAGTTCTAAAATAAATCACACAAACCGAATGTATTTAAGACAGGAAGAAAACCAAGCAGATCAGGGTGAAACTCGACTCTGTGTGAGGTATCAATCGTGAGACATGCTCACAGTGTGAGATACCATACAACAGTGACAACGTTAAATGATAGGCATACGTAAAATCACAAATACATCACATGCACATAACATCAAATGAAAGAAATCAGATACGACAAAATGAATACCTCTGATTCCATTAATACGAAGTTCAAAAATAGGCAAAATTAATTTCTATCATTAGAAGTAAAGGTCATGTTTATATTTGAGGAGCCAAGAGAGATTAGTGGAAGAACAGGCTCTTTTTTTTTTTTTTTTTTCAGAATATTATGAAGTACAAACATTTTGGTTACATGCATTGCTTTTGTTCCATTTGGGTCAAAGTTATATGTATGCTTTTTCTTTCTTTCCTTTTTTTATTTCAGAAGGAACAACTTTTACTTCTTGGCTTGGGAGAGTAGCTATACTAGTATACTCATTGTGCAATAATTCTTTAAACTTATATCATTTTTCTATTGTTGCAGTAACAAATTAAAAAAACTTGTGGCTTTAAATGACACCCCTTTATTATCTGTTTCCATGACTCAGAAGTCCAGGCTTAGCTTTTCTCTGCTCAGTCTCACAAGGCTGAGGTCCAGGTGTGGACCCACCATACTCTTTCTGGAGCTCAGACAAAATCTGTTTCCAGGCTCATTCAAACTCAGACAAAATCTGTTTCCAGGCTCACTCACTCTTGCCTGATTTTCAAATGTCAACCCCATGTGGTGGTAGGACGGAGGTGTCAATTTCCTTGCTGGCCATCAGCTGGGAGCTATTCTCAGTTTCTGCAAGCTACCCACATTCCTTGCCCTGTGAGTTTCTTCATGTTCAACTGACTTTTTGTCAGTTGATTTTTAGCAAACCTTCAGAGGGCAAAGGGAAACTTTTTAGAGATCCCTACATTGCATACCATAAGGACAATAATTTCTATCTTTATTAGGTATAAAATTTAGGCATATTATAAAATTTCACGAAATAATTACCTATTCTCTGTGAATAAAAACAACTCCGGGGCAGTGCCTGTGGCTCAAAGGGGCAGGGCACCAGCCCCATATACCGGAGGTGGAAATTCAAACCCAGCCCCCAGCCAAAAAAAAAAAAACCAACTACAAATAAATTACAGAAAGTATGTAAGCCAATCTCTGCTTTTTCATACGTCCAGAGAGTATTATTTCTGCAAGAAAAAATGAAATAAATATTGTAAAATGATTAAAAATTTAAATCATTCTGGTACATTTGCTTATCATGTCACTGTGATTTTTCTGTTTCTTTGAAACTTTTCAAAAAAGAAAACATGCTGTGAAGTGTAATAGGGGATTTTAAAGATAAATTTAGCCATTTATTCCATATTCATTCAAAGCCTAACAGTCTTTCTTTTAGGTCTATAATCCAAATAGAAGTCAAGATCCTGTATTTTGACCACACTGACAGATCTGTAATAGCTGTCCTCAAACACCATTTTGCAGATGAAAATAATGAGTATGTAGGAAACAAACATTCTCTGATTCCAGAATTCATGAGAGCAAGATTTTGCCTTTCATATCTACCATTGTGCCCCTGAAGCCCAGACTACTGTCTATCACACACGGTAGACATTCAAGTTCGCTTGTCAGCTAAATGATGACTGCATCTTGAACATGAATAAGAACATCGGCAATGGCAATGGAGAGCCGACATGCAAACATGAGAGCCATTCTTGCTACCTCCTTTTTCTCTCTTTGTTATGAAAATATGTGTGATGTAC
Source organism: Otolemur garnettii (assembly GCF_000181295.1). Lineage (NCBI taxonomy): Eukaryota > Metazoa > Chordata > Mammalia > Primates > Galagidae > Otolemur > Otolemur garnettii. Next base: position 31,927,759 of record NW_003852401.1, read on the forward strand.
ACCATAGAAAATGCTATTTGTTAGCCACACCATTTCTTTTCCTAGAGCCCAAAGAAAGTTGGCACTGCCTGCCCTGTTGTTAGTTGGGAAGCATGCAACTAAATTCTTGCCATGGAAATGTGAAAAGTGGTGAAGTGAGGTCCCCATTCTGGTTGGAGGCAAGAAGAAAAGAAATGTGACATGATAGATGGATAAGACGGATGCATGAAAGTAACTCAGGGGTCTGGGTCACTTCTTTTTGTTTTGTTTTGTTTTTGAGACAGACTCTTATCCTGTCACCCTCAGTAGACTGTTGTGGCATCACAGCTCACAGCAACCTCCAACTCTTGGGCTCAAGTGATTCTCTTGTTTCAGCCTCCCAAGTAGCTGGGACTATAGGTGCCCACCACAATGCCTGGCTATTTTTTTGTTGCAGCTGTCATTGTTGTTTAGCTGGCCCCAGGCTGGATTTGAACCTGCCAGCCTCGGTGTATGGGGCTGGCACCATAACCACTGTGCTATGGGGGCCAAGCCTCAGTCACTTTTTGAAGGGCACCACCAAAGAGAGCCACTTGGTCAGCATCAGACTGTGGTATGAAGGATAAATAAACCTTCTGTGAGTTAGTTCACTAAGATTTCAGGATTTGTTTGTTCCTAAAGTACAGTCAGTATGGTTGTGACTAATACACTATGAAATAACTTTTGCAAAGGATTTTTCTTTGTAAATGTGTTGAAATTTGATGATGCAGAAGAGAATATTAATCCAGCTTTCTTAATCTGTGCTCGATTATATACATATATATATAATACTACATACATATAGATGTAAATATAAGACATAATGAATAGATACACATATACAGAGTATTAACTGGTATACAGAAAAGATCACATGAAATGAAATAATTGGTAAATGATGGATTTAAAGAAAGAGATACTGTGTTTGCTGCAAGAGTTTTTGGAACCTCTGATATACTAATATGCATGATTAATTAGAAAGGGAATTTTTAAAAACTATTTTTCTAGTGTTGTTGAATCATAGAATATTATTTACCTAAACTTCCAGTTAATATCTGATGAGATTTGTGGGCTGAAAAACACAGCTCAATCTCATGAGTTATCTAGGATGTCTGTTCTCCGTTGCCGGGGGCCTTTCACCTACAATTTTACTTTCTTACCTTAATTATTCTGAAGCCACTAGAAATGGAGGGATTCAATTCCTGGTAGAGGACAGGCACCCTACTACTGGACAGAACACAATGAAACTCCTTCACCAATCTTGCACTGCTTGAAGTTTTTTTCCTGATCCAAAGGAAATACTGCCACACGAAGTGTGTGCACTCTGGCCAAACAAAATAGGGAAGTGCAAGACAAACCCAGGGCAACTGCCTGTCCTGTGACTTCCCAGTTAGTCATTGGCCAGCCTCCTCCTGTCCCTGCAGACCTCTCCCCCTGAGATGAACACTGGTCCCTGTGTCCTTCAGACTGTAGAGGACACAGATGAAGTTCTTTTTGTAACCTCATTAAAGACCCTTTACCAAGCAGGTACCGTCTCCCACCCTGAGTGTTGCAACTCTGCTCAACATCTCCCTACCCGCACAGATTCCCTGGAATTTCCCCCTAATTTTTGGTCTGAAGTCTATTGTACGTTCAATATAATACTTCAGTAAAGTATGTGACATTTTTGTTTGTTTTTCTAATTTTCTGCCAGTCATATAGGTCATCCAATCTCATAATTCAGCCTAAGATTTCATATCAACACTACCTTATTGCCTTGGTTGACCCTTCTAGCAAACTGGCAAATACAGGGTTATGCACAGTGAATCATGTATACCGCGTTGCATTTTATAGAAAATATAGAGAAATTTCAGAATAACTTCTTCTGCACTCAGATTTCACCAAACGGGTAAACATTAGACATTAGACACCAGGTGTTATATTTGACCACTCTCTGTAAATAATACTGGAGAACAGAGAGGTTAAAGCCTTGCTCTTTACGGTTAGCTGTTTGTCTGAGGGAGCTGATCGGCTTCCTCTGCCTCTTGGAACCTGTTTTTCACCTGTGAGATGAAGATATTCTCCTGTCTTCCTTTTTAGAAACAAGAAAGTACAATGAGATATGACTAAAACTTACCCTCAAATGGAAGATGTCCTTGATATGTACACATTTATATTTAAAATCAGTTAAATCTGTCTCTGAATTTTGAAGCTTTTGTTCATGTTCTATTTTTTTTTGAAATGTATTTTATGGGAAATATATAGCTTTGTTCATGGCAAGACATGTAAAATTCATAAGTGAGCAACACATATGTTAAAATTCCATTAATATAATGAAGAAAATAGTGAAACGTTCCTTGGTAGGACAAAAAACAATCTAACAGATTCACTAAGTTTTCAAAATTCAGAGATGTTCCATGTGACTTCCAGCATGAGAAAAGAGTGGATGCAGAAAAAGAAGAGGCAACAGCCATTACCTAGGTAAATAAGGGTTACATTTTCCTTTAATTTGTTCAAAATTACCAAATCAGGGAAATAGATTATCTTTGGAAATGACTATTACATAAAATACAGGAATATATTCATGTCAAGATATTCTTATGATCTAGAGCCAAAATACTGAAGGTATATACCAGTCCCTTGCTGCATTTGAATTTCAGTAATAGGCTTATATGGAGGCAAAAAATTTCAATCTGGACATAAAAATACTCATGTATCAATGAGAACATGAGGGCATGTAGGTGATTTTTTAAAAACATTGCTCATAAACATCTCAAGACTGTCTCAGATACTATGTTTTTTTTTTTAAACATGTATTAGAAGAGTAAAAAATGAGACCTATCTTCAAAGTATATCTTTTCAATCCCAGAAAGCAGTATACACACCACAGGTTTGTCGCTCAGAACACTTAGTCATAAGTGAAGCATTTACTCCACAAGGTAACCTGCAAACTGATCACAGAGTTTGTTTGTGTGTGCAAGTGTGTGAGATATGAATAAATGTATTGGTTGTTTATAACACCAAGCATGAATCCTATGTTTTGACTCAAGTCTCTGAGAGGAAACCCCTGATTTTCTTTTGGTTCGAGGCTATTATTATGGCAAGCATCCATATTGAATATGTTTAAGCAGTTCTTATCTTAAATATTCAATGTATTGTCTGATAATACATTCCAGTGTCTATTTCAGTAAATAAAGTTGACATTGGTGGATGTCAACCATAATTTTTAATATGATTTATAGAAATAAGTATTTGCTCTCCAAGTAACGTCAAAAGAGGGTAACCAGCTGGACAATATATACAGAAGGCATAGTATTTTAATAATGCCATCATGGCTTTAGAAACTTTTTCCATTTGTGTCATTTCAAGCTTAGAGGCACTGACAAAAACACCTACAAACAAGTTGTTAATCTAAAATGCTGATTTATTAATGTCTAACAATACGTGTTTCTGCTAGCTGAGAGATTGATATACGTTTATAAAGCAAGTCTTAATACTTTAAGCAAATCATTTCCCTTTGGTGAATAAGTTTATTAGAAATTCAATTATTATCCAGGCTAGTGCTTTGTGGACATAGGATTACAAGTTAGGAGATGTTGATTAAGTTAGTTATCTCTATTAATTGACCATTCTAACATTGCAGTTTTTCTCATAATTAACACAACTCATTGAAAGTCAAAACATCTCCCTAGACATCCCAGAGAAAGCAATACATTATTTTCTAATCTGTGGCCTTTTTTTATGTCTTTAGTGCAGTTTACATCAGTATTTTGGACAGTTAGATACAATCTAGCTGATTATTGTAGAACTCTGTTTATACCAGTTATTCTCCTTGGAACAGAAAGGCACTGCTGTTGCTTTTATCAGATTCAGAAGAAGCATTCCTCCTACCAGTAACAAAAATAACTTCATGCCAAGGTGTTGAAGCTAATCTAATTATCAGATTTTTCTCTTTAAATTTCAAATCCTGAATAATACTTTCCTGGTATCTTTTTGCCAATTTTGAGGTGTGTGCTCTATGTACATTGTTTTAAGTATAATGATTATTCACAATAAGAGTTATCATTATGCCTTTTGGCTATGAGATTTGTCTTGGGAATGAATACTTATCATTTATCGATCAGTCGTTCCCAGCACATATTAAAAGGCATATTGGCAAACTATACAATGTCTCTGCAGCAAATTACAAATGTTAGGGCAAGAGTGTAAGGGAGTTGAGAGCTAATACTTGAAAGAGTAAGGAGGTTTGATAAAAATTTGCCCTAGTGTTTACCCCGTTCTTAGATTGGGGATGGGGATGAGAATGGGAAACATACAAATTTGATGCCATTTGACACCAGTGTCTTTAGCCTGGAAACTGAAAATCTAAAGTGTTAGTAAAAAAGGTTGTCTTGTTATTCGTGATAGTTGAGCTTTTGAAAAGCCAAGGGAAAAAAGGTTAAGAGTATTGGCTTTAGACTGGCTGGAAGGTGATTCTCCCCAGTAGAGGCACTGATATTCCTTGCTCTGAGCCGTCTTTTCAAGCTCATGTGTAGAGTCAGTAAATATTGTCTCCACTGTCCATGAAAATAAGGGTAATGTCTCTCTCCAGGGCAAAGGTTGAAAATTAAAAGGAAAAAAATAAATCTCTGTTATTCTTACGGTTTTATTTTTATCTTTGTGTTTATTACTGTTAGTTTTCCACATAGTACAGTATTTTAGAGTGTGAACCTTAGCAACATCTTTACGGACTTGTTACATGTGCTGCCCTCCGCCTGGTTAGCACACACTTAGAGGGAAGGAACACAGTGGTGTCTTCTGTCAGTTTTATAGACATTTCTAAAGCATAATTATAAAGTAAACACTGGCACTCTTCAGTGGAACCATGTGGGTCCATGACCAGATAAACTCCCCACTCAGGTATCCAAGCTTCTTACCTTATGCAGCTTTCTTTAAACTTCCAACTTAACCTACCTTCTTTACAATAGAAAGCTGAATGTACAAATAAGGACCAGGTGATGGGAGGGTAGAATTGTTGCATTTTAGGTTTGAAAGACATTCTTTCAAGACATTTGACATTT